>NC_000079.6:113935046-114580046 GCF_000001635.26 Mus musculus
GCATCGGTATTGGAAAGCAGCTGTGGCTGAGCAGTTATAGTTTTCTCTTAAGATGCCTGGTGTTACCATTCTACAATATCCTAGAAACATGAATGTTGATCTTTAGCCAGGAAGCAGCCAAACAGTAAAACACAAACATCCTTGTTATAACTTCGGTGTAAAAAGTTTTATGACTGCTTTCTCATAGGTTGACTATTTGAAGACTGCTTTGATTTCTGCTAGCTATTCTGCCTGTGACAATAATATTTGTAGACATTTCGGAGTCATAGATTCTAATATAAAAATCTAGAGGCTCTAAGTGTGTGGTTTGAGAAGTCAGTGTCTTGGCTTTAATTATTAGGCTAAGTTAGAAAAAAGACTTTCATTGAACATTCATCAGGGATAGCATCAAATTTGTGAATTGGCAAGGGATTTATTGTATAAAATGTTTATTTGAGTGAAATGAATAGTGAATGTTTCTTAACATTTCAGGAAAACGAATGATTGAAACTAATGTCGCCCATATGCCATTGAAACTGAGCACAGCGAAAGATGACCTCGGATGGGTGGGGATGTGTAGGATAGGTGTATGTCTCTTCTCAAGGAGGTGTATTTTCCCTACAAACAAAACTGTCCTGACAGTTTGATGAGATGGAAATTACAATGGAGAGGAGCCATAGGTGTTTGGTGGGTACGTTTTAATTCATTACTTGCTGTTAGGAGGTGGAACAGCATAGGTACCATGCTGTACCTATAAGTAGCATAGGTAGCATAGGAGCCTCCGGGACTGGAGCAAGTAGGCTAGTTAGTTCCAGGCTAATGATAATGGGGTTTGTGTGTACATTCGTGTGGAAGAGCAAGTTTCTGGCCCAACCATACGTTACTATTCCTCTGCCAAGTTCAACATCCCTGTTGCCATTGAGTAACCATCTCAGGAGAAGGAAGGCTTCATAGTGCCATTTGTGTATCTGTTTCCTAGTGTCAGGGGCAGGCTGTCAAGGGAGGTGATTTTTGGATGAGTTACCCACTTGTTTATTTAGTGGAAATTAGGGTTGGGTTCTCCATTTTATCTCACTCTGGAAGGAACCTGGGCACATTTAAGGAAGTCAACTCTTTGGGGGATTTAAAGTATGTCTAGGTGCTGAGGAAATCCTCTCCACAGCAGCCATTTAGGGAGAAGTATAGCTTAGTAAAGTCGAGTTGCCTGGGAACGACTTGATCAAGTATGGTAAGCCCAGAGGAAAGGGTTGAACGTTTCAGGACGGCTCTGGGATGGCAGCTGACTTGTACACACCAGCACTAGGCTGCTCAGAGAGATGGTCCCTGGAATCCAGTCAGTTTTTCAGGGTAGAGAAGAATGCAAAATTCAAGGGAGCACCCAAGAAGGGAGATGATCACAGTGGGCGGTTGGTGGGAGCTGAGGAAGCCGCAGGGTGTCAGGAGGAAGTGCAGAGTTGTTTCCATCCAGGGCTTACGCAGGAGAGTGGCGTGCCCTGTTCCTCCCCACCAACCTGCAGACACACGCTCTGTCCTTCCAGGCCATTCCAAGGCTTGCTATCATTCCCCTTCCCAACCTTAAGTTAAATTTCTTACTGTCTTAACATTGAAAGGATATGAACTAGTGTTCTCCTCATTAGGGAACAAGATGAAATAACAATGAATACTGGGGCTAAGTTTAATGAAATTCACCTCTGGTCATCTTAGTAACAAACGATGTTTGTACCTATAAGGGGTCCATGCTTTGTACGAATGTGTATATATCACATATATGCGGAAGGTATATGCTATATAGGGATGCATAATGGAATGCTATTTTTCATTTCTGTTTTGTGATTCTCGGTCAGATCAGTTTCTCCACAGTTTAACACAGTATTCGATCACCGTGTGCCCAGGGACACGCTGAGAATCAGTCTAAGTAAAACACAGCCTCTATAGGTATGGTGGCAGAGGTAGGTGACCCTGAATACACCCAAAGGAAATTAATGGAAGTTTGGAAAAATCATGAAACGAATGGGTCAAAACAGTGACCAAAGTTTTAGAGAAATGGTGACAGAAAGAGAGCAAGCAGTGCAGCTGGACGGGTGTGACGGGCCAGTTGTTTTCAGTGTCCACAATAGCTTGGCCTCTGCAGCTTCCCTGTCACCCTCGCTAGGACGCACTGGTTATGCCAATGGTTCTGTTAACGTATATGTATATGTATATGTATATGTATATGTATATGATCTCTATCTCTATATATCATAAGGGATCTCATTGAGACATTTGTATACATCTATTAAAGACTATTCCAGTCATATTTACCCTGTTACCCTTGGACCTCTTCTCAGATGTTGAAGTGAGAACACACTCCTCAAAGGAAAAGCAGGAGGGAGCACAGGCCGTACCCAGCAGGGCTCCCGGATGGCCAGATGGATTATTCTTTGAGTGGATTTTTCTCCTTCGGGGACTAGTTTCCAAACTCAGTCATGATGTTTGATTCTGGGCCCATCTATGTTCCTGAGGATTTTCTTGTCTGTAAAATGTGACAGTAGTTTCTATGTCGAGTCATCTCGTGAGGGCCTGGCCTATAACTAATATTATGCAAGATTTGTGATCAGTAAAATTATATTCTCAGTACTCTCCTAACCATACCACCCCGCCTCCCCACACACACACACACAAATTAAAACAAACAAAATTTCAACTTTTCCCTCATGGTCTTTTAAATTAACAAATTTCAGGTAAACCTCTTTCGTCCTTTTTTATCCTGTTCTGCCCCCTCCATCTCGCCCTCCTTCCTTCCACTCTTGCCCCTTCAACCCCCACACCCAACAACGTACTCTTTTCTTCAGTTATGTTATATTTCCCGTTATTGCACCAAATGGCCACCGGGAAGAGAGAGCACATTCATTTAGCACTCCACAGGAGCTAATATTCAACTTTTTTATTTTTGCCCTTTTCCATCCCACCACCATAACTCTGTTTTTAAGTTTTACCTGAAAGATCTCTTGTCTATTTTCACCTCCTAATGGTTCTCTATTTAGCTCTTGTAATTCACGGTATCCAAGGTAAGTGACTTATCTAATGTCTAACTGAGCTAACGGCATAGTCTACTCTGCAGTGACATCACAGCTCAGATAGTGTCTCATCTTTAAAGCTTGCAGGTCTTAAATCTACAAAATTTATGCATTCATGGATAACCTTTTAACAATTGGAAATCTCATGTATGAGTAGATAGCATACAGAGATGAAAATTTGATTTCTTAGCAAACTTGTTTCTTTTTTTTTTTTAATCTATTGATAAAATAGACAGTTTAATATTCCTTAACTGAATTCTGAAACTGTGAATGATTTTGCCGAAAGACTTGTCCTCTCCTCCCCTCCCCGCAAATATTCTAACAGGTTATGTCTGAATGGTTTCTCCATTCCCCCCCCCCCCCACCTCAACTCCCACCCTGCATCCTCTTTGCCAGTCTTGTGTTTGAAGGTGACCTTCAGAAAGGTAAAGGAAAGCCAACATGCAGTTAGTTGTCCCTGATACTGTCCATAGTAGTCATGGCTGCTAGTTGTCAATCAAATGGAAAAAAAAAATCCTTGAGGGTCTCATTTTGTTGTTTGTGGTCCCAGACCCTGTAAGGAAAAGAAGGCAGCAAAGAACAGTAGCGAGGGCGAGTTGTCTGCATCCGCGGCTAGCTCTGGCACGGTTGTCACCGAAGGGTTTTTCAGGATTGTCAGCTCAGCCATTTTTTAAGGCCGTGTCTTTGAGCAGCCAGCTGTTATGGGAAACAGATGTTGACTGTGTCCTGCCTCCTTGTTTGCCTGGAGGAACTGCCTCCTCACAGGGAAAGGTGCTCCTCCTAGGGAAAGGTGCGAGTAGCTGCCCTGCTGCCTATCTCTGGGTGCTATTTCATCTGTCCAGCGTATTTGTATTTGTTAATTTCTCCAGAAGCTGTCTGGGGACAAACTTCTTGTCCATCTCACGTGGGGGAAAAGGCTCAGGACATCCTTACAAATACTTTGTTAATTCTTAGGGTTATGATAGTGGATTAGATGTAAGATAGTGGAAGCCAGAGAGTTGATTTTGTGCTGGAAAAAGAAAGGATATAGTCATATAGACGTGCAGAGGTAGCTGTGACCTGGGAGACCGGTGGGGTCCCAGAATGTCTTGCTGCTATCAGAGCAGTATGTCATTTGAAAAAAAGTTCTAGACATCCGCAGAGATGGGTGTAGGGGGTAAAGGGGACAAGGAACCGTGTCCAAGGCAAGAGAACGTGATAACGCAGAAGGGGGCCTAGATAAGACAGTGCTCCCAGGATACTGCAGAACCATCCAGTTAAGGGAAGTGTAAGGAGCTATACCCAAGAAAATACGAATGTTCTGTATCTGTTACAGAATTGTACGGAAGAAATGTTGCTCTGCAAGGAGCGGCCTCTCAGGACAGCCTGCCACTTTGTGTCGGAGCCTCTTGCTATGTCTTGATATCTGTAAAATGCAAGCTTTAATACATTACCCCAGCTTTATTTCCCAAGGGATTGAGCCGGAAGAGAAAAATTAAATTGCCTAAAACTCCTTGGGAAAGATGCTTTAAGAATGGACAGTGGTGCATTCACTAATTCTCCTTTTATAGTCACGGGCCTATATTGCCATGGGGCGTGTTGAATGATCGAAGCTTCTTGATAGAGTATCATTTATTTCCTTATCTGAGAAAATAAGCAGGCCTTTCTTTACTAGGCATAGCCCGTTGACTCTTGGCTCCCTGGGCCAGGTACTCTATCACTTAATCCTAGGCTATACTAGGGGAAATGATGTTGGGATAAAGCCAAGTCACTTGGATGGGCGTTAAAAGGCCACAGCTATCTGAATTGGTTGAACAGGATCCCGGGGTGGTGGTGTTCAAGCTTTTTTTACACTTGCTGAGGGAAAGCAGAGCCAAACAGCCAGCAGAGCCAAAGAAATGAATCTAGAGGCCCAGAAGTCTTTTACTGGCTCTTGCAGACCTGACCTTAATTTTTTGTTTTCTCCTGGAGAAGTGCCCTAGGAAATTTGAAAAAAAAAAAAAATCTATCTTTTTGGTCATAGTCCAGTGTAGTACTGAACAGAACACTTCTAAAACGATATACATAAAG
Source organism: Mus musculus (assembly GCF_000001635.26). Classification (NCBI taxonomy): domain Eukaryota; kingdom Metazoa; phylum Chordata; class Mammalia; order Rodentia; family Muridae; genus Mus; species Mus musculus. The sequence continues at coordinate 113,940,131 of NC_000079.6, forward strand.
ATTATTCTAGAAACTTGTTTCCTGCACCTTTGACCCCCACCCCCCAACAGTAGGGATCTCATGTGCTTCTGAAGGGTGCACTGTTCCCCAGTTTGAGAGGCTCGGGTCGTTCCCCACTTGCAGCCCTACCAACCCCCTCTTCTTGGAACACTTGTCCCGCGTTCTCAGCTTAGCTTCTTGTCTCTCACAAGGGAATAGGTATTACCGTTTCTCCCGGGGCTTACCATAATAACAACCAATTTTCATTGTGTATTCGGTTTCAGTGTGTTGTTGCAGCAACAGCACTGGAAGTCAGGAGACCAGTACTTTCCTCCAACAAAACAAGCCATGGATGGGGACATTGGGCAAGGCCCTTGGCTTTCCCATAGTAGTTTTCTTTCTTTCCTGGTAGCTGATGATCCTGGTGGCTCCTCTCCTGCTGGAGTATGACATGACCTATGCATCTGACCTCGGAACTCATTCCGTGTGCTTTACCCTGGCTATTGAGCTACTGCAGAGGGCGCTACAGCCCCGGGTTCTTCCTTTCCCTTCCGCCTCAATCTCAGTTGCTTAGTTTACCTTCAGTTATGGTAGATACGCAGGTAGATATGTATATGCAGGTAGATATGTATATGCAGGTAGATATGTATATGCAGGTAGATATGTATATGCAGGTAGATATGTATATGCAGGTAGATATGTATATGCAGGTAGATATGTATATGCAGGTAGATATGTATATGCAGGTAGATATGTATATGCAGGTAGATATGTATACGCAGGTAGATATGTATATGCAGGTAGATATGTATGGTAGATATGTACGTTTTATGTATTGTATGGGCAGGACACACTGAGATCTACCCTCTAACTGGAATGAGTTCAGGATGCAGTCTAGGTTAAGATGAAACAAAGGAGACTTCACAGAGGAGAAGAATGCAGACAGACACTTATGGGACCAAAGTCATGGGGGGGAGCAATGGGCTCAGGGTATGGCTGGGATAAGATGGGAGACTTACAGAGCATTAAGAACACATGTATAACAGCAGTTTCAGGGCAGAGGGTACGTTGTTAAATTATTCCTCAAGATACTAGAGTAATGATAGATCCCTTCGAAGGAGAAAGTTGGCTTGTTAGTATTTATTTCATGTTATCTAATATCAATTATATACCTAGCCTCAAGAATACAATTCCTCCTGCATAGATTCATGTACACACATACATTAGCTCACCCTTCAGCCTAGTTTTCTGTATGTTTTTGTGGGAGAGAGGTGTCAGCCATAGTGATTATGTAAGCCCTCAGACTTTGATAGACACCAATAGTTGTAGTGGCATCTTGACAACCGGTGAAGAAGTAATATGCTCTTTATGATATATCACTTTCCGAACTAAATTGAAGCTCTGACATAGCCAATACTGAGTAAAACAGACTGACGACATTGTGGTGGCATCATTTAACATATTTACTGATTTTTAATTTCCTGAGGTCCGAAGTATTGTAAAAAAGACTGCTGAAGATGCACAATCATTTAAATCTTGAAGTTACCGTTATTTTTGGGCGTCCTCCTGAGAGCTACTAGTGTGAGCAGTTTTGTTATAGAAAGTTAGCTATGAATTTTAATATAAGCATATAAAGTAATTACATTTAAGTAACTTACATGATTAAAAATTGAAAGTCCGGGTTTTTTTTTTTTTTAATAAAGGTCTCTATTTTTCCCTTCCTGTACCCAAACTCATGGTATTGAATGCTGTGTGTGTGTCTTCGTGTGAAAATTATCAAACAATGGCAAATTAAATCTATAACCAAGATAGAATTAAATCGGTAACAAAGAAAGGAACACAGGACAAAGCTTAAGACACAGACAATGGAGGCATGAACTAGAAGAAGAACTCATCGGGACTATTAATCAAAGCGCTCATCAGAGTTATTAATTGGAACTCCACATTTGGAGCCGTGCCTTTATTTTTCTTTTCTCCTTGCACTAAGTAGTGGATAGCAGCTGTGTTTACCCACAAACTAAATCCTTGACTGTGGGTGCTAGACCCAGAGAGGTAGGGCAGTGTCTCAATATATACTGACTGCCAGGTGGGTTAGAAAGCCCACACACACAGGAGACAAGCCACTTGTCTGTCCCCATTAATCACTGCAAACAGACAGTGGTAAACAAAAGAGCTGGCAGACAGATACTCTCAAACAAAGAGGAGCATGTAATTATGACACACCACAGTATGAACAAAGTCAACACCATAAAGGAAAGATACCCAATCCAAAATGGGAAGAGAATGTATCAAAGACCTGGAGATAATGGAGTGATCAGGAGATGCTAGGAGAGCTATAGAAAGGCTTTGCATTCATGGGAAAGAATCAAACACAGAACTTAGAAATTTAAATTGGACTTTAAAATTTTAAGTAAAAATGTTGACACGACTTACGTATGAATTATTGAAACTACAGATTGAGCTAGAGAATTTTATCAGAATGCCATACAGAACAAATATTTTGAAAGCATGGGGGGGGGGGTAAATGAAATAATAACAGAAGTGGGGCATGGATGATTGAGTATTCATATTTAATGTTTCTGAGTACCAAGTGGGAATAAAAATAAATGGTTAATTATGCTATCACAGGCACGTGCATGTGCACACACATTACTTGATAGTCATATGTGTATGTGTGTGATGTATATGTGTCATATGTCACATGGATGAAGTTAGAGGCAGATAAGGGGGAAGAACTATAGGACCTATTATTACATTGAATATAGACTATAATTAATGAAAGAAAATTTCAAGTTTATGTAAGGGTGTATAGCAACAGTAAAAATTGAGTGAAATATTTATTAGTGGATTTTTAAAAACAGTTCAAAAGGCTGTATGTTCAAATCATATAATAAACTTAGACAGTGAATGAGGTCCCCCAGAATCATGTGCATTTGTTCCGTGAAAACTTCGTTTTTAAAGAATGAATTTTTAAAGATTTTTATTTGGTATATTTTATGGGTATAAGTGTTTTCCCTAACTATAAGCGTGTGCGTCAAATTTTGTGGATTCGGAATCACTGACATTTGTAAACCACCCTCTGGGTTCTGCAAAGAGGCACCACTGATCTATCTTGTCAGTCCCTAAAGAATAAAATTTTTTATGAAAGGAAATATAAAGAAAACATGATAAATTCGGGGAAAAAATAAAATCAGCAAAAGCTATGATAAATAAAAAGCACAGGTATCATAATAAACGTAAATAGTTTTTTAAATGCCATAAAAATAACCTTATAATTTTCAAAGACAGTTAAGTGAGGTGTGTGATAAGATTTAAAAAAAAAAAAATGAGGCTGTAGAAATGTTATCCTAAGAATGTCATTGAAAAATCAAGTACTTAAAAGTCATGTTAATTCAGATGAACTCGAACAGTTATTGTTGCGTAGACTACAAAGATTTCACTCCACTACACTAAGATCGCTCAGGAACCACAAACTTTTAAAATACTCAGCTCTATAATTCTGAAAGCCAAAGGTGAGGAACCTAGAAAAAGAACTAACAGATTCATAATCAGGAGAGGAATTTCCCCTGACTTTCAGAGACAACCAATTGCAAACTAAAACACTAAAACATTTGAATAGTAAGTTAATAATCTTGGTCTAATTGATAATTATGTATTTTTTATTTTTACTTATTTATTTTACTTGAGCAGTCTTTAATGGGAGTTGTGTATGGCTCTCCTCTACTCCTGCATCTTCTCAGTCATTTCTTTCTTGTATTTATTTACCCTTCTCCTTTCCCACTTGTCAAAACTTGACTTCTCTTTCTAGTATTCTTCTGTGGTCTTTGTCGAGCCTTAGCCTCCTGATGCCCACCTAGCTGGGGTGAATGCCCACAGGGCATGCTGTCCCACTCATTCTCCTTTGCTTGCTGCAACCGTTCAGTATAGATGACAGTTCTGTATACCTGGACCACTTTGCCTGTCTCCTTGTCTTTGTAGTGCCCTTGGGTAACTCAAACTTCACTAACCTTTCAAACAGGCATAGATTGAACATTCTAACTTCTGTCTCAGCTTTTTGGGAAGAGAGGAAGACATGGCCTTTCTTCACATGTGACAATGTTCGTTGAGATGCCCTCTGTGGTTCTTGCTTTAGTCAGAAGTCACAAAGGGACTGAACTTTGTTTTGATGGCTGCCTATCCTGTGATGGCTGCAAGAGAGAGAGAGAGAGGGTCTACGTGTGACTTCCTGTTCTGATAATCATGTATTTTATACTCCAATCAAAAATATATGTTCCTTTGAAATATACATAAATTTATGTCAGTTATCATATTTGTGCTTTCTAATTGAGACCAATTAAAGGAAATTAGACAAGGGAAAAGGCACCAAACAAGATTTCAAGACAGTAACCTTGTACCATAAACAAAATTTAAATTTAAATGGCTTCACTCTTTGGTTTAAAACTCAAAACAAACAACAACAACAAAAACCAAAGCCCTTAAAACTTTCAGGTGAAACAAAATATGAGAAAATCTTTGTGACGGTTAGTTGACATAAGATCTTTTAGAGTCTTCCTTATATTTAAAGAGTTCTGTACTTTGAAAGATCAAGAAAGACAAGCCATAACTTTAAAAAAAAAAAAAAAAAAAAAAAAAAAAAAGCCTTATTTGTAAATTCTTGTAAAGGACTTGGATCCCAGTGAGAAAAATAAAAGTAAAATTAAATAATAAGAAAACATCCTATAAAAGTGGACAAAGGGATTTTGTACACTTATCTCAAATATTGGCTTACAGAGATGGGTACCATCTACTGAGGGAGATGCAGATATTTAAAGTACTGCATCTATGTTATTGTCTATCTAAAGTGGAAGTAATTGGACCATGAGATACAGAACTGACACCTTGCCCACATTGCCAGTAGAAGTATAAAATAATGTAGAATGGGCAGCTGGAGAGATGGCTCAGTGGTTAAGAGCACTGACTGCTCTTCCAGAGGTCCTGAGTTCAAGTCCCAGCAACCACATGGTGGCTCACAACCATCTGTAATGGGATCTGATGTACATTTTTGGTGTGTCTGAAGACAACCACAGTGTACTCAAATATAAATATATAAAAACAATGTAGTTTTCATCGTTTCTAAAAGGGGAAGATACACCAATTTTGTCATAACCATAGTGTTCTAAGAGTAAAATAACCGGAGATGGGGAAAGCAACAAGAACCTTATGATAAAAATAAACCATAAAGATCATTTTCAAGTAAAGTCTTGTATGTAAATGTTCATAGGAACTTCATTTTGCTACACCAGAAAGTGACACTCATTAGTGGACAGAAAAATTACAGTGCATCTGTACGGTAGATTGCTATTCATTAATGAAAATAAATAAGACATTGGAACCTGTACCGATAGAGATGGGTCTCAAAATAGGTCTAGTGAAAGAAGGCAGACAAAATGCAATTGTATAGGGTAATTTGTATAATTTATTATGTAATATTACATAAAATGTAGTATAATATGTAATATATATGTTTATGGAAATGCAAACTAATATTTTGTACCCGAATGGCTAGTGGTTGCCTGTGGATAGAGAGAAAGAAGAGAAGAATAAAGAAAGAAGAAGGCATAAAGAGGCCATAGAACACTTTTGAGGTGATCAGATATATTTATTGTCTGTGTTTAGTGAATGGTTTCACAGGCATACATATGTGAATCTTATCGAATTCTGTTAAATTTGCACAGATCCCTAGTTGTCAGTCATATATGTAAAACAAAGAAAACATGCTGTGTTATCTTAAAATAGAGATGGTTTTAATCATCTCAGGTTAAAAACCATTGTATATGTATTTCTGGTGGGATCTTGCATTTTGTCCTTTGGGTTCCCTTTCTTCCAATTAGCATAGACCCAAAGAAAAGACTGAGAAAGAACTCTAGCAGTTGCCACATAATCACATACAACTGATCATTAGGGCTGCATATTAAGAACTTAAAATGCTAAGATTAAGGTGTTTTCAGGTCTGTTGATTTAATATGCAGTGTTTCAAAACCTCGTTGCTTGCTAATAGAAGAAACGAGAGTTAATCTGTCTGTGCAGCAGCGTGCAATTAATGAAAAAGAAATATGCACGGCAGATACATTATATAAAGAGTGAGAAATCTCTCAGCATAGCCCAGTTGTGGTTCATGCTAAGGTGATCTCAAAACCATCTCGGTGGGGGGTCCTCTCTCCAACCTTGATTTTGCGGAAGGTTGAAAATGGATGGCTCTGCCATTGGTAGGGAGCAGGTTTCATAGAAAGCAGCAAGAAGAGGGAAAGTAAGGGCAGCATTAACATGAAAGGAAGTCCACTCGGAAGTGTCTGCCTCTAAAGCAAGGGGAATAATTGCAGTTTGAAATCCACTGTGTATGTGTGTTTCCGGGTGTGCGGTACCGCTTTGGGTTGTTTACCGTCCTTTAAGACTTCAGTTCGTCTCGCTGGGCTGATCTTACCCAAGCCCTCTGTTATCCAGACTATACCTGTGCGTCCGTTTTCCAGCCAGGCCTTAGAGGGAATAAAAAGTAAGGCATTTCCCCCTTTCATTCTTTTAAGTCATTTTTATCTAAAGTAGTATATAAGAAGGTGTAATAATATATATTCTGTCTGTCTACTAGTTGCCATCGGTGACCTCTGTAGTGGGGAATCCACTGCTGTGCGTTCATTTCTGTGGTCTTCTGGGCGGTTTTGTTACATGGTGTTGGATATTAAACCAGGACCCTTCTGTACCTCTGTTCTTTTTCTTTTTTTGTTTGTCTGATTTTTATTGATTGATTGATTGATACAGGGCCTCCCTATGTGACCCTGGCTGTCCTGGAACTCACTATTTTTACCAGGTTGGCCTTGAACTCAGAGATTCACCTACCTCTACCTACCAAGTGTTGGGACTAGAAGTGTGCACCACCATGTCTGGCTCCATGTTCTCATTTTCCTCTGGGCTAATGACAGATTGCAAATTTAGAGTCTACGTCATTTTTAAAGACTTCTTAATCTTAAATCTGGTGGCTGCTTGCCAGAGCAAAGGTGAGATGAATATATTATTAACAAGTTCATAATTTAGAAAAGAGGGCAGAGTGCTAATTTTATTTATTCTTTTTCTATTTTTCTTCCCAAATTTTCCAAGCCAATTTAGATAATCATTTAACTTCTGTTGTATTAATGAGGCTGAGTCTGCCTGTTGGAATGGCTAGACTCCAGGAAGGTAAAAACGCAGGTATCTTTGTTGGGAATTTAATTGTCAGAGCAGGGTAGAGCCTTGATCTGCCCAATGTGCATAGGTTAAGGTTTCTCAAACGTGGCTTATCTGTGATGCTGTTGCTCTTTTCAGTCTACAGAGTCTACTTCACAAACATTTAAGCTATTGTTGGAGTAATTGCGATTTTTAACAAATGAAAATCCCTTTAAGTAGTTGTGGTGCTGAGAGCTGAGGTAGTTGTGTCTTAAGTGTAGAAATAGACAAAAGATCAAAATTATTTAGGCATATCTTTGAACCGACCTAAATTTTTCTAGTCATTTCTCCTTCTGTGTGTGTGTCCATGAGAGAGTGGTAAGAGGATTGGATTGTGAGCACTGGAAACCATCCAACCCAAAGGGAAAGGCTGCAGGCAGCTTCTGCCGGTGCAGAGTTGAAATGTAGTCACTCCCGGGCCCCAAACTGATGTAAACACAGCTGTTTTCTTCAGTTCCATCAAAAAGCTCTATTGCTCCCCACACTGAGTTTATTGTGTTCGTGTCAGTGTGGTGGTTTGGTTTTAACATTCACTAGGTTGTCTTCACCCTGGTTGTAGCAGGACTAAAATGGATGAAAGACAAGCAGTACTGAATGCAAGAGCTTCTTGCCCCGTGGAGTTACTTTGAGTTTTTTCAAGTCTGCGAAAGGATCCAGAAATATATGCAGGCATACAGGCCTCGAGGGATGACCCGCATCCAGTCGTCTCATTTCTACCCAAGTGATGTGCTATGCACACAGCAGATGCCAGGTGAAAGTGCCTCCTTCTATACGGAGTGACTGTTACCGGCCTTTGCCATGCTCAAGTTTGGAGTTAAGCATGCTTAACAGTTCTCTCCCCACCACATTTCAAGTTCAAGTTCAAGTTCAAAGCCACATTTTGTCCTGCTTTAGGTAGTTGAAGATTCCGTGCTTCGACTTTGGCAGTCTTCCCAATGTCTCTCTAGTGCTTTTGATAGTAAACTTGGTTTCTTAATGGGAGCCAAAGGGTGCTGCTTTGCCCGGTTACATATAGCCCACTTCATTCCTTCATTCTAGTCTGAGACGTTTTATATACAGCATGATTTGGGGGTTCTTTATCTGAGTCAGTCTGTGCCCTGCTCTGAACTGACTTGCTTATCAAGTGCCAAGGCAATTAAGAAAACATTTATGGCTGGGAGTAAGAGGTGAATTTGGGTTTATCTACCCAGGCATTTGTCAGAAATCCGTGGCCATATTCTTCCTCTATTACATTATACACGATTGTATAAAGAAACTCATTTTAAAACAAAGTTATGGTTTCTTACTTCATAGAGAAAAGGAAATCCTGTTTGTACTGCTTTGTGCACAAGCATTGCATAGTATCCGAATGTTAAGGATTCTAATGGTCTGTCGTGTTGTAGTGTTTGCATACAGTGTGTTGTTAAAGTTGATACCCTGCTAGTGTGATTGGGTAGATGTGGATGCCACTGGAATAGCACCATCCCATTCACCTGTGGGAGCTCTCGTTTTGGAAACAGTTGGTCCAATCTAGTCTCTCTGCTTTCTGAAACATTACTGAGAACCTGTTTTAAGAATTTATTTTTATCAGTTTATTGAAATATCTACATAATAATAGTATACTTTTGATAGGTTTTTGATTGTTTTAGAAAACTTTCAACATTTTAAAGTAATTGTGGATTTTGTAAAACTTTATGTCCAATTTTATTTTGATATTGTGTATTTTGTGTTTGATTTAACATATATGTTTTCCAGATGGTTTCTGATACAGACATTGAGTTTAAGATTGTCTTGTTTAGGCCCTGGTATGGTGTCTCAAGCCTTTAGTCCCAGTATTCAGGAGGCAGAGGCAGTTGGATCTCTGTGGGTTTGAAGCCAGTCTACACAGTGAGTTCTAGGTCACCCAGGGAAACATTTAAGAAGGAAAGGAGAGGGAACAGGAGATGAAAGAAATGGTCTTATCTAAATAATAGTCAATGAAATGTTCTGCTTCCTTTATTTCCCTTACAAAATGTTCTTAATAATCAAGGTTGCTGGCTTTAAAAAAAAAAAAAGAAAAAATTCCCCCACCTCACCATTTACAGCTATCATATAAACTTTGACTTCACAAGGATGTTCTTTGGAGAAAGTCTCTTGCGGCTGTAGTGAAATTAAACACTTATACACCCCTCCTGTCATCCAGGACAGTGAGTCTCCGAATGAGAGAAGGAGAGCAAAGAGTGCATACGTTCATGAGTCCGGGAACTCTGAGGTTAGCGCTTTCTTCAGTCCTTTCTGTCCTATGTTGTGGTCCCTGCCTCCGACTTCCCTCCTTTGTATTTATTACAAAGGCTGAAATGGTAACCTTGAGCGACATCGCAGTGCTAACGGCTTTATGGTTTTCAGTGGGGGCCTATCTGCCTTGTTTTTCTTGTGGCTTTTTCTCAGGGAGACAAGGACATTTGAAAGAAGGAGCAAATGGGAACTGAGACTACTTCATGGCTTGCTGGCTTGTTCCCCAAAGAGCAGAGCCCCGGGTAGCACAGAGTGAACCCTGCGAGTCACAAGGCTTGTCCTCCTTGCTCAGCTCCACTGGGACTTTGGTTCGTGGAGGTCAGTGGGCCAGGTCACCAGAGAAGGATGCAGGGAGCAAGCTCAGGGTGACCATGTGCATCATTTGGCCCCTGCACAGACCATGTGAAACCTTCTTTGGGACTAGAAAATGCCTGACGTGGCTAATCTAGAGTCTGTCGCCTCAAGGTTCCCTGGCCCCTGTTCTTGTTTTCAGGATGCAATGGGATCTTTGTACTTTTTGAACGTAACTGGAGGTTGCTGACCTAGGGGAGCTTGAAGTGAAAAGAAAAAAAAAAAAAAAGCTATCTACAGCAGTTCTAAATCAAGTTTTAAAACAACAAAACATTTTAATATCTGTAGCTGGAAGGGAAATGCTTGGAGCTATGCAACTGGCAGGCAGCAGTGGAGTGTCTGAAGAAAAAAACTGAGTCTTGAGCCAGTTTTGGACACAAACTGAACTCCGCGGAAAGGAACCCAGGCAGACTCCCCTGTCCAGCTTCCCAGTGAAGTCAGAAGGGACAGTCCTTGCAGCGCTCTGGATTCGTATGCGGGGATAGATATAAACAGCAAAACTCTCGGCCTTGTGGCTATAAAAAGAAATATTTTTTATGATGTATTCATTGTTTCAGGGCAGGCTGTGAGTTGTGTTTAACATTTAATTCCTGTGCACTTCAAAACCCAGGGTTCTGTCTTCCCAAGTGCCTAAGATCTCACAGATGTTTTATTGTGTAACACATTCTTCAGATTTTAATGTATGCCCTCTCCCCAATCTGTTAAAAGATCAGTTTGTATGAATCTTGACACAGTGGTTCTGTTTCATGGCTTTAATCTGAATGTGGATTGTTGTGATTAATGGTGCTGGGAAGTTTATCACAAAAACAGATGATATTTTATATCTAGGCAAAAATGCATCAAAAGCCGGACTTGCTTATTTATGTTACTGAACCTAAGTCACATTTTTAGTTTACTTTCAAATTCTACATACCGTTCGAAATCTTCCTCTAAGATCAGATATGTGTATCTCTTGTGATACAAGCGTTTATTGGAGGTATTTAAAGGATGATCAGAAAAATGGCATATCTGACATATTAAATATGGAGTGCCATGTCTTTGTTTTGTGTTTGTGGGCATGAGTGTGTGTGCAGACATACAGTCATACAGTGTGAACATGCTAAAATGTGTACGAAGCTAGCCCGGGAGTCAGCGTGCTGAAGAATGAGGGCATTGCCGCAGAGTTTAGAAGTTGGTCCTCAATTGCTTCGATATTTTTATGTGTTTGTGCTGGCTGGTTTTATATCCATGTGATGCACGTTAGAGTTATTTTGGAAAAGGGAACCATAATTGAGATATTCCCCCTATCAAGCCTGTGGCACATTGGCTTGATTAAGGATTAATGTGAGAGGGTCTAGCTCACTTGTGGGCACTTATACTCTTGGGTTGTAGTCCTGTAGGCCAGCACAAAGAACAGGCCAGTGAGCCAGCACTTCCCCCATCCATTTCTGCCTCTGGGTTCCTGCTTTGAGTTCCTGCTCTAACTCCCATAGTTGATAAATTATAAGCTGTAAGTTAAAATATACTCTTCTCAAGTTGGTTTTGGTCAGCAGGTTCTACCACAGCACTACAGACCTTAACTAAGATGGTACTTGTACAGTTTAAGCTGATAGTGAGTGATGGTCCTGGTCTGCCTTGCTTGTTGCGGTCTGACCACTGTGAGTCGTGCCCTAGATCTGTGGGTCCTCTGAGCTCACTCTTAAGTGAGTCCTGAGTAGTGATAGGTGTGCTGGCCACAGTGGTCCATCCAAGCCATCCTTTTCAAAAGATGCATCAGACAGGTGGTTATATACAGACTTCTTCCCAGATGAGCCTTGGAGGTTATTCCAGTTATCTTGTAGTAGTTTACCTCCCAGGGATTTAATCTCTTAGAATGACCTGAAAATACATATTAATTTAACTGTCACTCAAACCTGTGAAACCAAACTCAAACAAGCAAACAAACAAACAAACAAACACTGTCTTGAAATCTCTGTCATGATGTTACACTGTCTCAAATTGAAGACTAGCATGGTAGATGGATAAGCATCCTGGACACTGTGTGTATATGTATGTGTGCACATGCATGTGCATGTGAACTTGGTTAGCAGAATGGACACCCTTGTGTCTGTGCACTAATGATGGCAAATTCAGGTGTCCCGACATGTCCATCTTGCTGTTACTCATTCTGAAAGATTCTCTTTTTTTCCCAACCTAAATATTTCCCATTACTTCTACTGTTTTTTTTCCCCATGACCTGGTCTTCTCATCTTTTTGCGTCGTGGCTGCCCTCTAGACCAGTTCTAAAGTGGGCCCGTAGGAAGTTCTCAGAATACAGCAGCATTGCACCCCATTGGCTCACATTGGGCATCCCTCAAAACAGCCTCCCGCTTGTCATCAGGTCATCTTGTGTCTGTACTTCAGTCAATTTCAAATACTGGATATTACTTATATTGCTATTAAATTTAATTATGTAACTACTGGCTTATGGTTCCAGCTTGTCATGGATGGATTCATTCATTCATTCATTCATTCATTCATTCATTGTGTTTAAAATTTTATCACCCAACGTATCAGCACTTTCTTTCAGCTTTGAGCCATCTGTAATTATTAATGTGATGCCTTCAAAGTTTTTGTTCAGTTAAAAACATATGTGTCAAAGTATCTACTCTGTGCTGGTCTTGTACTTCTTGCTAGAGATAATGAGATAACTAGAATATAATCATTCCTTTGGGGATGCTCACAGGCCATGGGGAATAATAGACATGCAATTACCTAACTATTATGTAGTGTGATAATTGCTATAATAGAGTTGCGTGTAAAGCACTGAGACTGAAGGTAGGTTGGAAACCATAGAGAAGGTAACTGGTTCTGTGTTGGCGTGGATCCATCCATTTCCAGTCACGGCAGATGCTAGCTACCTAACGGCTGCCTTTCGTTTACCTTTGCTCCCCCTTTGGTCTCATTCTTAGCCAAAGGCACAACAGAAGGCTTGTCAAATGTTTTCCTGAAACGGTCTTTATCGCCTTGCACTTTCCGAGTGGACCCACAATCCTGGCAGGCCCCTCCAAAAGGAATGGTGGATTCTTGGGACTTCTTTGTGGTGCACCTATGGCAGTTCATCCTAAACTAATGTTTCAGTCCAGAGCCAGTTTGCCCATCAGCAATCCTCCCGTAATGTCCCCATTCTCCGTGGTTTGATAACATTGCTTGGAACGGTTTGGAGATGACACCAGGTTCTGCTGTCTCAGCAGGTAATCTGTCTAGATTTGTAGACTTGAGTTGCACTCAATTTCCAAACTCCAAATTCCTCTGAACTCTTTCCAGAGTGAGAATCATCCTTTTTCTGTCCTTTTGGCTCCCCACACCCCTTTATCTGTTTTTAGCATTTTTGCAAGTGTAAATTCATGGGAAGCTTTCATCTGCCATTAATTGTTTTTCTCTTTTGGATGATGGGCCATTGTTTTTTCCTCTTCTTCCCTTTTATAGCTATGATATTGAAAAGCTTTTAAAAAAAGTTAAAGTTGGTGACTGTTTTGAGTGTCATGGTTTCTGGGATAACAGGTGAGCCACTTCTTCTTGAAGGGTCACAGTCAAATCCAGACAGTTAGATTCATCATTGCCTTCTACCCATCCTTACTATGAAAACATCAAATAAGCAGGAAACATGTTTATCAGACCTGAGACTGTTATGATGTCACATGTCTAATAATACCTGTCTCTGACGTTGTGGCTGTTACTTTTGTTGTATTGTCACTATTGTTGCCACTAAGACTGGATAAGTCACCCGTGGCCATCAACCATACTTGTATAAGCAGTGGCCTCCATTTTCTACTTGTCTCTCCTTTGAGTGGTTGTACTGATGACCCACCTTTCTCCTTATTTACTGCTAGGGTTACTTGCTGTTGGGTTGGATTTAAAGCAGAGATGTGGGTCTGCACCTCAGGTTCTTACATCCTTGAGCGATCACCAACGACAGACTTTTAGATGTCTCGGGTCTGAGCCACCATGCTTGTTTTTGATTTTATGATTAACAATTCTAATTCACTGTCAGAACTGTGGGTTTTGACATGGAGTTCTCTCAGTACGTGTATCCATCATTCCAGATCCTTCTTTCAGGGATAGAATACTGCTCAAATAGTAATCAACTTATTACACTTCACATCTGAAGGAGCTGTTGTAGACTAAACAAAATTATCTTAATGAGCGATTTTCTAAAAATGCGTTTCCCTTGATTAAAGAGCCCACTGTAAGTACCAAAGCACCATAATTTAATACCGCTCCATCTCGACCAGTAGTTGGGTTAGCAAGGCAGGTGCTGCCTAGCTCCCTGGGTTTCTTGGCACTTAACCAGTTAAATTAGTTGCAAGCCGAAAATTTTAAAAATCCTGACTTAATATATCTTTAGAGATTTTAATAGTAGGAATAGGTTAAAAAGCTAACAATTTGATCTTAATTTTCTCTCCGTGTAATGATGATAATTTGGTTATGTTTTTTTTTAAAGGATCTTATCTTTAGAGGTATATGCAAAAGAAATTACCATCCGTAGACAACTTCAAATTAGTTCAGAGAAGGAACCAGAAGTTCATTTGGGCCAGATTGAGGGATGTCAGGACTGGGTGGCAGTTTTCACCGCACTTTTATACATGATTGCGTCTGCCTGCTCATGTTTCCCTGTAGCAAGAATGAAAGTCTCGGGAGTGTAATCCATCATTTTGTTTGAGCAACATGGCGAAGATGCTTCCTCAGTGCTGTGTTAAGTCTAAACCGCTGCGCTCTCCTTCCCATAATTTTCTTAGATTTTCAGTTTCTTCCTTTGTAGATTCCTGTCTCGGTTATAACTCTATTTTGCTACCGTCCATGTCCCACTCTCTAGGGGATTTGTCCTTCCCTCCATTTCCCACCAATGATTTACTACTTCTAATATGCTCTGAGTAGAGAGCCAAGAAATTAAGTGTGATCACATTTTTCTTTTTCCTCTAGGCAAAGTTTCTGGGTGGGCCCTAGGGACCTTTCAGCATATTAGGCAAGTAAGCTGTAGGATGTTAGTTTGAGGACATTTCTGCTTGCCGCCCCACGGCTTCTAGTTTTCAGTTGTGTTCTGGAGAGTTGCTGTATCCTGTGGCTGTTTAGATTTGAGATATAAGAATAGGATTTATTTTGTTTGCCTGCTCTTAGTGCAGTGATGATGGCTATAATATTTACTTCAAAGGCTCACGGAAGTGTAACTTCCCCATGGGAGTAATACTTTAAAAGGCAGAAAAGTTATTCTGATTTTAGGGGGCAGGCTGGTGTTACTCAGAAGTATCACAAAGCCTAAATGTGCTGGATAGAGGTATTCAGATATTACAAAGTTTGTGAGCCAATGGATCGGGCAGGGATCATGCCTAATTCTTTTGCCACTTGATTTGTGACTCCCAGTATTTTGTGTGATGTATAGAAGCCGTTCAATGAACATCTTGGAGTTGATGTAGTAGACATAGGTCATATCATTTTATTTGAGCACACATGAATGTAGTGAAGATGGTTTGCTGGTGGGCATAGCTACCCAACATACCCAGAGTTAATCCTAAAGCATATGGCCTGAAAATTGTTAGCTCCATGCAAACATTTTAAAGAGATGGCTGTGCAAAACTAGTTCTGTCCATTCAAAGGACATACATTTTCCTGTAGGATAACAATACACAGACAAAGCAGGTTTGTAAAAATGTAAGGGAATCTTTAGAGGGAAATAATACTTGGGTTCAGATTTGAAGTTTTCGCTGGAATTGTCTAGGGAAGTCATAATTGCAGCAGAGGACCATTGCAGGAGTTTTGGTGTATCCATAGTTACTAGGTTACCATGGCTAGAAAGGAAGGGCAAGTTGATTGAATGATGGTTTGTAGACTCTTGGGAGTCAAGGTAAGAGATTAAAAATTACTTTTAAGATTCACAGTTTGAATTTTGGCTATTGGCCCTCTGCCTGGGGATTTAGGAGCCTCTGGGAGAAGATATATAGCCAGAGTAAGGTCCATCTGGGGACAAGCTGAGTTTAAAATACCTGGAGCACATCTAGAAGAGGACGTATGGCAGATGAAAGAACTATCTATCTATCTATCTATCTATCTATCTATCTATCTATCTATCTATCTACCTACCTACCTACCTACCTACCTACCTACCTACTTACTTACTTACTTATTGGTTTCTTGAGACTAGGTCTTGGTCATGGTATCTTTTCACAAAGGTAAAACCCAAACTAAGACAAACTTTCTTGATGGCGTATCAAGTTTGTATAGCAAGTTTATTTAAAATAAGCAGGATATAGAAACAGCTTCCATGCCTATTTGTGAGTGGATAAAGTAGAATGTGCTGTTCATACAGTGGGATGCCATTCACACAGCACGAGGCTGGACATCCACAAAGGGATCCCTCTGTAGGTTCTCGTGCTGTTGGGAAATCTCAGTTCCTAGGTCTACTTGTGCTCAGTGGGAAGAGATGACACAAAGGTATAGATGTCAGAGAAGTGTAGGCCCCAGACAAGATGTCACAGACGTTAAGCCTTGTCCCTCACCACAGCAAGTTCCTGTGCCTCATGGATCATTTGTGTTGAGATGGGTGGATCTCCTTCCTGGGAGATCTTTGCTCTCTTAAACTTAAAAATCATGTCTGTGTGGCCATGGTAGCACTATGACAGGTATAAAAGTAGTAGCTCTTGACTTTATGAAAATCTTAGGAATGCGTGTTATTGTCTTAGTGCTACTTAATTGTATTTAGAATGTATTCTTATTCATCAATTACTAGCAAGGACACATCTTTAGAGAGAGTGTACTGAAGTCTGGCTCTTGACCTTAATCATTCTAAGTAAGGAAGAGATGAAATCTTAGTACCATTCCCAGCCAAAGAATAGGAACAAGATGAAGGATATGGGTTGTTTGGGGGGGGGGGGTTTCCCCCTACTACTTCATTTTATGACCAACCCTTCGAACAGAACAGGAAGTTTTCAAACTAGTAGTAAGCCCATGATTAGTATTACAAGCAAAATATTTTAAAATGAATATAACCTATGTCAAGCAGATCAAAAGACATTTTCAATCCCTCCTTATCATTGTTTTTACTCATCTAGAATAAGGCTATCAACCGGGTCTCCCTACTAGCCAGCTATGAAAAGAGGTCCCAGCCTAATATTACAGCTTTAAAATAATTCATCATTGCGGAACTCCACTGGATACCTAATAAATGTTTCTTCTCATGCTGCCTTCTTCTTTTTCTGGCAATTGTATTCTTTAAATAAATATAAATACAACTTAGGCAGTAGGCTTTGCATCATTTGCACACTGCCTCTCTCTCTCTCTCTCTCTCTCTCTCTCTCTCTCTCTCTCTCTCTCTCTCTCTCTCTTTTCTTCCGAGTTCTGTTCTTCATGGGAAACTGTATTTGGAAGTGAGGTCTTGACCTCAGGCTATTTCAAACTCATTTGTCTTCTCTTTGCTAGTTCTCTGATTCCTAATCGCTTTAGACTGTGACACTCTGTTTGCATTATCCTCTGTTTCCAAGTGCTCTGTGTCACAGACACACTTAACATTTAAGCTAATTAAAATTAATTTCATTCTGAGGGTCCTACTTGCCTTTTGAGATAATAGCATATATCCCACAGCATCAAAGATGAAAGTTGGCAATTACTGACTTAATAGTAGGATCCAGTGTGATGAAATCTCTTGCGTGATGCATGTGCTTTCGTGGCTAGTCTTATTTTAATGTATAGTAATTGTGTAAAAGAGGAAGTGTGATCGCTTTTAGATATGACTTTAATGCTTCATGCATCTAGCTTCAGTTCTAGGGAGTGCTTGTCTAGAGGTGTCTGGAGTGGAGGATCCTGTCACTGTCCCCCTTCATTGTGGCAATTTCCAAGCACAAAGGGCAAAGCTTACGTTTGAAAGGACCAGGTGGACTTCTCTGCTTTGGAAAGAAGCAGAATTCAAATAAATGCAGAAGGAAGAGAGAGAACAGACAAGAGTTAGGTTTAGGATATACAAAAACAAGAGACTGTTCATACTCAAGTCCATGAAGAATAAATCAGCGTAATATTCATTTATTAATATAGTCAACAAATACTGACTGTCTGCTCTGTACCAGCCCTGACTAGGCACCTAGAGGTGCAGATTTGACCTTGACAAACAAGGAGTCTGTTGGGTGTCCACCAAAGTTGACAAGAGACAGGTGCCTCGGGAAGACAATTATCCTTAAAAGTCATGAGGAGGTGGGTTATAGTTGCAAGAATGCCTGAGAAAATGAAACCACTTTGTGCCTCAGATTACATTTGCCTTTCTGCTATTCATAATCCAGTCGTATTTATTTAAAGGAGAGCTGTATGTGACCTGTTGAAGAAATGGTAGAGAATTTTGGCTATCTGGGGTCTTCTTACAAGAGGGACAGAAGAGAGTAACATGCATGGTAGGCTGTGTGTCTACCTTGAAGATCACGGTGTCCCATGAAAACTGCTTTGACTAATTATACTTCTTTCTGTGTTTTTGCTTGGTTTGCTTTCAAAATCTAGCCCAGACTAGCTTTATTACAGTACTGAGCATTCCAGGTAAAGAATGACATTTTTGTTTTTTTTTTAAATGGTGGAACAAATTCTGGACAACAAAGAGGGAGGGGAAAACCATTGGAGAATCAAAGTGACTGGATGCCAAAGGAGATGCAGGCCATGGGAGAAAGAAGAAGAGGAGAAAGGTTTCCTCCCAAGTCTAAGCTTGGTTTACTTACATAGTGTCAGCTCCCTCAGGAAGTGAGGACCTGACCCCCACTGCCTGCAATTCCCTGTTGCTCTCTAGACTTTTAGTTCTAGGTCTTAGAACTCAAGGTCGCTTGGGAGTTTGGGAAGTTATCAGCTTAAACAGTGGCTACATAATAGCTTAAAAAAAATAACAAAATGACAGTTAATGCTTGCAAACACAACAGATTCTAAACCCTATAATCAATTTTAAAAAAATCTTTTTTTTTTTTTTTTTTTTTTTTTGGTTATCCTGACAGTCCTGTGAGATTAAGTTCTCTATTCTTATTTTTACTCTTAGTGGGCGAACTGAACCCTGCACGATTAAGTTCAAGTTCATTAAGGCCCTTTGGATGCCTTGTGACAGAGCTTGGCCCTGAACCCAGGCATTAAGAGTCAAGAAGCTATGGCACTGTTTGTCCTTCGGCCATCTTTCTATCTGTGAGGATTCGCCTGCTGGACAGGACTGCATCCCGGTCACAGTCCGTGCATTTTGTATTTCACAGGAAAATTGCTTGTTGGATTCTGGGGAAAAAAAATTAGAACCTTTGGAAAGCTTTAAAACAAAATTGATCGCTAAACTGAGAGCTGTCTGTATTTACATAATTTATAGTGTTCATTCCCTTATTAAATTAGATACTTCAGATCATGGTATAAAGTGATGGATGTACACCATTAATGTAAAGATAGACCTGTAACCTCTCTGAAGTCCATCTAGACTGTTCCTTTGACATTCACTCTTTAGTATTTATGCATAAACATGACCCTGGCTACACTTCTGACTTGGCAAGAAAGCTGAACTTCGCCTTTAAGAGAAAAGAGAAAACACGGGCAGAATTGGGCATAGTGCATCCTTAGGACTTTTGTTTTGTTTTGTTTGTTTTGTTTTTGGTATCCGCAGGCTCGATGGTGACAACGTTTGAGGTCAGGTTGAACTCAAGACGAAGTTGCAGTTAGCGTCAGACAAAATTAAAATGCTCTTTTGAGCACCAAGGTTTATAATCGGGTTATTCTTATTTTTCCCCTCTTCTACAGAGGAGGAGCTGCTTGTTTTAAATGTTTTCTGCATTCTGTGACTATACCTTAATGTAAAATCGTATATATCTCTTTAGTTCTCTCATAAGATAGGTAAATTAAGGTATGTCACTTAAAAAGAAATACTGTTGGAGGAGAAACCTGAAGCCAGGACACAAGCAGTGGCATTTGTACAGAGTGAAAGAACTTATTTTCAGCAAATATGTAACAGATATCCTCCGCTTCAACCAGGAGCTCCCTGGCTTGGATCTTCTGGTTGGGTTATTGGTCAGTGGCAATTCTGAGCAGAATTGTTTCTGTACTAGTTTTTTCTAATCTGACCAACAGATTTTATTTTGAATACCACAGAAGTGTTTTGCTTTTTGTATCTTCCTGATGGTTCCAAAATTTGCTGCTAATGAATACTTAGAATGCCGGTTGTGATTGCCTTGGGGCTTCTGGGTGTTCAAGGGAGTCGGTCCCTTGCTTTTGCAGGGGTGCAAAGGCCTTCTGTTGCAGAACCATCCCTTCAGCCGTCTCTTTCTGCAGCCTCCCCGAGCTGTTGTTTTGGTATCGTGATCATGTAAAACTCACATCAGAAGATCCGTAAAGGCACAGGGCAGCAGCGCGCAATACATGCTGCCTGTGGCTGCGTGTGTTTAGACCGTAGACGAGTCAAAAGTCATTGTGTATCTGTTTAAGGAAATCTATGTCATATTGCAGCTGAAAGTTGAGAGATGCCTTGCTGAACTGGGATGTGCCACAAACATAAAAATGTAATTCGAATAACTATACCAGCCAACATCACCTTCAACCAAGCAATGAGTTATTTCTATAGCATGGAATGATTGGGGGTGGGGTACCTTGTACATATACTCTGCCATTTGAGAAATATAAACATTTTGTAAAAGTTTAAATCATTAAAAAGTATCTATTATGCTCTAATCATATGTAAACCTTTGTGTTTCATATGTTCCAATACGGAGATGGCCAGACACATAAAGCCATTAAACTTCCCAGTGGCTTTCAGTTGACTTGGAAGATGGTGTATGCATTAGATAGTCATGCTACCGGGAGGGAAGTGCTATAGGGAGAAGCAAGCATACACGGCTTCATCTTTGAAGCAATTGTTACCTGCTGGAAGAGCAAAGAAAACGTGGTGCAATGGATAACATTTGATCTAGCCCTCGAAGGACACTTAGTAGTTTAGATGCTTCTGGACTCAGAGTACAGCTGACAGGATCAGAAAGAAGTCCAGGCAGAGGAGATAGACCTGAAAGCAGGAAGGTGAGAAACTTGGTCGGGGTCCAGGGGAAAAAGAACTCAGTTGCATTTGTGGGATGTGTGAGGGCAGTTGTGGTATCTAGTATCTTTGGGCTGGCTGTGTGCTGATGTAATTCTCGCTAAGTTTTTGGAGAAGTCTTTCGTGGCTTGTGTTCGATCTGCGCCACGGCCAGTGGAAAGCTGCTCTGGTGAAGGAGATGGGAGGCGATGAAGGGGAGGAGATAGCGGAGTGTAGCTTCGAGAGTGCTTGAGTCTGCTTGTGAGGGCTTGACACTGAATGTGATGTTGTAGCCTTGTTTTAAACAACACAGACAGCTGAGAGCGAATCGAATGGATGGGTGGGGTGAGGAGAAGGTGATGTCCAAAGCTCTATTTTATATGACACAGGCTAAGGACCACCTCCTCCCTTGTAGTCTTAAACTGCTATGCTAGTTTTAGTTTCCGTTCCTCAGCTATATACATTGCAGAAATCTCTCTCTAGACCTTACAGTGTTAGATTCTAATTTGAACATAGGAAGACCATGAAGATGAGTGCGATCATTCTGTGTTCTCAGAGGTTTGAGACTTCATTACAATCCCACCATCCTGTCTTTAAAACGTGAGACAGAGTGAGGATAAAGATAATTCACAGTAAGATTTGTGTTCCTTTTCAAATAAAACCCTAAATGCCTAAATCTTGATAGACAGTGAGTGTATATAGTTGGAAAGCCTGTCTGGGGTCTCAGGCACCTTCATGCTTTTAAAAGTAAGTGAGCGCTCCAAATGCCTTCCTTTTTATATGGTCTCTATGAATCGGTATTTGCCCTGTTACAAGTTCAATCTGATAGAATTGTGAAGTACTTTTAAAGTCCTTTAAAAGCAATAATTATAAGCTCATTGCATGTTAGTATAAACAGCATTTCAATGAAAATTAACATTTAGGAACAAATACATAGATGATGGCATATCCATTTTAGTCATAGACGACGAGGCTTGATTCTCACACTTGCTTCAGTCATTAATCTATTGTTATGTATAATTTGGATTTGGAGCATGTGGAAAAAATCCAGACTCACATAGACGTGCAGTTCCCGAAGGGAGGCATCTTTTAATAGCCTTTTTGGATAACTGTTGGTTGTTTTCTCTGGTACTCCACTGAAATTCATCAAGTGGTAGACTCCTAAACGCCAGTTGCAGTATGGATTCAAATTATCAAACTTCAGTTCCTTTATGTCCGCCCTGACTGTCTTGTATTAGGGCTTTATTTATTTGTTTATTCTTAATCTATGCAAGGCTTTTTAGCCTCATGTACCAACTATTTTGAAGATCTTGATCCATCAAGCTCTTTGGCTTTTCCAGATAGCGACACATTGCATTATGACTGTATCTGTTGATATCACCATCCGTCTTCCTCAGTGAGAAGCTATTGAGTGCACAGTAGCAGATACAACTTTCCCAAAACTCTGGCTTTTGCTTGAAAATAAATTTTGTCCCTGACAATGAATACTGTGGCTTATTTTCCATGAAGTAGCGTAAATCATAGTCTGAATCCATTAAAATTCCAGGTAAAAAGGGGAAGAAAAAAAGCAGGTGGTTTAACTTAAAACTCTAACATTTGAACAACTTATCCTTGAAACAGTTGTCTGCGTGTCAGTACGTCACAAGAATTCTTGCTGCGTGCTACCATTTAATTCATATGGAATGTTTAAATAAAAAAGATGGCTTTGGGTTAATTTAACAAGACTGATAATTTTTACCTCCTGATTCAGATATTCTTATATTAAAATGACTGCCTCCCTTCTCTCGGAAAGTGTATGGCAATCAGGGGTGCATGCTTATGAGCCTGCTCCCCCAGTGTACGCTCATGCCACCTGCCTGCCATGTTAGTTACATCATCTCTGCAGACAATGAAAATGTCAACTCTGGAAACAGTCTGCTGTCCCCAGTCCTGCTATAGCATAGTTTGGGCTTCCGGTCCTTCGGAATGGGCATGCTCAAAGTCTGGATTTCGAGAGCTGCTGCTTAGTATTAACAGGCATATTGGCCATCTCTTGTCCCGGGGATGTGGAGGTTATGAAAAACCAAGTCTTGCTTTTCACTTTCATGTATCTATAGTTTTAGTCTTGTCTGCTACTGAGCCAACCATTGGTCAGATGGCCTGAATTGATACCTGTACTGTTCTTTGCATAGCTTAAGGAGGTCCTGTTGGTGTTTGCCCACAACCCCACTTATCAAACTGCTAGCTAGCACCTTAGATTCTCTGCCTGTTTGTTTTTTTCCTCTTACTGCTGGCTCTTTCATCGCCAAGCTCCCCCGGGCAGCCTGATAGCACTGGAAGGAAACCTCTGCTCTCCTCAGTGGTGTTCAGCCAGGAGACTGGTGGATGTGTAGGGAAGACCGACTCCTTCACCACTGTGTCTGTTCTGGGCTGGCTCTGAGATCTCCAGCAGGATCGCTCTGGGTTACATCTCGCCCTGATACACGTATCCCATTCTGGCTCTAGTGTCTCTTGTATTATTTTCTTCCTCAGACTTTGTTTTATGTGCTGGAGAATCCAAGAAAGAAAGCAGAAGCTGTTGGTTTGCGTGGTTCCTTTGAGTTCTAACCTTTGGTTTGGTTTGGTTAGCTGTTCCCACCTAACATTTTCCTCGGATGGATCTATGTAATAATTTGCAATTGGTAAATTATAAAATGCGATGCTTGGGTATATAATAATTCATCCTCTTCAGGCTATGTAGTTAGCTATCTGTTTAGGGCCTGGTAAGGTTTGTTGAATCTTCAAGGCTTGGGGATGCTGGAGGTCTGACAGTTGAGCCTGGCTTGGGTTTGCGTAGGTGGAACGGTCTGAAAGAATTACTCACAGGCACTAAACAGGAGACAGGGGCCCTTAACCTAGACAGGACCATCCCAGATCATGCTCGTGAGAGATGCACAGTCCTTCAGTTATTGTCACTCCGCCTGGCCAACAGAGCCACATATGTGTTATTAGCTTGTGGCTGTTGATTTCATGTAACACGGCCATTGTCACCGTGATTCAACACGCCCTTCCCTGTTTTCTTCCAAAGACAATGATTCTTTGTATAACAACCTTGGCTGTCCTGGAACTTTCTTCATTGACCAGGATGGCTTTTAACTCACAGAGGTCTACCTGCCTCTGTCTCTGGAGTGCTGCGATTAAAGATGTGCATCACCACACCCAGCTCTATCTGATAGATTTATAGGCCTTATACTCGATGTTACTTCTAAAAGATTTTATATTTTGAATTAAGATGAATAATAGCTTTCGAAATATACCTCTTTACACCCTTCTTATTATCTTGTATGGACTAGATACTTTAAAAGGATTGGTTGGGTCAGTTGGGGAATGTTTTACAAGTATTGGGGTGTATATGCATGTGTCTGTACATGTGCCTGTTGGGTTCTGTTTGTTCCAGCCCCTCCCTGTTCACTGTGCCTTATGTGGCAATACAGTTTTTTCTTTAGCTCGTCACTTCTGGTCAATAATCATTCTGCCTCAATCACATTTAGACTTAATGGACTTTTGAACGTGTAGTCTTGGACATAATAGTTTTGTGTGTTGGTTTCTCTATTAGTATGTTGAAAATGATAGTAACTATCTGTGGCGCTATAGAGGTGGCTTAGAGGTCAAGAAGATTGTGTTGCCCTTACAGAGAATCCAGATTCTGTTCCTAGCAGCCACTTGGTGGCTGAAAACCTTCTCAATTCCAATTCCAGGAGAAGTGATGCCCTCCCTGGCCTCTGCCGGCACTATACCCATATGGTGCACAGAGAGTACACTCATACACATAAAGTAAAAACAAGTACGTCTTTATCTTAAAAAGTCATCAGGTTGCCTTTGAGTGAGCTAGGCCACCAGCAGGCATGGAAGAAGTAGTTATTGGTGAGTTGCATCCACTGGTTTTCTGGGGTTCCAAAATCAATGAAAGCATTCTGTGCGATGCTCATCGGCTTCGTGGAATCGACAGTAGAACAAACACTTGCATTGCTACGTGAAAGTTGTGTGTCTCCCATTTTTCTGTTAGTAAAATTCGTAGTAAATTTTGGTACACGCACACACGGTCCTTTGTTATTTCTAAATAGTCATCACTGGATGAGTCGGCTGTCACTTCTGTCCTGCAGACTTCTGGATGGGTTTCTAGCATATGGATAGTGTCTGGATTTAGCGTGTAGCAGATGCTGTCAGTATCATACACAGATCTCCTTCCCTGGGCCAGTGCATCCGTCTCCCAGCTGCTGTGCTATTGGCTGCTAATGACTCACACCTGTACCCTTCTCCAGAGGACCACTCTTGGCTGACAGAAACTGCCCCAGCCAGATATGTTGGGAAATCTGGTCCCAGCCCCCTCCAAGTACCTAGGGGCGGCTCGCAGCCAGTAACTATACAGAGATTTCCTGGCCTTGGGACTGGACGTCTTACATGATTCGGTCCAGACTCTAAGAGCTCCATGGAGGATCAAGCTGGGGGTGAGATCTCTGGCGTCAGATCTTCACCATGATTCTGCCCCCAACTAGTTTACTGCTCTCACTTCTGACTTCTCTTGACAGTATTCTTTCTATAATGATGCGTGCAAGCAGGGCTTTTGCCGGCTCTGCTTCTATGGAACATCACCTTAGGTGTGGCTAACCTCTGTAGCTCTCTTGTTCTATTGGTTCTCCAATTACTGAAGCAATCGATTTCACATGTCAAATAATCCAGGGTTGAAATTTCTTTGCTCTTTTATCTTTTATTTGTTTCCTTGGTTCCATCCTTTCTAATGGGTATCAACACTGTTCTCATTCCTCCTGTTTGCTTATTTATGGTCATTTTTCAACTCCCCTTAATGCTTTTATGTATCTAGGCTCTTCAGTGTACTGTAATGGTGAGTTATCTTACATTTTAGGATCTGAAAATTAGTTTCAGAACCTAAGTCAGTTAAACATGCAGCCCTTAGTTACTGGAAGAATTGTATGGTCTATTCTCAACCCTCAGCATGCTGCCAGGAATATAGTAAATAATCAATAAATGTTTGCTGCCTTGTCACACGTATTAATTTTTAATTTATTTGACTTGCTCTAAAGGGGACACTTCAGTGGTGGTATTTTAATACGGTGTCATCAGCACCTCTAGATTTCCTGCTTCTCCCTGAGAATAGGAGCTGCCCAGTTTTATCCAGTGGTGTGTTGGCTTGATAAGGAGAATAGGCTTGATGCACTTCTGCCAGCGGTGTTCTCCCGCCATGGCTCATTTTGAGCTGCTAATACGACATCACTGAACATGGAGTTGGGAGCAAATAGATATGAATGGCCTTTGCGAGCCAGCGTACTCTAACTCTAGTCCCAAATTTGAGCTGTCTGGGTCTCTAACATTTATCACATTATGTCACACATGGGAGCCAAATGTTCAATATGTGATTAAAAACCAGAGTTATTAACTGATTGGAATTGGCTCAAGTGGTGCAGATTAGTAAATTACTTATCTAATTCTTGTTATATAACCAACTACATCCCTTTTGTTTACCACAGATGCACACACACACACACACACACACACACACACACACACACTGGCCCTTCCTGGGCAAATTCAATTCAGAATTGAATTATTAAAACAATTCAATCAGAAATACCAAGAGCCATTAGACGGTTCTTCCTGACTTTCCTCCTAAGCACCGTGTCTCACCGACGCCATGAGTATGTGCATTGTCTTTGCTTTGCCTCATGAGTAGTAAACCCAAGTAGATTTATACAGGTACATGAAAGGCCAAGATTTTAGTGGTTCACAAATTTCAGTATTTAGTCATAAAAAGTTATTATGCTAATAACCCTGTTCATGGAGTTAAACAAGGCCGCTCAGCTCTGTCCAGTGTCTGCTGCTACAACAAAGTACAGACTGGGCAATTTCTAACGAAAAGAAATTTACTGTAGGTCTGGAGGCTGGAATGTCCCAGGTTGAAGCTCTGTGTCTGGTGAGGGTCACAGTGCATCTTAATGTGGCAGCTGACATCACTGCTCAGAGACACTAAGCAGGAAAGTGTGGTTGTCTGTTTCTCCTTTCATAAAGTCATATCCCATCATGGCGCCCTTACCTTGTATCACTAACTCTGACTATCTCCATAGGTCCCAGCTCCAAATGCCATCAACGTAAAATCAAAAGATTAAGTTCCTGTCATGTGAACACTTGGTGAATATTTCAAGTGTTGCCTTATTCTGTTATAAGTTACCACCAAGCGTGTAGCACTGGTATACCAAGGTGGTGAATGTCTGGGTCAATTTGCTGTCTGAGATGGGATGTCACTCAGTTTGGGAAGAGTGTAGTTCATTTGGGATTGATAAACAAAGTCTAAAACATTCTTTCGACTTTAATGATTTAAAAGAGTTTTCCTGGTCATTTCCTCCCTGTTTTGCTATAAAGCATGAAGATCAGTGTAAACATGTGTGCTATGTATGCTTCCTGGCTGCAGTCTATGGACTATGATGCCTTCATCTTATCTACACGACCTGCATCTTTTAGATTCCTGGTCTATACCACAGACTTCAGCCCTCAGTTTCTGAAAAGATACATTGGTTCCCAGTAGAAATTGTTATTGCTGTGTTTCTAAGTTGATGAGTTCTACTTTTAAAATGGAAATGCATTTCGTTTCGACAGGAGCTGACAATATCCGGAAATACTGGAGCCGCTACTACCAAGGATCTCAAGGGGTCATATTCGTATTAGACAGTGCCTCTTCAGAGGATGACTTAGAAACTGCTAGGAACGAACTGCACTCCGCTCTCCAGCACCCACAGCTATGCACTTTACCCTTTTTGATATTGGCCAATCATCAAGACAAGCCAGCAGCTCGCTCAGTACAAGAGGTATGCACGACTCTTAAATGCCGTAAGTCTGTCCACTGTCGAACTATGGCCGCCGCTGTCAAGTCTAGGAAGACTGTAGACCTATGAGTGTGCTGGGTGTGCTGTTTTTGCTTCAGAACCATCATTCTCCTGGGAAGGGGGAAGCCCATTATGAGACCAGTGAAAAAGCACATTTATATACCTAAGGTTGCTTGAAAAACAAATTCTTTTTTAACCGGAAGATAGCCCTGGGTGTTCCCCCATTTCTTTTGAGGGGGTAAAGGTCTGGCTAACTTAACATTTTCATTTAACCTTTGGCTTGTGTCCTTCGCCACTAGCTTTCAGAAGGTTACACTGTGGCTTTGGTAGCCATCACTCAGCCTCAAGTACCGTGTTCTTGTTCCTCTGAAATACTTGCTGTTGCTGCAAGCCTGGTGTCTTATCTCGCAAGTTCCATGCCCCCCAAAATATTTCAACATGGAGTCACTGTTTCCTTCCCAGTGCATTTCTTTGCTTGTTTCTCTCCTATGAAAGTGGGAGGCTATTCTGGGTAAACAGTGTCCCTCTGAGCCAAGTTTTTGATTTCTGGCACTAAAAAATAATACGATGTAAGTAGCATGTAACTCGAACCGCCACTGTTGAGTTCCTTTGCACCTGCACTTTGTAGAGTGTATTTTTTACCATCTCCTTCAGAAAACTGCAATGCCCTGAGTGGTTTAAGATTAAAGTGATTACAAGGAATAACATTGCCGTTCAGTCTGAAAAAGCAGATAAGGAATGAAGAGTACAGTGTGATTTAGCTCCAAGCCTTGCTCACACTTAGCCAAGAGCCATGGCTA
The DNA here is from genome assembly GCF_000001635.26 of Mus musculus. Lineage (NCBI taxonomy): Eukaryota > Metazoa > Chordata > Mammalia > Rodentia > Muridae > Mus > Mus musculus. The sequence goes on from NC_000079.6 coordinate 113,968,609, forward strand.
GTAGCTTTGTTCGTATGCCCGGCTTCCCACCTACTTATTCTAAGTGCAGAGGATTAATTTGAATGATTTATTCTCATTTCACAGTATTAATACATGGAAGAGTGCCCATGTATAGATACTTCTTACTTGTTTAAAACAACAACAAAAAAAGTGAACCATTATGATTTATTACTCAGCCCACAGAGCTGTCTGTGGTTGCCTCTGTTTGTCTTCAAGACTCACTACCCTTTCACTTTATAGATTCTGGAAAATATATTTGGTAGTAATTAAAGAAAAGTAGCAGTTTGGTCATGGTGGCGCACGCCTTTAATCCCAGCACTTAGGAGGCAGAGGCAGGCAAATCTCTGATTTCAGGGCCAGCCTGGTCTACAGAGCAAGTTCTAGGGCAGCCAGGGTTACACAGAGAAACCCGGTCTTGAAAAACCGTCTCCCATGCCCCCTCCCAAAAAACAAAGAAAAAAAAATAGCCATTTATGTTATTACCATTCCGCTGTCCCGCTGTGCAGTTGCGAGGCCTCCTGGATCTGCTGTTAGCATCCTGGTCCTCTGGCTTGCTTCGCAACATCAGACCTTCTATCTGTGGAAGGAATATGAGAGAATGTCACAGCGCGTCCTTAACCAGTGGCGTGTCTCTTTACGTTGGTGCTTGACTCTAAAGTATGCTGTCATTCTCACAGGCAGTATGTGTTCCTGTAAATATAAGTATCCATGTATTAAACGTGTGTATGATATGTTAGAATGATGTTAGATGTAGTCGCTGACAGGATGTCTTCGGGCTTTTTAAAGAAATATTTTCTTAGATATCAGATGTAACTAAGACAAAGTTTTTGAAAGATGTATTTTCATCATTTTCAGTTGTGGCGGGGAGGGTATGTGAATGTGAGTATAGATGCCCTCGGAGGTGACAGGCATCCATCCGATCCCCTGAGAACTGAACTTGCATCCTCAAGAAGAGCACTCAACACTGGGCCCTGTCTCCAGTCCCAACACAAACACTATTTAAACCTAATACCTGATTCCCAGTCTCCTCTGTAGGAATTAAAGATTCACATCGAAGGGAGGAAGCTTCTAGCAGTTAGTTGGTTCTGAGTATCTTTTGTGTGTGTGTTAACCGACTATGTCTCCTTTACAAAAGAAGAAGGAGAAGAAGCAGCCTAACTATCCCTTTTTGATTCACTAACTGATGTCTGTCAATATGGAAAATTCACATTGCGTGCAAATGATTCCAAGCCTGTATGCACTGGAATGCACGAGAACTTCATTTTCCTTCCCACTTGTATCAACTTTAAATAATTTTCTCAGGTGATTTTGCTTGAAAATAGAATTTATATAATACCAGTTTGAAGATATTTTAGGTAAAGCACTTTCCCTCGTCAACACATATCAGCACATATCATACAGTTACCTTTTTTGGAGTATTTTATTGGGTCTGGGGATTCCTCGGTAGACCTAAGGTCTGTAGATGCATAATGAAGAGCTCACCCTAGCTTCAGACTGGCTGCGAAAAGAAAGGGAAGCATCCAGTCTTTCTCTTAATGACAAAGAGGCTACTCTCTATAGTGTGTATAAAGCCTGGTTAAAATACTCTTAGGAATGTTTCAAGAATTAAATCAATACCTTATCATTAGCATAAAAATGGAGTTGTGAAACTGAATCTTCCGTGTTGTATAAACAATAACCTCAAACTGGGTTGGAAACAGCAGGCCAGGGTAGGACATTTGAAAGCAGAGTCCCATGTTCCTTGAAATACATTTTAGATCTTAGTGTGGAAATGTCTTTGGGCATCTTTTTGCTATTCTTCCTTTCATTTTGATACCACTTGGTCTGTGTCTTATAGCTTTATGAACACTTGTTTGTTTGTGCCCACGAGTTTGGCGGTGCTTTGAGTGTTAGAAGGTTGATTTTTCACCCTGCAAAAATATCTGTGACTTTTAAGGGGGGTGGGGAATTCTGCTTAAAAAATAATCGAGGAAGACACATTCAGCTACCTCGGAAGCGCTAACAGCCTGACATGGTTAAGAAAAGACAGTGTGCTCTTAGGTTTCTTGATTCCTCTCTTCCTGAAAATCACTCGATTTTGTTTTCGGGGATGGGGTGGGGGGAGTATGTGCCAGGATTTGCCTGGTCGCTCGAGTAAGGTTTAAGAATTCACTTGTTTATTAAGGTAACTGTTAACTTAAGAGTGGATGCATGCCAGTGAGATCCAGAGTAGAGCCCTGAATGGGCGCCAGGATTCCAAAGCGATAGAAATCATCAGGAGGAAGTTACATTGTTTAGCTCCATCCCAGGCTGTGCACGTTGCTGTCTGTATGGAGCACAGAACTAAGGAAGGAAGACAATGGTGAAAATTACTCCATAACCCACAAAACAGGCAACCTGCCAAACTATCTTGTTGCCCTTGGAGAAGCAAGGGGAATCTTGTAGGTAACATATCTTTCCCTTCCCTTCACTACTTACCAGCAAGTGATTTGTTCAGCTTACCAGAATTTTAAGATTTTGTTTCTTGAAAATTGATGGTTTTTTTAAACAACAACAACAACACCCCCCCCCCCCCCCCCACACACACACACACCATGGGGAAATCCTGGGTAAAAGGACACCCTATACACTATTGGGAAGGCAGGCAAGTCTTACACCAGATATTTGTTCTGCTCACTTTGGGGGAGGTGTGGTTACTGTAGTTTTCCAGGATATATTTGTATCATCAATTTTTCTCTATGGAAAACATACTAGAAAAAGCTCCGCTCGTGCCAAGTGGCCCAGTTGATAGATTAGGAGGAAATCTGGTCTAATTTAAGTGGTAAAGCTGTAAAATGAGAACTCCTAAGAGTAAATCGTTTGGATTTTTATTTGTATCGGATTGTAATTGTATCTAATTTGTTTTACAACTCCCTTTGGAGAGCTCCCTTCAGTTCGGAAGTTACCAAGTAGAGCAGGAGTATTTTCTAAGAAGTTAGGTTGATATAGGGCTCAATGATGTGACCCTGTTTTCTCTCTACACTGGTGCTGACCTCTGGTTTTTGCTTTTTGCTTTTTTTCTTATTTCCTTGCTTTCTATAAAAAACAAAACAAAACAAAAACATGTTGTTTTTTTTTAAATTGGTTTTACCAGGCCATATAAAATGACACATTTTGTTAACATGAAAGAAACAGTCCTTATTTTCAGCAGTTTTATTTGATTTGATGTTCATAGGTATCCTTAATTCAAAATCACATAACGTTTTCTGAAGTGCTACATTAGAAAAGCACTATTGAATGTTTTTACTGCTGCAAGTATTAATTGAAAAAATATGAAGACCGTGAAACAGATTTTTGAAGCAGAATTATGAGGCCCAGTGACTTGATTAGTTTCCTGCTTCATTAATTATAGCTTGGGAAATACAGATTCTAAATTAACGTGTCAACACTGTGGCTGAAATTTGTGATTGTAGTGCCTGTTAATTTTGATACCGTGTGCATGGAGCATGGTGCTATATTTGAAAATAATAGAGTAGAAATGTGAAAGAAGTATTTCCAAGCATTCCTGTTTTCTTTAGACCGTGTTTCTTAGAGGAATATATACGTTCAAATTTTCTAAACAATGCATTCAGTCCTTGGAGGCAGCAGTTGTCTTCTGGAAGAAACATACATGTGACTGTTATGGTATTTTTCTATCACGCTTAATCATAATTCCCATTTAGAGATAGTCTTCATGTCGCATGTCTTTCTCCTTTTATTTAATAGGTCTTACCAAAAAATGCACCTCTAATTTGCATCTCTTGTTTTGTATTGGTATTGCTCAACTGCAGGGTAGTTCTCTTTAGTAGTTCTGTGCAGGAACACAAGGATCTTCTCAGAATTTCCATGATGACAAATCTTTTACTAGAAAATGAACAACACGGTTAAAATTCTGTAAATTGTTCTACTGCGAGTCACTTTCTATGTATGCAGGACAACAGTTTTCCCTGGGAAGTGCACTGTACTTGAAGGCCGAAGAGTTCTCCATATATCTTGACCTGCCTCTTGGCAGCGTTTTAGAATTCTGATTTGATTTCACATAGAGCAGTGTACATACCTATGGTGTGAGCAGTTTGGAAACTCCCTTATGGGACATATACTTATTCTAAAATGATATAAGAGATACAGATAATTTTGTCCGTGCCTTACACATGTCCTCCACACTGTTACAATTAAATTTTGCGAGGTAACGACAGGGTTTGGGAGTCCGTCCTCCACTGCATGACTCGGTTATTTCTTAAAAATGTTCCTTGACCTACAAGAAAAGCTGAGTTAGCAATCCCCATTATTAACTGCAAAAACATCATCATGAAAAGTGCACTTTAAAGAGCAACTTTGAAGCTGAGAATACCGAGATCAGCTGACACTTCTCAGCTTCACTTTTTATGTGCATTCTTTGAGAAAAAAATATTAATTCCTTGGTTGTACATCCGTCCCACTTGCTCTCACCCTTCTTCCTTGTTACCTGTGTTTCTTGTATCTCCTTGGTAATCAGAATGTCCCAAGGCTACTGGAAACTAATAAAATCCTCATTCCTTCAGAAAGGAACAGTTTTTACCCAGGAAATTGTTTCCATGGGACAGGAAAGAAACATATTTCCAAATATGGCAGCGCATGCTCCCCCAGACAATCCCTTCCCCATTTTCTTCCTTTGTTTGGTGTTGGCCCATCTATGCCTCATGTAAGACTGGGATCGTTGGAAGCTTGTAAAGCCTACTCAATCCTCCCCGGTGCGCACGTGTGTTCTGTGTCCTTTTCTCCCTCGGCCTGCGCAAAGCCTCCCTGAGACTTCAGTTCTTCACCTCAGCTTCATGGCTTCCTGTTGCAGCTTACCTTCAAGCGTCTTCAGTTTGGCTCTGCCTCTCCCTGTGAAACAGAGAACCACACCCTTTCCCTGTTTTCCACAATGTCCCTGTTAAAAGTGGGACCGTTTTCTGACTTACCTGGAGTCAGGCGACACTCCCCAGATCTCAAACGCTACGTGCCTTGTAACTGGATTTTTTTTTCTTTTCCCCGCTCCCCTACCTCTCATTATTCCCATCTCCCCAGGAAAGTTGCCCTAAGATTATATCACAACAGAAAGTCCTCTCTAGGCCCATGGCCACCTTAGGTACAGATTCCTGATTTCTGCTAACACCCTGGACTTACCCAGATCATAATATTAAAGTGACTTGTCTCTTAACTTGGCTGCCAACTTCAGAAATTCATTCCCCCTTGGAGGACTCTGACTTGTTTGAGCCTTTGGTCCATGTTGCTGTTTGAAAGAATGACTAAACTAACTCTGGGTCTTGTCCCACATGTGTCCCTGCCGGCCCAGTGCTGCCTGTCTTATCCAACATGAGGAATACTATCTTTACGTAGTCCAACTCTTCTCATCCCATCTAGAATACAGAAACATTGGTTTTCCTGGGCTCCTGACCTGCTGTGTGTATGTGCTGAGTGTCTTATCTGCAGCGGATCCTGCCTCTGCACTCTGCCTGCAGCGGATCCTGCCTCTGCCCTCTGCCTGCAGTATGGTTTTTTAGAGCTTTGAGCTGTTAGTTATTGTATTCGCAAATGATTGATCTTCGGTACTTTCACTTATGTTTGTAGAGAACCCCTTTAATAGTGTTCCTTGTTACTATTTTCTTCCCAAAATTCTCATAAAAAGAAGTAAATCTTCTGATCAAATAAAAATCTTTTAGTTGGTCTGAAAATAAAAAGTGGCATTTTTAAAAAACCAGCGTGAGCCTGCGTCAAGCACTGTGTAATTTCTGTTTCTGTTTCTCACGTGACATGCAGTGCGCATGAAGTTGTGAGTAAATACACTTGATGTGGTTTTAAAGTAATGACTACAATTTAATAAAAAAACTTTAGTGTTTACTGAAGTAATCTCTTATATTGGTCAAACTTAAGACTTTTAAAAAATATTTTTCTTCTATATTTATGTATTTTATAACAAAGAATCATATCTATTGAAGTTTGAGGCCTGTTTTATTAGGCAGTATTTGCTCCTTGTCTTGTCAAAGCAATATGGGTTTAAGTCATTATATGTATATATTACCCTCCCTACCTATATTTCAAGTTCATATTCTGTAAAATGTAGTCATTCATTGTGTCAGTAAGGTATTTTTGAGGCAGAAGTCTGTAATGCCATTCAGAAGAGAGCACTGAATTTATTTATTTATTTATTTATTTATTTATTTATTTTATTTTATTTGCCAAAGAAAACTCAGTCTCAGTTCATAGCTAGCAAAGTTAATAAAACATTTGTTGAGCTCAATTAATTTGAAGATAGATACATAGTTAATGTCAGCAAGTTGCTTTGAAGATAAAAAGCACAATAAGCGTTAGTTATTATCATTATGATAATTATTATCATTATTATTATTACATAGTGTCTGCTTAAAAAATACCCTTAGTTTCTCTGCAATGGCTGAGCCTAATGAGGGGAGGTAATATGCTGGATTTTGTCCAGGGCTGAGGATTTGAGACTTAATACACTCAAGATTTTTTTCTCCTTCATTAGATCAAGATGTTTTTGTTCTTTCTCTCCCCTCCCCCAAATTTAAAAAAAAAAAAGAGAGAAAGAAAAAGAAAAAGAAACTTCCTTTAGATTTGGTAACCTGGGAGTTATTTTTAATAGTTTCTTTCCTTATATAACTTCTGAAAGCATTGTCTAGATATTTTTTTTAAGAGTCTGGAAAGTTCATGATGAATTTCTTTTCACAGATCTTATCTCTTAGCGAACTATTTCTAAGTTGAAGAGAGCTCAAAATTATAATTTTTATATTTAAAAAATAGGGCATGAACCATGTGGATGAACTATGGAAACTTCACCAGTTCTTTTTTTTTTTTTAAATGAGAGTCTGTCTTTGAGGACTTGCAAAAATAGCTCTAGCTATAACTACATTAATTAATCTCAGTGAGAATATCTTAAGGGAAATTCATTAGATTCTTTAGAATGAAACTTTCAGAATTAAGTACAATTCCTTACAAGATAACTGCAGAGATCAGCATCAGAAGCCCAGAGAAAAGAAAATACTGAAACATTGTAACAGGCATAAAAGTCAGATGTAGTCCTGGCTTCATAATCAATAAGACATTAGTGACATGTCTGAAGAAGACATTCCCTAATATTATTGCAAATTAAGTAATAAAAGACTCCAAGAGAATGAAAGAAGAGGTGGCTGGAGCCACTGAATTACAATTGACAACCTAAAGGCAGTTGAAGAACCAATTGCTGGGGTGATTGCAAAGCTATTCATATTGTGCAGCAGACAGAGCACACCAGAAAGCTGGAACAATGCCTTCCGTTCAGCAATATTGCTTCAAAAGAATGGAAAGAAGGGGACGGGAAGAGCCACTGACCCCGAGACCAATTTCCAGGCAGCTGCACAAACTATATACTGTAATTAAAGGTTTTGACGAGTAATCACGGCAAAGCCAGACCACAGAAAGTCTGGGGAACCAGCAAGGTTTCTAATGAGGCCGGCATCTTTCACTGCAGCATGGAAGAAGCAGGTAAGAACACAGTCCTTTTCCGGTCATAACTGAAAACACTCTGCTGTGTCCTCACAAAAGTGAAAAAAAAAAAATCATGACTGCGTGGCCTCCTACCTCTGAGTACGAAAACATGAAATAAAAAAATAATACTTGTTTTCTGTTTCTGTGACTTAGTAAGGGGTATTTTTCCCATGCCTTGCCATCTTAGCTCTTTACCTTTGAGTTGTACCTACTTAGTTAAAAAGCAATGAATCCGTGCCTGCAATGGTATAGATAGATAGTGGATAATGAACGCAGATCAACAGTGGCCATTCGTGGAGTGCACACAGACACTGTTAGTGAGTACTAATTTGCCTACCAGACCCCCTCTCTTTCATCTCCTGGGATCTACAATCTCTTGTTCTTTTTCTCTCTTCAGTAATATCCCTTTCTATAGAATTCTGCATGTGAGCCACAATCTCTTATTTAGACAGTCATATAACAACCACAGCTATTTGTATGTTGGGAAAAGTGACCTAGCAGTTTCATATAGCATGCATATAAAAGGTATGATGCTTGCTTTCAATACGACTGTGAGGTTGTTTTGGGGGCACTGATCTCATTGTAAGGTAACCATCTCATTCTGAAAGCACCACATGGTTTTCCTCTGGATGAATCCCTGGTGGTCTTTGCTATGCTCTGATACCATCGTACCTTACAGTAGAGAGGCAATTACCTTCTCTACTTGACATTGCAATGCCAAAATTTGCATGTATATAAATCTTGGACCTTTTTCCTACCCCCAGATTCGGATATTTTCTCCTGTGTAGTTGCAATGAGGGAAGTTTTGAGGGTTTCTCTTCTTCACTGGGGCTTACGATTTAAGGTTGGGTGCTAGATTCAGCTATGCTAAGCACAGTGGAGAGAGACTGTCTAAGTCCATGCTAGAGCTGAAATGAAGTTTTGAGGTCTTAGATGAAGACAGTGCAGATAATGGTTGGCCAGAAAAGTCATTCCATAGGCATCTGGAATCACTTTCAAAAATGTGAACTCAAGCCAGCCGAGCCACATGGAAAAGGGCTCTGTATACAAGCCATGGAATAATTCAGAGGTTGCGTGGAACAATATAATTTTAGCATTGAGAACCTGTCAAATATTTATCTTTAGCATATAAAGTTACAACTAATAATTTGTCAAGCCAAAACAAGGCTTTGTTAAAAAAAAAAAAAAAAAAAGCCAAAGTGGAAAATCTAGGTAACGTGTGCACACTTTGACAGGGGGAGCAAGGCGACGAGATGAGACCATGTTTGCTGAGGAAACCTTTGGGAACAGCCAACAGGGGTGGGGGTGGGGGTGGCGGTGGGGGTGGGGGTGGGGGTGGGGGTGGGGGTGGGGTGTTGTGGTTCCTGGCTGATCTGTAAGGTGTTCTCTCCCCAGATGTCAGCACAGCACATTGACAGAAGGGTTGAGTAGTCACCACAGGATGCATAAAGATGAAGCAGAGAGGCTCTCAAGACAGAGCTCTGTATAACTCATGGGCACTTAGTCACATCTTCAATGAAGTTGTTCTTATTCAGAGGTTTGGACCCTAAAGCCCTGGTTTTTAAAAGTGTGAAAACATGTCCTTCAGTTCATTCTTCCCTCTTTCTTTCACTCATAAAGATTTATGTTTTAATTCTGAAGTATTTTAATTTAAACTGGTACGTGCCCATTCTGTTGGGTAATTCTCTAAATATTTGAATTATTTAAGTGGGAAACCAGAAGTAGATCAATGTAAATGTGTGTTACATATTTGGGCCAATAAAGGCAGATGACATGTTACCATACTTTTATACTGATATTTTTGTTTTAGTTAATCTTAGGTTCGGATATCTTACTATCTTTTGATTGGTTTTTTTTTTTTTTTAACTTGGTGACTCTGGCTTTTTCAATGACTTTTACATCAATTAAGGCCAGTTTTTTAATTAAAGGGGAGAAAACAGGCTTTCTGGTGAAGCGTGAGGTGTCAGGGTTGCCTGAGCAATGGCTTATTATTGAGATAATGTTTTTGTTCGGTTGTGTTTTTTTACGATTTATTATTTTTACTTCGTGTGTAGGAGTGGTTTCCTGCATGTATTATATGCACTGTGCATTTGCCTGCTGCCCACATCGGCCAGCAGAAGGCGCTGGATTCCCCACCACCAAGTGGGTGCTGGAACTAAATTCATGCCTTATGGTAGATAGAGCAGCAAATGCCCTTTCTTATCCACTGAGCCATCTCTCCAGCCTCATGTTTTCTTAATTTTGGTTTATTGATTTATTTATTTTAATTTTTCTTGTTATTGTACCAAAACCTGTTTGTTTTCTTTCCCTATTATGAAGAATTCTCTATCCTAAGAAGTTTTTCTCTCAGTTTTGGAACCCCATACTGTCTATGTTTTAATATAAACATAGACAGTAAGATCATCTTGCTTAATTCAAGTTAACTATGGCTACAAGTCTATAAAGGTCGTTTTCGGTAAAACAGTTGATAAGTTTCAGTGACTTTACAGCTTTATACATTAACAGTGAAATACAAAGTTCCTAATAACCTTTTATTAGTAGTAGTTAGTGGGCTTCCAGCTATGATGTGCCATGTGATTCTCTAGCCATGATAATGCTCAGCTGGAAAAAGTATACTATTAACATCATCAAAGCTGTACATTAAATGTGCCTTTCATCTCAGCACCTAGAGGTAGAGGCAGGTGGATCTCTGTGTGTTGGAGACCATCTTGGTCCTTGTAGTGAGTTTCAGGGCAACCAGTATTACATAGTGAATCCTTAACTCAAAGAAAATAAAAATAACATATTTTTTAAGCTGTTAAAGAAAGAGGTATGTCTATAAATCCTAGATTTATTCTCATGGGGGTTGGTTTTAGAGTAACTTCTGCATTGGGGTTTCTTTACAAATTGTAAGTTTAAAAAATAATTGCATTTGAGATTACTTAATCCATTCCTCTGTCAATAAGTTCTTGTAGAAAATACGTTATTGTATTTAGATTTCCGAGGAATATTAAATAATCTAACCACACACATGTGCACACACTCCCCGTAAAAATGCTAAGGAGGACAGGAAAGTTGAGAGTGGCTCTGTCTTCTGTTCATGTGTCCCGCTCGGATTTCATGCAGGGCTCTGTCTTCAGCAAGGCAGTTTGATTTCCAAATATTGAGTGTTAAAAGGTTAGAAACACCAGCCTAATGGAATTATGCTTAGCAACAAAATGAAATGTAGATTATATATCGATGAGTATAATTATCTTAAAGGCATCGATAAGAGTTGGTTAGTTCACTTAGTTTTGATCCCTAGTTACCAGGGTTTGGGTTTTAAAGCAGCTTATTGAGTCACGTGAATGAGCTTAGACACATTGTGCTCTCTAGGTCTGCAGAACAGACTTGGGAATCGTAGGTAGTCGGATCTCAGTTCGGACTCTGCAAACACGTAGCTAAGTGCAGCAGATAACAGAAGGAGCATCCTCACCCCTCCAACACGCAGACTAGCAAATGAGAACTTTTACTCTCGGTGCGTTTCAGATCCGTTCTGTAGAGAAACGGATCTCTGTTCTCTCCTGTTTTTTTCCCGTCCTCACTCACTTAAGAGCAAGTGCCATCCTGAAGTTGTTGTCACCTATCTTATCTAGGGCACGCTGTCCTGCTTCCCTTCCTAGTCATGTTTCCAGGTGAGGTGCAAGAGATTTTATGGACGGCTTCAGTTCAGAAGTGTATTATGTAATGTATTGGAATATACTTTCCAATTCCGTGTCTGAGCGTGTATATGTATATATGGACTATGTAGGTCCTACTTCACTCATTTTCAGTATTTCCATGTATTCCAGAACACGACCTCCTCTGTGAATGTTTATGTATTCATTCCCTTACTGGGGAAGTTTAAGTTGTTTCTGGGTTTTTCAGTTCATAAACGAAGCTGGGACTGAATAGCTTTGAGTATGTTTACATAGGTACACATGCCGGCATTTCCGAAGTAAGACTGGACTGTACAATTGAAGCTCCTGGGGACCTAGGGTCCAAGCATGGAGCCTAGTGGATACTCACCTTTCGGTGTGGAGATGGTTAATGGCTCTCTGCGGTTCCCCTTCTTCCTGAGCAGGTGCGTGATGGAGAGCACACTTTGAAACTTTGCTCATCTAGAAAGTGGGATGGATAGCCCTAGACCCTGCCTCATAGTGAGGACAAGGCTTAATGAAGGATTTCGAGCGTCGCCTGCCCCTTGCTGTCTTCCTCACTCCTGACAGGCTACTTTTGAGGCCCTAGGATGTTCAGTTGAGGGAGTGAGGACTGGGGTCTGCCGCGGGGGGTGGGGGGTGCTCCTCAGGCTCACGAGAGTCAAACAGGAGGATGTCCAAGTTAGGCACACTCCATACATAGCCTCTGGAGTATTCCTAAAGACTGCATTCCAAACACAGGCAGGAAAGTAGTTCAGCAAAGAGCAGAAGAGCACAGAAAACTTTATACAACTTGTAATTTTTGTCAAGTGTACACTATGCGTATTTGTGTTACTTTCACTCTGACATACATTGATAGCGTTCTTGTCAAAACGTTTCTCTCTCTTTCGCCATTAGGTACTAAAATATACTCTTCTCTGAGGAAGAAACTTAGAGAAACAAAATCTTGTGACTTTTCGTTTGAGAAAACGAATTGTAAATTCTGCTGCAGACAGGTCGTTCTGCTCAATTTCACCGGGCCGTGTGTGCAGCACGGTTAAATTATCTTCCCTCAAAAACTGTAAATGCATGTGTGAAATGTGCTCCTCTGAGAGGGCATGGAATGATGGTGATGGGAGAGGTGTGGGCCACCTGCAGAGGTTGGTGGCCTCCCAGCAGCCCAGAAATTGGCCTTTCAGGGCCTGTGATTGACAGCCTGCTTGTTTCAGCCTTTGAAGGCCCAAGAGGTGGCTGGGATTATTTTAGAGTGTATGTGGCACCGGGTCTTTCGGATTTAAATAGAATCTCCCCCAGCATTAAAGGTGGATTACTCCCTATTACTTTTATTGCTTTTCAAGTGTTTTCTTGGAACCCTGTAATCGTCCTCCTAAAAACTGGATTTCCTGGAGTGTACTTTCTTTTAGGGAAATTTCAAGAATGGGTCATAGAATTTTTTTAAAGTCTGAAGTTTTAACAGCCGACGGGACCTGATTAAAGCAAATTACTTTGTTAAAAACCCGAAACACACAGTGTGTGAGAGAGAGAGAGAGAGAGAGAGAGAGAGGGGGAGAGAGAGCTCATCCTATCTCTATATCCCTGCTAATAAATCAGACCTGTGTGTGTTTAACAAAAACGAGGCCGTGCTTTTTATCTCCTTCATTCTCGGTTTCTTTTGATCATTGATCTGGCTGACCCCACGCTCGGGTTTTTTTTTTTTTTTTTTTTTTTTTTTTTTCTTCTTCTTCTTTATTTGACATGGACAGAGTTTTGAAGTATAGCTCTCCTTTGGGAACCCCGGGCAGTTCCACTTGACTACCCTGTGACCTAATGAGCAGTAATGCGGCGCTACAGTGGCCATTTTGTGTGCTTTGACGAGGGGTGGCTAGACAGAGTGCGGCAGAAAGGCATGTCTGGGGAGAAAGGGGAGGCAGGCTGATGGAACAGTGTGAAAAAGACTTGTTAGCCCACATTAGTGTGCCTGATTTACTTCACAACAGGTCAAGAAAGGCCAGCAGCAGGGTTGTCCTGAAATTGCAAAGTTGAAATCCCCGGTATTAGAAAGCTTTCAGATCTCTGAAGTTCCAAATTAATTCCATTAATTCCCAAGTTGGTTTTCAGTCACCTCTGAATCACAGCAAAGAGGACTGTCACTTGCTCCTATCTCGCATCTGTTTATAAAATAATTACGGGACCTTCCAGTCGTTTACTGCTGCAAGTTTTAAAGCATCCTGCCATGCCTGGCCTGTCTTGAAGCGAGCTTGGATGTGAAAGAAACCAAACCACACATGGTTGCTGCACTCTCTGCTCAACATTAATGAGGAGCCCGCCATTCCTATTTGGAAATGGTCTAAAAATATATCTAGGGGCTTCTAGCTCCACGACCAGAGGCAGCTCCTAACTGCTCCCATCTGCACAGAAGGGTGTGTGTGTGGCTTGTTTGACTTCCTTTTAGAATATAATTAATAAAAATCTAATTGGGAAGTAAAATTCCCCTCCCTCCAGTTCCACCCGAAGTGTTTTCTATCTTGTAGTTGTTTACTCCTTTTAGGTTAAAGACAATAGATTAGTTAAGAGATACTCATCTCATTTCTACAATTATGGCCCTGACAGTGACCTTACATCTAAGCCTAGTCTCTCTTCATATCCAGAGGGGCCTTGGAATTTCTTTATACTATGAAAGAGAAATCCTTACAGTTGCTGATAATGCTATTATTAACTCAGTGTGAATTATATGTGAATTACTAGACAATAAAATCCCTCTCCCACTGGGATTAAAGAGTATCTGGCAGTATAGGCTTTTGTTTGAATTCAATATGTAATATATATATATATATATATATATATATATATATATATACATATATATATACACACACACACATTTATGTGTAAGAGATGTAAGACATTGTGTGTGTGAAATATAGATGCTAAGAGAAATAGTATGTCACTGACCGGTATGGTCATTATATCAAGCTCTGTGGTTAATGCTTGTGTGAGGGCTGTAATGTATAGAAGAGAAAATATTTCCTTTGTGCCATGAGGGTGCCCTTCCAGCCTTGATTTGGAGGTTTTGGCTATCTTAGAGAGAATGCTGTTGAGTGGATAAACATATGCCAGGTAGGTCCCAATCCACAGAAAACTTATCTATTGAAGCTTTCCCTGTTTGTCCCTATGCCTCCTTATCTATAAGTTTTGAAAAAAAGAGGCCTCCTCAAAGATAAAAAAAAAATATGCCTTGGTTCAGGTTTTTAAGCTTGCTTTTTGGTGTTTTTAAATTTGTATTATTTATTTAATAACAGCATGCATTTATTCTATTAACTAATACCCTTTGCACATTTATTGTGTACTTATCATGTGTGTGTACTTATCACACACACATATCATCATTATCATCATCATCTTATATACTGCAAAGCAGGTATAAAGAAAGATAAGAGCATCCCTTGTTCAAATCAACTACATGGAACAGATAGTTATAATAGCTTATGAGTAGACCCATTAGAAATAATGAAACGAATACTGTAGGGACACAAGGGACTAAAGTTAATATGAATTAGTGTGAATATAGCAGAAAACATGTTTCACACCCATCAGATAATTTTTTTAACTGTGCTGAGAATTTCCCTTTTATTTCTGAATCCATTTTTGAATGAAGACCCTAAGAGCCATAGAGATGGAGTAATGAATTAGGCAAGATCAACCTAGTGACTTAAATCCAAGCCTTTGGATTTCAAATCATAGGCTTTAAAAAACAAAACAAAACAAAAAAACCTTCAGTACAACATGTCTTTGAATTTTGAAAACCAAATTTTTTTTGAATTTGATTTCTGAAATATAATTTAATAATCTCTTTTGACTTTGAAGTCAGGAATCAAGTGTTTTCTCTTTGGTTGTGTCTTGCTACTTGGAGAGGTCCCAGCTGCCAATTTACAGATGGGCCCTTTCTACAAATGAGCTCAGTGGAAATGAGTGTGATGTATTGAAGAAACTAAGCCAAATGAGTTTTATATACTGTGAAACAAAGTAGCTATTGTGTAGCAGCAGTGCTGGGGGAAGTCTGCCGATCTGGGCTTCACTGCTGTCCTGTCCACCTTTGTTTTGAGAAATAACACAAGACTGCATTGGGGAGCTAGTGACACCTCAAGCCATGGCTGTAAACACCCACTTCCTCCTTGAGTGCGCTCGCTCGCCTTAACCCGCCCTGCAGCAGCATCTCTGACTCATTCACTTCTGTCTTCATTCATCAACTTCACAAATTCTAGACGGTGAAAGGAAAGTGGGAAAGGGCTTTTGAGGTCTGGAGCAACAACTTCAAAAAGAGAGAGAGGTAAAACGCCACACCTCGTTTTGCTAATAGTCTTCCTCGAGGACCTCTGCAATCTATAATAATTCCTTTCTATTTGGTTGCTTTATTTAATTACCACCATCACCCAAAGCCCAGGATGAGGGAACCGTGGGCTAGATTCCTGGGTGGCCGATCAGTCTATCAACTTGTCCTCTAGGATGTTTCTAGCTCAATGGCTGACGAACTGAGCATCACAGAGTATCTCCGAGCTCACAGCTGATTTTGGTCTTGATTTCACACCATTGTTGACTTTTCCCACCCAAATAGAGACTCCAGATCTTTCTTCCTTAAGAAGGCCTTTTGCTCCTCCAAGAGAGCAAGTATTGGCATTAAACTCTTCTGTCTGTGGTACATATCCTAGTTCTTTGCCATAATCATCGATGTTTTACCTTTGTGTAGTCTACGTTTTTTAGAATATGTTGGATTTTCAATAATCTTTTTTTTTTATTCTTGGACTTCAATTTTATTCATAGTCCATGTATTTCTGACATGCTTGTATTATAGAGCTTTTCATTCCCCTCTTAAGAAGTGGAAGAATGTGACAATTTTAAAACAAGCCAAGTTCATAAGAACTGGGCATGGCTAGGTATGTTGCGAATGCCATGATGAACTGGTATGGCATTTGCTAAGCAGGTGGTAACTGACAGAAAAGGTATGTACTCGCCCAGTCTGACCTGTAAACCTGGACGCAAAAGGACTGTTGTGTCCTTTTCTGTCTCCCTCAAGGGATGGAATTGAGAAAAATTAATGTGTGTGTGTGCTTGTCTGTGTGTGTGTGTGCACTTGTGAATCTGTGTAAACTATATTTAAAGTTAAATAGGCCTTAGATGTTTATCAGGATTCACTCTAAACTTCCCAGCCATGGTGAACTCACTTGACTATCATATTATACTGGTACTTGGGAGGCAACAATAATCAGAAGTTATTTTTGCACATTTTCAGAGATCACTTTTATATTTATGAAGGAGCTCAAGCAGGGCTGGAGAGATGGCTCAGCCCTTAAGAGCAGAGGGCAGGAGTTCTGGCACCTTCATGGATGCTCACAGCCATCTGTAACTCCAGTTCCATGAGATCTAATGCCCCTTTCTGATCTTCATGGATACCAGATGCACAGGACCCAGACAAATACAGCTCACAGACATACAAGCAGGAAAAGCATTCATACTCATTAAATCTCTAAAAAGAATTATTCTTTTCCAAGGGGCTCAAATGAGGAGCTTTGGGGAAGCCCTGTGGTCCTGGAGACCCCCACATGGGTCTTCTGCTTTGGCAATAATGCCAAAATTATTGCTTTACAACATCCACCAAAATACTAGATAGCTCTCAAGGAGAGAGGTGACGAGTGGATGGCAGTGTGTGTGCCAAGAGGCTTTAACTCAGGTCCAGGATGTTTCATCTTACAGTTCTGCTATGGAGAATTCACCTTTGAAAAGGAGCACATTCCATGGTCAGCCTTTCATGAGCACTCTGCATTCAAAAGTGGACTGCTTCCTCAGTAGTTACCGAGAGCGCACTTGTGCATCCTCCTCGACTGCATTGATAACATAAAAGTGATGTACCCACCTGTTATGGGGTGAGTCCTCTGTAATAAGACTTCTGACAGATGCACTAGAAGTGTGTGGATCCTGTTCTCTGAACAAAGATACTTAAAAATCATGCTGTAGCCAGGATGTGGTAGTGCATGCCGTTAATCCCAGCACTCAGGAGGTGGAGGCAAGCTAATCCCTGGTCTATACAGTGAATTCAGGACAGCCAAGAGAAGCCATTTCGAGATGGAAAAGGCCTGTCTCAAAACAATCAAACAGAAAAGCCATGATGTATGGCATTATAGGAAAAACTGATGTGTGTTGTGGTAATAGATTAGAGCTTCATTCATGTTGATGTAAGATTCAATGGAACAAGAGTGATCTCAATGTCCTCTGTACTATGTACGCTGGAAGAAATCCCTCTGAGGGCTGGAGAGACAGCTCAGCGGTTAAGAGCACTGACTGCTCTTCTAAAGGTCCTGAGTTCAAATCCCAGCAACCATATGGTGGCTCACAACCGTCCGCAATGAGAGCTGATGCCCTCTTCTGGGGTGTCTGAAGATAGCTACAGTGTACTTCCAGATAATAAATAAATAAATCTTAAGAAAAATAAAGTCCCCCTGAAACTCAGCCTGTCAGGAAGAGGAAGGCGACTAAGGCTTAGTGCCTACGTAGCATGAAGACTGGAGGGCAGAGGAGGAGCTAAAACTGGCGAAGAAAATTGATAAGCTTGGTGCCCTAGGTCACCTTGAGAAGCATTGAGTTTATCCATCCTTTCTGTGCACATTGGTCTCATGGGTTCTGGCGTGTGGACTCTATACATTGTATGGTTTATTGAGGACTGAGCTCAGGCCTCGTGCATGCTAGCCACGTGGTCAAGTGCTCTGCCACTAGCATATACTCTTAGACAATTTCCCTCCCTCTTTTCTTCAGTGTAAAATGAGGTTTATATCTATTTCATGCTTGATCAACTATTTAATGATGGATTCAGGAATGTACGCCATCTCTCCATCCATTCCTTTACTCAGTATTCATCACCCGCCTCCTTTGTAGCCACGGTAAATAGTGTTTTTTCTTCAGACCAGGCATCTCCATCACTGAAATTTTGTGCAAGGACTCTAAAGCCAGATATCCTAATTCCGGGAAGGGTTTGGATCTCAGTTCATGTATAGATAAATATACTATATAGAGTGCTATAAAGACACTCCCATTTTAAGTCTACTGCAGACCCAGAGGCTCTGGGCTTGTACATGTACAGAGTCCGTGGCTTAGCGTTGTTTTTAACAGAAGTTTCAGTTCTTGCCCATCAGCCATATGTAAGCAGCTAGGAACTAGGAGGGAGAGGAATGTGCGGAAATGTGTCTGCCTTGGGATGTCTTGTTTTCCAGAATCCCTGCCAAGGGTTGGCAAGGCCAGAAAGGCAGAGGCTGGCACCAATCCATCCTCTATGGCCTACCCATCAGACGCCTGTTTTAGAGGCGTGACCTAGATTCCCTGGCTGGGACCAGAAGGGCCTCATCGGCCTCCTACCTTCTCTGTTTTCTCATCTCCTCATCCCAAGCCTTGCTCAGCCATTACATTTTAAAAAAAAAAAAAAAAAAAAAGCTTCTAAGAGCTGTGCCAAAATGTGTCTGTCCTTCTTGTGGCACGAGTACAACTGTCAGTCGACACGTGGGCACACCACCTGGGGAACGGGCTTCCTGTAGCAGATGGAGTTTTGCTGGTCCAGGAGCAGACCCACAGCTGGGGTGCTGGAACAGATGCTCTGCAGTCCATCTCTAGGTGTGTCTGTCTCTGGATTCTCATCCGGCTGGTGCTCCACCTTTCTTCAGATCACATGTAGACATGGGCAAAGCCCTACCACACTGCATCTCCCAAGCCCCAGGGTTTCTCCTGAACTCCATGCATGTCAAGTGTCCGTCTCTTCACGGGGTAAAAAGGAAAGTTTCTCTGGACACAGAGCTGTGTGTAACTAAGGAGTGTGCATCGTGGCATTGAAAAACATAGGCTATGAAAACATTTATATTAGTGTTTGCCAAAGGGTTGCTTGGCTGGTCTCTGTAGTGTTGACACTTTAATTGCCTTTTTTTTTTTCATTTCCATCACAATGGTGCAGTTCGGATTGGAATCTATTGTTGGTAGAGAGTATCTACAGAAAAGTAGTACCTTTCAAGCTTGCAAAGTGTATGAGAAGAAAACGTGAGTTTCCCCTGTGGTTGGATACATACTCCTGTTTTATTGCTGATAATTGAAGAAATGGGAAAGTGGATCCCTCTGATTTCCAAACCAGTACTTAAAAATTTTAGAGGAAATTTAATCTAGTGATACTCTTGTTTTTTCCAATGAGAAAATACCAGCGTTTCCAGCCATGCGTCTGAAACAGCTGCGTGAGGGCAGGCACCTCGTGAGTTTAGGGAATGGAGCATGATCTTAGCCCACACTCTGTGTCTTTGCAACCACTGTGGTCATATTGCTCCCAGGACTTACTGCATTGATGTTCTCAGCAGTGTGTTCTTAATCAAGAGAGGGCCCCGTGCTGACGTACCACTTGACTTTTCTCAGCACCCTGCAGATTCTCCAACTTCCTCTTATTCTTTTCCTTCTTTTTCATTCTTTTCTTCTTCCCTGTGAAATATTTACAAACATGAAAATTTATTGAACATGTGTGCAAGTAGCTTAAAGACTAGCTGTTAAAACAAATGCCAGTGTCACCACTACACTATTAGGATCCAGACTACCAGGCCAGCAAGATGGCTCAGCAGGGAAAGATGCTTGCTACCAGGTGGCAACTTGAGTTCAATCCTTAGGATACACAGAGTAAAAAGAGAGAGATGATGTTGGTAATGATGATGATGGTGGTGGTGGTGATGATGGTGGTTGTGATTATTATTATTAGATTATTACTATTATCATCCAGTTATTCTCTATCCTTCACATACACACTATGGTACATGGATAGAGATGCATGTAACACACTGTAGGTAGGTAGTTACATGAGAAATAAATGATGTTCTAAAAGGTATCCAAACCATCACCTATACTTTGTTTTCTCTCCGACTCTCATTTGTGCAAAGTCCTTTCCCTCCACCCCAAAATAGCAACTCTCTTGAATTTTAAGTTCCCTACTTTCCTGCTTTTTATATTTTGGCCAACATTATATCATCTCCAAATCATATATTATAAAAAAAATTCATGTTTTGAACATTAGAAACACTAATCATCAAGATGGAGATCTAGCTTTGCTCATCGTTAGCTGTTAGAGATTCATCCGTGATTATACTGTGCATCATTCTTCGCTGTTGTATAATATTCTATTGGCTTAACAATATGTGTGCCCATTCCTGTGTTGATGGATAGTGGGCACTGTGCATTGTTTGGTTGTTGTAAACACCACTGCTAAGGATAGTTCTGAGTAAGTCTGATAAAAACCAAGCCTACTAGGAACTTCCAAGAAGTTTTCTAAGGTAGGTAAGAACTTCCTTTTATGAAGGTGTATGTTGATGGTTGGTACCTTAGTTAGGGTTTCCATTGCTGTGAAGAGACACTGTGACCAAGGCAACTCTTATAAAGGAAGATATTTAATTGGGGCTGGCTTCCAGTTGCAGAAGTTTAGTCCATTGTCATCATAGCAGGAAGCATGGCAGTGTCCAGGCAGACATGGTACTGAAGGAGCTGAGAGTTCTGCATCTTGATTTGAAGGCAACCAAGAAGAGACTGGCACCCTCAGGCAGCTAGGAAGAAGCTGTCTTCCACAATGGGTAGATCCTGCGCATAGGAGACCTCCAAAGCCCCACCCCCACAGTGACACACTTCCTCCAACAAGGACACACCTCCTAACAGTACCGCTTTCTGTGGGGCAAATATATTCAAACCACCACAATTGGTATTAGTAACCTTTAAATTCTTAACCAGGCCAGGCATGGTGGCACACGCCTTTAATCCTAGCACTTGGGAGGCAGAGGCAGGTGAATTTCTGAGTTTGAGGCCAGCCTGTCCTACAGAGTGAGCTCCAGGACAGCCCGGGCTACACAGAGAAACCCTGTCCCTAAATAAATAAATAAATAAATTCTTAACCAGCTTTCGTGCACAGAGTGACTTTTTGTGACTGATTTTTTTTTTTTTTTTTTTTTTTTTGCTGTTAACTATAATAAGTTCACATTTTATGTTGACTCTTACAGCCAGGATACGTGCTAGATCCTTGTGGTTTACTGTATGTTTGTGTGAGTTTCAAGTACTAACATCATTACAAAGGGAAGTTTGTTCCGGTCATTTGTAGGTTTTCTTGTCTTCCTGCAGTAACCAGTTTCTCCAGGATGACTTGGAGCAGTGCTGGTGTCCAAGCCTTGTAGCTGGGGGAAGCCGAGCTCCCCCTCAGATGCTTTGACAGTGTGCACACTGCAGGCTGTTCGCTTGCTTCGCAAATGCTTTTAATCTAGTGACAGGTTAGGAGTGCTTGGGTTTGTGGTTGTTGTTGTTGTTGTTGTTATGAAAGATGTTCCTTTGTATTTTTTGCATTATAAATTTAAATTAATAAATAGATTTAAATAAATAACTATAAATTTATATAATTATCAGGATTATGTGACTCCCCTTAATCTAATAGTAACTTATTAATAGTAATTTATTAATGTGATCAATTTTTATTGCCTAATATTTGAGATATGATAACTACGGATAAACTGTTAGAAATTTTCTACCATGAACTAATACAGTCTAATTAGAAAGACAAAGCACAGTTGAGGAAAAGTTAATAGATGCTGTAAGGATAGGTTGTCATTACCATGAAGTCAGTCATAGGCTACACTGGGCTGTTTCAGCTTCCCGAAGAGCACTGTAGCAGAAAGTAAGAGTTCCTTGCAGTTTGCTTTCCCAAACTGAGGTAATTTGAGATTCTGATAGCATCGGGTAATCATTGCCATAGTGTCCTCCTCCATGTGGATGGCCTGTGTCATGGAAATGTTTAACATTTTGTTCACATATTGCTCTCCAGGAGCCTCTCTGTCCTTAGGAAATGCCTTATAACTATACATTTTGTAAGTCATTATTCCCATTCTGGATTTGCATGCTCTCTTGGGGCTGTTTTTTCTTAACGAGTGACTTGATTCTAAGAGTTGATTGGACATGAGCCCTGTTTAAGAACATCTTAATTCTAGAGAACGTTCACAGGATCGCTGCAGTCTGAGGAAACACAGGGACAGGCTCCCACGTCGACAATCTTAGGATCTTAGGAAGCCTCCTGTCACTTAGAAGCTAGAATTACACCATAACTGTGAGGCACACGAGGCCTCGCGCAAGAACTGATGAAAACCCACACTGCGTTCTTGCAACATCCACAATTGATTTGTCTGTGCAGCTTTGGCAGTGTTGCTGAAGCATTTTTCACTGAAGAGCAAAAAGACTGAGGAAACATGCCCTCCCCTCCCCTCCCAATCTCCCCTCCACTAGTCTACTGTGCGTCAGTCTCATTCACAGTACTGAGCATTCACCAGTCTCTCTGCCTTCCTCAGTCCAGTCCAAAGGATTTTTATAACCCCACCCACCCACTACCCACCCCGACTCACACCCTGTGCCATTTCACTCCTGCAGAGGTGTCCATGATCTGCAGCCCGACACAACCTATCCAGACCTTGATTCATCATGTCTTTCTCCTGGCAGTTTCTAGGTTATAAATTAGTTTGTTTCTCCTCTTGTTCATTTTGTGTTCAGGTCCATTGTCTGTACATCTTTATTCCTCCAATATGGCTTTTGAAAGCAGTCCTGATAGTTTGTATAGTATTCCTCATCGTATAGCTATCCTCATGGGAAATGTTTAGTGTACGCGTCATATTCCTGAGGCCGTATGACCAGTCAACTAATGTCCACAGTGGTGTCAAAATTCTGCTCATTACTACTTTGAACTTTTAGTTTTGTCTCTGTTATGTACAGCTGTGGTAGCGGCAACCCCTGGCTTCTTCCGTCGTACCCTTTGTGAAGTTGCTCGGTGCCAACAGAAACGAGCCCCACGCTTGTGCTTTAGCAGACTAGAGTACTTTCAGAAAACACAGTTGTGGTGTAGCACCTCTGCTATTCCTTGTAGCTCTCCAAGCCAGGGGACCACTTTTTGAAAGTGGGAATTCAAAACCGCAACCAAGCATGCTTTGAGGTTACTGCTGATGAAGAGGTCTGGCACTATGAATGGCTAAAGTAGTTTAATTTCATGACTTAGGTTAGAAACCAGGAAATCAAGCCGAGGTTCTTCTCACCAGTCACATGTATAAGTTACCAGAAATCATAAAAACCATGAATATTATTTGTTGGTAGACTAGATGTGAGGTGGGCATGGTGTTGCATGCCTAGAGTCCTGGCACAGAGGAGGGTTACTATATATGGGAGGCTAGCCTGGTCTATTTAGGAAGACACTGTCTCAAAAAGCCAAGAAGCAACAATACGGTGTGCTTACTCTGTATATATAAATTCCTCTTTCTTCCCTCCTGGGTTCATGCTCTGTCCTCCTATTTTTTAATATCATTAAGTCAGCTGCCTGTAGGATACTTTCTAAGATTTGATTTATTTTTACAAGTATGGATGTTTTTGCCTAGATGTTTGTGGTAACACCTCCATGAGCATTCAGTGGCTGTTGAGGACACTGCATCTTCTGGGAATGAAGTTATAGATGGTTACCATCTAGGTGCTGGGAATTGAACTTTGCTGAGCCTCCTTTCTATGAGGAACTGAATTCCTGTATTTTATGCAGATCAAGCCCAAAGTTATGAAGAATGAATGACAGATCCTTCCTGCTCACTGTTGAGCCAGTTGCCTTATTGCTTTAACCCATTCTGATTTCCTTTATTCCTAGCTTCTCTGGCCACTTTGTGCATTTGTGCAAATTAGCATGCTTTTCTGGAGTCTTTATTACAGTTAACTAACTGTAATAATTAGAGAGAAGTCTAATTTTTGCTTATCATGCCCTCCGCCATCTCTCCCACACAGACACTGTGCTGTCTGGAGAGTTTATAAAATACATTACAATGGAAATCAACTGTTACTGTCAACCAGAAGCCTGATAAAACCCACATCTTAGGCTGGAGCTGTGGCTCAGTGGGTGAAGTGCTTCCCATGAAAGCATGAAGGCTTGAAATCAAATCGCTCCCTCCCTCCCTCCCTCGTAAAAGGACAGGTGTAATAGCATGCACCTGTATCCTTGGTGCTGGGCGAGGGAACACAGACGTGCAAATAGCCAAATAGGAAGTTCAGGGTTCAGCTGGGGAAGAGAGAGAGAGAGAGAGAGAGAGAGAGAGAGAGAGAGAGAATGGGAGAATTGGAGAATGAGCGAGGGAGTGGGAGAGGGAGGGAGAGAGAGAGGCATTCTGATGTCAGCTCCTGGTTTACCCATGTACATGTTTAGACATTTGCACACATGTGTACACGCCCATATATCATGCACACATCAGAATTTTTAAAAGTCACATTTTATGTACAATTAATTAAGCTCCTACAAAACCCATGGAGGTGATTCTTCTGTTGATAGCCTTTAAAAAAAAATAAAAGAGCTAAGGAGCAATTAGAGAAGCCTTTTGAAAGTGCTTATGACTCTTGACGTTATAGCCAGTTGGACTGTTACACTATACTTGTGTCACATGAGCTGGAGTGTCACAGCGTTGAAGTTAAGCAATGGTGCCCAAGCCTCAAAACACTTAAGAAGTGAGAGTTATTTGTAGCCTTCCTAACCCAGCATTTGCCAGTTCTTGTTGGTGTTGTTGTTGATCAAAGCCATGACCACCCTGTAGATGACAATGGAAATTTCAAGAACAGCCTTATTCTGCATCTCAAGGCAAAAGTTCAAGGGTTTTGCCCTACTTAGTTCTGAGACAGTCAAAGTGTGAAGCTGAAAGGGATTTCGAAACAGTCCATACTCAAATGCTGAGTGTTTGAAGTCCGTTCTCATCAAACTATTTGCGACGAAGGACCCACCTTCCCCCTTAAACTGTTAGTTGTCATATCTATCACCAACCTGTATTTCGGTGGCGTTCAGTAAGGGGAACTAATGACACACTCAAGAATTATGACCATGTCAGATTTCATCAGAGCTCATTCTCCATTTCTGTATCTAATACTTCTTGTCCTCTGACCACCACTTAAATTAGTATAAACTGTAACAGCAGGTAAGAGAACAAGATCAACGGGAGCACAGTAAAATGATGGGTGTGGTAAACTATGTTATATGACCAGTATTGGCAGAGCTGCATCTGTTCGGATCCCTAGCCATTTACTAAGCGCTCTGAAGATCACCGCGTTAAGCAGTGTCCACTGTGGTTTTGTTTCCTTACTCATCAGGGAATGAACATGGTATCTGTGTTGTTTCTCTTCCCTCAAGGCGACTGGCTTGATCACTGTACACATGTAATATCCAAGATGCATTTATTCTGTAACGTTGGGCTGCTGGTTTCTCGGGCTTCATACATTTATTTTATTAAGATCTGTGTATACATTGCCTCAGGCATTAGCCAAAGCAATACTATTTGAACCGTAAAACAGCCTCACCGAGGATTCATAAATATGACTCCTCCCGCCCAGTCATTTTCATATCATGTTGATCCCTTTAGCAGCTTCCAAATGATGCTTCCCAACTCCCATTACACCCTGAGAATTTGCTTGGATGAGTGAAATCAGTTGTGGTCCTTTCTGCCAGAACATGGTACCACACCCTTGGCAGGTAGGCCATATTGTCCTCGTATGCTTGCAAGGTCACTGAGCATTAGCGCTTCGTCCCCCTGAGAGGACCCAACCCAACCTGCTCAGTTCACAGTGACCAGTGCTATAGAAAGCTGGGGCCTCAGGGTGGGTGGGCAGGGAGGACTCTCTACCCAGCATCCGGAAGTGTGCAGAAACGGTGGCAGCTCACGGCCCCTCTCAGACACATGTGGAGAGCATCCTCGTCGCAGAGCAGGAGGCCAAGGAATAGCACTTCCCTTCTCCAAAGAACAAATCACTTTGGATAGATCCCTTTAAGTTACGGCCTCTGGATCTTTTCCCAAGGAAGCCAGTACCACTGCAGTGGCCCTAAGCTGAAAGTATCACTTGTCACTCCACCCCTCTGAGAGGCTCCAGATCTCTAAGATTAGATGAGCACAGGAATAGCCTGACTCCACCCGGCCACTCTGTCTGCAGCGGCCTGTGGAGTGAGACTCTGTTCTCCTCCTGAGACATGCTGTGTCCTGGCAGGCCTAGCAACCCCCGTGAAGGTTTGGCTCTGCACTAAGGCCACCGGCACAAGACCATGCTGAGGTCCACTTTTCCTTCTCTCTCTCCATGCAGTCACGTGGCCTATGGCCAGTGGTCCCCCTGGAAGACTTCCTGATTTCCTGAGTTGAGACTCCTCCCAAAGAGGAGACAGGGTGACTTTAGCCCTGTGGTTCCCATAGCACCCTGGTTATGCGATAAACAGGGCCAGTGTGGGGATTCCTACTCCATGTAGGTAACTCAGTCATCTGGCTAGCCGTATTTTCAACTCCATACATCCCTCCCGCCTCTCTTATGTTATCTGTAATGGATCTTTGTTGAATAATGGAAGACAACCAGACCGATAAGCCTTTTCTGAAGCGTTTTCATCCTTTGGAACAGAAAAACTCTCCTCTCTTAGTAGCTCTAAAATAATCATTAGTTATTGTGCACAAACCATAGTTCTACAAGGCTATACTCCTGTATTATGATTATTATCAGGGGTTTACTTTAGGGCGTTTCTGAGCTGAAAGTTTGACAGCTCAGAGAACCATTTGTTATAAACTCATTAGTGAAGAGCAGGTGTAACATTCATACAAGTTAAATGAATTCCGAAAAACAACCAACTAAGAAAAATAGCATTTCCAACCCTTTGATTTTTAAGCTATAATTGAAGGTATTCTCTCATGGGAAAAAAAAAAAAAAACTTTTGACCTGAAGCAAAAAAAAAAAAAAAAATACGCATCACATTTAAATACATTCAAATTCATTCCATTGTCAGGGTCCAGCCAAAGCACAATTAATTCTTGCACAACCTACCCCTGAAACTAGTTAGTCAAATAAGCACTCGGGCCCCATAGCATAAGATGTTGAAGAAAGGCATTTAAAAATTAAAGTGTACCATTGAATTGACTCCAATTGCATTAGAAGTTCTCCGAGCTCCATGGGCCTCAATTGTTTAAATAGCCACAGCGGTACTGTGTATTTGCTACACAAACGCCCAGCAGAGTACATGGGCTTTGCTCTTTCTTTTGCTTGTTTTTTTAATTGGGGGGCATTGCTGGTGAAAAACAATTCTTTGATTTGTTCTCTTGACAGTAGAGAGACAGCCTGGTTATTTCTTTCTTGATAAATTAAGCCCCATTGTCAAACATAACTACCGAGGAAAAGAAATGCATTGTGTGAATCGGAACTTTTAGACTGCTTTGCTTACATAATCCCCCGTATGTTTCCCTCAGATATTTTGCTCTAAAATATGAAAGTATGCTGTTGCCCTGCACAGTTCTTTTCTCTCTCTCTTTTTTTCAACAAAGGTACTCTGCCATAGTCAGAAATGGCAAACGTGGCTTGAATCTACATCTTTTCAGAAGTCCAGTTCTTCAGCCACCCTTCCTTAGTGTCTTAAAAAACCATTTATTGAAAGATTTGATGGGTTTGCATATGCTAAAAAGTCATTTGCATATTGTTTAACCCCTACTGGTTTTAGACTGCTGTGTCTAAACTAGGCTGGAGGTGAAACCTTCCCTGTTCTCAGCATTTAAAGTGCAGAGATTTAGATCCAGGAGCGAGGGGTGGAGGACTAGTGGGTCTCCGTACCAGGCATCTCGGTGCAAGAGTTTCCTTCTTGTCTCAGCTAAACGTGGCTGTGGAGACTGGGTTTCTTCAGTGAATCTAGGGGAAGGCAGAATATTCAAATTGCACTTGCCATTGGAGTGATGCCTTATTTTTATCATGGTAATTTGAAAAACCTATGAGACCTTTTGCCTTCCAGTTGTCTGTGTCTGTCTAGGCGTGCATATGTGACTCTGGAAGAAATAAAGTTGAATCGTACTGACTCTTTGGTGGCCACGTTCTAAAGGGAGCCAGTAAGGGAAGAGTCGGAAGCGCCTGCATTCTATCCTAAAGCCGGTTAGAATTTTCATACTGTTTAATATCCAAGAATCATTTCCCCGTATCTTCTATTACATACAAAGATACAATGGATGATTTGCATTCAAAGGACAGGCTGTTTGGGCGACGGTCTTCTGATGGAGATTGATGGATATATTCACCCAGTGAGAAGTGCTGGAGTATTGTGACTCACCGGGGACTTCACGTCTTGCATCCCTAGAACGTGAGTCCTTCAATGGGATGGTGACCATGGACTATTTCAGCCCTTCCCTCTCAGGCTGACCATCCTTCCTGCCACACAGAAGAACCCACATCTTAGATGCACACAAAAGCCTTCGTATACCACATGCACTTTCATGTGTTAGGATAATATATTTGACCTTCACGATGGACTGAGTTGGGTTGCCCCCAAATAGTATGTTCAAGGTCTCTCCCCAAGGTCATAAGGATGAGTTCCTGATCTGATAGGTTTGGTGAGGCCTTCAGCAAGAAGGCAGCCCTCTGCGTGCTGGAAGAAGAGTCGTCACAAATGTGACTACTTGACCACTGGGTCTTAGACAGCCTCAGGAAATTATGGTGTTTCTAAAGGGAAATGTTAAAGCTTTCCAGAGACCTTGTTCATTTAATAAACGAAGAGAGCTGTTCATCTCCAGCTCTCGTGCCACACTGATGGAAGCCATAGTTCCATAGAAGTTGCTTGGATTTTCCTGTGAACAATACACTTCTCAGGGTTTGGCCCGTACAGGCGCCTGACAACAAGCTTGATAAACTCAGTTCTATCTCTCCAAGAGATTATCCTCTGACCTCTGTACACACACACACACCAATATAATAAATATTTTTTTAAATAAATAAAATCAGAAGATGTTTAAAATTTCAGCAGTTTCAAATCTGAATATTTACCAGTACTGGATATTCAGATACTTAGTTTCAGCATATTTCCATAATTATTTAACATGATTTCCAGAAATATTTAAGAAAAAAAGTAGTTTTCAGCACCCGGTTCTTTGGTTGGGTATTTTTGTTGTTGTTGTTTTGTTTTGTTTTGTTTTGTTTTTTCTTTTTCCTTCCCTTGGAGATAGGTAAGGAAAAAATTTGTGACTCAAGCACAAATTCTTTTATAGCCACATCCAAATGCCTACTATAATAAAGTACTGGGCAGAATTTCTCTGATGTGAGGAGGTGGCTCCATGAGTCTGGGCTTGCACCATATGAGAGCCTGAGTGCTGACGTCTGGCGCTCCTGTGGAGGCTGGATACATAGGAGACAGATGCAGAACTGCTAGAGTTCACTGCTGCTGAGGTAGACCCAGTTCATCTTAAGGTCTTGCTAGCCAGTCAGTCTAGCCACACTGATGAGCTCCAGGCCCAGTGAGAGAGGGATGGGGGCGGGGGTGGGGGGAGGAAGACACCTACAATGTCAGCTGGTGGCTTCCACATGTGTGTCAACAGGTAAGCACTACTGTGCACACGTTTGCACACACGCGGTTTGTAGGCCAGAGCAGTCCGTTCCTAAAGGCATCTTTGATGAATTGTCACATGACAGTCTAGACTAGATGACTTGAAAATTATGCCAGCGTGGATCCTCTGCTGCATAGTGATGGCTCTCATGTCCTCCCTGTCCCTGTCCACCTTGCTTTTGTGAAGAATACCTATTTTTAATTTTCAAGAATATATCTAAGAGAGCATGCATCTCTCCCTAAGCCCCTAATGAAGTTGGGGCCTTGCTCCAGAAAGCACGCTGGGATCAAGAAACTCGTAGATGCTCATATCCCAACGGAACAAATTAATAGACATATTTAAGTTCATTTGTCTTTTGAATTTTTGTGTTCTGAAACAGTTCCCATGACTGCCCCACTGAGGCCAGGTTTCCAGTCTTTATCTGTCTATCACCTTATTGCTTCTCAACAGCAGCCAGGTGGGGATGGGGGTTTGGGGGGGTGGCGGGAGGGGGCGATGGGGTTGGGGGTGGAGGTGGGGTTGCTCTTCTCTCTTCCCTCATTAGCATGTCTTTGTTCTCATGTGTTTCAAATTAAAAAGGTTCTTTAATGACTTTCAGAGAGTGTTGATGTTAGTTAGTTGTTAGAGAGAAAAGAATAATTTTCCAACAGTGAAATTCGGCATAATTTTCTGACAGTGAAGTTCGGCATTACCACGTCATAAAGGCCTCTGCTTGTTACCTCAGTCTTCGGATTCGTGGTTATATACAAGTTTCTTTCAGTTCTTTATTCTCTGGTTCTTGGGTTGGGTGGCTTCGGTCCATCTCCACAATGGATGCTTTGAGTAGTGAACTCCAGTGCATAATTTTCCGGTGAAATCACCACAAAGGGATGAGACGACAAAAGCTGGCTTATTTTTTTCAGGAGCTAGAAATAGTGCCATAAAATCGGCATCGGCCCATCTAGGATTCCAACATGGCTGCGTCTGATAATTTCATGGTTTTGTCAATGGTAATGAGAAATTTCAAAATTGTAGCTTCCCAAATGTCCCTTATTCGTTTGTCAATATTTTTATGAAGTTTCATATTTTCATGAAGTGCACGAATTATGAGTTCTTTTGAATTATCTTTTAAATGAATTATAAAAGTGATATAAAAATATTTTATATTGTGAAATAAATATATAATATAAAAATAAAAGTAGACATAAAAATACTGATATGGGGGCTGGTGAGATGGCTCAGTGGGTAAGAGCACCCGACTGCTCTTCCGAAGGTCCAGAGTTCAAATCCCAGCAACCACATGGTGGCTCACAACCATCTGTAACGAGATCTGATGCCCTCTTCTGGTCTGTCTGAAGACAGCTACAGTGTACTTACATATAATAATAAATAAATCTTTAAAAAAAAAAAAAAAAAAAAAAAAAATACTGATATTTATGAAATAAAGATGGGCAACATTCCATGAACTGGCTTTGGTGACCATAGAGTACTTATCATGGATCAACACTTTGAAAACCACCCTGGGTGTTACGGGTATACTTTCCTATGTTCATCCGAGGACACACAGCATAGACTCCATCTTGAAGGAGGGTTGACACAGCGTTGAAGCATGCATTAGTCATTTGAAGGTTTTTCTGGTCATTGTTCACATGGCTCCTTTACTCCTGGGACGCTTACCAGAGAAAGACACAGTGTAAGTGAGTGTGGCTTTCCCTGTAGTCCTCACTCGGCTGCTCCTCAAACCAGCTTGCACCCACAGCAAAAGCTGTCCGGAGGCTTTTCAGTTGATTGTGGTACAGTGATGCTTAGGAGCTAATGACCTTCAGTGATGATGAAAAACCCCAGCAGTCTGGCCTTTAGGAGCAACTCAGCTGTTTGCTTTTTGTCCATTACCCTTAAGAGAGAGTATTAGAAAGAATGAACAAATTAAATTAAATTTAAAAGACTCTTATGAGGGCAGTTTCTTTAAATACTGGAAATGCTATTGTTTGAAAAGAATAATTAGTTTAGAATTTATTTAGATTCATTATAATCAAATTAGAATCATTGAAGAGACACATTGTTAGCCTGCGTGCTTTCCCATAGTGCTTTAGTAATTAAGTCTTTGGAAAGGAATAGTTTCTCAGATTCCACAACTTACCAAAATGTTCACCATACATTGTAAACTATCCTATACAATGTAGTTAGAGTCTGAGGTATGATAGAACTTCTCTACCCAATAGTGCCCTGCAGTAAGATTCTAAGATTCTAATAAAAGGGAGCTAAGTTAACTAAGGCTTGTAACTTAAATCTAAATGCTGAGGCAGAATCCGAATCGGAACGGCTCACCTATTACAAGGGTAATCTCTGCTTTATTGGTTTTTATATTTAACAACCTCTAGACTCTTTCCATGTTAATTAAGTCATGAGAGTCCCTAAGGAACATTTACCATAAATGTTTGAACATGATTTTTCCTTTGGGATAGCGAACATAACTTTTTTTTTTTTTTTTTTTAAGCATTTGACATAGGATACTCCAGTCTATCAGACCTTTTCAGAACCTGATGCCTTGTTGTTGGGGGAAAGTCATATCATGACTGAGCTCCTTAAACATAGGGTAGTTCCTGACTTCACTTTTCTGGGGAATTCTGCCCTGGCATGAGCAGGTCTGTTTCAGTCTCTGTACAGTGACTGTCCTTAGACAAATCTAATAATGTAGCCAGTTGAATGGCTTTTTTCTTTGCGCCTCATGAGACACTTTGAAAGAGCCTTCTCTGAAGCCATCTTTCT
Source organism: Mus musculus (assembly GCF_000001635.26). Classification (NCBI taxonomy): domain Eukaryota; kingdom Metazoa; phylum Chordata; class Mammalia; order Rodentia; family Muridae; genus Mus; species Mus musculus. The sequence goes on from NC_000079.6 coordinate 114,000,914, forward strand.
GTCTTGTTCTCTTGACTTTCCTACCATAATCTTTGTCTAAGTAACAAAGACAGCCTCGGTTGCAACATCATTACAATGTGAAGAATGCATTGCTTGCGTTTTGCCTTCTATTCAAGAGAATTTAGAATTTGAAGAACTTCAAAAATTAATGACAATATATTAACAATTCGTCAATATTCTTATTTCTCTCTGCCAAGACCTACTGTATGACAGCGGTGTTATAGCTATCTCTCGAGTGACTGGAAATATTCCTGGCACAGTAGAATACGATCCCTTATGAGAAGCCGAGGATTCGTTTCTCCCTCAGCAGGCGGCACCTGAAGTAGCTCAGATGTTGGCTTTCTGTGGCACACAATCCTTCTTAGGAATTACAGTGATGTCTGCCACCAGAATGTTTTACACATAGTTTGGCGTTTTCAGACAACTATTATGATAGATTCAACATCGTGGCATTTATCACTTTGTTTAGTTTTATCCTTGAAGTGTCAAAATTATAACGCTCTGGGATCTGCTAAACTTACTGCCACCATAAGCAAGATAACAAGCAGCTGGGCCCAGTGATTTGCTTCTACAGTCCCTATAGTCCCAGATAGTCAAGGGGCTATAACTTGAGCACAGAACTTGGAGGCTGGCCTGGGCAGCACAGTGAGAGCCTATATCAAAATTTAAAGGAAGGGAGACAAATGACAGCCAAACTGTATGTGTACAAGATTCTTAATTTCATTCTGACTTAATTTTGTCGTGAAGATCATCTTAAAGACAGGTTATTTGTGTTGCCGTGCCCAAGTGTTTATCTTGGGGGTGGAGGGGAGTCCGTGGTTAAGTAGTACCTTTCTTGCAAAGGTCCTGCATTCCATTCCCAGTAGCCATGTCAGTAGGCTCACTGCCACCTGTAACTATAGCTACAGGACAGTCCAACTCCTCTGGCTTCTGTGGTCCCTGCAGTTACTTGCACATACCTGTACACACACACACACACACACACACACACACACACACACACTTTAATTTTAAAATACTAAACATAAGTCTATCAAAAGAAGTAAATAAGTAGAATCTATCATGATGGGTTTGATTTTTAATGCATATGAACTAACATTTTCACTGAGTCACGTTCTATAGCCCTCGAATTTCCATCTCTGACAGTATCTTCCCTGAACTGCACTAGATCTCCATGCTAACCCTCTGAGATAGCCATATGCATGTCAAATGGGATAACGTGGAAAAGCAAACAAGCAACAGCCTGCAGTGAACGTACCCTGAGGCACCCAGATCTCATTCTCTTTACCTAGTCCACATTCTTCATGGCACCCTGAGCACCAGACGATCTTATAGTTCCACATGAGCTATGGGTCAGTTTGTTTCAAAGTAAGTGTTAAGTTGCTCACACAAAGGCTGAACAAAATCTTGAGTAACTGTGATCAGTTAATTAGGAGAAATATTGACTAAAATGATGTGTATTTCAGTAGGAAGAAGCCTGCTGTCTGACTAGACAGCACAGTAGCTTTCTTCTAGAGCCTTGTGTGTCTAATGGCAGTAACAGTGCTGGGGTTGGACGAGCTCACTATGTTTACCCTTCCCTGACTATACATTCATTGTGAATGTTCACTTGACCATTTGAGTTATGAAGTCTCCTAATACCTTCTTTAAACCAGGTAGGAGACTTTACACAATAAAATCATGCAGTCGTGCCTATGTCTATGGCTCCTGTCTTCTCCATTCAATGCTAAGAAGTAGTCTATCTGCTATAGTTTGTGTTTTCTAGTGTTTCTCACCAGCTTGCTAGATGTTAAAAGATTTCCCCATGCCTACCTGCTCCATGATACAAGGCCCACTCAACATATGTTCATAGAACTCATGTGTTACTAACAGAAATGGCATGTTATAGCCTGGAAAATGCAGAGATTAAAGGATGCAGATAGTGTGCTTATATGTACCTTTTGTCTAAATGTTTTTGTAGCAGGTACAATTAAAAATCAAGTGGTATGGATGAATAGGGGAGATCAATTTGGGAAGAAGATTCTACCTCTGATCGATTTAAACTTTGAAATGATGGGCAGTAGAAACCAACGGCTCTAAATCTTGTGATTTTTCCTAGCAGTGTAGCAAGCTGTTATGCAGCCAGTCTGGGAAAGAGGTTGCTGCTCCCAAAGGCCCCAGAATCCTTATGCATCAGGCTCCACAAAAGCAGAGACAAACACAGAGCCATCTTTCCATCTGGATCCTTGTCTTTATCCTTGTCCAGTCTCCTCATCTGGGCATAGTGCGTTTTATCTGCAATCTGAGGTTTGTGTACTGTATTCCTCTCAGCCTGTCCCTTAAGGAGGAGGAGAGGAGTGATCTTGACCACAGTCAGCATGATTGGCTGTCCCTCTAGGTGTAAGGTGCTTAGCGCTCCGGACCACAGTGAGATTGACTGTGTGCTCTTCCCATTCAGTCCCACAGCTGTTACCATGCCTGTTGTTTGAATGTTCTTTCGATATGAGGGATGGGATATTTTTTTTCCTCCCACTATACATACCATTTGAAAATGTTAAACTCTAGATTTTGTATATAGTGAAAATGCTAATCTGTGAAAATGCCAAATTCGAGAGCTAGCCGAGGAGGAGTTTGAATATTCCTCAAACAAAATAGTTCTGCTCTGGCTTATCTCCGCTGCCAACTCAAGTGCAATTGGGAGACAACACCTGGGACGATGGGGCCCCACCCAGTCCCCGACATCCATCTTGGCATTCCTGTTCAAGTTGTTCAGAAGTCTGGAATGTTAGAATAACCGGCGAGCAGCATTAAAATCAAGATGAGTTGTGTATATACAGGCACTGCTACATTCCCACCTGGCTGATACGCGTACGTCCAACTGTAAAGTTTCTTGTTCCTGCTAGTTTGAGCCACCTTCATGTCTCTTGGCATTTCTTTTAATCAGGGGGGACTAGGAGTAGGAAAACATGTCTTTGGGGTTGAAATGATGTCAGTAATTGGCAATAGGAGAAAGGAAACTTAATCTGAGAGGATCACAGAGGCATTGGTCTTCTCCTTTGATAGGGTAGTGTCATCAAGCCATTTCCACTGGCTTTTCCCAGGGGGTTAGACTGTCTCTTGCCCTGTGCTTTCATGTGAAAGCATTTTTTTTCAAGCAACTTCTGAAGGGAAACGTTAAAAATGTTTACTTGAGATCTGTATTTTGGTACCTCCGGCAGCATGGGAGTTCATTTCAAACCCCTGAGTCCTCTTGTGTATGGGGTGAGAAATTCAAAATTACCCCTTATTTATACAGCCTTTGGCAGTTTGGGCACTGTGTTTTGTCACCTGTTTGCTGTCTCAGGGAAGAGCTGGAAAGTTTATGAAGAAATAGAAAATATGACTTTGAGCCCTTGACATTTTAAAATAAATGTACATATTGTTAGTGACAGACTGCTAAACTTGGCTTTAGACACTTAGCTATGTTTCTTGCCAAAAGTAATCCAGATGTGCATAATTTATCCGGCTGCCATATGTGCACTGACATGCCTTTCTATAATCAACTGTCTGTTCAGTATGGTTACAGTTAAATGTTCTTTTTTATCAACAGTCTTTTGAAATAGTGCGGGCTTGATCGCTTGCTTCAAAGTTAACAACTTCTCAGAGGCGAAGCACGTCGAGTTTGCCTTTAAACCCCAGTGACCAGACATGTTGAGTTTCTAGAAAACACACTGACGTCTAAATCCCCCAGGCCCCTGAATGTCAAGGAGAAGCTGGAGGTCGCCACCTTCCCCAGGATCCCATTTGGATGATATTCTTTTAGAGCATAGAGTAGGATATGTGTCTACCTGAAGTACTATCATTGGAATTAAGTTTCTAACCACTCGTTTGCTCTGAGAAGCAGTAGGGACAGGCAGTCTTAATACGAATCAAGTAAATACGTGGCAACAGGACAGCTTTACTCTTTTCACGCTTTCTGGGCCTTGTTGAGAGTGTCCTTCCCGTGAGATACGGTACTATGCTGACTGCCAGGCGTTATCTTTTGTGTTGAAGAAGGTACTAGAGAAAATTTCAGCAAGTATATGTCTTGTTATTTCTGTGTCGCCAGTTTTAAAAATTAACATTTAAATATCTGGGAGAAATTTCTGGCTCCTGATGGTGACACCGCATTAACAACTATCCTATGCTGGAGAGGAAGTTACCTTGAAACTGTGTCCTTGTTGTTTTTTTTTTTTTTTTAATACACGATGACACCGAGCCACCATTATGTCTAGACGGCGTGTTTGCCAACGGTGTGTCCTTGCTTGTGTTTATCCACAGCTGCAATTAAGTTTTTCCCACTGTCCCCATCTGTGCAGGCTAGCTGTGCATCGACCTTGGCCAGTTCCAAAATCTGTTCAGCCAAGCCCATGTGTAGAAAAAGCCCCAAAGACAGATGGTGGGACCGATGATGGGGAACTGTTTGTTAGTGACTCTGGCTGATGGTATCCAACCTGTCCATTCTATGGTGTGATTTTTTGAAGACATGTCTGGAAACTCACTTCTGAGAACGTAAAAACTAGCTCAGTGTTATGGTAGAGCTATAGGAACAGTACTATGGTGAGTCTGGGATGGTTAGGGGAGGAAGGATTTCGTGTAGAATATCTGTTGTTAGAGATTGCTCGAGCTGATATGATTTTTCGACTCAGTGACTGCTTTCTTTCTCGTGCTTCTGTAGAAATGCCTGGTCCCTCCTGCACCAGGAAAGCGCAGAGCCTTGATAGGCTTCCTATTTGAATGTAGCAGCTTGGATCTGCATTTTAAAAGTTAAAGACGAGTTTAAATTTGAAGGAAAAAGAGAGAGAGAGAGAGAGAGAGAGAGAGCAAGTCCGATGTTGCATGGACTGTAACTGGTATTTCCTCCCTTGTGCTTAACTGTAATTTTGAAATCTTTTGTGAACAGCTTACAGCTTCTTGCAAATTGAAGGAAGATGCTCAATTGACATCAGTCTTCTTTCTGATTAAAAATGTATTCCTTTCCATATCTAAAAATGTAGCCTGTGATAGACGGGGACACCCAACCACTCCCACAGGAGGACAGTAACGAGTATGGTACCATGGTCCTCACTGCCTTCTCAGCCTATATGACTGTAGCTCAATGCTTCTGAAGTAACGAAAATGCTCTAAACCACAGACTCATCCGGATGTAATCAATGTTGCACATTTTCTTACTTTTAGTAATTTTCGATTTGTTGTTTTATCTTCAAGAGAAACCTGTGATTCTTTAAAATGAAAAAAAAAATCATGTTAGTACGGCCTTGTGAAGGAACATACTTTGGGTTAGGTACTGTTTGGCTGCCTTTCCTGACTCTCGGCATTACACTGATAACTTGGTGAGATGTGCATCACTACTGACTCGCTGCACGGCTGGCAGAGGTGTCCCACTAAGCAGTGACAGAGCTGAGAGAAGACAAAACACCTCAACACAGAGCTCACAACTCTCTCTCTAACCCACTCTGCCATTTGCTTTCTAATAATTCTAATATCGTCATGTCACGCAGAGGTGCTATCCAGGGTCTCCTTACAGTAGGTGACACAATGTCATAAACCTGGGAGCATTTCATTGTATTCTCTTCGGGAAATTAGGATAGATTTACTATAGATATTACCTGATGAGTATAGTCCCTGCCCTAGTCTAACCATTACAGGGTCTATATCACCTGGCTTCCTGGTTAAAGCAAGAGCCCCTTTCATTAGGACAGTACTATATAGCCATTCATTCTCACAGCCACTTTGCAGAGGTCTGAAAGCAGACAGAAGGTAGTCCCTCCCCTGAAGAAGTTCCATCTTGCATAGTCCAAATGGCCCTGGCTGGTTTTCCTGAATTGTTAGATGGAGTCCCTCTCAATGAGTGCTTTTAGGCATGCCAAATCGTCCAAGTCGGGTTCTTAGATTACATTTTCTGTTTCTCATTGATTATGGACATCTTAACTCTCTTGCATGTAACTATACCTGTTTGAGTGTTGTTGTGCCTCCTAATGATTTTCCATACTCCACCTCTCACTTCTCTCTCACATTTGATAAAACAGCAAGAATATGGCGTCAAGTCTCCCTGGGCTCAGGACCTGGCTCTAGCACTTAGGGTGGGTGCAGGAATGTGGGCATGCTTGCTGGAGGGTTGCCCGGGTATGAGCGCAGAACACAGAGGTGGATTTTTAAGTGTCTTCCTCTTTTCATCCCTGCCTTACTTTGAAGGGGAGAGGAGAAATCTCTCATGGAATATGAAACTCGCTGTTTTAGCCACGCTAGCCAGCAAGCCCTAGTGTCCTCCTGTCACCACATCCCCAATGCCGGGACTGTCACCACAGCCTATACTCCCACATGTCCTGCTTTAACAGGTGTGCTGGGGATCCAAGTTCAGATCGTCGTGCTTGTCCAGCACCCGGGCCACTGAATCCTTCTCCAAGCCCTGTATTGACTGCTTGCCTATAGATGAGGTCTCTGGACCACCCTTTCTTCACCAGCTAGCTCCATATTGACGATGGGGTCGGCAAACAAAGAGTCTCCACCCTTGAAGTGCTGACGATTTTGTAGACTAGATCTCTTGTAATACCAAGGAGTGTTGGTGTTACTTGCGGAGGCAGAAATTCGGGACATGCAAGAAAGCAGATCAGCTGGTGAGTTTGAGCGAGTGAGTGAACATCTGTTGGACTGATACTGAAGAAAGCTGGGCTAACTAAGGCTTGAAGCCCATGGTGAAATTCTCTAAGTGTCCACTCAGTCACTCAGCATGCACCCTCTTACCAGGCAGTGTGCTGCTGGCTGCATATAACAAAGGCCGGTTGGCGCTCCATGGAGAAAACTGACTTGTTGGTCGCTCTGTATATTTACTACGAGCCCTTGGGTTTTCTTTATTTCCATAATGGACAGCACAGGCTTTCGCTACCGCGTGACTAGACCTCATTGCCGTATAAGGAATTTCCTTTACATAGGTATGACTTGCAGAAATTTAATTCTTATTCTAAAATGCCTCCTTTAAATGGCATTGAATGAACTAAAGGATGCAAGTGTATAAACATCTTTGCAGAAACACTGCCGAGCCTGCGAAGCGCGGCATGGGAGCTGCCCTCGTGAGGTGCACTCAGGTCGAGTGTTAATGCACGTGGTTGAGCCTCACAGAATGCGCAGCCCTCACGCAGACTTGTCAGAAGCAAGAGCTTTATGATAGTGTTTCTCTTCACTATGATGTAATTACTGAAGTAATTTGCTAAGAAAAAAAAATATTTTTTTTTTCCTAAAATGCAGTGCAAATAGCAGCATATCTTGTCAGCCTGGGTAATAAGAACATCCCGGAAGCACCGCTTCCTCAGAGGAGAGAGACAGATATGGTGATGTTTAGCAAATGCTGCCCCAGCAGTGAAGGATGTGCTAGTTTTCTGTCCAGTGTCAAGTCACCCCATCAGCAAGGAGAGGAGCAAATTGGGTCAAGTCCTCATCCACGTCCTTCATCCTTCATCCTTCTTCATCCACATGTCCTTTTTAAAAAAAAAAAAAATGCATTCTGTTATTAAATGTGCATCGGTGTTTTGTCTGCAATCACATCTCTGTGAGGGGGTTGGATTCCCCTGGAGCTGTATATATGGACAGTTGTGAGGTGCTAAGTGGGTGCTAGAAGTTCAACCCAGGTCTCCATCCCCTAAAAGAATGGTGTGCCTAACCACTGAACCATCTCTCCAGTCCCCATATGCCTTTTTAAGGTAGAGTTCGCAGTGCACCTAAGTATTCAGAAGGAACTTGTTATCCTAGTAGGCCTTCCTCCATCACCCTGATCTGATCGCTGGGTGTAAGAAGTCTATGTGAGGATGTTAGAGACGCTGGGAAATCCTTGTGCTTGTGCTTTAAAGACTTAAAACTTACCTTGCAGTTGGGTAGACTCAAGTTAAATGAATTAAGCCAGTCTTAGAAAGACAGCTGTTTTATGTTTTCTCTCCGTTAATTAGTTTTTCTGCCTTCATTCTTTGCACTTTAAGATGATATGTCCTAAAAATCTGCAAAGTACAAAGCCATCAACTTTACAATATGTATCTCTAAGTCATAATTAGTATAACTTACCCTTCTCAGTTTTGACACTATTGACATTTTGAAGCCAAAAATTCTGCTTGTGGCAATGTCTTGTGTATTACCGGAAGTGCTTCTAAGCATCACCTGCTGGGGTCATCTCGGTGCCGTCAGCACCCCCTAAATTGCAGTAATCAATAGTGTGTCCCCATGGTCGCAAATGTTCCCTTAGGGGCAAATCTGCGCCTCCTCCAGTATGAGATTTACTAGAAAGGAAACTTCCCTGCCTGTCTTCCTTCATGTCAAGGAGCTTATTTTACAAGTATATGCGGAAAACTATAATCTGAATTTGTAGTCTTCTAAACGTGTTCTAGTAACGAAGTATCAAAATCAGCATGTTTAGTGTCTTGCCGAATTGTTTACAAGTAACATTTTAAGTGACACTTTTAGGCGTATACATCTTTCATTGGGATCTTCACATTTTATTGATTGATTTGTTTGACAAGAGGGGGTGCATGCCTGTGCACAGGCCCCACGGTGCACATCTGGCCAGAGGACAATCTGCAGGAGTTGGTTCTCTACTTCTACCACGTGGGTCCCAGGGATCTAACTTAGTTCATCAGACTGAGCCTTTAGCAGCAGGCACCTTTACCCACTGAGCCATCCTGCTGGCCCCTTAGTTTGATTTTTTTCTTTTAGTATATATTATGTTTTATAATATATAATATATTTTAGTATCTATTCTGGGCCGACTAAATTATCTTTGCCCCTTTTCTGTTAGCAGATAGAAACCTAGGCTTTTGCAAGACTAGATAAAACATACACTGCCCAAGTACCCTTTAAGGAAATGCCAGGTCTCCTTGGCTCACAGAGAGCTGAGCCTCCTTTACCTCCTGGGCCTTGAGTGCCATCATCGTCACCTCAGTACAGGAGAAACCATTCAGGCTTTGGATTCATGCAGACATGGACTTGTTCGTATCACAGGCAGCTTTTGAAGTCAGGTCAACACTTACACTAAAAGCACGCTTACGCCTATCAAAAGGCGGAGGTGTAGCCTGTGAGCCTTGCTGTGATGCTGGAAGTCATGCAGGCAGAGCATCCAGCAGAGCAAGCGTCTCACTAATGCTGGCTCCTAAAACTCTGACTCATATTCCTTGTTCGTCTTACCCAGAGCTGTCCAAATATTATGCAGGCACCCAAACGGGAGCCATACTGTTCATCATTATTCTAATAATCACATGAAAATAAGAAGCAGAAGTGAAACTCGTTTAGTTATTTATTATTTAAATAACTCGTTAATTGTACTTTAACTTGGCATTATAAATCCTGTAACACTGACATTAACATAGTTAGAAACTGCTGTCTTTGCTCTTTCTCTCTGTTTAAGGCTCCGAGACGCTCTCTGATGCTTTTTTAAGTGCTCAAAAGTTGGATCTGACTAGTAGCTGGAGGGTGACCAGCATGGCTTTAGGCCATACGTGAAAGATACCAGGTGAACATATACTCTTGTGGCAAAAAAGCCACAACCGAACATAATAGAAATAGCTCCCTTTATGATAAACCAATGGTGATTGTCTTCAGTTTTCTTCTTGTTTATAGCAATAGGGGAATACTGCCCACATCGGCCCCAGTAAATCGGCCAGACTAGTATATGATCGTCACATAGTATGTCTGCATTTGTGAGTCAGAATGCTACCTCTGAATTTCTTCTGACAGAGCTCGAGAAAAAGAAATGTATTATACAAGCCTGACTCATTCCGCAGAGTGGGCAAGATAAATGGTGGGAAAACCCAAACCAGCTTCTCTGTGACCCTCCGAGATTCCGCTGGTGCCCTAAGAAAAATGTTAAAAATGGTGCGGTCAGAACAGGAATGTCCCAGCCCAGAGGAGCGCAGTGGAGGGAGAAATGCTAATTTAAAAAGAAGCTTGTTAGCATCATAGCCACCTCTAATGGCCATATAAATATTAATAAAGCTTTAAACACCTCCCAGATTAGCTTTATTTTTAAATCAAAAGTGCAAGACAGGGAAGTGGTAATTTGTGTTAGTCCAGCAGATATGAAATTAATTGAGATAAAAACAAGAAGTAGCAGGCAAGCCCTTTGGGTGAAGAAAATAATGAGTTGTTCTAACTCGTTTCGACAGTCGCAAGAGAAACATCGGGAGACGTGAGTTCACGGTACTGAGTTTGGAGTCTGTCATTACACATCAGCGCCCCTCCACACCAGAAACGGGAGAAAAAGCAGTTCTGTCCAGGATTGGCTCCTCTCTGGTCCGATTGTACCCAGTGAGAAAGCTGCATCCCTTCCCAGTCGGTGACCTCTCAGCCTCCTGGGGCAGGGCTGCTGCTTGATGCTCCAGAGGGAGGGTCTAGTGAACACAGGGACCTCATTGTGTTCTCCAGGTCTGCTGTGCATTTCCCAACAGTTTGGCAACGCTGTGGAACCCAACTACAAAATCCTCCTATTTCCTAGGGAATGTCTGTCAAGCCACAGAAACGCCAACCTCTCCCTGCCCCTGGAAGATGTTGCCAGTTGCACTCACTGACACACTGCACCCCAGGAACCCCCGACAAGGAACCATGTTTATTATCAGCAGTTTAGTTTTTAGCTTAGTGTATTATTTTTTTTTATATTATTATTACTCCTAGCATCTAAGACTTTGTGTATGGGGAATTTCCTTTTGCAGTTATGCAGAATGCTTCGACTGGTACCTAGGAGCACGAAGGAGAGAGGGCTGCCCAACTAGACATCTACCAGGCAAGGCGAGGTACTTGAGAGAAACTAGCTCAGGGAGCTGATTCCCGAGGTGCTGGGCCTCACCATCTCCAGCCTCTGCTCCTCTGGCCTCCGTGTTCCCTTCCAGCTGTTTCTGTTCATATCCCGGGGAAGGAATGTGTCCTTTCCCATTCTCATTTCTGAAGCCAGCTCCTTTCCTCTGTTAACTCCCCTTATTTTGTATTCATTTTCTTGTTCAATTTTTTTTCCTGATCTAGAACCTGACTGAAGGTACCAGTTGTAAAACCTGATAGTCACTCTCATCCAAGTCCCAAATGCTGTGGTTTTAGCCTTTATTTGTTTGATGAAATAGCTTGAAAAGTAACGTTACTTTTTTTGTTATTTGGGTTGAAGTAAGGACAAGCCCTAAATTGCCATAACCCCAAGTAAATTGCTCTAAATTCTGTACCATACACACTGTGGGGAGACTTGTGACTCAATACAAGGAGCCAAATAACTGGCATAGATCCTTTAAGAAAGGACACAGTGAGGCAGTTTATTTCCAGTATTTTATGAGATGGATTATATTCACATGACGTCCATTTTTTAATAGCTCTGCTGTTCCATTCTTGTCATAAAAGCAACCATTACCAAAACTTGTCTGCTTTTCTAGACCATCCTAATCCTTTCTTGCATTCTACAGACAGATAGATTACAGTATACTCACTTTAAACCACTGCCCAGCCCTCTGCCGACCGTGTTGCCACGTTTCAATAGTTGCTGGCCTTACTGGGCTTTGGTTTTAAGGGCAAATGGTGCATAGGTTTCTAGGAACTCCAGAGAAGATGTCTGTCTCCATGGGGTCTGCTCCAGGAGACTCATGCAGGGCAGACTGAGATCCATAGGGAGGCAGATGGGGAAGGCCATGACTGTCACCTGCCCTGGTTCTCCCTCTAGAGTCTGTATTATTTCTCTAGTGTGTGTAAGATCCACTCCTACTTCTGACTGACGCTAACTTTCCACTTCTGAAATTCGGGAGCCTTTAAAAAGTGGTTCTCTTGTCTTTTGGGAAAGTCAAGCTCTTCATTTCTTTTTATCAAAAACAAAAACAACAAAAAACAAACAAACAAACAACAAAACCTCTGTCCTATCCGTTGGTTCCTCTGAGATTGCGTCATCCTGTAGTCTGTGTGTGTGTACCTGTCTGGAGGCATCTCTCTGTGTATTTGTTGATTCGTCTTCCCATCAGTGTGGCACCAGTTCTGGCTTAGACCTTGGTCTCGGTATCTATGGCCCTATATGCCAAGGGGATTCCTAGTGAGGAAATATAGCCATGTGTCCAGGGATATCCCGCTGATAAGAAGCAGGAACTAGGACTCAGGATCAAGTGCATTGTGCTGTGTGGTACGTGATCTTTCCAGCACTCCCCTCCTCGAGAGGCCGAGTGCTACCTGGCGCCTCTTCCAACCCCACTGAGCCTGATAAATCGTTTGTGAAAGGAAAGGTTTAATTAGATGACTGTAGAAGATATAGTCGATGTATACTGAGTTGTCTCAAAGGATTCAGAAGAAAGGGTTTTGAGTGTACTGCAAAGAAACGCTAAGCATTTGAGGAGGTCAGTCAACATGGTTCCCTTGAGCTGTACGCTACAGAATATACATGGATTGGAACTTACCATGTAGAGTGTCTGTGTGTCAGGCAAAGCAAAGGAGGCGAGTTAGATGTTCCTTCAGGTTCTGCCCCTTGGTCCACCTGTTTATGGCGTTTCACCATCATCAATCGTCGACAGTGTTTCCCTCTGTAGTCCCAGCTGGACTGGAACTCACTATGTAGCACAGGGTGGCTTGAACTCACAGCAACCCCCCCCCACACACGCACACACACACACCGCCTCAGTATTCCAAGTGCTAACATTATAGGTATAAGCCACCATGCCCACTTTATATTTTTATAAGAAGACATAAAATTAATAATCCAACCAGTATTCTTATGTTTTCCTCTCATCACAATTGAGACAGAGTGGCTAAGCAACTTGCCAGTGCTAGGCTATCGGTTGTACATATATGTGAATTCAGAAGACAGTCCAGCTTCCTCCTGTTTCTAGACAATGACGTCACTCCCTGTATGGGAGAAGTGCAGCCATGGTAAAGGTGAGAAGAGCCTGCCTGTTGACTAACGTGACACTTCCGGTTGGTAGTCTGTGACAGTACGTTGGCCTGCACAAACCTGGAGATGAGCAGTGCTCAGAGGGAGCCCCTGCCCTTCTGCCCACGAGTGGGTGCAGAAGGGGACGTGAACATAGACCTCAGTAACACAGTATCAATGTGAAATAATGGTGAAGCAGAGAACCCTGGGAATTGAGGGAGCAGGTGTGGGTGAGCCTTAAACATGTGTACAGCAAAGGGAGCCTTTTGCAATCTACCATAAGATTCCACTAATTGATATGACCAGGACAGGAAAATTCAGAGAGACAGAAATGAAGTCCATGGTTGCCTAGGGTTATAGAGAGCTGACAATTGGTAGGCAATACCCTCTGATGGCTAATAAGGGGATTCTCTGTGATATCATAAAAATATTCTAAAGTGATTACAACAGTATAAAGTAGTGTAATGGGCAGATTGTGTGGTGTGTGAGCTGCGTGTTACTTTCTTTCTTTTTTTTTCATTTTTCTTAATTACAGTTCGGTGAACAGAACTGGTGTGTTTAGGTAACAGTGAGAAATTTGGTGACAAACCATAAATTTTGGAGTTGGTTCTGGCCATTTGCTGAAGAGTCTCCTACATCAAATTAATATTTTTTCTCTTTTATTGTCAAGTATTGATTCTAAAACGGGCATCATTTATCTATGTATCCATCATGTTAAGTGTAGTCAGTCTTTTACTTTTACACAATATTGCATTGTGTAAATATGCTATTTATATCATTTTCTTGTTCCAGGACATTTTTTCCCACGTTTTGTCTTACACAAAGTACTCCAATAAACTTTGATATCACCATCTCCCTGGTGCAATTCTCGAAGGACAGACAAGGAACAATGTTTTCATAAAACATAAAATGAGCAATATTCATGTTTGTCTAAACTATACAGAACCAAGGAAGAGGATAGGCATAACATTCAGGTGGCTGCATTTTAGATGGAGTGGGGGGAGACAGGCAAGGGTGTTTGGTTGAGACAGGGTCTCTCTGCGTACTCCTGGCTGGCCTGGAACTTACTCTGTAGACTACTTGTCTCTGCCTCACTTCTGGGATCAAAGGCTAGCACTACCATACCTACCTTAGTTGCTGTTCTTGATCAGGTGGCACATGCCCAACGTGGAATCATTTAAACCTTCTATTTCAGAACGATGCAAGTATACAGGATGGTTGTGAGAGGACCATGTGTTCTGTAACCTATTCAAAACTACCAGTATCAATAACAAGCAGGTGTTTGTTAGAGTTAAAAAAAATTGCTATGTTCAGACATCCTTTATTCTTACCTACTGCCTTTTCTGGTAGTTTTGTACCAGTAGAGGACCCTGGATATTTGTTTTGTCCCTTGGGCTATGATCCACTATTGTGCTGTTCTGTTGCTCAATGTTAGTTTTATCCATGAGACTTTTATTTGGCGTCTATGTCTCTTGGATGTACCATCGTTTTTGTAGGGTTGTGACTTTTGTGTTTGGGGTTGTTTGGTTTTGGCTTTGTACTTCCAAACTCTCCAGCACTACAGGGTGTTCCACATTCATTTTGTCTAGTTCTTGAATCATCTCTAGTCTTAGCATCAGGTATTTCTCAAAAGCAGCCCTGGGTTCTTTCACTGGACAGTGGAATTAGAAACTATAATCTCACTGCTCAGTATGTTCATTGCTACTGAGGTATTATTGCTTCTAGGCCCTCTCAGCTGACAGAGCAAAGATGTATGTGCGTGTCTGTAATCCACACGTATATATGGATTATGCTCCTTTAAATATTTTCATAGGTAATCCTCTGTATTTATGGTAGGCCAATTCAAGTTCATACTAACGTCTTCAGCTCTGATTCACTCTCAGATGGATCCTGCCAGCCTTACACACTACCTCTCTGCAGCCTTGCATTCCAGCAGTGAAATCCCTGGCCCCTGCCATCTACCCTCTATTCACAGTAGTGTTCAGTTTTAATATACTTTATATTAATATATTTTAATATATCAGCATATATGTGAGTTATATCACTTACACACACACACACACACACACACACTATGGGGGAAAATTATGCCTAGATCTCTTTGTCTTTAGTCTTACAGACAGCTTTTCTTAAGAGATAGGCCCAGCCCTTCATCCTCCCAGATCCTTTGGTGGTTTGTTTTACATGTTTTATTACATTTGGATTTTTTGTCATTTTCTGCTTTCCATGGTAGTATTCCCCTGACTCTGTGGTTGCCTTTTAGAGTATGCATGAATCCATTTCTAATCTTTGTACTCCAGTTATAAGTGGATTCTAACAAGTACTTAGTGTCTTACATCCACTTTTGTGAGACCATGCAAAATAATTTCACCTCCATATTTTTTTTACATGTATAGCAGCACACTGTCGCTGTCTTCAGACACCAGAAGGGGGCACAGATCTCATTACAGATGGTTGTGAGCCACCACGTGGTTGCTGGGAAATGAACTCAGGACCTCTGGAAGAGCAGTCAGTGCTCTTGACCACTGAGTCATCTCTGCAGCCCCCTTCTTATAGTTCTCTATAAAGGTGCTTTAAACGGTTGTATGTAGGCTTTTATATGAACATAGAATTTCTTGATAGCGTAGTGAACATTACTGTTGGTCACATGCTAAAAGAGCATTTAGTTTAAAAGAGACCACCATAGTAGGATCAATATGCTGGCTCATACCTTTTCTTATACCCAAGAAAAAGTCAGAAGGTTGAGGCTAGCTCGGGCTACGTAGTAAGTTCAAAGCCAGCCTGAGGCTTATAAAAATATAAAGAAATAAGAAGGAAGCAAGCAGAGAAGAGACTGGCATGCTGAGTCAGAGTAGTACATTTTTCATTCCTACCTCTGACAAGAGGATCCTGGTGCCTGCACCTTCTCCAGCAGCCAGCATTGCTAGTCTTACGGATTTTAGCCTTTTTAGTAGATATATAGTCAGATTGCTTATTTTAATCTGGAAGTCGTTTCTGCCAAATGGTGCGGGCCGCCTGTTTGGTGAGGTATACACTCAAACCTTTTTGCCTGGGTTTTGTTTAGTTTTTGTTTTGTTTTAATTGGGTTGTTTGCTATTTTAGGCAGTGTAATTTGTATGTGTTACATGTATTCTTTTGTGTACATCAGTTCTTTAGTTGAATTGTTAAAGTAAGAGAGCATTTGAAAAACGGGCTTTCTATTGCAGATATAAAGGTTTATTTTGATTTTTTAAACTTAAAGCTTTACAAGTTGGTAAGTTAGTACTCCACTATAATACCACCAGTTGCAAAGCAGAGACAAAAAAACCCCAAAATGTTATGGCCAGTCTAGACTATGTTGCAAGATTCTGTCTCAAGTAAAAAACAAACACAAACGAAAGTAATAATAATTCAGACTTCAATCTCTAACTTACTTAGTCTTGTGACTTTGAGGGTGGTATATAATCAAAGAGGACTCATTTTCTTCATTCTTAAAATAAAAATAAATAAATAAATAAATAAATAAATAAATAAATAAAATAGAATAACACAAACCTCATTTCTGTGTGTATATGTGTGTAAATTTAGTGAAAATAACACAATTAACTAGAGGTCCTGCAAATTCTAGACAGTTCACGGTGTATGACTTAGGAATTCTCAATAAACATGGTGACAGACACTTGCATCGAGGGAGAGTCAGGTGCCTGCTTTGTGTCTGGCATTGGGATACACCCATGAGTCTCTGTCATGGGTTTTGTAGAAGTCAGGTAAAGAGAATTACAGTGCTACGTTCAGAATTTTAAAAGCTCTCCTGAAGGAAGACCTCAGAGTTGTCTCAGTGGTTGGTTTGTGAGTTGGAGAAGATGGAGAAGGTAGTTAAGCTGAGTAGCCTTCTTTGATTGGGGAATAATAAAGAACTGACTTATTATCTCCAAGAAAATCAAGCTTTAAATATACCTGGTATCTCGAGCCAAATTTTCGTTTTACACAACTCCAAACTCATAAGGGCTGAAACTCAAGCACAAATAACTGGAGAGAAAACTAGCCAATTAAATCACACAGGAAACCTCGAGATTGATTTCCTGTTCTCATTAGCCACCCACAATTCTCATAGTTACCGCTGAGTATTTTAAGAGACAGCACTGGATCCTCTCTTGACTTGAAGGTGGAGTGCACAGCCTTGATCCATGGTATGATTGGCTCAAGAGCAAAGAGAACTGCACAATCTCTTCTCCAAGTCTAAGTTAAACAGAGCCGAGCCCTAATTCCCCTGTGGATTTATAAGGAAGAGTTAAATCCCTCCCAGTGTAATGTAGCACCCGATCGAAGTAAACAGACTATGATTTCAGCGCTAGACACAGCCTTAAGGCACAAGAAATCACACTGTCACGGAGAGGATATGTGGCTGCTGCTATTTTGGTGCTTGCGCTCTTTGTTATCACATAGTTGAAGGCTATCCAGAGGAGGAAGAGTGTTAACCAGTGCAAGGAGAGAATTCCCCGCTCTGGGCTAGTGGAATGGATGAGAGAGAAAATTGTAGTGCCCTGGAACACATAAATAAGGGCTTTGTTCAATACGCTGGCCTCACCGCTTCTGTGCACTCTTATTGGAAACAAGTTCTTCAGAAGAACAAATGCAGGATAAAACTTAAAACTCCATCTTTTAAAATGGTTAATTTTATCCATGATTGCTATAATTTAATTTTAGTAGCTTCCGGTTACAAAACATTAAACTCAGAAATATAAAAATATATGTATATATTTATAGTCATGTATATGACTATATATTTATATATTTAGTCATATATGGTACATGTATATATGTTTATAGTCATAAATGACTATATATAGTTATAGTCATAACTATATATATGGATATTTAGTCATATATATGACTATATAAATATTTATAGTCATAAATATATATACATATATGTTTATAGTCCTATATATAGATGAATATATATTTTTAGGTTTACATTTATAGTCATACACACATATTCAGTTCAAATATGTGACCCAGAATATACAGCAGAAATGACTAGACTACAAAAAGCTTTCCTATTTTCGCCAGTTTGTGGAATTTGCTAGTTGTTTTAGTATGTTTGTTCTCATTATACATCTCAAGACTGGAAAACAACAGGAAGAGCGTTGGGCCCACTGAGCCTGCTATAGGACTCTATGAATTATGATGCCTTTGAGTACCTATCCTCCAGAGACTCCTAGTCAGCCATATGGTTTGGGTCAACTAATATTGATCTCATTTTAGTGACCGTGGCCAGCAATTCTCCAAAACAAGTTTCATTTTCCTCCACTGGATAGCCACCTTTATAATCAATTAACAGCCCTCTTGGGGAAGACTAGGTGAAAGATCTAGTATGTGATAAAAATCAGAATGTGATCAATGGCAATTGGGTATGGAATGCCATTAAACGAAGTAGGAGACAAACCCAGAAGCAGCTAAAAGCCGGGGTCTGAACTTGTAGAGAAAGATGTCGGAAAACTTTGGAGATTATTCCAGCATCACGTGGAAAACAACAGAATATAACGTTAACGTGTCTTACCATCATATAATAAGAAGTAAGATGCACATAAATAAGACATACAAGCTCCCATGCAGTAGTGAACTGACTGAAGATCACTCAACTCGACATGTGATGGATCTATGCCATCGCTATAGATGTCACTCAAGGAAGACTGTATACCAACGTGGAGCTTTTGCTTGCTCTCCTACTGATGAGGCTGAGCAGGTATTTCCATCCCATGGACTCTTCTGAGAACCTCATGCAGTCATTCTGCTGTGCCCCCTGCCTGCAGTTTCTCCTGATCCCACTGTGCCATCATTGAGTATCCTGCATTCTGACCACAGATGGTCAACCTCCTTTCTTGATATTTGTACAAAGTCTTAGAGTGGTGTCTTCCATTCTAAAAGCTGTTGCTTTGGCTCCTTTCAGCCCTACGGCCACCATGACGGGTCAGACATGACATAGGTAGTAAGGAGGAAGGCAGCCAATACGGGGCGGAGGGTGGGGTAGGCTACCAAGCTATTAACTAAGGTGGCCACACTGAGGTCATCTCAGTCTACACCTCTCTCCTGGTTTTCTCTATTAGTATAAACTAAGCATTCTGCATCATTTCTGAGCCCCCCAGCAGAACCACTCCTGGCTAGTTCTGTTAAACATAGGCTCCTGATACCAGTGTGGTGTGTTCATATAACCCTGAATCTTCACCTTCCCTCTTCATTGAAGAAACCCTATAGCCCTGCTGCTGTTAGGACAGAGTGTATGATTGGATTTAGTCTACTTTTCTAATAGGTCTTTTCAGTAGTCTGAGCTTCATGATCCAGATGCAGAAGACTGAGAGAATGAAATGTAATATTTTCCTGAAGCCCTTGGTACAGACCTGGGCAAGAACAGACTCAAGGAGAATTCACAGCCTAGAGTCAAGCCAAGTCTTACGGTCCTAGCACTAAAGAGATAAAATAATGGATCACTTTGAGCTAGAGGCTATCCTGGGCTACTTAGTGAGTTCCTGGGCCATGGATTGACACTCTGTCCCAAAGTAAAAGCAAATCAGAGAATGTCCAAACTCCTGGGGATGGCTGACCACACCTTCCACACCCTTCTCTCATCTTCCTCTCTTGTAGATTCCTTTCTGCCCTTTACCTACTTGTTTGAACTCACCCAGTTACTTAAATCTCATTTTTAAAATTTAATTTAAAAATTAAGGACTGGACTAGAAAGATGGCTCAGGAGTTAAGAACACTGACTGCTCTTGCAAAGGTCCTTAGTTCAATTTCCAGCAACTACATGATGTCTCACAACCATCTGTAATGGGATCCATTGCCATCTTCTGGTGTGTCTGAAGACAGCTATAGTGTACTCAAATAAAAAAATTAATAAATAAAACTAAAAAAAAAAAAAAAGAAAAAAGAAAATTAAAGGCAATTTCATCATTTCCGTATCATTTTTACTTCTTAAAATTTAAAATATAATTATATAGTTTACCTCTTCTCCCGCTAAGCTATCCCTTTCAAATCCACGGTCTTTTATTATTTGTTGTTATTGTTACAGGTGTGTATGTGTGTGTGTGTGTGTGTGTGTGTGTGTGTGTGTGTGTGTGTGTATGTGTGTATGTATGGAATGGGGAGAAAAAAACAAATGTAAGTTGCAACTTTCTTAGTCCATTTAAGGTGTGTGTGTGTGTTAGTTATGGATAACCATTTAGGGTGCTCACTTCTGGGAAAGATGAATTCTCCCTCTCTCAGCAGTTCTTAGCTCTTCATCTAGGGATAGGACCCCATATAATCTCTTCCATTCATTCTGGCATGCCAACTGGTGGTGTCCTTGTCTAAGTATTTTTTAGGCTACCATACTTTAAGGTCTCACAGGTTCAGTTTTCCTGCATTGTCTAGAGACGACATCTTTCCGGAGACTTCCTGGTCCTCTGGGCCTCTTCCCTCTCTTGTATGACGATCGATCCCTGAGCCTTGGATGTAAGGGCCGTGTTGCAGCTGTATTGGCTGGCTGGACCTCTCCCAGTCAGGGTGTTATCTGCATTTTAAGTAGTTGTTGGTTTGTTTGTTTGTTTTTTCCTGTAATGCTGCCAGTCAGTCTGCTGTGAAGAGAACAATCTTTGATAAGGTTCAAGAGCTATGCTAATCTATTGAAAGGAGGATAAGCATTTGGAATAGTTTAAGACCATGGCAGGATTAGGTTCTTTTGTAAGATCTACGATCCTGCTTACCACGGGTGGGCTCGGTTTTCAGTGCCAGGATGGATTTCTCTTCTGTTTAATAACCAATTTCCAATTAGGTAGTTATTGGTTATCCCTAAGCTATCAATGTCACACGTCACCTTTTGGAGATACTTGTCATACCTGGTGGTGGTTGTGGCTCCTACGCTTCACAGCTGGGTAGGACTATATACTGCTTTCCTCTTTTGGCAGTTTGCATAGCACTGTACAGTATAATGAAAGCTAGCCCCCGGGGAGACGGCATTTGGATCGGATCCAGATCGATCAGTTCTCTCAAGTTCTGTCTTCAGTGTATGGTGTCTTCAGCCAATTCTGGGGCACCACAAAGGGTAACGGTACCTATATTGTCTGGGGATCTTTTTCATACTTCCCTAACCAACAACTAGAAAGAAGAATCCTCATGTCTGGTGTGACGGTGTTTGGTTAGTCTGTGGCGTGTACATACTCATGTACTCTATATGTATTATACGTAATTTTAGCTAAATGTAAAATAATGTGATTTTATGGCTTTTTCAAGTGTTATTTATCCCTTCTGCCAAGCTCCTCCTTTCTAGACGTCTTTTCACCCTCCCCACTTATAAAGCCTCCTCCCATTTCTTTTCCCAATCGCCTCTATATGCTGTTTTCCTCTTTAGCATCCCTCCCCTCCTGCGATGGTCTCCTTTACAGATGACATTTTTATGCAGTGTAGTGTATTCTATGTAGTGTATCACATTCTCTCTTTACTGCCCTTTCGATCCCCTCCCACCTCCTCCCTTTCTCTGCCCACATCCCCAGTGGTTCTTCTTTCCTTCTCCCACCAAATTCCACAGAAGACAGAAAATATGCAATACTTGTCTTTTGTGTGTATTTCACTTCTACATGATAATCTCCAGTTCTAGCTATTGTCTTGCAAACAATATGATTTCACTTTCCTTTATCTTTGAATAAAACTCTAATGTGTAGATCTTACTGTATTTTCTTAACCCACTAACATGTTAATGGGCCCGCAGGCTCATTGTGCGCACTGTCTATTGTGACTAGAGCCTTCTTACCAGCCATTCCAATAGGATCATTTCGTTCCCCCAAATCCCTGGAAGGCCATTAGCCTGTCAATTCATCATATAATGTCTGGTTTTACTCAAAGTGTTTTTATCCTGTTTTTAATCCTATTGTGTGTTGCTTTCGTTCCTTTCCTCAATCATGGAACTTGCTACCTCCCATATCCAATAAGAATATTGAGTTTAGTCAGTATCTCCTGATTATTTATTCTCAGCTCACACAGAGACCTGAAACTGTAGAGATGTGTTTGGAGTCATCTCTTTTGATGTAGATGTGATGTTGCTTTAGTAAACACCCTACATGATGGAGGAGTCAGGCCAGGTAGTATAGGAGATACCAGCTGAAGAGGTTCAAAAGAGGAAAATAAACACAGTGGGTTTTCTTCCTGTTTTTCTTTGAGGCTCTTTCTAATCCCATTTAAGACAGCAGATAAAGAAATGGTGGTTAGATTCCATTGCCTCCTGTTGGATAAAAGGCAGATGCTAAAAAATATTCTCTACATTGTTGATATTTACAAACTTCTTGGAGCTCTCAACTTACTTCTGGGACAGAAAGACCAAACAGCCCACGGTGCAAAAAAAATATTTTTTTTTCTTCTTGGTTCCTTCCTTACTCTAAAGTAAGAGTGAGGGAGATCCCATCCACGGTCTCTATGTGCTATGTAAATAAATTACCATCTTACTGTTTGAGCGGTTTGCATCTGGTGATAGGTATACAACATGTTGAACGCCTGTCATAAATAAGCAGGAGGCAAAAGTAGGTGCAGTAAAAAGAATTTTGGAGTTTGTGTTGTGTTGGCAAGCTTGGATACAGATGAGGAGGAGAAGGGCCAAGCTCAGTAGTAGTGCACCCATCTAGCACATGCAGGACCACGGGTTCACTCTCTAGCACCAAAACCATAAACAGTCAAAGGAAAGGTGGTGAGGAAGCTACCTCACCAGCCCGGCTTCCTTTGCTTCTACCTGCCCAGCAATTGGCTTTGGGACGTACGTTACTACTGCTGCGACTAGTCGTCCAATTATTAAAGAAACTTTGTGCTGTGTGTCTAGGAAACTTGTTTATAAAACTCCTGTTACGGTAGAAATCCAGTACTGGGGGCAGGCAAAGTATAGGAAACCAGGCATTGACAACTTCCCAGCAGTTATACATCCAGGAACACCTTGTAGCTTGTAGAGCGAAGCCTCGCTCTAACCAGCAGTGGTTGGCTGGGCTTGCTGCAGTCCTTCTGGCTGCAGAAACCCCAGAAATGTGCTCCAAGTCTGAAAGCTGGCCTTCTGACATCTTGGCCAGAGAAATGAGTTTTAAAACAAACAAAACCAAAAAGGAAATCTTAAATCGAAAACGCCCTGAAGCATTAAAACTAGTTTAAAATAAAATTATACCAATTCAGAGGAACAGAAATCTGAAGTGGTCAGTTTCCATGTAGTGATGGCAAATACGCGTGGAGTACTGCCCTTTGTATCACCGTCACCACCCTCCTCCTCCTCCTCCTCCTCATCATCATCATCACCTTCATCATCTTCGTTATCATCACCACCACCTCTACCACCATCATTTGAAGCAGGACGTGAAGTAGCCCAGGCTGCTTTCAAACTCACTATGTAGGCAAGGATGACTTGATCCTTTTTCGTTTATTTACTGAGCCAAATTCTCACCATATAGCCCAGGCTGGTCTTCACCACATGCCCCTTCTGTTCGCTTAGCCGCCACAGTATTTAGGGTTGTGGCATTTTCCATAGACCCAGCGTTGAAGTCAGAGCACTGTAGGTATTTGAAATACCAAGAAAATTATCTAAGGAGAAGACTTGCTGTCTTGACATGTTCTAATTTGTAAATACAATGCATCAGCTAGGAAAACAATTGTCTCATGCTTGGCTAGATTCTTATACAGCCCGGGACCACCTGCCTTGAGATGCTGTTGCCGAACTTGGGCCGTGCATCAGTTAACCAGGAAGATGATCCCCACAGACTAGTTCTGGGGAGCTAGCAGTATATATCTCATACATACACACACGCACACACACCCACACACAGTAATCTGTAACCCTAGTGTGGAGGCTATGCACGAACACACACACATACACACACACACACACACACACACACACACACACACACACACACACAGAGAGAGAGAGAGAGAGAGAGAGAGAGAGAGAGAGAGATGTCAAAGGGAGATCTGTGAACGAGTACTCATTTCAGCCTGGGGAGGTGAAGAAGCTCTCAAAGAGAAGGTTGCATTTGTTGTAGAGTCTCAGTTTTCTAGAGGGGAAGAGCTGTTACCTAAGGCAGGAAAGCACAGGAATCAAGGTAAAGCTACCAGGCGTATCCTAATTCCCCTTGCCGCTCTGAAGCAACGGCTTTCAAGCTACCTTTTCTGTGGAGTTCCATGGGAGAGAGATGAAGGGAAAGAAGCCCTATAGTGAGCACTGCTTACCTTGTTACCCAGCCAGAGAGCAGCTACGGATGGAAGGAACCCCTTTAGGCGTGAGGAGCGGCACATTTCACTCAGACAGACTGCAAGACCTTTAGCATCAACTCTGCTACAAGGAGAACCCTACCCATTCCGTAAGGTAGGTTGGATAGAGTCCTGGAGTTCGTGTATTCCAAGACTCTATCTGTTAAGAAGGAACAGGGAACTAAGTGGCATGTGCCTGAGCCCTGATTCCAGCTTTTCTGCTGAACTCCACTTTTAATTACAGAATCTTAGACTTAATGGTACTTATGTGCCCTGACTGTCCTTGCAAAAGTGGGATCTCTTGTTAATGTGCATGGGTACGCACGCGCACACAAATAAATAAAAATAAAGTAATAAAGAAGTGGTGTCCCAGCCGTGATGAGGCAGAGGTGGGCAGCTGTCTACATTCGAGGCTAATCTAGCTACATAGCAACTTCCAGGTCAGCCAGGTATATACAGCCAGACCCTATGTCGGGGAGAAATACTAAGAGGAGGAAACAAATCACAAGGTGGTAGACTCATTCGGTCACCATGTGATCGATACCCTGCACCGTGCAGCCGTGCAGCAGGAATTCCCCCATCAGATGTTAGTGCCGTGTTCTTGAGCTTTATAAAATTACCCAATCTAGATAGTTTGTTGCAGCAACACAAAGCAGACTAATGCAGGGACAGTCCCTGTGTTGTCCCAAGTCTGCCTTTTTAACAATGAAACAGACAAATGATTATGGCACTGGATGTCTAGAAGACTTTCCTGATATGCAGCATACTGTATTAGAGAAGATCCCATGGGAGGGGAGTAAGCCCTAATTACATTTTGAAAGAAAAAAATTGCTGAGACCCTCTTGTAATAGTCAAAATAGTTTTTGACTATTAAGAAATCACCCGTTGGCTTTGTTACCAAGAGTGCTTTGCAGCCGGGTATGGTGGCTGACACCTTTAATCCCAGCTCTCGGTGGCTGACACCTTTAATCCCAGCTCTCGGGAGGCAGAGGCAGGCGGATTGCTGATTTGGAAGCCAGCCTGGTCTACAAAGTGAGTTCCAGGACAGCCAGAGCTACACAGAGAAACCCTGTCTTAAAAAAAAAAAAAAAGAAAAAAAAAAAGAGTGCTTTGCTCATTTTTGCTCTGCCTTTAAGTCCTTGCTCTTTGCCTTTTGCTCCCTCTGGATCATCCAGGGTTCCCTGGTTAAGAGTCCGTGGGACTGCACTTGCTTCTCCTAGTATCCCTCAATGTATGTTCTCTATTCAACTCTGAACTCCTAGTATGCGATCCAGAGCTAGAGATCGGGGTGGATGAATAGAGCCTATTCCTCTCTTGACACGGAGGAATTAATTCTTAAAGAAGCATATGATTGCAATAATATTTTAATAGCCAGTTCATACTTGTGTCTCCTACTGAGCTTGTAGACTGCTCAAACCCGTAGCCTTGAGCGAGGAGACTAACCCTTCTGTCCTCAGTTCTTCCAGGCATGACAATAAGGGTCACACCTGCCTCCTGTTTATGGTAATTATGGATAATAAGATGTTAAATTCAATTTATTGGCCGTGTTGTACTTGAAATTCAAGGTGACCTGGTTGTTGTGCAGATGTAGTTTTAAGAAAGACAAAAGAACCATTGACAAGGGAGTGATCTGCATCCGAAGCGTATTAAATGGCTTTTGGGGGGAAAAAAAGTGGGTTTTCTAGGATTTCACATTCTTTGACCCTTACTACTTCTGTTTTAGCAATAAGAGATTGAGGGTGACTACTCTATAAATAGGTTTTCGATTCATATTGCCAGATAATACACAGTTTGATGAGAGTGAAGACGGTTTCCCTGAGAGGCTAAGTTCGCCGGTTTATGTATTGTCTTGCAATGTGTCTCTGTTTTTCCTTGGCTTCCAAGCCTCTTAGCATATTACTTTCTCCAACAGAATGTGTTCTTGGCTGACTTAAGCAGAGGAGAGGTTGGAGCTCCTCTTCCCTCCCAGGCATTGATGGAGCAGTAATCAGAATAAAATACGGTCCTGAAGAGGATCCAGCTGGGGCCCTAGGAGTTACAAAGTGAAGCCAAGCCTGGTTCTTAGGGACGGTCTACAAACTGAGCTGAGCACTAGTGACAATCACATTTCACTGCATTTCATAAAACTTACCGATCCTTTCCTCTGTACCATTGAGACTTTGCAATAATTATACCCGTGTCACCCAAAGGAATTTAGAGTATATGTTGAACCTTTCAAAGGAAGCACAGACCAGCAGAGCAGTTGGGGCATTTCAGTGTAACACTGAGACTCTGTTGGGCCTGGTAGATGGTGTTTGACTCAGGATTTAGAACTCATTGCCGACGGGTGGCTAGTTCTTTTCCGACCAGTCTTCTGCTATCCTCTTCTTGGGAACTGTGGACGAACGCTCAAAGCTATTAGCTGCAGTCATTTCATGCAAACGTGTTGACCTCAGGGACAAAGTGAAGTGTGTATGCTTTAACAAACAGGACTGCATGCTTAATGCCTCTGAGGAAGAATGTACCCAGCCAAGTCTGATTTTAGTGCACAGTGAAGTTTAAAGAGAATGTAGTAAAACACAAAATCAGAATTTTGTCAGACCTTCTGTGAGTCACATAAACACAGGAAGGACCCAAGCCAACACTTATCCAGTGAGTTGGACATCTTAAGTGGGTGTGGTGGCAGGGCAGCTATAGTCCCCATTCAGGAAGGCCCATGCAGGAGGACAAGTTCCAGACTAGGTTAAATGTCTATGGTAATTGAGCCATAGTTCCTATAAAATGGACCAAGTGGCTTATAGTTTCCACAAAACACATCAGCTTACAGGTTTGCATGCACAGAGTTGGTAATTCCTTTGTGGGTTCTTGTGAATACTGAAATGTAAAAGATAGAAAGTAAACATGTCCTTTTTTTCTAACAAAAGCCTACCCATTTCTAATATATTTAACTTTTAAAGAGATTCCAAGAGCCATAGACTATCTAATATGAACCCTAGTTCTGGACATGAGGAAGCCCCTTGCCAATTTGGGGTGAGGGAATGGGTTCAAGAAGCTGTGAAGCCTATGTACTACCGTGACCAGGCATGCCAAGGTAGCTCCAAACGGACAATGGTAGCACTTATTTCTTGGGAATAGCTAAGAGCTATCTAATTGGTCCTAAGGTTTGCTCCGTAGGAAGGAATCCATGTCTGGTACTGTAAACCTGGCCAAATGCCCATGGCTGGTGGGGCCACAGTACCTAGGGGAGAGCCTACTGCTGCCTCATTCCTAAGCCAGTATAATTCTGATTGCATTCCAAATGCTCACTCATATAGACACAGGTAAGTGTCGCTCTCCTCATCCAAGAAGTCGTTTGCAGCAGAGTGACTGCGTGTTTATAAGTTAGAACGGAGATAGGGCCATATGAGTATGATGGCTTCAAAGGTGACAACTGTCTTAGCATCTCATTGCCCTTTTTACCTCTGTGACTGTAAAGATTGTGTGTGTGTGTGTGTGTGTGTGTGTGTGTGTGTGTGCGCGCGCGCGCGCGGTATGTATTTATGTATGTACATGTGTAATTTTTTTTTTTTTTTTTTGCCAATAAGGTTAGTGTGTTTGCAAAGCCAAAAGTGAGGTTTATAAGTACTGGTATAACATTTTTCATGTAAGTTTCTAGGTAGTTTGTGTTGTTATACATTTGGTTTTCAAGACAGGGTTTCTCTGTGTAAGCCCTGGTTGTCCTGGAACTCACTCTGTAGACCAGGCTGGCCTCGAACTCAGAGATCCCCCTGCCTCTGCTTCCCTAATCCTGGCATCACAGGCATGCTTCACTGCCTCCGACTGGATACATTTTTTTTTAATTTAATACTCATATCTTCATTTGTCTTAGGTTTTTCAAGTTATATTTATTTGCATATTTACTTATGTGTGCAGGATCAGAGATCAAAGGGCAACTTTCTGGGGTCAGGTCCCTCCTTCTGCCATGTATAGTCCTTGGAACTGGACTTAGGTTATCAGGCTTGGTAGCAAATAAATGCTTTTATTTAGAGCCATCTATATATAGTAACTTCTTCATTGAGGAGGGGTCCCACCTATTTATTATTTATTTGTTCAAATGAGCAATAAGCTATTTACAAACACCTTCACTAAAATTGGCTAATCTACCAAGTGTTAGAAATCTAAATAAAAAGAAAACTGAGGGACATTTGATATGTGAGTTAAGAACAAACATTCTGTTGTAGTGACATTCATTTCCCTTTTGTCCCCAAAACACATGACCAACAAAAGTCATCCAAGAACACTTACTATGTAGTAAGACAGGAATGTAAAATTGATGGATGGGGGAAGTATTTTCAGAAAGACTTCTTTGGGGACTGGTTTACTGTAAGTAAGACATTTCACTATGTTCCACTTTATTTTTTGAGACAGGCTCTCTCGTTAGACCAGCCGCTCACCTAGCCAGCTGTCCTGTCTGGCTGGGGATTTTCCTGTCTCTCTCCCTAAGCACTGGCATTTTGGGGTTCTATGCTTGGCTTTCCCAGTGGGTTCTGGAGGTAGAACTCTTTCTCCTGCTTTCACGACAGGTACTTTACTAAGTAACAATCCCCCTGCTCCCTACTCTTGAAATTTCAATTTCGGCTCTCTCTACTGCTTTAATACTTCAGTTGCCGGTAATGCATTTCATTTTTTAATGAATTTTATAAAGATTTATACTTCATTTTTGATGAGCTATCACTGGAACACAGACCTTTCCTCTCTTTGGAATATTAGACAGTAGGCATATTTCCAGTTTATCATTAAGATGAGGTTAATCTCAGTTCATCTTGAAACATTTTAGTTGTCAATTGGGAAATCCGTGGCCAGCCCATCATAATTAAGTATAGGTAAAAATACACTTTTAAATAAATGTCCTGTTAGTTAGTCTAGACTGCTGAGCACAACTGTGTCTGCCCTGAAGAGAATTTGATTAGACCACGGGAGTCTTATGTCTTCATTACATGGTTGCTACAGTGTATACTGTTTGGACCAAATAGAATTTTCCTAATGTCCCAAGCAGGGCAAAGGAAGCACAACCCTTTTAGAAATAGCAGCAATTTCATTCCACTCACAGGAGAGCTTCTTACATGCCCTTGTTAGGAGAAAAATCTGTAGCTGTAGTCAGCCTTAAATTACAGAACATTAAACTAATTACATACACTATAGATTCATTCGGCTGCTAAAATATTATTGATTTCTAATTCTTGGTTAAATAGTATAAACTAATTATTAAATAAGTTATTTCTAAAGCATAGAATAGTTTGAGGATTAGGGTAGATAATTTAATTCTTTCATAAAAAGTCCATAATACAGAATTTGGAAAGCCTCATTACTGAAAAGGTTGCTTTATTGCCAAGAAGCAGTGGGAAGAAATTGTAGGGCTTTGAGTGTTTTTTAATGAACAGAGATGTGACCTGGAGTCACAGATAAGAGAGGTGAGAAACAGCCAACTCAGTGTAGCTAAATACAAAATATAAATAAGTTCCTCTCACTGCTACATGTGGAGGGTGCCTTTCCTTCTCCTTCCGTCCTTGTCGCGACGGTCACAGTGGTGGTCGGCCTTCCTGGATCACGCATTCTATTGAGAATGTCTGAGGCACCTCCGAGAGTGCATGGCATTTTCACTAGAAAAGTAGAATCTAATAATACGGTGGAGGTGTTGGGCATTCCTAGGTTTCCAGTTGTTGGTGTTCTTAAATTCCACGGTGAGATTTAGATACCCGGAGTCTAACGCAGTCTGGGTGTCTGAACTCTATGAGGCGATCTTGCTGCCGTTTCAGCCACCTGTTTACTAACTTCCCTTCACTGAAATCATCCTTCATAGAGAACTGTGTAAACTTTTCTTTATCTTGGGAAGGACTTCTAAGTTCAACTTGTACAAAGGACAAAGGAAAAGTCTTTCTTGAAGTGTTCTCTTTCCGGTGTATTAGCTTCTGCAGTTAATACTGAAGACGCGCATGCCTGAGAAGCAGTTTAACTTTGATCCAGGATAGTTTTCGAGACTTGTGTTCCTTTTTCTGACTTGTCATAGCTTAGTGGGTTCCAACATTTAAGGTTCTAGAACTTCACCAACCTAAAAGTAGACCAATTCTGGCCACTAGAAACAGTTCTTTTTAAGGCATAATATTCTCCAGAGACTTGTTGCTAGGCTTTAGTTATAAAAGAAGCGCAACAGGAGGACAATCTTCTTCCTTCTAGACAAGGAATCCTCTGTATAAATCATCAGTTAAAAATAAAACCAGGGGCCAGGGAGATGGCTCAGGGCGTAAGGGCCCTTGCCACGAAGCCTTAGAACCTGCAATTGATCCTTGAACTCGCATGGTAACAGAGATCTAATTCCAAGTTGTCCTGCACATATGTGAGCCTGTGCAAACACACACACACACACACACACAATTAAATATCAATAAAATGTTCTCACCATTGTGTGTGTATATTTATTTCCATTTGCAAAAGTTACTTACTTTTCAAGTTTCACATAAAAGCATTGTGGATCTATAATCTGATTTATTTAATAAATATTCAATGTTTAATAAAACAGCACATTTATTTAATTGAGAAATCAAATTTGCCATGGCAAACATCGTTGGGGCTGTTTTAAAAATTATAATAAATACAATTTATTCTGAAATCATTAGGTTTTTGTTTTTGAGGCATTGATCTGTTTATTTGGGGTTTTGTTGTTGTTGTTGTTGGTGGTTTATGTTTTGTTTTCTTTGTTTGTGAGACAGGGTCTCACTATGTAGCTCTAGCTGTCTTAGAACTCACTATGTACACCTGGAACTCAAAGAAGGCCGCTCTCCTCTGCCTCCCCAGTGCAAGAATTAAAGCCGTATACCACCATGCCTGGCTTATGACTAGGTTTTTATTAGCCTGGAGACAGAGACCTCTGTCCCATCCCTTGTACCCACCTGCCATTTTAATCCTCTGACAGCTCTAAGAGACTCTTGTCATTCAGCAGTGATTTAAAGGGAAAAGGCGCACCCCTAAGGTGCACCCTGGGTAAACAGCACATCTAGGTGAACAGTGTAGAAAAGGAAGCTTTTCCCTTTGGCGAGTGTCGGAATTAGTGAAAATTGTACCGAGATGTATGAGTGTCTTGTTATTATGACTACCCTATCCTTACTATTATTTTAAATCAAAAGTATTCTGATTTTTGCTAGTGCCAAAAGTAATGGGCTGTAGTGATTTATTTGCTAAATTTTACTTGATTTTTTTTTAATGCTGCAAATAATATGTACTTACTTGTACATGTAACTTACGTGGGGCGTGTTTCATTTAAAGAAATTTGATGTTTAATTAGCTTTGCTCTTATATTTCATTTTGTGGGTATCTAAGGATACTTCAGTTAATTCAGGTAGTTTTGTTTATATGTATATAGATTTGGATACACACACACACACACACACACACACGCGCGCGCGCGCGCGCGCGTGTGTGTGTGTGTGTGTGTGTGTGTGTACTGGCTGTCCCTGTCCTGGAGCTCACTATTTCGTCCAGGCTGGCCTCAAGTTCACAGAGATCGTGAGTTCTAGGATTGGCTGTACACCACCATGTCCAGCCCTCAAGTGATTTTTGTTAACTTAGCATCCTGAAGGGCTCACTGTCCCTTCCTTAAGTATTGAAATTATTCTGAAATACAAAAGTGCACTGCGTATGGAGTAACCAAGCGAGAAGGGTATCAGGGAGAGACCGCTCTCGGTGTGAAGCTGTGACCTTACTTGCTTGTCTGACCTCCGGTTCTCAAAGCCCTGCCAGTTGAGTGAGGCTTCCATGCCTGGACATCTGCATCCAGGAGGAGTGCAAGTTTTTTCTGACTCATCTCAGTTATAGTCTTCCAAAGAGTCCTGCTTTCCTGTTCTGTTACAGTTCTTGTGACCCAATACATCACAAACCTCTCTCATTGATTTTGTCATTGCCCGAGGCGATTGCAGCAAGGATATGTATTTTGCTTTTTTTTTGATCACGGATTTTTGTAATTAATTTTAAAATAAAATGGGTCATCTTTGGCTCGCATATCATCCGCTAGTCCTGTAAGAGAATTCGATTACTGTGTCTGCGACTCTCTCCTCCAGACGGTTCCTTATTTGATATTGTGAGTAATCATTGAATATCGTTGTGAATTTAGCAAAACCAGAGGCTGATTCTGTAACGCACTGGCTCAGCTCTGCCAAGCACAGGACTCGATGTCTCCATGCCTAAAACCTTCTTAACTAACTGATAGTTTCATTGATGAGACCTCTTTCATTTAGTATACTTTGCTTCTATACATTCTCAACTAGAAGTTATATTTTTAAAGGGTTACATGTGCCCAAACTTGTTACAGTGTCAGTGTTTTAGATTAAATCATTCAGAAAGAACTTCCTTGTAAGTTAACTTTTATAGTGTTTCATGTCTACCAAATGGTTCAATTTTTTTTTGGGGGGGGGGGTCTTTAAAGAGTTATTAGGTCTGCATGCAGAGTTGACTTATTTCTAGAATATTTATACTTTTCATTTCATGATGACCATCATTTGCTTTCAAAAGAAAATGGATGCTTTTTTCCCTCCTTTGTATTTAGAAGAGGGCATCTCCCCTTTAAGCAGCTTGTCGCTGTGTCCTCTTGTTCTGGTGTCAATGGTAAGGGTCATACCACTGGCATTAGTTGGTAAGACTATTAGGCCTTTTGTGGGGACACTTTACTTATCTACCATTAGTTTACCTTAGCAAGCCATACTTACAGTACTCTCATTTAGCTTCTAGGCATTATGGGAGTCAAATTCATCACCAATAAAACTGGTTCATATACCATTTTTAGTGAAAACAAAATACCTTTCTGTTGTTGTTGTTTTTTTTTTTTTTACTTTACACAGAGTTGCTGTTTAACACAGGCTCCTCTCAACTTTGCTGTCCTCCTGCCTCAGTTCCTGAGTGTCCCAATCCTAGGCTCTGACCCCTAGCTTTAGGACTCCTTGGAGATTCCTTTGCCTTTGTGAAAAGAATCTGAGAGAACAGTAAAGCGAGCAAACCTGGAAAGGAATGCTCCACCTTCACCACCTTCACTCGGGTAAAATGCGTTTTAGTTTAGTGTTTAGGGTGCTGTTCTCACAGTTATGTCTGCCCTGTTAACAAGCTTTCCACAGCTCCCAGAAATACATTGCTAAGAGAAACATCGCCGTAATTGCTTATTGGATGCTTCTGTAGATTCAGTTTCTCTCTAATATGAATACAAATCAGTTAAACAAGTAAAACATTAGGCAGATTTTCCACTTCAGCTGAGTTTCTCCACACAGGAAAGAGAGTTCGATCTTCTACAAACAAAACAAATAACGGAAAAGTTACCACCTTTTGAAAAGTTTATTCTGGGGAAAGCAGTAATGATTCCCAAACTTAAACAGTTCCATCTTGGCTCGTTTGCTATTTTTTTAGAGTGTCATCATACCTGGCCCTTAGTATACCCACAAAATAGATGTGCCAAAAGAGAGAGAGAGGAAGGAGGATTTATTTGTTAAACAAATATGTCATTAGACTTTAAAAGGAAACAGAAAGGCATCTTAAAAGTTTCTGTGTCACCAAGGAAGCCTTTGTAATGAGTGGGTCTCAGGGAGAGTTGGGCGTGGGGTGGGAGGAGCAGCTAGGAGGAGTGGGGGAGGGGAAACTGCAGTCAGGATGTAATATATGAGAGAAGAATAAATAATATCACCCAGGAATTGAATTGGCTGTTTGACAGAATTTGTTTTTCCCTTTCTGGTATAATTTACCTTGTCGTTGGTTGCACCGATCATGTGTGTGTGTGTGTGTGTGTGTGTGTGTGTGTGTGTGTGTTGTGGGTACGGAAGGCATATCGGTGGTCATTTACTGGAAAAACACTTTATTATAGTTTTGCCAAACCTGAAAATATTTTCTTTTTTCTTAGCAGCCATAGCAATCCCAAATGCTACCTCTGTGAAGAGTGTCACCTATGGAACTGGTTTTTAATTACTGGGCCACATTCATGTGAGCCTTTAAGTTATACCCCTCTCAGTAAGATGTCCATAACAATATCATTACTTCCTTGCGTGGATAGTATCCCCAAAGCAATCATCCCCAGGCCTGTCCTCTGAGCGTTGCCCCGAGAGCTTGTCAAATGTCACCTGAGACAAATGTACAGCCCTCTTTCCTCCCATGGCTGTGCACTCTATCTTCAGCACCCTGCATGAGATAAAGCATGGGTGTTTTCTCTCCAGTGTTCTCTAGAGTCATTTCATCATGAAACAGAGTGTGTCTATTCATCTGTTCCGACTGCGTGGCCAACATGACATTCGAGCCGTGGTTCCAGGAACTTGATGGTACCCTCTTAGGGGTCTGAACCTCAGGTTATCTTTTCCTAGTGGTGCATAGGAGTCTCTCACAGATATTAATTTTAGGCTTGATAGTCTTAAATGTCCACTTGAGTAAATGGCTCACGATATTGGAAAACCCCTTCTGTGACACAAAGCCACTTTATCACAAGTGTCTCGGTGGTGGTTTAGCCCTTTGATAGGCTAAGACGGGTCCTGTCTCCTCGCCCTGGTCTCGGACTCTGCCCTCCTGGTTTCGGAGAGCTCACCTGTCACTTTGTGTACATGGGCGTCACTTGAGGAGAGGCAGCCCCAGCTATAGATCAAAGCTGTCTCTGTATCTGTTATTTGTCTCTCAAAGTGGCTTCCCAGTTGGCTTCTCCCTTGTAACTCTATAAAAGTGACACCCTCCTGGCTTGATTTTCCCTCTGTAGTCGGAGCTGAGCTTTGCCTAGCATGCCGTTTTTTGGGGTTTGAAACTCTATTGAGATCCTGGGTGTCTTGCACACACTTGCCTTGTTTGCTTTCCTCCATACACAGGGATCCTTTTCCTTTCCTTCTGAGCCCCCTTTCTGACCTTCCTTAGTTTTGGAGTGGGATCCTGAGCAGGACCTTGTGGATGCTAGCCACGGGTACCACTACTGAGTACACCCTCTCTTCAAGGTCTTTTGAATAGTAACGCACCACTACTTGTGTGATTTTCACAATAGGGTATGGGATGCTTGCTTCTAAGTGTGATATGTGTTGCTTGCTCCGGCCAGAGTATGCCCATTGATAGAGGGTGCCACTTCCCAGCTGAAGGTAAGACTTAGATTATGACTTCTTTTTATTTTTTTAAGAATTATTATTTCTTATTTATTTCTGGTATATAAGTGCACTGTAGCTGTCTTCAGACACACCAGAAGAGGCCATTAGATCCCATTATAGATGGTTGTGAGCCACCATGTGGCTGCTGGGAATTGAACTCAGGACCTATAAAAGAACAGTCAGTGCCCTTAACCACTGAGCCTCTCTCCAGCTCTGGATTATGGCTTCTTTTTGGTGAGTTTCTCTACGTGGAGTTGAAGGTGAGAATCATGTTTATAGGTATACTATTTTCATGATATGTTGCTAGATTCCTTTTCAAGAATTAACTATTTTTAGGCACACAAGTGCTTTTCCTGCATGTATGTGTGTACCAAGGCCATGCTTGATGCTATTGGAGTTCAGAGGAGGGACTGGTGTTACAGATCGTAACCTCAAGATAGATGCTGGAAACTGAACCCAAATCCTCTGTGAGGGGTCTGAAATGCTGGGACATATTACTCCATTTAAACTTGAAACTTGATTAAATAGTTGCTCTTATTGTCCCGTTAATGCCCTTACAATGACTTGGATCCCAGGCTCTCTGACTCTGGAACTCACATTCTGAAATAGTGTTAACTGATAGACTTCTGACTGTCCCCACTCAGGTTGTCCAGAGAGAGAGAGAGAGAGAGAGAGAGAGAGAGAGAGAGAGACCCAGTGCTAACACTTTATTGGAAACGTAGAAATGTTCATATGTTCAATTTTTAACTATCTTTTAACCTGAAAAGGAAGCTGTTGATCTGGTCTTTTATAATGGTAAGGTGAATTTTGAATGAGAGAAGAAAAACTTGTTCAGATTCGTGAAAGAACTTTGGCACACGCTAGGGTTCTTAGGGGCCTAATATTAGGTAGGTGTATGAAGTTATAATATACGTCTCTGTAGGGGTAGAATGCAAATAATTTAACTTTTGACTGAAGCCCATGGCATTTGGATAGGCTTTGCATTTCAGGTCGAAAGTATTATACATTTCCTAACTTAAAGTCAAGCCTTTAATTACAGCATCTGAGAGGCTAAGGCAAGAAAACTGTTGGAGTTGAAGGCCAGCCTGGGCTATTATAGCAAGTGCCAGGGCAGCCTGGGCTACAGAGTGAGATGCAGGTTCAAAAAAAACAAAGCTGTTAAAATCTATCCTTGTTGTTTGGATGTGCAGCGTCCCCCAGAGGACTGGTGTGATAAAGGCTTGTTTAATTGTCGGGAAGATTGGAGCAAGAATTCTGACTCCTTCAATGGCTTAATCACTGGTGTTAGTTGATCAGAGAGGTGGCCTGGTTGGAGGATAGGATATTAGGACCGTGCCTTGGAAGCATATCTTCTCTCTGGCCGCACTGTGTCTTTCTGCTTCTTGTCCACTCTGAGGTCTGTTGTGATCTACTCAGTTTCCCCTCCCGGACGGAAGCCACGCCCCCGTGGGCTGAAACCTGCTTTGCTCAGGTAATTTGTCATAGTAACGGAAAGCTGACTAGCACTTTTATCATCGTACTTTCCTGTTGCTGGGGATAAATGTTGATGCATTTGGTG
The DNA here is from genome assembly GCF_000001635.26 of Mus musculus. Classification (NCBI taxonomy): domain Eukaryota; kingdom Metazoa; phylum Chordata; class Mammalia; order Rodentia; family Muridae; genus Mus; species Mus musculus. The sequence goes on from NC_000079.6 coordinate 114,037,659, forward strand.
GGTACATGAGAAATCTCTTACAATTCCATCTCCATTGTCAAATACCATACTCTGCAGTTCTGTAAACAGTACTGGCTATAGAGCCTTGGGGATTGCACCTGAATTAACTAATTAATTTCTTTCTCTCTTTCTTCCTTCCTTCCTTTCTTTCTTTCTTTCCTTCTTTCTTTCTTTCTTTCTCTCTCTCTCTCTCTCTCTTTCTTTCTTTCTTCCTTCCTTCCTTCTTCCTTCTCTCTCTCTCTCTCTCTCTCTCCCTCCCCCTCCCTCTCTCTCTCTCTCTCTCTCTCTCTCTCTCTCTCTCTCTTTCTTTCTTGTTTGTCAAGGCAGGGTTTCTCTGTGTAGTCCTGGCTGTCCTGGAACTCACTTTGTAGACCAGGCTGGCCTCGAACTCAGAAATCCACCTGCCTCTGCCTCCCGAGTGCTGGGATTAAAGGTGTGCACCACCACGCCCAGCGCACCTGAATTTTTTAAGGAAGCTGATGCTGAGAAACTTTCCTTGGCCCTCTTGAATGTTTGGGTACCGTTGTTAATTGATAATTAACATAACTTTGCTATATGACAGCTTGTTTATGAATGAAACTGGATTTTAGCATAACTAAATAGGATCTATTCACACAACAGTTGTTTATTGAGCAGTTTCTGTGTTCCAGTTAAAGTTGGAATGCATCAGTGTCTCCATAAACTGAACCAAACGTCAAGGCCAACCTGAGCTAAACTTAGAGCATGGTTTCAAAATTAATTAAAAAAAAAAAAAAGTCAGCATTAACTTAGTTCCTAATCAAAACTATCAACTGATGGCTCATGAGACTAATTGCTTCTGTAGCAAATGGCTGCAGCCCTGGTCCTTGCGCAGGTTTGGAAATTACTCTGTCAGACCTTCTGTTTCATGATGGAAGCCGAGATGTCACAGGAAGCTGGTATTCCCAGTGCTCCTGCCAAAGAAGGGTGTCGAGGACTCTAGTTTGCAAAGTTCTAGAAATAATATTTCTGAGAGGAAAAAAAAAAAGTGCCAAGGAGGTTCCAGCTAAGCTGGTTTTCATGGCGCGTGAAACATCCCCAGAAATTAATGGCTGTCCTAAACTGACACCCTGGTAGCTTAAAATATTCAAAGCCCCTCCTGCCGTCTTATCCCTGGGAAATAGCTTTCTCACTGATTTGACTAGGCTTCATAATTACCAAAACAAACAGACAGACACTTGCCAGGGGTAGAGGAACTTCCCCACTAAGTTGAGGGAAGGAAGGAAAAAGGAGGGATTGTAACTTTGCGATTGCTTCCGGTTTAAAAAACAAAAATGAACCACATTGCTTTTGTTCAGGGGCGTTTCCAGTTGTAAAATCACGGTATATTAGAAGTTTGCCTCGGGTCCTTTTTCAGCTTAACAGCGTCTCCAAGGTTCCAATTAATTTTTGAGAAATTGAATTAAATTCTGTTTCCTCATGGAATCTCCTTCCTAAGCATGATATTGGGTTTGCTGTTCTTGGCACGGAGACTGCGTTCGGTGTATTATAGCGCTTGCTTGCCCTCGTCCTCTCCTATCTCTGCGTCACGTGGATGCATTCAGCCAGCAGATACGGGAGGCCCAGGTGAGCCTGCCGCCCTTGCCCCCATTAGCTCCACACAGAGAGGATTGTTTCTTGTCCAGGGCCCTGCCCAGACAGTCTGAGCCTTCTTCTGGGATAGCGAGTGAGCCTGGGACTGAGTCCTGCTTTCTTCTATCTCTGTAAGTTTTAAACAGTTACAACTTTTAGAAACCATAGCTGTGTACTGTAAACTGATACGTAGGCATCATGGATAGCCTGCCTTGGTCATTTTTTTGTGTCACTTTATGTCACTCATTCCTGAGATGGCTGTTAATTCGCTAGCTTGTTTAGTACATTCGTATAAAAAGGGCTTTGCCACCTCTGAATGATCGTGTTTAAAGGACCTAATGTCAGATGCTTAGCTTTATGCTCTGAGGGCCTTGGATGTGTTCCCTTCACATATAAGTATGTGCAGAGAAAGTCTTGGCATGGAAGGAGCAGTGGGCTATTATCTGTTCTGGCTAAGTGTTGTCAATGTTGTTAGACATTGAAACGGCTACACGTTCTCTGGTGACTAGAATACCGTCAGGACTAATTGTGACTAGCTCGTAGGCTTGCTTAGGAAGCCTTGAAGGGCCATTGTTTTTACAATAACTATGAATTCAGTTAGTACCACATTGACCCGGAAAAATGACACTTAGATACTAATTTAAAGTTTTTATAACATTGGTAGATCTTACCCAGTTTAAAGTATCAAGAAGGTCCAGGCGACTGATGAGCTAGTTCTGTGGTAAAAGCACTTACTGCCTGTAGTGGCTATTCCTGGTTGTCAACTTGACAATATGAAATGAACTACAATCCAGAATTGGAAGGCTCACCAGTGACCCTTATCTGGAGGCTTGGAGATCCTTATCTGGATCTTGGTTTGAAGATCTTGAGCCATAGTGGCTATGGATTCCAGAAGATTGAATCTCCGAGTTTAAGGAACACACCCTTAATCTGGGCTACGCCTTTCATCTGGGATTAAAGGTGTGGTGGAACACACCTTTAATCTGGGCTCCACCTTCTGCTGGAGACAATATAAGGACATTGGAAGAAGGGAGTCTAGCTCTTGCTCTTGCTCCTTCGCCTGCTTGCTGCGTGAGACTGAGTAACTGCTAGATCCTTGGACTTCCATTCACAGCTGCGACTGAACCATTGTTGGGAATTGGGCTGCCGACTGTAAGTCATCAATAAATTCCTTTACTATTTAGAAATTATCCATAAGTTCTGTGACTCTAGAGAACCCTGACTAATACAGAAGTTGGTACCAGGAGTGGTTCTAGAGTAACAGAAGTACAAGGATGAATCTTTTAAAATACTGGAATTGGCTTGTTGATCCACCAGCACTTTCAAATATTGAAACCTCTCCAGATTCTCTCCCTCCTGGGAGCTCAGAGAATTTTGAAGACCCATGGTTGAAACTATATTCCGAACTTAAAGAAGCTAATGCCCTTGATTTTCTTAATGAATTAGGTGATTCAGTGCACAAAGCTTTCTACAAGATGGGGAAAAAATCGAAAAATGATTTTACTGGCTGGCTGCTCTTAGTATCTGTGGAAAAAATGATGAATGAAAGGAAGGAGTTGTGTGATAAAATCGAAAGGCTCCAGACACAAGTAAACGATCTAAAAGTTGCTAAGTGTGTCCTTGAGGAGAATCTTCTCTCTTGTAGCAATAGAGCTCAAGTTGCAGAAAATCAAACAGAAACTCTCATTGTAAGGTTGGCTGAACTACAGAGAAAATTCAAGTCTCAGCCTCAGAGTGTGTCGACAGTTAAAGTAAGGGCTCTAATTGGCAAAGAATGGGATCCTACAACATGGGACGGGGATGTGTGGGAAGACCATGTTGAAGCTGAGAATTTTGAATCCTCAGATTCTCAAGGGTTTGCCCCACCTGAGGAAGTAGTACCCTCAGCCCCACCTCTTGAAATAATGCCTTCCCCACATGAGGAAATTAATTTTGCAGAGTCTGCTCACGGCCCACCAATAGTTTCTTCTAGACCTGTAACCAGACTCAAAGCAAAACAGGCTCCTAGAGGGGAGGTAGAAAGTATAGTCCATGAGGAAATTCGCTACACTACTAAGGAGCTTAATGAGTTGGCTAATTCATTCAAGCAGAAACCTGGTGAATATGTGTGGGAATGGATTTTAAGGGTGTGGGATAAGGGTGGAAGGAACATAAAACTAGAGCAGGCTGAGTTTATTGACATGGGTCCTCTGAGTAGAGATTCTAGGTTTAATACGGAAGCTCGCATAGTTAAAAAAGGTGTCAAAAGTTTGTTTGAATGGTTGGCTGAGGTGTTTATCAAAAGATGGCCTACTGGAAATGACTTGGAGATGCCTGATATTCCGTGGCTTAGTGTTGATGAAGGGATTTTAAGACTTAGGGAAATTGCAATGCTAGAGTGGATATATTGTGTAAAGCATAATTGTCCACATTGGGAAGGTCCAGAAGATATGCCTTTCACCAGCTCTATAAGACGCAAATTGGTGAGAGGGGCACCAGCACATTTGAAGGGTTTTGTTCTTTCCCTTTTCCTTGTGCCAGATCTTAGCATTGGAGATGCTTCTGCTCAATTAGATGAATTAAATTCACTGGGTTTAGTTGGATTCCGAGGTAACAAGGGCCAGGTGGCAGCATTGAATCGCAAGAGACAAGGTGATTCTAGTTATTATAATGGACAGCGTAGACAAAAGAATGTTTATAATAACATACCCAGTAATGGTCAGCACAGGAGAGGTGAAATTTATAATGGCATGACTCGATTGGACCTTTGGTACTGGCTAACCAATCATGGTGTTTCCAGGAATGAAATACATAGGAAGCCTACTGCATATTTGTTTGATCTGTATAAGCAGAAAAATTCTCAAACAAATGAAAGAAAGGCTACATTAGATCGAGGGAAACAGCACAATGAAAGAAAGGCTACATTAGATCGTGGTAAACAGCAATCTCGGCCAGTGAATCAATTTCCAGACTTGAGCCAGTTTGCAGATCCGGAACCCCTTGAATGAAGGGGTGGCCAGGTTCCGCTGAGGAAGGATCTTGATAAGACACTCAAAGGTTTTGCTGTTACCCTTTCTCCAGTTCTTCCCCAGAGGGACCTACGGCCTTTTACAAGGGTAACTGTACACTGGGGAAAAGGAAATAATCAGACTTTTCGGGGTCTGCTGGATACTGGTTCTGAGTTGACACTGATCCCAGGGGATCCCAAGAAACATTGTGGCCCTCCAGTTAAAGTAGGGGCTTATGGAGGGCAGGTGATTAATGGAGTTTTGACTGATGTCCGACTCACAGTAGGTCCAGTAGGTCCCCGGACACATCCTGTGGTGATTTCCCCAGTTCCAGAATGTATAATTGGGATAGATATACTCAGAAATTGGCAGAATTCTCATATTGGTTCCCTGAACTGTAGAGTGAGGGCTATTATGGTTGGAAAGGCCAAATGGAAGCCTTTAGAGTTGCCTCTGCCAAAGAAAATAGTGAATCAAAAACAGTATCGTATTCCTGGAGGCATTGCAGAAATTACTGCCACTATCAAGGACTTGAAAGATGCAGGGGTGGTGGTTCCCACCACATCTCCGTTTAACTCTCCTATCTGGCCAGTGCAGAAAACAGATGGATCATGGAGAATGACAGTTGATTATCGAAAACTAAATCAGGTGGTAACTCCAATTGCAGCTGCTGTACCAGACGTAGTTTCGTTACTTGAGCAAATCAACACATCTCCTGGCACCTGGTATGCGGCTATTGATCTGGCAAATGCCTTCTTCTCAGTACCTGTCCATAAGGACCACCAGAAGCAATTTGCTTTCAGTTGGCAAGGCCAACAGTATACCTTCACAGTTTTGCCTCAAGGATATATTAACTCTCCTGCCCTGTGTCATAATTTAGTTAGAAGGGATCTTGATCGTTTGGATCTTCCACAAAATATCACATTGGTGCACTATATTGATGACATTATGCTGATTGGACCAAGTGAGCAGGAAGTAGCAACTACTTTGGACTCATTGGTAACACATATGCGTATCAGAGGATGGGAAATAAATCCAACCAAAATTCAAGGACCATCTACCTCAGTGAAATTCTTAGGAGTCCAGTGGTGTGGAGCATGCAGAGATATTCCTTCTAAGGTGAAAGATAAGTTATTGCACCTGGCCCCTCCTACAACCAAGAAAGAAGCACAACGTTTAGTGGGTCTATTTGGATTTTGGAGACAACACATCCCTCACTTGGGTGTGTTACTTAGGCCTATTTACCAAGTGACTCGGAAAGCTGCTAGCTTTGTGTGGGGCCTGGAACAGGAGAAGGCCCTTCAACAGGTCCAGGCTGCTGTGCAGGCTGCTCTACCACTTGGACCATATGACCCAGCAGACCCAATGGTACTTGAGGTGTCTGTGGCTGATAGAGATGCTGTTTGGAGCCTCTGGCAGGCCCCTGTAGGTGAATCACAGAAAAGACCTTTGGGATTTTGGAGCAAAGCTCTACCATCATCTGCAGACAACTATTCTCCCTTTGAAAAACAGCTCTTGGCCTGCTATTGGGCCTTAGTGGAAACTGAACGTTTGACAATAGGACACCAAGTTACTATGCGACCTGAACTACCCATCATGAGCTGGGTACTATCAGACCCTGCAAGTCATAAAGTGGGACGCGCACAGCAGCAGTCTATTATCAAATGGAAGTGGTATATACGTGATCGGGCCAGAGCAGGTCCTGAAGGCACAAGCAAGTTACATGAAGAAGTTGCTCAAATGCCTATGGTTTCTACTCCTGTTACAATGCCATCTGCTGCCAAGCATGCGCCTATAGCCTCATGGGGTGTTCCCTATGATCAACTGACCGAAGAGGAGAAGACTAGAGCCTGGTTTACTGATGGCTCTGCACGTTATGCAGGCACCACCCAGAAGTGGACAGCTGCAGCATTACAACCCCTTTCTGGGACAACCTTGAAAGACACAGGTGAAGGGAAATCTTCACAGTGGGCAGAACTTCGGGCAGTACACATGGTATTACAGTTTGTTTCCAAGAAGAAATGGCCAGATGTACGATTATTCACTGACTCATGGGCTGTAGCCAATGGATTGGCTGGATGGTCAGGGACTTGGAAAGATCACAATTGGAAAATTGGTGAGAAAGACATCTGGGGAAGAAGTATGTGGATAGATCTCTCCAAATGGGCAAAGGATGTGAAGATATTTGTGTCCCATGTAAATGCTCACCAAAAGGTGACTTCAGCCGAGGAGGAGTTCAATAATCAAGTGGATAAGATGACCCGTTCTGTGGACAGTCAGCCTCTCTCCCCAGCCATCCCTGTCATTGCTCAATGGGCACATGAGCAAAGTGGCCATGGTGGTCGAGATGGAGGTTATGCTTGGGCTCAGCAACACGGGCTTCCACTCACCAAGGCTGACCTGGCTACAGCTGCTGCTGATTGCCAGATCTGCCAACAGCAGAAACCAACACTGAGTCCCAGATATGGCACCATTCCTCGAGGTGACCAGCCAGCAACCTGGTGGCAGGTTGACTACATTGGACCACTTCCTTCGTGGAAAGGACAGCGTTTTGTTCTTACTGGAGTAGATACTTATTCTGGTTATGGATTTGCCTTTCCTGCACGTAATGCCTCTGCTAAAACCACCATTCACGGACTGACAGAATGCCTTATCTATCGTCATGGTATTCCACACAGTATTGCTTCTGACCAAGGAACTCATTTCACAGCCAGAGAAGTACGACAGTGGGCCCACGATCATGGAATTCACTGGTCTTACCACGTTCCCCCATCATCATGAAGCAGCTGGGCTGATAGAAAGATGGAATGGCCTTTTGAAGATGCAGTTACAGCGCCAATTAGGTGGTAACAGCTTGGAAGGCTGGGGCAGAGTTCTTCAGAAGGCAGTATATGCTTTGAATCAGCGCTCGATATATGGTACAGTTTCACCCATAGCCAGGATTCATGGGTCCAGGAATCAAGGGGTGGAAAACGGAATAGTTCCACTTACTATCACTCCTAGTGACCCTCTAGGAAAATGTTTGCTTCCTGTCCCCATAACTCTAGGTTCTGCTGGCCTAGAAGTTTTGGCTCCAGAGAAGGGAGTGCTCCTACCAGGAGCTACAACAAACATTCCATTGAACTGGAAGCTCAGACTTCCCCCTGGTCATTTTGGGCTTCTAATGCCCTTAAACCAACAGGCTAAAAAAGGAATAACAGTGTTAGGAGGGGTGATAGATCCAGATTACCATGGGGAAATTGGATTACCTCTTCACAATGGTGGTAAGCAAGATTATGTCTGGAGTGTAGGAGATCCCTTAGGGCGTCTCTTAGTACTACCATGTCCTGTGATTAAAGTCAATGGGAAACTACAACAGCCTAATCCAAGCAGGATGACAAAGGACGCAGACCCATCAGGAATGAAGGTATGGGTCAATCCTCCAGGAAAAGAGCCAAGACCTGCTGAGGTGCTGGCTGAAGGAGAAGGAAATACAGAATGGGTAGTAGAGGAAGGTAGTTATAAATACCAATTAAGGCCACGTAACCAGTTGCAGAAACGAGGATTATAAAGTAATATGAATGCCCATTGTAAATTTACTAATGCGTTAGCGATTGTACGAGGGATAGTTATATCATGTTAGGCATATTTACAACCTTGTTATTGTTTCATGTGAACATGAGATATTATTTGTGTCAAGTTGACAAGGGGTGGATTGTAGTGGCTATTCCTGGTTGTCAACTTGACAATATGAAATGAACTACAATCCAGAATTGGAAGGCTCACCAGTGACCCTTATCTGGAGGCTTGGAGATCCTTATCTGGATCTTGGTTTGAAGATCTTGAGCCATAGTGGCTATGGATTCCAGAAGATTGAATCTCCGAGTTTAAGGAACACACCCTTAATCTGGGCTACGCCTTTCATCTGGGATTAAAGGTGTGGTGGAACACACCTTTAATCTGGGCTCCACCTTCTGCTGGAGACAATATAAGGACATTGGAAGAAGGGAGTCTAGCTCTTGCTCTTGCTCCTTCGCCTGCTTGCTGCGTGAGACTGAGTAACTGCTAGATCCTTGGACTTCCATTCACAGCTGCGACTGAACCATTGTTGGGAATTGGGCTGCCGACTGTAAGTCATCAATAAATTCCTTTACTATTTAGAAATTATCCATAAGTTCTGTGACTCTAGAGAACCCTGACTAATACACTGCCCAGCCTGAGAACCCAAGCATGACTACCTGAAGTCATGCAGACAAACCCTACACCTGAGAGTTGATCTCTGACGCCCCACCCCTGCACACACACACACACACACACACACACACCATGTCATATGTACACACAGACGCTCACACACAGCAGACAATAGGAATTATAGTTCTTAGCAAGCACCGAGCATACATTAGCTACCTTCGTGAGCCCTGGAAGTACTGTGACCTTCATATAGCTCGATCCTGCCCATAGATGTACCGTTGACTTTTATTTTGAAAATATCAGAAAGTTGGGGCCTGAGGAGATGGCTCAACAGTTAGGAGCGTGGACTGATTTTGAAAAGGCAAGTGAGTTTGATTCCCAGCACTCACATGGTGCTCACAGCTACCTGTATGTAATTTCAGCTCCGGTGGATATCTACAAATACATATGCACATACAAGCACATACAAACACATGTAAAAATAAATATTTGTAAAAGAGAATAACTGCGGATTGGAGAGATGGCTCAGCGGTTAAGAGCACTGGCTGCTCTTCCAGAGGTTCTGAGTTCAATTCCCAGGAACCACATGGTGGCTCACAACCATCTGTAACAGGGATCTAATGCCCTCTTCTGAAGACAGCGATAGTGTACTCACATATATGAAATAAATAAAAAAAAAAGAATAACTGTAAATATATATATACATATACATATAAACATACATGCATACACACTTACATATGTATATTAGAGAATTATTTAAATGTAGTTCAGAGACACTTGATGTACCCATCACAGTTCCCACAGGTACATTTTTTGAACCTTTACAATAAACATCAGAATGAGGGTCCGGGATTGGTCTGGTGTATGCCTACCCCCAAGTCGGCTTTTCCTGTGGGTAAATCTCTGTGATACCCCTGAGATTCCTCATCAGCTCCTCATTGTTGCTAGCTTTCTGTGATGGGCTGACAGCAGCCACTTCACGATGTGTTTTTACTCTCACCTCCCTCCAGGTTCTGCTGCTTCGTTTTGCACGTCTTCCCAGGAGTGATTTCACCATCTTAAATAAGTTTATTTCAATTCACCTTAAATGCTTTAAACCCATCTACTGTAGGATCTTTCTAGTGTGTTCTAGCTGTGATACTATACATCTATTTGTCAGTGTTTGCCTAATTTTAATGAAAGGTAGAATGCCTTCTTTCTGAGTGTTAGCTTCTATATCAACCAGGCTTGTGATTGCCTGAAACATCCCCTCTGGCGGTTCAGGCAGTTTCAGATGGGGGAGTGGAAGGGGTGGGAGGTGCTGCCATTCGGGCTCCAGTCCAGGTTAACTGAGCCCTTATGGGGCTGGAGAGATGGCTCAGTGGTTAGGTGTGCTCGTGGCTTTTCCCAAGTGCCAGGGTTCAGTTCCCAGCTCCCACATGGCAGCTCACAGCTGCTTGTAATTCCAGTTCCTGGGGATCTGACGGCCTCACGCAGACAGACAGACAGACAGAACACCAATGTATGGATGTAAATTAAAAATAAATACATCATTCAGAAAAACTGAGCCCTTTGTTCTGCCCTCCAGCATTTCCTTATATCTCTCTCCTCAGTCATGAAGGTGGCTTCCTATCTGCTGCTTGAAGGACACTTCAGGCCACGATGGCTTGGATTTGTTCATAAACAAAGTCTAACCGAAGGAAAGAAGCGTGCATTGTTTATATTCATGTTTTCATTTCTTTCTTTCTTTCTTCCTAACGTCCCAGCTTGTATCAGTTACCATGTCTGTTGTTTCTAGAACTTTCTTCAGTCGTTGTTTCAGGACAGGCATGCTGGTGACACACTGGTGACACATTCTCAGCCCTCCTTCGTTGAGGGTGTCCTTGTTTCCCTTTCATTTCTGAAGGTTGTTTTCACTAGGAGTGAGATGCCGGTTGAAAGGCTTTTCCTTTCAGCGCCTGGACAGGTCGTGCTAGTTCCTTCCGGCTCACAAGGCCTCTGCTGGGAATGTGGGGTCCTTTAAGTATTTATCCTTGAGGTGGCAGCCCTCTCGCTCCATTCAGCCCTCTCTGAAAGGTTTTTTTTTTTTTTTTTTTTTAAGAAGCTTGATTATAGTGTGTCAAGATACAATTTCTCTTCGGTGTCTTGGCTGTTCCAGCTTCTCACAGCCTTTTATATCTGTAGGCTTTTACAAATGGGGGGAATGTTCCTTCACTGTTTCTCGCTTTCCTTTTCTTGAAGTTAAGGATGCCCCAGCCCAGGACGGCACGCATGCTAGGCTAGCCCTATTCTGCCATTATTTCTCTGAGTGGAGAGGAGCCCTCCCCACCCTCTTTCCCTTTTTCTTCTTGGGCTCCAGATGCAAACAAGGGAGATGTTTTTGTCCCCTGGGTTTCTGAGCTGTGGCTGCTGTTTGCCTTGGTCCCTGACTTGGTCCTGGCTTTCACTGGCTTCACAGGGCTTGCTCATTTTCTCTTCATTGTTCAGAGTGAGTCCTGGCGATTGCTGTTGGGAGAACTGAATCACAGTGCTTTCCTCTGAGAGTGTGCAGGGGGATTTGACCTCACGTCTGTACAGTTCAGCTCTAACAGGGATGCTTGGTTTTACTGTCCTGCTTCCTGACAGCTTCGTCTTTCTTTTCAGTATATGTCATGAATCTTTCTCATTGTTTGCCAAGACTCTTTTGTGGCCACACATAGTGACCCATACTTACAATCCCAGCACTCAGGAGGCTGATGCAGGAGGATTATGAGTTCAGGTTCATGCTGTACTGCATAAAGAGACTGCATCTCAAACCAAAAACAAAAGAGAAAACATTTTAGTGGTAGCTGATGAGAAATCCCTGTCAAGGAAGTCTAACATCTATCATCTTGGTATTGATGTCTATTAACTTTCTCACCCAAATTACAGTTATCCTGGTTTGTGGCACAGGACTGGTTTGCCACTGAACTCTGGACATACAGCTATGATTTTTTTCCCCCTCCAATGCATATGAGTGTTTTGCCTGCATATATGTATGTGTACCATATGCATGCCTGGTGCCCACAGAGGCCAGAAGAGGGTACCTGAGAGAACTGCAGTTACAGATGGTTGTGTGCTAGCTACCATGTCGGTGCTGGGAACTGAACCTGCATTCTCTGGAAAAATAGCCAGTACTCTTAACCACTGAGCCATGTTTCCAGCCGCGCAGGCAGTGATTTTTTTTATAAACCATGATCCTTTTTCAGAATCCTCTTGATACTTCTGCTACTCTGATACTTCTCTGCCTCTCTACTGGAGCCTGAGCTTGGAATGTCTGACTCCTAACTAGGTCTTCATTGACCCTTGCTGGGTAGTCACACCCCACTATTACTTGGCTGAATAAAGGCTCCAGGTCCATTAGACACCCCCCCACCCCCACCCCCACCCCCGCCCCCCCAGCTTGTCAAGAGAGATGAGCATACTTTCCTACTTTTCCTTCTGGAGTCTCTGCGGGAAGTTGGCTGCCTACTGCTGGGTAGTGGTGAAAGATCTCTTTAAATAGATCAGTGACTGAAAGCTTCTTGTGGTGGGAGTTGGGGGTGGGGGTGGGGGGCTGCCTCCTGGGTGCAAATCCAGCTTCCTCTTGTAGTTAGTTTCCACTGATCTTGTAAGGTGGGAAGGGGAGGGAACCTTCACAGTTGAGTTTTAATGTTCATTTTAGCCTTGAGGACTGGCGTGTTTAAAGCAAATTTAATGCTTCGGATATTAATGTAGGCATTCCAGTTGTGCTTCTCGTAGCTCTACAGATATATTTAGTTTTTTTTGTCAGACTAGCAGTAACAAAGCTCAAAGCTTCCATCTTGACTGGTGTTGGAGCATCTCATTTGAAAACTGCTAATTTGCTCCTCAGATGTGAGAAGAAGATAATAATTGCAAAGTGTGTGGTAGATGAAAGGGTTTAAGGTTTTTGTACGTATTTGTGAAAAACAGTGAAATTATAAGTCTGGTTTTGTTTTTTTTAATAGGCAGTGCTTAAATTCCTTCCTGACTTTTCAGTATACAATACCTGAATTAGAAAGGCCACATTTTTGCTCTAGATATTTAGACCCTGGAGTGGATTATATTTATAAGGGATTATGGTGGCCTGGTCATTACAGTGTTATATTGTAAAAGCCACATCTTTTCATCAAATCTAGTTTATTATATTTCTGGAATTATGTAAACAGTAGGTCTTAAAGTAGAAGATTGGGAATTTATTGACAGATTCATGACTTTATGGCCTTGATTCTCTCAACTGTTTTTCCACATATTAATTTACAAAATGTTTCCGACAGATGGACTTCTAGGTGCAGCCCCTCTGCAGATTTACCTAGTACTACTTGAAGTTGCCACAAGTAGTCTCAGCTCATTAATTCATATGCTAATAAAGCTTCTAAAGAAACAGTAACTCCAAATGGCTTCAAAATAAGGACTATCAGGCAATTGCTTTATTCTCATTCCCAAGCCAATGTAAAGCTACTTAGGCAAAAGCTGACTTGCTAAGTACTTCGGTGTGCTGTAAGGTCTCATATAAGAACCGCTTGAACTACCTCACTATAAGATAACAAATTTATATAACATTTTAGCTGGGTTAAGGGCATTGAAACGAAAATTAAAACATTTATCTCATTCAGGGTTCTTCTTCGGGGATTTAGAAGGGATTTTCTACTTTTTAACCATAGGTTGTTTGATTTTATAAATTAATTTTGTTTTTTCATTAAATAGGGTAGTGAAACTGCCAGTGGCCTTTCATTGACCAAACACCAGTGAATGGAGAATGATACCAAGTTAATACAGGCAATGGTCTGATTCCTTAGCCGTCTCTGCAGATATTATCTTCAGATGCACAAATCACCAAGCAGAAAGGGGCATGGTGTTTAGCTCTGCTTTGTTGAGGAAGAGGGGAACTCTCTTACCATGCTCTCTGCTCCCCAGCCTCCGCTGCAGGGCTAGACTTTACGGTTTGTTTAGCTCTGAAGGGATGACAGACTTGGGGGGTGGCAGGGGGGAGGATGCTAAGGGCAGCTTAGTTTTGGAATGTAAATACATGTAGAGCCTGCCTCCTTTTGTTGAGCATCTCTTTAAACTAAGACAAAAAAAAAAAAAAAATCAGTGAATGAATGAATAGCAGCATGGTGAAATACCTAAATGTTTGAGTTAAAATTTTTGGATGTTTGAAATCCTATTTGGATCCCTTTCCCAGCGCTAGGCGCATTCATAGGCACTCAGCGGGACACTGCATGCAGGAGCACATTGGGCCGAAGGTCTTTGACGGGGCCTCTCTCTTAACTTGTGCCCTTTCTTCCTGAGGGGAAAAAAAAAGTAATGGCTTAAGTCTGACTGAAGAACAATCTTTTTTGTATGTTCCTTATACGAATTTACTTCTGGTTCACAGGTCTTTGACCACCACCTATGTCTGCACTCCTTGGGTTTCAAACAGCATATATCCTACAACACACTACAGGAAACGCCAAATAGAGATTTAATGCCACGCTGGGGGTGGGGTGGGGGGTGGGACAAAAGGTGACCAATTATCACTCAGTTTACCAAAGCTCAAATGTGAAATTCACAGGAAAAAATATACATATATATATATATATATATATATATATATATATATACACGTGTGTGTGTGTGTGTGTGTGTGTGTGTGTGTGTGTGTGCATTTGAGGTAATTTCTGTAGCAGGGTGCTCAGACCACAGGTATACTTCATGGTGAGTTCGAGTTCTGAGGTTTCCAAACAAAACAGAGCCACAGAGAACGTGAGAAATTTGTCCTTCATCGGGCAGTGAACCTACTGGCTGAAGCTCTCTGAGGCTGCCCACTTTTAAAGGGTGTTGCCTCCCGTTCTCATTTTATAAGTATCTGTGAATCATGGCAGTTTACGGAGTCCGCCTGTCTAGGAAATGTGGAGATTTATTAATCTCCCCCCCTCAGCTTTGCATCAGCCATTCTCCAGCCCTCTCCAGTTCTTCCAAGTGTCTTTTGTCTCTTCGCTTAAGTTCTGTGGACAGGAGCAAGAGGGAGAGGCTCTGGGGGTTAATGGAAGGGTTAGAGAGCAGACGGAATGGGAAAGGAAAGAGGCCTTTTAAACCTACTTTTCAAAGGGTCCCCGGTTACTGCTTTGGGCTCATTTTTCCATTCTGCTATTGGGAGGGTTTCTTTCACAGAGGCACCGATCCCCCCTCTGAAACTGCCACTGTGTGCTTCTGGGTGGTGTGGGAATGCCGACCTGGTCTGGTGACAGCACAGCTAGAAGTCAAGCTGTCACAATAGCCAGGGCATCCTGGTCGCACCCCGGTCAATCAGAGGAGCTCCATTGGCTACTGCAATAGAAGCCCTTCTCTATTAGCCCTGCTTGCCAGCCGAGTCTGATGGATGGTACCATACAGAAAATGCTAAAGCACCATGGGTCCTCACTCCGCCTCTTCAGTTCATCTGAAGTTAATAAAAAGGACCGGCCAGGGTGCCCATGTTTGTATGTGAATGGACACACACACTATGTTAGAATATGTCAGGCTTAAGCTATCCGTGGTGTTCAAGGGTGGGATTCAAAGGTCACTTGTATTGAAGGAAATTCCACACACATTAACGTTCTCATTGTTGTTAGGAGATTCCAGTCCAGCAGAGAGCCCGATGTGGCTCCGGGTACAGAGAGAGGCAGATCAGATGGAGTTCCCGGACTCCAGGCAGAAGCAATCAAGATGAAAGGGCTGGCAGGTTCACCTTGCTGCTACCTTGTTCTTTCTGTGGTCATGGTCGGCACTCATTTGAAAGGTTGGTCATTCCAGCCCAAGAGTTGACCTCTCTTTATTCTAACAAACTTGTTTTCAATAAGAACTAGGATAGGAGGCTGTAAATGTAAAACTCTAGGCAGGGAGAGTATTTTCAAAAGGGCAGAGACCCCAAAGCAGTACTTCTGAAACAGGCCTTTTTAGAGGCCGGAAAGCCAGAAGACAGGTCTGCCTCCTGCTTCTCCCCATGGGCACCTCTGCCTACAGGCTGCCAATACCACTGTCTGGCCCTGAGAGGGCACATGAATACCTGGGTGAACCAACTAGAAGGGTCATCTTATCCTCCTTACCACACATTACCCTAGCATCTGCTATACGCACTTTTAAAAGCCCCAGACTGCCAGACATCTCCCATCAATCCCAGCACTAGAGAAGTACAGGCTGACACATCTCTGTGACTTGGATGCCAGCCTGATCTACAAGATAAGACACTGTCTAAGATAGATAGATAGATAGATAGATAGATAGATAGATAGATAGATAGATAGATAGGGCTTCCAGCAGATTGATGATACCCTAGTTCCTGGGACCCGCCCACCCACTGTACAAGCTCAGTATGTACTCACTTGGATTTCTGCCTTCTCTCTTCTCCTCCCATTTCTTCCTATCTCCATCTCGCCCTCCCACATAGGAATCTATAATAAACTTCTCTTGAGACCCAACCCTGGGTGGGCTTT
Organism: Mus musculus; assembly: GCF_000001635.26. Taxonomy (NCBI): domain Eukaryota; kingdom Metazoa; phylum Chordata; class Mammalia; order Rodentia; family Muridae; genus Mus; species Mus musculus. Next base: position 114,053,863 of record NC_000079.6, read on the forward strand.
GGGCTCCATTCTTCCAGCTCTCTAAACAAGAATCGAAAAGCCACCGTCTCAGGATGGCTTTGGTAAGCGTTGGGTTTTCTCAGGACCCTACCTCTCTGAGAAATACCCCATGCCTCTCAATCAGACCTTAATATACCTGTATCCATAACCTTAAGATGCTAAGATGCATTCAACTACTCAGAGAAACACAGCGGGGGGGGGGGGAATATTATATAGAGAGGGGCATTAGCTTTAAAAATAGGAGCTGAATTCATATGAAAGCCGACGCCCTCTTCTGGCTTTCATAGTCACTGCACACATGAGGTGCACATACATCTTAGCAGACCATCCATTAGCAGGAAATAAATGAATAAATACATTGCTAATGGAGTTAAGATTTGAATGAGGTGTTAGCATGCAGTGATAAACTCTTTAGCAAGCCGAGACAGGGGAAAGAAGCCTGAGTAGTAGAAGTGTTCAACCCCCATCTGGAAATTACTTTATATATCTTGGCAAGGAGAGTGTTTGAAGACAAGGCTGCAGAAAGGCTGCTCACGACCACTGGCTGGCCCTGAGAGGACACCTGGCTACCTTGGCAGACTAGAGGACCCAGCTTGTCCTCCTCTGAACACCTCACCCTAGAGTCTGCCATAAGCACTTTTTAAAAATTTTTATTTATTTATTTATTTATTTTATGTATATGAGTACCCTGTAACTAACTGTACAGATGTTGCAAGCCATCATGTCGTTGCTGGGAATTGAACTCAGGACCTCTGATCACTCCGGCCCTGCGCACTCTGGCCCTAAGATTTATTTATTATTATATCTAAGAACACTGTAGCTGTCTTTAGACACACCAGAAGAGGGCGTCAGATCACATTACAGATGGTTGTGAGCCATCATGTGGTTGCTGAGATTTGAACTCAGGACCTTTGGAAGAGCAGTCAGTGCTCTTAACTGCTGAGCCATCTCTCCAGCCCTTCCTTAAGCACTTTAAAAAGCCTTAGGCTGTCAGACATGGTCACATGCCTTTAACGCCAGCAGTGGAGAAGTAGGGTGTGTAACCTAAAATAAATGGCAGACACACGGCCCTGTGTTCAAAAATGAGGAATTTCAAGAACTTAACAATGGCAGAAGGTGCTTGTGAATGCTGGGGCTGTGTCCATGCACAGGGAGCACCATGCAGTGGGGCTGGTCATTGTGGCAGTCTACTTGCTTGTCTTGTAATCTCAGGGAACAGATGATTTTCCCCAAATCTCTTGTCATACTTTGTGTCTCAACGTGGTTTTTATAAGAACTACTTGACAGAGAGTGGCAGATATTTGGAAGAAACTGAAAGAAACAAGACGTAAAACCAGAAAATGGTGGGCTGACGCATGTCTGTCATCCCAGCACTCCAGAGGCTTAGGCAGGAGGACCATAAGGTCCGGGCTACAGGAGACTCTGTCTCAAACAAAAGAAAGACGTTATCTCTCTTGCATACTCACACATACCAGGCTATGTTTCTCAATGAAGAGAGCCGAGGGCAGAACAGTGTGGTAGTAAGAAGGAATGGGGCCCACAAGGGGATCTCATAGAAATATCATTTTCAACAACCGTCCATGTGTAAAAACATCTTCACAGGCAAGTGAGGAAAACACGGAAGATGTCACATCAGCAATTCAGGTGCATGGAAGAAAGTAGAAAGGAGAATTTTACATTACCTCAATTACCTTCCCCTACTTGCAGTCTGGTGTAGAGAGAGATACTATGGAGACAGTTGAGAGGAAAAAAAAAAAGAGTATTGGACTGTGTTTGAACCGTAACACCAGGTCCACCACAATAACCAGCTGTCCATGAGCAGCCTCCCCTGGCTTCTGATTGCAGGCCACCACCCCTAAACTGAGCTCCAGATATGTCGAGAAGGAATCCAAAATCAAAGCACATTTAATCTTCAGTTTGACTAAGTACAGCTCCTTTAGCTCTAGGCCGTCCTCAGTGGATGCAGCCCTGGGATTAGGTCAGCCAAAGTCCCAGTGCCTGTCTCGCCTAGCCCCGTGCCAGCGCCTGTGGCCGAAGAATTCCAGGCTGGTACCATGGTAATCTCAGGCTTAGGGATGATACCATATGCCTGCTCAGCATCCCTGGACTTGATTGCTAGTGAAGGATTCACAGATGAAGCCGGTCGGTGAGAATTGGCTGAGCTTCTTCCAGGAGCAAGCGTGTCCAGGGAAACATGTCACTAGCTAGACATAGTCTAAAGTGACTGCCCCGAAGACATGGAGATGGATGGGATGCCTGACAAAGAATTCAAAACTGGGGGACCTCAAGAGAACTCAGGGACAGGATTGTTGTATGCATAGATCTGTCATAAATATTTTTCTGTATTAATTCGGGCAAACCTAAAAGTTTTATGAGCATCTGACTTTTTCCCCCTGTAACAGTGGTAAAATTATTAAGGTAACAGTATTTAGAAACCTTCTAACTCTAAATTCTATGCTTCTAATAGCCACAGGAATTATTAGATTTTAAAATTTAATTCCCGATTACCTAATGTTCAACTTAGTTTTTAAAAAGTAACATGTGGATGTTAGGTATTTCAAATGAGTAGCCTGGGCTGGGCCTGCGCTCTCCGTACTTACTTAGAATGCATAAGTTCCTAGGTTCCACGCTCTGCACTAAAACAAACAAAAACAAAAACAAAAACAAAACAAAACAAAAGCCTCTTTTCCTCTTAAAGCTGTCTTGCATACGTGAAATCTAAAAGGAGAAATTAACCATCTATCACGAACTCTCAGCCTTGTTTCTCATTTAATCTGTCTTTCTGTACACACACACACACACACACACACACACACACACACACACACACACACGGGCATAGATGTATGAACACAATTAGCTCGGTTTGTTTAGTGTCACTAGATGGGTGTGTTTTTAGGACTTGATATTGAGTAACCATTTAGGGAGCTAAGATCGATTCTCCTTCAGCAGTTGTTAGTTTCCTGTAGCTCTTCATCTAAGGCTAAGCAAGTCTTTTAGCTTTGATTTCTGACTTTGTCTTCGATGAAATGATTTCTTAGACAATGAGTTGAAAGTGGAACTTGTGAGATTTCTCGTTCGCGTCACTAGATCCATGAAGAATGCTACTTCCAAATGCTTGCCCCTTTTCTCTATTGTTTTTATTTTATTTTTTTAAACATGTTACAACTAAAGAAATGTGCTTACTTTTAGAAATGTACACATGGAGGAAGGGTGGCTGCAGGGCTGGTTCAGCACTGCTGCTTTTTTAGGGGACTTGGGTTCAGTTCCCAGCATCTACATGGCAGCTTGTGATCTTCTGTTACTTGTCTTTCAGGGCGTCAGATGTCTTCCTGAGACACTAGACACTGCATGCAGTGCACAGACATACATACATACATCCAAAACACCCATATAAATAAAACAAAAAGTAAACTGTTGTCTGAAAATTAAAAAAAGAAAATAAAGGAAATGCACACATAGAACTAGATCTAGGCCACCCAGAAGATCTGACTGTGACGTGTTAATACTGCAATTCACCTTTCTTGGGGCAGTGACGATAAAGCTTGGTAGAATGTCAGCATTGTTGTGATCTATGAAGCAGTGTGTGTGAAACTGCAGAGTGACGCGTTCACAGTTCATAGCCTTGTATGTGAATTCCTCTTCAGCCTGAGTATCTCGCATGACTCTGTATCAAGGTCTAACATCCTGCCAGGTCACACAAGCTGCAGATCTGCTCTATGTGGTGAGTGAGCCTTGCTTGAGGTTAGCATTTGTCTGACAATTTGATCTTTAATTGCTTCTTTAGAACTTTTAATATCTTCAGGGGTCCTGAGTACAATTCCCAGCCACCACATGGTGGCTCACAACCATCTGTAATGGGAGCCGATGCCCTCTTCTGGTGTGTCTGAAGACAGCCACAGTGTTCTCTCTCTCTCTCTCTCTATCTATCTATCTATCTATCTATCTATATATATATATATATATATATATATACACATACATACATACATACATATATGTATATATATGTGAATATAAATATGATAAATATAATTTAAATTTAAATAAAAATATTTAAAAGATATTATATATATATAATATCTTTTAAAAAACTGTAATTTTTTTAAAAAGAACTTTTAATATCAGCTGTAGACTCTGTTAGAGTTCGTGTGTTTCATCTTTTTTTTTCTCTTTACCATTCCCTTCTTCTTCTACTCCCTCTCTTCCCTCTGAGTCTGAGGAGACACTGGGATCAGGGCAACAATAACTAATGCTGTTTCTTTAGAGGTCAGTATCATCTTTTGATGGCCTTAGTGGTTGTCTATAGTTACCCAGATCCAATAAGACTAGAAACTGGGGAGACCGTTCAGACTTGTTGTGTAAGCGTTGGGACCTGATTTGGATTCCCAGTGACCATATTAAAAAGCCGGTGCATGGGACCCTAGGTCTGGGTGTGAGAGTGGTGCACAGGGGGATCCGTGGCACTAATTGGTCAGCCAGACTAGCTTATTCCATGAGCTCTAGGCCAGCAGAGACCTTGTCTCCAAAAACAACGTAGATGGTACTTCCTGGAGAACAATGCCTAAGGTTGTCTGTCCTCTTACCTCCACATCTGCACACACATGCACATGCACACACACAGTAATAAATCAATGTCTTTCAGACACTTGGATTTGTTTTCTCATATGTCTTGCTAACCAATTCTATAGATAATTCCAGTGGAACCTTTTTTTTTTTTTATTTTACAAATCAAACAAAACAGTAAAAAAGAAAGAAAGAAAATGTCTTCCAGTGAAAGTGTCAATTAGATTGCCTCATGTAATACTCTGTTTTTAGAATTTGTGTTCTGTTTGCAGTTTGTCTTGTTTTCTTTCAGGACTGATTGTGGTCTTGGGACTTTTAAAGTTGAATGTAAGGTGACTGCTTTCCGTGGGCGCTGATTATTTTAACCACAGTTCTCCTTTTGAGCCTTGGTGAATTTGCCCCAAAAGAAAGTACTGAAATGGGGTTCTGTTTTTTTTGTTTGTTTGTTTGTTTGTTTGTTTTTAGGGAAGGCTTTCCTTTTTAACTCTTCTTCTAAAAGAATGCAAATTACTTCTAAGTAGACATCTTTCTCTGTGTTTGGAGATGTAAATATTTGTCTTCACCCTACCCTACCTCCCAGCCTTTGTTCCCTTTTCCTCCTGAGAGAGAGAGAGAGAGAGAGAGAGAGAGAGAGAGAGAGAGAGAGAGCCAATCTCCTGTCAGTCAGGATCTCTTTTTCTCTCACCTCACCTCCAGAGGGGACTGGGGATCGAAGATAAACTTTTCATTTGCTTTTGTTAGAAGCGTTGATGCCTGAAACTGTTGGGACATCACTAAGCTGAGTTAGGAGATTGCTCTGATGTCCCCCAGACCTGAGAACTCACTCTTGGTAGAGCAAGCCGACAGTGTACATTATCTTGTATTTACTGTGTTTGACTTAATGAAGTCCTGAGCCTTAGTAATATGATGATTATCGTATTGATCATTGTTCCTGAAACAAATCAGCCTGGTGCTGCCTGAGTTCCCTCTCTCGGGCTAAAGAGAAAGCAGTTCTTGTGGCCATTCCTTTGGGTTATAAGCCTTAATGCCGACAAGAGGAGAATTCTTGGCAGTGTCCTCTGAACCAGATACCTACCAATCGAGCATAATAGGAAGCTTTAAAACTCCGGACGTTGCATAGCCAGACAAATCAGTACTGAATGACAATGTTCTTTTAAAAAGCATAGGACTATATTTAATCAGATAAACTAAATGATAGATGTCATTTTTATGGAAAGCTAAGAACTAGTAATTTTGGTTGGTCCGAGAAGGAAAACAAGAGTGTCAAATCTAAAAGTTAATGACAATACTGGCTTCTCTCGGTCGATACAAATGGTTGAAAGCAACTCTATGTTGTGCTTGGACAATTCAACAGTGATGATAAATATGGAGAACTACAGAAAGAACTTTTGTTTTTGCTGCTAAATATTAGTAGGAATCCAGGGGTGTGTACACACCACACACAGATTATTTTAAAGTATCTGTGCTTTGTTTTACGAATTTGGGAGATTTGTTCATACTACAGCATACGTGTTGCTAAGATTCACTAGTGATGCTCAGGCCGTTTTTGGGACTTTGGAATAACCTTAAACACAATTCATTATTAGTGTTTGCTTGCCTTATATTTCAAGGACTTTCTCAGTCAGTCGCAAGAATGAAATGACAGTGCGAAAATATATACTAGGGGTGCAAAATTATTTCCAATTATCGATAGCAACTTACTAACGCAAGCTTTAGTTTTCCACTTGGGGTGAAAAGAAAAGCAGCCCCTCTGAGGAATTCTGAGGCGCAGTTGACAAACCTTTGGGGGAAAGGTCAAAAGCAAGGAATTAGGTAGAACTGGGAACCCTCTTCAGTTTCTCTTATTCACATGATAAAGTAGCAATCAAGATACACCCCTGTGATTTTTCACATCTGGGAGGCATGCCACCACCGTAGCTAAAGGGACAGTCTCTGGCTTTGGGGCAGAAACGAGTAAACAGGACAGTGTGAAGAAAAGTTGTGGCTGCTGACCCTTAGCCTGCAAGCTGTGAGCTGCCAGAAGCACAGAGGTCAGAAGGATGACGTAAGAGGGGCTTCATCTGTGCTTTTAAAGGTTTTGATGTCAGAGCCCAAAGTTCTGGGTACAAAAGGTTCAGCCCTCGACACAGTTTTCAGAGGGCATTTCTGGTAGGTAGCACTGCATCAGCGCATGGGGGGTTGGGATTTGAAAACAGCCCTGTGCCACCGGCCCCATCCACCCATCTTTTTTTAAAAAGATTTATTTATTATTATATCTAAGTACACTGTCTTCAGATGCACCAGAAGAGGGCATCAGATCTCATTACGGATGGTTGTGAGCCACCATGTGTTTGCTGGGAATTGAACTCAGGACCTTTGGAAGAGCAGTCGGTGCTCTTACCCACTGAGCCATCTCGCCAGCCTCCATCCACCCATCTTTTGCAGGATGTTACTTTTCTCTCCCCTCGCCCCTCGCCCCTCGCCCCTCGCCCTTGTTTAGGAGTTACTCCTCAGGGTCAGAACTTTGCAATTTTTGATTTCTTAATATGTCTAGGACAGCTATTCCAGTGTCTCTCTCTAGGATATATTTTGGCACCGTCCTTTCATTCTTGTGGCTGACTGAGAAACAGTATTCTCTTCTAAGTATAAAACTCCATAGCAGTTCGTATTCAGGGGTCTGTGTAAAATGCTACCTCAATGATGGCCCAGAAATAACTGGCTAATCTGACAGTGAAGAGCATGTGTGCTAAGACGGCAACCTATGGCACCAGGTACCTAGATTCATTGCTCTGCCTTTAACGGGAAGGAGTTGATTAGGACTCAGGAGGTGATCTAAAACAGTTATAATCAGTGAGTTTTCCTTTGTGTGTCTATGTGCGTATGCAATACACTAAGCATGGAGCCTGAGGCCTTCCTTGCACATGGTATATAAATACCCTCCCAAACCCATTACCCCAGTGGAGTGTTCTGAAGAGCGGTAGAATAACTCCTCTGTAAATGAAAACACTTGCTGTAGAAAGTGATTCAGGAGTGACTAAGCGAGAGCCCTGGAGACATGCAGCCTGCTGCACTGGGCGAGTTATTTAACCTCTCTGTTTCCAAGAGTTTCTTTGATTGTAACACAGTGGTCGTGATCTAACTACCTTGTTGGGTTTTCTATGTGAGAGGGAAATGGATCAGCATATGTGACATGCTTAGAGGATGCTGACCGGTACCTAGGTTCGTTCTTGGGACCACCTCAATGCCAGAGACCCACAAGGAAGTCAGGTTTTACAGTTTTATATAAAAGTGCACACATGAAGGTCTAGGGAGACCTCAGGAAAGTACTGGCAGAAAGGATGAGTGAGAAATCTTATTCACGTCTGTATTATGTTCTTTGTAGGCTCACTCTGTTGTCATACTTAGGTCAAGAAGCCTCTGTATTTCTTATTGTCTAGGGTTTGCTGTCTCAGCTTGTTTTGGGTCCTTGGTTTGAATGAAGTTCAAGCTGTATGTACTCAGGCCTGGTTCTTTGTCGCTCTCAGAGCAAGGGGGCATGATAAAGATGTTACCAAATTTCTAAACTTTAGTTCCAAGTGTGAGACAGTATCTGTGTCTTGACTGACATCCCCCTGCCTCCCTAGATAGTCTTAAGGCATACAAGCATCGCAGGTGAATTCTTTACACGGCTTAAGCCTGTTTCCATAGCTCCAGCATTGTTTGGAGACAAACAGTTCGATTTCTAAGGGAATTGTCAAAACTCCTTTGAAGACCTTCTGCATAATCATGGATCTCCTATATGTGTGTTCGTTTTCCAAATTCCCTAAGTAAAGCCCACATTTACGAGAACTATCTAGCCAGAGATTACAACCAGTCACACTGGGATGGGATTGGAGGAAAATGTGGGATACCAACTTGCTTGGGATTCTCAGTCCCATTGATAAAAGAATTGAAGAATGGACTGAAGCTTGATGAACTTTTATTATAGTTTAAAAGGAATCACAAGCTGTAAATCTCCCCCCATGGCTGGGGGAGAATGGAAAAGAGAAGGGGGGGGCACAACGACAATGCCATGTCATTTGGGTTAAGCTGGCATGGAGGTCAGCAGCATGGCCAAACAGGAGCTGCGTGGTGGGGAGGGGAAGGGAAGGAGGGAAGCATACATAGAAAAGAGAGAACAGGAGATTTCCACTTCCAAAGCTTCATGGCTGCAGCTCTGCGAAAGACTGTTCTAGCGGAGGCTGGAGATCTGGGAAACAAACATACATTCTCTCTTCTGTCTCTCTAGCACAGCTTAGGGAGACTGCACCTCATAGGTGATTCTGCCCTCGCGAGGGATGGTCCCTTCATTGACATGCCTAGGAGGAATGGAAGTCTCCACCCAGGCCAGAGATTTCATTCTCTAGAAGGAAATAGTTTTCCTTTAATGAGCCTTAAAACATCTCTGTAACCATTGGTTGCAATACATAGCTGTCATGTTCCTTCTTACAGTTCTTGCTAGGGTATGAAGCAAAGAGACCTCCTTCGTAGGTCGTGTGATCATTCCATTATTGTGTTCTCGATGTCCCTTTAGATAAGACTTCATAGTGGACACCACATTTCCTTCTGTTGTACAGAAATCACCCCATAGTTCGGGTACCAAATATATTAAATGGAAAGTTCCAGAAGCCAACAGTTCTCAAAATTCTCAGGTTCTCAATTGCACACCACCCACCCACCTGTGTCAAGCTGACAGATGTGAAAAGACCTCATGTCTATTGTATCTTTGCCTTAGATCTTGCCCATCCATTAGTCATTCAATGGGCATCTCAATCATTGGTTCTAGAGCTTGAGTGTGGCAGTGTTGTTACCTCTATTTTAACAGCGGACAAGGGTGGTTATGCTTTTATTTGCATAATCCAGAGGGAAGCTTCTATAAAGTACTTCCTCTGGATAAAAAGCTTGAAAGGCCTCAGTTCAATATTGAACCAAAAAGAAGGAGATGTTAAGTTTGCTACACTCCATGGTAAGAACAAATCTTAATGTCCATGAAATTGTGAAGGGAAGAAAAGAAAAAATATTTGAAGGAAAAAGAAATTGATGCTAGTCTCATAGTACCCAAACTGCAGCCCAGTGCCTGGGGAGTGATTAGTTACAATGGAACATGCTTTGGGTTGCGGAGTTCAGTGTTTCTGCAGCTTCAGGGCATCTATCGATGGATGAGCTTGGGATGTGTCTTCTCTGGGTAAGGAAGAATATCATGTTTGTAGTTTCCAGAATGAACTACTTCATGAATCACATCATGAGGATCCCTGAGAGCCCATTTTACCTTTTCAAAATATGTCTTAAAACCCATGTCCTTGGCCAGAATCTCTGAGCTGCAAACTCCAGTCTTTCCATGCCCAGCCTCCAAACTGTTGTCTAAGAAGGAAGCATTTCCCAGTGACTACCCAGCGCCAGCCCCTTTTGCTCAGTTTACGTTGCTTAGTAGAAATGTCTTTTCTACCAAGACCTGGCTTAGGAGCTCTCTTTGGGCTTTCTTACAAATTAGTATCACACTGGTCAAGAGAAACTGACCAAGGTACCCCCCAAAAAACTAGTATTGAATGTAATTAGAAATTTAGAAACATAGACCTGGGCAGAAGTCAAGACCCACATTACAGAGCTTGTCAACATTGGAGACATTTGCAGCTATATGCATCTGTTAGCGATCAGTGTCCTGACTTAATCGGCGAGTTTAAAATTCTGATTACGCCTATGTGCTTCTGATTCCTTCTTGCAAAACAGATGAGTAGTTTTTGTCCAAAATTTGTTCCAAATCCTATTTTTTTGGCAGCATGCTAAGCTTAGTCAGTGTGAATAGAGTATGCTCTCCGTGTCTTGATTACTCTGCCTAAAATATCTCAACATCGTCCATTCGGGCTTTCTTAGGTTAGTACCGCTAATGTTAAACATCAACAACTTCTTTGAAGCTAGTGGAAAAAGTTGCAGCTGAGGCTCTCACAACCTTTCTGACATCTCCCCACACCCCATTTGCATTGTTCAGCTTCCCAGTCCTGAACGCTGAACAGTTAACCTTTGTAGCTCAAAGCCTTTCCTTCCCTCAGCCGCTGCCGTTAGTTTCATGTTCCTCCACAAAGAGAGAGGACAGCTGAATGGAAAGAGGTTATCATTACTATTACATTGACCTTCACTGTCTCCTGAGTGCCCTGGGTCTCCCATCTCTCCTAGTAGCCCAGGACACATTTCTGAGTTCTTTACCTTATAGTCACCAAATGGGGAAAATTGTTGAACCTGTAGTCCTATGAGAGAGACATTCATTCAATTCATTTCTTCATAAAAAAATGACTTTTTTATTTTATTGTTTGGGTGTATATCTGTGTCTTCAGTAAGTGTGTTAGAGTTTGTGTGTGTGTCTATGCACATGCACCTGTGCATATGGTGGAAGTCAAAGGACACCTTTCAAGAGCCAGTCCTCTCCTTCCACCATGATCTCTATCAATAGAACTCCTGTGATGGGGCTTGTGCAGCACTCTACCCACCATGCCTTTGTGCAGTGTCCATACGCACAACCGCAAATGTGGTAGACGGGATTAATAGCTGTTTGGCTCTTTGTGGCATTATCTTGGGTACAGATGCCAATAGTGAACTTGCATGGTAGGATATAAATTGTACCCTCAGACGGAGCCTCTGACGGACCAGTGTGAGGATGTAGCAATGATAGAAGGTGAAGCAGCCCTCAGAATCTGTGGTGGAAACTGGAGCTCAGTTACTGCACTCTGGACCACCGGAGGCTGCTAGCTGCTTTTGCTCACACTAAGAGATAAGCAGTTGGGGGGTGTTGCCTCAGTCATTTGTTGACTCAGATTAATCATTGCCGTGAAGCAGCATTCAGCCCTTAGGAAAAGTTAGTTGCCTTGTTTGGAATCTAAGATGCTGGAACGGTAAACTTTGAAAACATGCTTTGATGCTCAGATTTAACAAAAAGTTCAAAGAAAATAAAAGCCCTTCAAATACAAAGCTAATACCTCAGCCGATTCTCATTGCTTTAAAATGCTAAGTGTTTCTTCTCGAAAGCAAATAAGGCAGAGGTCATTATTTTTGTTGCTTGCCAAAGCAAGAGGAGTGTGATGGTTTTCACAGTGTTCTGGGAAAGCGTAGCAGCTTTCATCACAGAAACCTAACTGGAGTGGCGGGCTGGTTTCACTGATGTAGATAGAGAGCCTTCTGCCTACCCTGCCTTCCATGTGCTCCTGAGACAGACAGGAAAAATCCCATCAAAGGTGGATTTAACACAGGGAGAAGTGTGTTTAGTACCTGCACTGGCTGGTTTTGTGTGTCAACTTGACACAGGCTGGAGTTATCACAGAGAAAGGAGCTTCAGTTGAGGAAATGCCTCCATGAGATCCAGCTGTAAGGCATTTTCTCAATTAGTGATCAAGTGGAGAGAGTCCCTTGTGGGTGGTGCCATCCCTGGGCTGGTAGTCTTGGGTTCAATAAGAAAACAAGTTGAGTAAGCCAGTAAGAAACATCCCTCCATGGCCTCTGCATCAGCTCCTGCTTCCTGACCTGCTTGAGTTCCAGTCCTGACTTCCTTTGGTGATGAACAGCAATGTGGAAGTGTAAGCTGAATAAACCCTTTCCTCCTCAACTTGCCTCTTGGCCATGATGTTTGTGCAGGAATAGAAACCCTGACTAAGACAGTGGCCAAGCACATAAGCCCATTTGTGAAGGAGGATTACTAGTAGTGCTTGTTACATAATTAACAGGTCCTACCACAAAATAGAAATATTCACATCCCTGAAGCTGCTTTAAAATGCCATTAGAAATGTTTTCTGTCCATGATCCCCTGTTTAGGCTCCTGTTTTCCATCAGACTGAACTTGCAGAACACAGGGTCAAAGATGAAATTACTAACAATGTCAAGACTGGGGTTGCCCAGAGCTCATAGAGAACATGTGCAAGACCGTGGGTTTCAGCCTTCTTATCACTACCAACTACAGAAAGTCCAGGCTAGTGACCACGGGGTACTTACTTAGCACACAACCCATCTTGGCCTGGGTGCCTTTCAAAAGTTGGATCCTGTGTGGAGGTGCATGGGATCTACACACTCCCAAAGCCAACCTTGGACACAGTTGTGATCACTACGCCATGTAACATGTCAGCCTGGAAGCATTTTCAGGTTAGAAAGGAGCTGAGCACGTTTATATACATCAAACTTATTAAGTAGATGTTTTGCAGAGTTTGGTTTGGGTTGGAGTTGGGGGTAGTTTCTTATGTGGGAAGAGAAGAACAAGGTATAAAGACTTGGATTAGGTAATGACTTGAAGAAATACAGTGACTGATGCAAAGGTAGCCCAGGGCTACTTCCATTATAGAACTTGCCATCCTGGGTCTTAGATGCCGCTACAGAAAGACGGACAGCCACCCTTAGGAGGCTTCTGGTTTGTCTTCTAATGGATTTGTATACTTTGTAAATTTGCTTTGGAGACGCACTATAGAGAAAGGGCTCAGCAATCAGATCGTGGTCCAGCTTGTGACCCTCAACCCCCTGAGGAAGCCGTAAGCTGCAGAGTTATGCATAGTTGGCCGAGCTTCTTGCCTTGCATGCAGCATAGACTTAGGGATGGGGGAAGCTGGCCAGTAGTCCCCGCTTTCTTGTTAGCTGGACAAATGTGTTACAGCTTCCTACCGTTCTATCAAATACCCAAGATAAGTGTCACCAACTTATAAAGGTTTATGCTAGCTCACAGTTTTAGAGATGTCAGTCTGTAGTATGTCACCAAAGCAGCCTATCATGGTAGGAAGGATAGTTTGAGTGGCGGGGTTGGGGGGGGGGGAGGCAAAGGAGATAGAGAAAGGGGCTGAAATCCCACATCCCCTGCCAGGGCACACCTCCAGCGGACTGACATCTTCCACAAGCACTGCCTCCTAAAGTTCCCATACCTCCAAGTGACACTTGGCTTCCATGATGCCTTTTATATATGGAATTGTGGGGCCTTCCTACTCCACACTATAATAATGTGAGGATTTTTAACTACTCGAAAGCTCTCAATTCTTCTGAAAAATAACAGCTACTCTTTGCTTCATAAAATGAGTGAATTTATAATATGTTTCTGCGTATTCTTCTGTGCATGCTGTCATGTTTTACTCTGAAACCAGTGCTACGGGTTCAGTTTCCTTTACAGATGCTGACACTTCTAACAGGAGGAAGAGTCTGGAGCTGTCGAGCTCAGCGGCAGAGCTTGGAGTCTGCCCTGAGCTCAGTGCCCAGCACCATATTAGAAAAAATTAATTTGGAAAAACCTTCAGACAATAGTATCCAACTTTGAAGGAAGTTGTGTCTGTCCATCTTGGAGCTCTTTACATCTCAAGAGCAAAGTCACTCATCACATGTCATCTGTCCTTGAGACTCAGATTTGAGACTCAGATTTCAAACATATCTGCTTATTTTTTCTGCTTAAGATGTTTAGATCAGTGGTCTCTTCCTCCTCCGCCTCCTCCTCCTCTACCTCCTCATCATCATCCTCTTCTCTTCCTCCTTCTCTTTTTGGTTTTTCAAGACAGGGTTTCTCTGTGTAGCCCTGGCTGTCCTTGAACTCACTCTGTAAACCAGGTTGGCCTCCATCTCAGAAATCCACCTGCCTCTACCTCCCATGTGCCAGGATTAAAGGCGTGCGCCACCAGTGCCAGGCTGTCCTTCTCCTTCTTATATGATTCCTTTGTGTGTGTGTGTGTGTGTGTGTGTGTGTGTGTGTGTGTGTGTGTGTGTGTGTGTGTTTGAGACAGGGTCTTGCTACATAGTTCCCTGTCTGTCCTGGAACTTTCTGTGTTGACCAGGCTGGACTTGAACACACAGAGATCCATCTACTACCTCTGTCTCCCAAATGCTTCAATTAAAGGAGTGTGCCACCATGCAGGACCCGTTCTTTCTCTTCATCCAGGGAAGTCAGGGCAGGAACTAAAGCAGAGACTATGGCGCGCTGCTTACTGACTTGCTCAGCCTGCATTCTTATTGCACCCAGTACCACCAGCTCAGGGTTGGCACTATACACAATGTATGGGGCCCTCCACCTTCATTCACCAATTAAGAAAATGCCCTACGGACTGGTCAATGGATAATCCCATAGAGGCATTTTCTCAATTAGGAGTCCTTCTTCGCAGATGAACTAAGCTTGTGTCAGGCTGACATAAAACATAGCCAGCACACCTGCTGGCTGGCAGTCTCACAGGAACACAGATCTATCAAAGCATTGTGGCAAATGGACTCAGTGTTCAGGTCATATCGATCGAAGTCCTACCAGTCTCACAGGCAGCTAGTTACCAGAAGAAAGCGGTATCAAAAGATCAAGACCCCTAACCAGGAGCCAGTCAGTGTCTTTGGATTCCCTGGGAAATGGGCAGCAGAGGTAATTTGTAGGTTGGTTTCTTCACCTTGACCTGAATGTCTGCTCAAGTCTTCTCCAAACTCAGCGATTGGTGGGGGATGGGGAGGAAGGGAAACAGAGAAAAGAGAGGCATGTTCCTGTCACCTATGATGCCGCCTTCTGCTATGCAGTTCCTGTTCACTGCCGTTCTCTAAGGATGCTCCTCCATCCTCGTGGGTGCAGAAGTGACAGGCAGCCATTATTTTCCGGGGTCTCTTGATGACCAACATCGGTGCTTCCCTCCCTCTCTGCCCTACCTTGCTATCTGTCCATGCTTATTTTATGTGCATTTTCTTGGCTTTTTCTCATGCTTCTCAGCTTATTTTGGGCACTGTGCACCATTGGGTTTTGTTGTTGTTGTTGTTGTTATTGGTAGTGGTGGCAGTGGCGGTGGCTTTGTTTCTGGTACTAGATCGCACTGTATCACCCACGTTAGCCTAGAACTCACAACCCCCCGCGCCGGTTTCCACGTCACCCAGCAACTTGCTTCTTTCAATCCGCCTCTGTTTACATTCTTCCCCACTCCCCATCAGATCTGAGCCCCTCGGCTCCTTCTTCCCTTTTCCATTCCTTCTCATGTCTTCCTCTTGTCCAATCCTCTTCTGACCACACTGCTGTGATGTCCTCTCTCACTCTCTTCACACTGTCCTCCCGGTGTCCTCTGACCATGCCTTACGTGAATGTCCCTGTGTGTGTCACATCCGCCGCATCGTCACCAGGTAGACTCATTTTCCAGCTGGGATTTTTTTTTCCCCTCTCCTCAGCCTGTCCCTTGTTTTGCGTCTTGTCAGTCCTCGCACAGCCTGAGCTAGCATCATGCCTTCTGTTTATAACCGCCCCACATCTAGCACAGTGCCGTCAACAGAGGCAGCTCATGGGTCAGGTACCTGACTCCAGATTGATACTGGGCAGCATCCCAGCTCTCAAGTTGAATCTCATGGCCTCCTGTCTGAGAAAGTATGCTACTTCCATGTTCTTCCATCTCTAACCTGTGCAGTCCTGCCAGAGTTGTCCTCCTGAAACACGAAGGTGCTTTTGATATAGGACTTAGGTCCTCCTCACCTCCACTGGAGGTATTGAGCTCCAGTGCCTTGGATACAGTAGCCACTCTCCGGAGCAGAGTAAAGAAGGAAGAAAAGAGACATGAGGGGGTGACAGATTGAAAGGAGGGTTAGAAGGATGAAAGGCAAGAAACTAAAGGGCTGAGGCCCGCTGCCTGGCTGTAAACACTCCACTAGACCTGATGCTTGGCTGCATGAAAGCTTTCATTAATGTCCCTGACCACTTTGGGGGGTTTTGATTTTTGGTTTTGTTTTTTGAAAAGAGAGACACGTTCAGCACATAAGGAAAACAGAGGAAGTGGACTCAGTGCCCTTCACAGATATCCGACAAAGTCTCCGTGCAGCCCAGTTTCAGATGGAGATTCCTTGGTGGACTCTAGTCCCAGGCCTACAGACCAGACAACAGAGGCGGGAGGCATTTAAATGGCTGAGCTAGCTAATGGGAGACCTAGCAATCAATGCTCTCCAGCATACCCGTTAACAAATCACGTCTTCTCTTTTCCGAGAGCGTCCAGGTCACTATGTAAGGCGGGCGATTACAGTGAGCCTTGAGGATCTGATGCTTAACAGTCTTTCTAGGGTCCTCATTAGGTTCTCTGAAGGACTCAGCATTGTTGGAAATAGTGGTTTTCAGTTCTCGTGTGTCTGTCTGTCTGTCTGTATATGCATGCACAGGGAGACCAGTTGAGTTAGACTTTGTTGCTCAGGAATTATTTTTTTGAGACAGGGTCTCTTTGTTGGCCTGAAGCTTTTTACCAAGTAAACTAAGTTGACTGACCAGCAAGCCCCAGGGATCCTCTTGGTGTGCTTCCTAAGCGCAGGGATTACAAACATGGCCACCACGCTAACTTTATAAACAGGAGAGCTCGAGCTTGAAGTCAAGACCTCACACTTTTTTTTTTTTTTTTTTTTTTTTTTTAAAGATTTATTTATTTATTTATTATAAGTACACTGTAGCTGTCCTCAGACACTCCAGAAGAGGGAGTCAGATCTTGTTACAGATGGTTGTGAGCCACCATGTGGTTGCTGGGATTTGAACTCCTGACCTTCGGAAGAGCAGTCGGGTGCTCTTACCCACTGAGCCATCTCACCAGCCCAAGACCTCACACTTTTGAGGAAGGAATTTACCGATTAAGCTGTCTCTCCAAGCCCTCCAAGCCCGTCTCTTAAGTCGGTGAAACGCATAGATGCAAAATGGCCGTGTTTAAATTAGAGATGAGGACTGGCCCTGGCTCTCTCCCCACTGATCTCCTCTTTCCTCTGTTCTCATGGCCACAGAAGAATTGAAACGCTACTCAGATCGTAGTTGTGACCTGCCGAGGAGGTCCTTCGTCCACTGCAAATACTTCCCAGGTCCGTGTTGGCAGTCACCTGCTGAGGGTGCTGGGCTGTTGAGTGTTGGTGGTCATGCTTCATCTCTGTGTGCCCTGAGACTCGGGTTTCTTCACCTGGAGCCCCCTCTGTAGGCGGTACATCAGTTCCAGGGGACACTATTCTATACTCCTTTCCCCCATGGCTTAGGACCCCAGCTAGGAGGCAGAATCAAACTCAAGTAAAAGCCTAAGAGAAGTGTGATGTTTGCCCACTTCCCTGACCACTAGAGTAGCCAGCCTGCAGTGCACATTCCTTGGAAGAAGTCCATGAGGAATCAACGTTGAATCTAGTTACTAAGATGCACTTCCCCCATCCCCGTACTCACACCCTTTTTTCTTGCAGGATTTTGTCTGTATAGATTCACTGGACAAAGTAACGGACTTAATAAAGACAGGCTCCTAGACACCGTGGACTGTGGTCAGCATCACTTCCTATTTTCTCTCCTATCCCCTTCCCCATTGCTATTCCCTTTCCTCTTTCTAAATAGCCTCCTTTCTGTGTTCACGTATTTAAAAATTCTGTATATTATATATGAGGAATAATACGCCACATTTGCCTTTCTCAGGCTGGCTTAGTTCACTTAACATGATGAATTTCAGTTTCGTTCCTGGATGACTGAAACGCCACTGTTATGTATAATACCACGCCTCCTTTACTTCTCCAGCCATTGCTGGCCACCTTGGTTTGCGTCAAGTATTGGCTACTGTAACCAGCACACGTACCTCTCAAACCATATATACAACTTGAACGCACGTTGCCTTTATGTTGGTTTGGTTTCTTTTTGTAGATACAGAGACTTTCAGTTCCTGGTTCCCATATGGGAAAGCTCTGCTTCTACCTGGGGGAAAACATGTGGGAATGTCTTTGATGGTCACTATGACGAGGAAGCACTAGTTGTATTTAATGGACTAAGGCCAGGACAAGGCCATCGTGCACTGGGAAGAATGCCCTTGTCTCAAGACATGCCATTAGCATTACCGTGGAGGGGCTCAGCACTTAGATGAAAGTGTCTTGTTCTTTGCTGTCTGTACTTTGTTGACGAACTATGAGTTTCATAGCTATATTGGCAACTTGGGCATTACTAATATAACTCTCTTTTTCAGGCCTTCAATATATCTTCCAAAATGCTACAAAACCAAGCAGTGATGGGTGTATCAGTGCACTGATTATATAATCCTAACAGGCTCTCCTCTCTACTATACTTTTTTTTTTTTAAGATTTATTTATTTATTATATGTAAGTACACTGTAGCTGTCTTCAGACACACCAGAAGAGGGTGTCAGATCTTGTTACGGATGGTTGTGAGCCACCATGTGGTTGCTGGGACTTGAACACTGGACCTTTGGAAGAGCAGTCGGGTACTCTTACCCACTGAGCCATCTCACCAGCCCTCTACTATACTTTTAAAGCATGGCTCCGGGCTCCTTAGAAAACAAGGTGCTTGATTTTATCTATGTGTTCTGCAGTGCAAGTTGGGGGTTAGCACAACCTGTGGCACTATTGAAAGCATTAGGAAGGTTGAAAGCCACTGCGGTGTGTTGCCTGGTGGTTCATCCACAACAAATAAACACAGTTTAACTTGGATAAAAGTTTCCGAGGATAATATAATTTCCGGTGCATAAGGAAGCATGACTACATTGAAACTTAACTTAGGGTGCATGTCATTTATTCCAAGAGGATGGGTTCTAGAGATAGGCCGCCTATACCAGCTTAAAGGCCTAAGGAAGGGTCTAGCCCAGTCTCCGCCATGCAGACAGCGTAGAAGTCATCTGGGCTATTACCTACCTCTGGTCTTGGTTATGGGAGCTTTCGGGGAACCTCTGGCTATACAGATAATGTAGGGTCATTTAAATATTAGGTATCTCCAGTCCTGGTTGTAGGCACTTCGTACGGCCTGGCCCTGAGATATCCGAGATCACCAGGCTCTTAAACTCTTTCAATTCCCAGCTTTCTTGCGTCTTTCCTATTGGAAAGACAATCCTTTGTGCTCAACGTTCCTTGTTCTAACATTCGGGAGATCTGCGGGTGCAAGGACCTTCAAAGCTGTGCTCACTATATCTCGTGTAGACTAAGGAAGTGTTTTATCATTGAGCCACATCTCAGCCCAGTAGAAGACCTTTTCAGTAATTCTAGAGAAAGAAAAAAAGTAAAACTTAGGATGAGGGAGCCAGTATGGTCTGCGTTTAACTGTGCCTTGGAGTTTTGAAACCCGTTCACTGTTGGTGGTCTCACAGAGCAGTTCAGACAGGGCAGAAGTCCGGGACAGGGCTAAGAAAGGGCTTCTCTTTCTCTCTCTCTCTCTCTCTCTCTCTCTCTCTCTCTCTCTCTCTCTCTCTCTCTCTCTCTCTCTCTCTCTCTCTCTCTCCCTCCCTCTCTCTCTCTCCCTCTCTCTCCATCTCTCTCTCTCCCCCCCCTCTCTCTCTCTCTCTCTCTCTCTCTCCCTCTCTCTCTCTCTCCCCCCCTCTCTCCCTCTCTCTCTCTCTCTCCCTCTCTCTCTCTCTCTCCCTCTCTCCCTCTCCCTCTCTCTCTCCCCCTCTCTCCCTCTCTGTCTCTCTCCCTCCCTCCCTCTCTCTCTCTCTCCCTCCCTCTCTCTCTCTCCCTCTCTCTCTCTTTCTCCCTCTCTCCCTCTCTCTCTCCCCCTCTCTCCCTCTCCCTCCCTCCCTCCCTCTCTCTCTCTCTCTCTCCCTCTCTCTCTCTCTCTCTCTCTCTCTCTCTCTCTCTCTCTCTCTCTGGTTTAATGTACATTTTCAAGGCCCTGGTTTGAATGTGTCTGAGATAATTGGTGCCCCTAGGAGGCACTCTGCTAAGCAGCTAATTCTGCCCCTCTTCCCCAGGGAGGATAATTGTTGTTAAAAAACAACAAAAAAAGTAAAATGTGTTGTTTTCTCATGTAATTATGTAACTGACATCTTTATATAATAATACATTTGGGTGGTCTGTCCCTGAAATCCTTGGTTTGTTAGGAAACATTACCGTTTCCACCAGTAATAACTTACTCCTAAATATTATGAAAGAATTTCATATTGTTACATTGCATCATTACAGTAATCAGAAGCTAAACTCTCTAAACGACTTTGCCACTGGAAAAAGGCTTCTAGGGTTTTTTGTTTTGTTTCTTTGTTTGTTTGTTTATTTTGCTTTTTTTTTTTTTTCCTCAAATGAGCTAAAATGTTCATGAGATGGAATGCTCTATCTCAGCATGTCTGGAAATAACAGAATACAAGTCCGTCGAATGTGGGGCCTCAAAGCCACTGCAGTCACTACATAGGACGTCCTTCTCACTACAGTCCCTCTCCATTGGTTCATTTCGCCCCATTGCACTGAGTTAGGACCTGGGGTCTTCCCTGCTGCAGCAAACCACAAATATCTTAACAATGAGCACACCGCCATTCGAGTTGAGTTCATTTTAATCCACATTGGTAATGCAGTTCTGGGCCTTGCTGATTAAAAAATGACCCACTTAACGCAACTGAATGGAGCATCCCCCCACCCCACCCCCCGCCCCTGTAATTCTTTTGGGACTGCAGATTGCCATGGTCCTAAGGAGATAAGCATCACTAATCCCAGACTCAGCCAGGACTTGACTCTAACGAATCAGGATGGCTGATTATTCCACCGGAGGCATGCTGCTAAATTGCTGTTACCTCAAATTTGTGTGGGAGGCCTTTGCAAAGTAGCAGAGAGGAGAGTAAGTCTGCAGATAAAAACTGGGAGAAAGAGGAGAGCCCTGGGGGACAAGAAATGGGAAATGAAGAGAATGTATAGGAAGTATTAAAAGGCAGGGTCATAGTTGACCAGAGTTGGTTTTAAAACAAAAAGAAAAAGAAAAAAAACAAAAAAGGCTAGTCTTGGTAGCACACACACCTGTCATTCCAGTCCTAGGGAGACAGACAAGAGGACGGCCATAGTTCCAAGCCAGCCTGGCTGCATAGTGAGTTCCAGGTCAGCCTGGCTACATAGTGAGAGCCTGTTTCAATCCCTTCTCTACCCACCATCCACCTCAAATAAAGACCTGAAATGGGAAAAGGGAAAGTCTGAGATAATAGCAAACCCAGTCTTGTGGACTCACTCGGCAGTTGGGTCAGCAGTGGCCATGTACAGAGAAGTCAGAGGCTTTGTAGAGAGTCGCCGTTTTGTAGAGAGACTAGGAGCGGGGCCATCTCTCAGAAGAAAAACCCCCACTTTCTGCTTACTGGAGGGCACCATCTGTAATTGCTACTCAACATCCCGAGTTAATGCTTCGAGGGTCTCTTCACAAAGCAAGTGTTTAATGTCTAGTATCTAACCACTTAATATTTAACTTTTAGTGCAGCGTATCAATACCTTCCAGCCATTGTGCTTAGATACCTGGTATTTTTTTTCATTAGCAACCGATAGGCATCTATAATGGTTAATTCCGTGGCCGTGTTGGTATTGGATACTAGGTTATGTTACAACACAAAACAGTAGTCACATAAGAAGGTTCTAGTTTATACAAACTAAACAAGTCACCTAATCGTAGAAACATGTGGGCAAAACTGAAATTTAACATGGTTTTTAATGCCTTTGCATGGAGATTGTCATACAAGCATTCTCAAAGGGCGAGCTATCTGGGGTGTCACCGCTCTCATCTGAAGATAAGGTATACATCAAAGCTGGTATAGATTCAATTCTGTGTTACAGTAAGAAACCACCACTTAGTGCTAGGCACTGAGTATGTGTGCGTGTGCATGTGCGCACACCTGCTCTCTGACATCTCAGCACGGGACTCCATCACTCAGAAAAATGCAAAGTCCCTTTTTACCGTTTAACTTTGTAGTTCCCACCCCAGCGTACCACAGTTACTCCATAGAGGATATTTTGGAATTTTAGAGTAAAACATGGAGTAGTTGGTGATTTTCCAACTCCCCCGTACCCCCAACACACTGGTACCTTGAAGTAGTTCACAGTTTCAACATTAGGTGGCGCTACATTCCTTTTGATGATGTCATCTCTCTCTAAGGTTGAGTTTGGGGACATAAAAGGCAAACACTGTAAGGTAGGTAATAGAGGTTAAGTTGTGCAATTGGAAGCATCCAGTCTGACCCTGAGACTTGAAGTTCCACAGGGCCTGACAGATATGCATAACCTTTCCTAAGGAATTGTGGTTTAAAAATAAATGTACACTTTTGTTTTTTAACTCTTAGTTTTGTTTTCTTCAAATTCCTACTAGCTCACAAAGGCAGCTACTTAGGAATTGTTTGAACCTAACTACTTAATAAATGAGCTGTTGGGTATTTTGTTTGGCCAAGAGACACTATGAGAACTGTCCAAGACTAACAAATTCATGGATCAAGAAAGTTTGGGATCCTTAACTCAACTGTGAACTATTACACAGCCCACTGAAGCTATAGCAAATGTCTCCAGTAGATTGTCTCGTTGACACATATGTCCCTGACTCTATCCTGCCTGACTGGGGTGAGCTGCAATATCATGTTGCTTATACCCTCCCTCCCATATAGGAATTCTTTCCTTCTCAATAAATCCAAAAATGTACGTATTCCCTACCAAATAGCTCATAGGAGTTCCTAAAATTTGACTGTAAATAAAAGAAATTCTCACAGGAAATTCAGATCACTTAGCCCTTTGGTTCCATTCCAGAACTGGCATTGTGTTCTCGGGGTGGGGAGAGTAAATAAGTTAAATGAATCCCAGAACAGATTAAAAAAGAAAATATGATATTTTGAAATTAAATATTCAAAGAGGAAAAGTGGTTTTGTTTTATTTTTAAAGTGTCTCAAAACAACTTCCAAATGACAAAGCAAAGACAGTGCTGCAGGTGACTTAGAGGTGCTTTTCAATTCATCATGAAACAGTTCTTTACTTGCAAGAATATTCATGACAGGGTTCCCCGAGATACGAACCTCCTGGGGGCATGTGAGAATACAATTTAAAAACAAATTTTTTTTTAAAAAATTCAATTTACCTCCAATTTTTTTCGGAAGCAAAACTTTGGATTTAAACAGGGTGCATCTGTTTCCAGAAAATACCCACCGGTGGGCACAAATGCCCACCCATGTGTGTGTGTGTGTGTGTGTGTGTGTGTTCACATGTATGAAAGTGCCCACCCACAGGGCCGTGTATGGAATATCAGCGCTGTACAGAGCTCACACTCAGCACTCAGCAGTTTTCCCGTTGAACACACCCCGAGCTTGGGCGCTAAACTGCCTTGGCTGCTGCTTGCATTTGATCCTGTTGGGAATGAGGCTAATTGCTGAAGAATTTCCATCTTAGCCAGGCTGTTAGCGCTTGAAATTAATTGGAGTTTTTACAGAATATTTAAGGCTTACTTGTACAGAGACCTTGGCTGTTCGGGAGCCTGGGTACATCCATTTTTCCAGATTTCCTGATGTATCGTCTACACCGATGCCCACCCGAGAAACAAGTTTTATTTAGCAATCATTTGATTGCAGAGGGTTGTTTGCATCCCCTCATTCAGCGGGGGACATCTGCGTGCACACCTTCTTTAAAACCCTTTCTGCCATCCTAACATGCTAATTACTGCCCTGCTTTCAATCTGGTCTCACAAAACAAGAGCCCTGAAAAAAATGTTTACATTCAAAGTGCCTTTTGCATGAGCATATCAGAGTTCTGGGTAAACACTAATTACGTCACATGGTTCTGTGAGTCTCATTTTTCTGTCTCAGAGTGAGGCTTTGGATCCTTTGGCCTCATATAGTTGCCAGCCTATGGACACGGTGACTGTCGATTTCTCGAGGAGAGAGAGCATCAGTCTGAGCAATGTTGTGTCTCTTTGTTGCTGAGGCCTAGCTTTGCAACTGTCAGGGATACACACACACAAGCATAGACGTCGGCATGAGCCTCCTCAGAAGGGGACTGTGGAGTTTGGTGGCATTACATCATATCAGCCGTGAGTTGGCCAGGCTAACAACCGTGACTTCCTCCAAATGCCCAGAGAGCACCGTGACGCCCATTCTAACAGGAAACCGGGCTGTCCTTTTGTGAAACACAAAAATTTTGAAATCTAAGAATTGCCTCTTAATGAGTTTCGGGATAATGACACATGAATCGGACAGCGTGAGCATGCAACACATACTCCCAGACTCGTGCCACTCTCTCGTGTGCCAGGTCATTTTGAAACATTATCTTTTATCCTTCATTAGCCGAACAATGTATGTTTTATTTTCTCCATTTCAGAGAGGCAGAAAATGAGATCTAAGGGTGTGAACTACTTTGCTTAGTGGGTGGTAAGAGAGCAATCTGCCAGGTCAGATTGCAGGGCCCACCACGCAGGCAAGCAGGTATCGTCATCTTCCTCAGATTCTGTTATATTTTCAAGGGCTTTGTACAGGTTTGTTTTTTTAGGACTAGTGGTATAGCTTCCTCAAGTAATAATTTATCTATCTGGTCTGTTTAAGTTCATTTCTGTTTGTTTGTTTGTTTGCTTTTGTTTGTTTGTTTTCTGGCTTGAATTCCCTCCCACCGACTCTCATTTATTTGCGTTGTGCGTTTTGAAGACTAAAGTATAAGGCCACATGCAGGGAGATGAATGAACTCCATCAAAGTAAGCCGACTGTTTTTGAGTGGATCTGAAGTATGCTGCTCTCTGCTCTTAGCATTTCTGACAAGGGACTGGCAACAACGTATCTCCATTGGCTACATGCATGCCTAGCATTATAGGAAGCCCTGGGTTCCAACCCTGCACTGTATTAACACAGCATGGTAGCACACCTGCAGTCACAGCACAGGAGAGGGGCAGGCAGGGACATCAGCAGTCCAGAATCATCCTTGGTTAGATAGCGAAGTTTGAGATTTGAGGACAGGCTGGGATACAGGCCACCCTGCCTTGGGGATTGGAGGGTAGGGATCTGCAATCAGAGTTGTAAATTGGAGGAGGACATGCTTTCTGACTTCTGTGGTTACAAGCGATTAGTATGATGAGACCCAAAGACTAGTCACAGTGGGGGTCAGTTCTCAGTCACACGGGAACATTCCTACCAGCGAGCATCAGGGACTGAGGCATCTCTGCATCCTTGAATCTGGAGACCTGGGACTGGGGGTTGATCTTGAGAACATGGGTCCATTTATATTATGCATGCTACGTTCGTGTGTGTTTGAAAATGCCATGATAAAGAGCAGGTGTGATGTATACCTGTGTTCATAGCCCCATTCATCACAACAACTGAAATGTGCAAACTGGATGGTGGCGTCATCCGGACTAGAGATACGGTCACACCCTCACTGTAGCTCCCAGGCAGCTGTGCACAAGAAAGATGACAAGAAACCAAAACCAAGACCAGATCCTCAATCGCTTCTGGCATCTCTGGACAGAGCAAAGGACATTCCTGGTTTCTGACAAGAATCAAGGTCCCTGGCCCTAAGACAGCCTGCCTAGTTTCTGGCCTCCTGTTTCTATCATTCCCCCTTATCTAGGAATACATATAGAGAAATCAGAGTGGGGACTACCAGAGGCTGAGAGTGAGGGAAATGGAGAATTCTGTTTAAGAATGTTGTTTCGTAAGGTGGAAAGGCCAGGAAGGTGGGGCATGTTGGTGGTGGTATAACATTTAAGTGTACAATAATCAAGCACAGTTGATGTAGACAGTTGCATGGGCTAACACTGGTTTCTGCAGTGTTGGGAGCACTCCTAAAGTTGTCCAGGTAACGTTTGTATTCCAGCCATTCTCCGTAAGGAGATGAGCTAAACTTCATGTTCTGTTCTTGGGAAATCCCTTACATTGGAAGCAGAACAGACCTCGAGTGGGCCCTGCTGTCAATGGAGCTGGATTCTACACGGGCAAAGGAAAGTTGCTGGGCAGTCCCCGTAATTAAAGGAAGTAGCGTAGCCTAGCTACAAACCCAGTTTCTTCCCAGTTCTGGGTCTTGAAGAGATCATGAGAATGATTTTGGCCACAAAGAAGCAAGTTACAAAGTCAGAATTCAAGTTGAGATAAGCAAATTTACCATAGAGTAATGCAATCTTTAAAATAAAATAAAATAAAATAAAAAATTTACTGTTGATTTAACAGTGATTTAAAAAAAAAAAACACATAGCCCCCACCCAAAAAAATTGGTTAAAGAATACATTTGTCAGGAAATTGGAAAAGGCCAATTAGCCACTGGTAGCTATGTGGGTAATTACACACACACACACACACAAATAAATAAATAAATAAATAAGTAAATGGAAGTAATTCAGCAACATTTTTTAAGTTAGTTTATTAATATTTATTATTATAATATAATATTAGTATGTGTGTGCACATCTACATGCATGCACGTATTCAGGACTGCATGTATATGCACACATGCATGAGCCAGGAGAGGGAGGGCCTTGGATCCCCAGAGCTGGAGTTCCAGCATACTGGGATCTGCCTGACTTGGGTGTTGGGAATGGAGCTGCAGTCTTGTGGGAGAGCAGCATGTGCTCCTAGCTACAGCGTTATCTCCTACTCTGACTCTCTTACAACGAGGAAGCTGATACAGAGGTGATATAGCATTAGTTCCTCAGACAGGGAAAGGGGGGAAAGCCACGTCACGGCGTCAACCGTGTGCACCTGAAGGCCTCCAGAGAGACTTTCGTCACTATCATTATTCTTGTGCACCGTAGATTTAATTGAATTGAACTGAAGGGCATCTCTTAAGAATATAGTGTCCATAATGTTCAAAATAGAGTTTCTGTAGTGAGGGAGAGAAAGGTGGGGGGGGGGGGAGCAAGGGAGAGCAAGAAAGGGTAAAAGGGAAAGGCCCAGAATCCACGCACATCAAGTAAGATCACACCAAGAACAATTGTTCATGCTGTGAGAAACTCAACTCCACATGTGGAACAGCTGGAGAGAGGCCAGGGGAAAAAACGGAGAAGGCCCAGGCTGTGAGGCCCTTTTTTTTTCAGTTTTTATGGCAAAGATGGAGATTCTTTAAATGCAGTGTTCCAATGTCTTTTCTTGCTATCATTTCTCTAAATACGTGAGTGAGTGTTTGTGGGCCGCTAGGACCAAATATTTGGGAGCTGGGAGAGAACTGGGTGGGGGTGGACTTGGGGTGATGCACAGCCATGAGAAAGGCCAGTGGTTACATCCTACAGACAATGGAAGGAACTGGTCCTAGAAGCTGTTCTCTGGGGCGTCATCCTGAGCCTGGTAGAGGCTGCCTAAGGTTACCTAATGGCTTTCTTCCGTCTCTTCTTTGTGAATCACCCACCCTACCCTTCGGCAGTACATGTTTCAGTCACTGCTGAATGCAGATATCTCATTAGACCGGGAATTAAGGGCTATTAAAAATGGTTTGCTGCTGGTCCCAGATTAAAGACAGCAGACCAATTTACCATTACAGTTGCCCTGGTCCAAAATAAAATGCAAATTGTGAAGATGGAGCAGTTAGAGGAAGGCAGGGTGAACTAGAGCACACCTCCCCTGACGCGGTCTTCAAAGAGAAAGACCGTTTGCTGAGATGGCACAAGTTAAGCGGCCTCCCGTAACCTGCTGCAGAGATAGAATTCCCCAACTGAAGACAGAGAGACTCTCCTCAGCCCGGACGTGCGTTCAGGGTGCAGAGCTAAGTCCTCTTAAGTCTTTGGAGGTCCAAAAGCATTGACTCCGTTAATGATCTTGAAGACAATTTATTTTTTAAATTATATATTTGTTTTATGTTATATATTTTCTCTGTGTATGTCTCTCTGTCTCTCTGCCCATCTGTCTGTCCCTGTCTTTTTCTCACACACACACACACACACACACACACACACACACACACACAAATAAATAACCTCAAAAAACCCTGAACCTAGCAATCCCCTAGCAACTGTGAGTTTAGCTCTTAGAATCATCTCTCTCAGGAAGTGTCCCATTGTCCTCTATTTATGATGAACATGGTATCATGCATTGCACCGAGACAGCAAGACCCACTGATCCTGTAACTGGGAAGACAGTTACATTGTATATCTGGAATGATTACAGGTTATTAAGTCTTTCATTTGTGATAACTTAGCCATGCTTCCCAGAAATACTAAAACATGAGGTCATCTTTTCAGGAACCCGATTCTTGTCTCCCCGCCCGCCACACACACACACACCGTACATTAATTGAACAAAGTAATGGGTTTCTCGTGACTTTTCCATACTCGTACCTGATATACATTGATCATTTTACACTCTTGTACTCCCACACACACATACCACACCACACCACACACACACACACACACACACCACCACCACCACCACCCCCAGTCTCTTTCTAGATCTAGACTCCATCTATGAGAGAAAATGTGATATGTGTCTTTGTTAGTCTGTCTCATTTTGCTCGATGTGGCCTCCTGCCATCCCCATTCCCATGGCTTCTTTATGGCTGACGTCTCGGTTGTGTGAATCTAGCCTTTCTCTGGTTCCCCGTCAGTGAGCACAGAAGCAGGTGCCGTGCCTTGACTGTTGTGCTGGGATAAACGTGACCTATGCAGCCATCTCTGCTGAATATTGATCTCTTCCGGTATAAAGCAGGGAGAGATGAGCTGCCCTGGGTTCTAAGTTTAGGTTTGGGGGGGACCAGGAGATTCGGTTCTTGAGCTTGTTTCCCCCGCTGTACAACACAGTCATCCTTCAAACATGACTCTCATGTACTCAGCGTCTAAAACAGTTGGCCGTTACAAACTGGATGTTTTGTCCCAAGGAAATTAAAATGGGCCAATAAAACATCTGAACGTGTCAAGCTCAAGCAGCATTGAAAAAATGTAAGACTTGATGGTTTTCCCTCGGCGGCCGCAGTGGCCTGGGTTCCTGTTGTTCTTTCCTTGCTTGTTTGCCTGAGTCCTGAAACCTGTCCGTTTTTATGCCTCAAATGCCTTCCTTATTCGTACAAGAAAAATCCAGGCCATTTATCTGTCTGTGGAAAATGCTTCATGGTTTCTCCCAAGGATTCTTAGGGCTACTATATTCAGTGTCACTCAAGGCATTAGAAACGGAAGACCTCAGCAGAGTGAGCGTTTTCAACCCCTACTGGTAGACTCCTTCTAGAGGCCTGACAAGTGTCCAGAAAGAGTCAGACACTGGGCTCTCACTCTTAAGGACAGGCTAGCCTCGAACTCATAGAGCTCTGCCTGTCTCTGCCTCCGCAGTGCTGGGACGAAAGGCGTGCGTTTGGCTCAGCTGTCACTCTTGTCACTGCTACTTTCGTCTCATTTTTCACTAGGACAGTTAACCAGAAAAACCATGATGGACAGAAAAGTGTCTAATCTCACACACACAGACCAGGATACAGTTTCTTCTCCTTGAAGATTCTTTTCTGACGTGATGACGTCACCGGTTGATGGACGAGCAATTGAGGTCTATAGTTTTTAGTTTTGATTGTCAGTTTGACAGGACCTAGAATCACCCAGGAGGCCAATCTCTGCTGTGTCATCGGTGAGGGAGCTTCTAGGATAGGTTCATTGAAGTGGGAAGAGTGACCCTAGCTGTGAGCAGCACTGTCCCATGGGCTGTGGTTCACGACTGAGTGGAAAGGAGAAACTGAACTGGCCACCTGTATTTATCTTGTCTCCTTACTGTGGGTGGCAGGGTGACCAGTTGTCAAACACTCCTGCCTCTGTGACTTCCCTGACCTGGACCCTTGGACCTTCAACCAGAATAAACCAGAATAAACCTCCCCTTTCTGGAGTCACTTTTTTATCAGATGTTTTGTCACAAGGAGAAAAGAAACTGGCCTGTCTAAACCACACCATTTCCATAAGTGGGTTTACCCAGCCACTTATTCCCCACATCCAAGGGTGCAGGGCCATTCTAGGAAGGTCCTTCAGTATGCTTGAGAACTTTGATAACATGTTTGCTTTTCCTTAAACACATCTTTGTTCTAGGAGAAAAGATTCACTGCTATAATCTAAACCCACCACTGATGCATGCTCTCTCTGTCTGTCTCTCTGTCTGTCTCTCGTCTCTCTGTCTCTCTCTCTTTCACATACACACACACACACACACGTCAAATTCTTACTGTGTGTATGCCCGTACTTTATTTAGTAAAGTTGAGGCACCTGATCTGGATAACTTCTTAGTATCTCTCTACCCAGCGCCTCTTTCATTTAACTATAAATTTCTTCTAAAGAGTACAAAGCAACCATGCTTATATTCTAGGTAGTCATAGTATAGCACTTAAAACTGTGACTTAAAATTAGGTCTTCAGCTTCGAAAAGCCTCTGCTTGAAGCATCTATTAGCCAGCAGTGAGTTGTATGAATCCTTTCCTCGTCTGTGAAGTAACGAGAGCACAGTGATGCGAATATCATAAAGAGGAGCAAACGTTAACTGAGTTCTTCCTGTGCTCCTGGCAACGCACAAATGCTCCCTGGAAGAGTGACTGGGTATTATTGTTCAAGCTACCAAGAAACAGAGAAATAGAAAATAGACAGGATGTGGGGGGAGGGGGGAGCTTTGGTACAATTACAAAATGGCAGTGGGGACGATAAACAGGGAAGGGGCGGTGGTGCACACCTGCAGTCCTAGCACTCGGCAGATGGGGGAAAGACCAGGAGCTCGAGGTCACTCTTGGCGGCATAGAGCGCTTGAGGCCAGCCTGGGATACATAAGACAGGTGGGGGTGGCTCGGGGGAAAGAAAAAGTAAGATCAACTTAGAGGATGGCTCAATTAATAAAACAATTGCTACATAGGTGTGAGAACCTGAGTTCAGATCCTACAAACCTGCATTAAAAAGTCAGTCATGTTCATGTAGGCCTGTAATGCTAGCCTTGGAGAAGCAGAAGCATGGATCCCTGGTTCTCAGTGGCCAGCTAAGCTAGCCTTGCCTCATCAGTTAGCTCCATGTTTAAGAAAGGTCCTGTCTCAAGAAAAAGAAAGTTGGAAAGTTCTAGGGGACCCCCTGCCATCCATCTCTGGCCATTTACACATCTCCCTTCCTTGCCCCCACCCCCACCCCCCAACACACACACACACACACACACACACACACACACACTACAGCCATTTAGGTATTGTTTCTTTTAATCCAGATTTCGGGCAGTAAAACCAATTGAGTCCAAAGAAATAAACTGTTAAGTCAAAACAACAGTTGAAAGAAGCAAGGATCGGTACTTTAAATTGTGCCAAAGAAGCGAAGTTGCCAGATAGGTTCTGAAGGATTCTCTTTCTCGGGAGACTTCTGTGGATTTTGAGCGCTTATCCTTCCCATAGGAAGCGCTGTTGGTATCATGGTGAAGGGAAGTGTCAGAATCAGGCCACCCCAGGACTCCCCCCTCTCCCCAGTGCTGCATCAGGACCAAGTAGGTCCCTGCTAAAGACAGACATTGAAGGAGGTACAGGCTAGGAGCAGGAACGCTTGCAGAGGCTGGAGGAAATGATCAGCTGCAAAAGGCAGAGTTAGTAACGGAGGATGTTTTCTTCTCGTGTTGACATCAGTGTCGCCCACCTCTAGATGTGCTATTCTGAAAACCTGACTTAGAACAAGCAGTGCTCAAGAAATGGCAAGAGCCCCACAGTAAAATTCAGTCTCCTGACTCACGCGCTAGACGAACCTTAATGTGGCCATGCCTGGGTGGTTCTGGGAATTAGTATTCCACCCCTACAAATCTAAACCACTTGCTACTTGGACAGCACCTTGTGTTTTACAAAACACTTCACTTAGGCGAGTTTAGACACATTGTTATAAAGACACTTTCTTATCCCCTTTCTGGGCAAGGAGCTAGATCTTGGGTGGTTGTGGACGGGAATTTCATAGCTTTCTATATGGGGGGGGGGGCTTTCTCTATATAGAATTAGCATGTTTGAAATGTTCAAAGAATCCTGGACTTTAACATTCTTCTTGCCTCAGAGTTTTCGTTCAGTTGCTGTGACAAGTGAATTAGGGGGTCAAGGGGGGAGCAAAAACAGTTTCAGCTAAGGCAGGACCATCTGCTGACCAGTCAGCCTTCCACCCTCAGCCGGGGCATTAAGACTCATGTTCTCATTGCAAACCTAATAGCTGTCTTGGCTGAGGTATCGTCTCACACATACAGATCCCAGAACCTTAAATATACGTGAAAATATATGACTGCCGTGTGATTTTTCTTTTTAAAAAAAAAAAAATGCAAATTCACCTGCAAGCCTTCCTGAATTTGTAATAAACTCTGAGCCTTAGACATGCTCACTGGAGATATAGATCACTTGTAGGATTCAGTCACAACACTATCACCACCCCCACTCCACCCCACCCCAAGTTTCTTTTGCCACTTTCCTTTTTTACACTGAAGTGTTGGGAAACAGGTAGCCCAGGTGACCCGGTCCCTTTGTTGACATAGAGTCTGGGAAACAGCACCCCCCCACCCCCACCCCCCAGATAAAGATAGTCAGTGCTCTGGATGGTCGGTGGCTCGGTCCGCCTATTCTGAGTAGAGTGACTCAGACATTCCACTTAAGTGGCATACTTTGTATCTTTCATCTTAAGAGTATAAATACTTCTTAAAAGTCCACGTGGAGACAGAGGAAGAAAATGAGCAAAGGGAGGGTGGGGAGTGAGGGGGCCCTGCCCAAGGTCACACTGGGCACGGATGGAAGCAGGGCATAGAACCTGATTCTCCTGGCTGGAATTCATTGTTCTCAGGCCTTCCTTCCAGTGACTCGATAAGGCGTTTTCGTCTCTAATTTCATCATCAAAGAGCCTGGGTCTGAAATTCTTATATTTTATGATAGCATCTTCCAAAATATGATCTCCTCTATCATTGGGGTCAATCAATCAGGTTAGTTTATTTTGGCAAAGTTCTGTGGACTTAGGTTCTGAGATTATATTGATCTATAATTCCATAAAAACTGAGACGGGGTATTCATGACACAGAGTTGATGGGAATGTTTTCCAGTTAAGCAATAATTAACCTTACAGATGAAGCTATTGGTGCCTATCATCTCTAAATAGGGCAAACCACTACGTGTAGGAGACAGCTAAACTGAATTAATAATACAAACGAAGCAGTAGTTGGTTTTGGTTCAGGTGCTTATATAATGAATTTATCAGTATTTATTTTGTTAATCTATCAATAATAAAATTTTGATTTGTTGCATATATAATAAAAGATGTATTTACTACCATGGGCAGGCGGATGCTCTCTTTACTCATTTCCTCCATGTGGACATGTTTACAAAGTATTTAGACCACTAAAGATGAAAGATACAAAGTATCTTTTTTACACCCCTCTCCAGCCACCATGGGACCCAAAGGCTCCAGGAGAGACTTTTAAAGTGTGAAGTTAATTTCTGTTAGAGTCCATCATCTTCTTTGAGTTCATCATCCATCTAAACAATTGACCTAAGAGCTCTGGCAATAAGTAACACTTTCATGCTGTTGCTTCACCTGGCATCCTCTTTCCTGTATGCATGGCTTTCTTTCTGAATACCAATGTTGCTGGACCACCATCCTCGCCTGCAGCCCAACACCAGAAGAGTCTTGAGTGGCTGTGTTATTGTTGCTGTTCTTGCTTTTGTCCCATTTGTCCAGTTCCATTGGCAATGGCACTTCCATGCATCAAGCAATGTCTTGGACCAGTCATCCTGTCTGCTGCCTTGGACTGCCCAGCTAGCCTTGTTGCCGCCACATTTTCCCAAGCCTTTTTCCCCCTCCTACTGGAAACCTGCTCTTAGCAGTTGCCTTCTTCAAATTGTGCAGTGGCTCCTCATGTCCCAAAGTATAAAAGTTCACATTTTTTGGCACAGCGCGAGCGGCCCTCCCTCTGTGACCTGCCCCTGCCCTCCTCCTGTGTTCTATTTCTGCTACCTTAGCCCAGGACATAGGACAAGAAGAGTGCTCAACTCCTGGTCTGTGAGGAATGGTGGAATAAAGCAGTCTGCTTCTTTCCTGCATATATGATCACACACAGTCTAAGTCCGGGACACTGACTCTTCGGTGTGGTAGTAGGTAAGCCTTCTTGACAGAAAGGTGTGGCCTTTTAGTATGCTTTTTACCATTTTTATTATTTGAGCTCCACAGCCAGACAACCTATACAGAGCCAGGGATTCTGGCCAAACAGCTGGACTGATGTTCCTAGACCTATCAGCAGCCGTGGGCAGGGCAGGTCAACATGTTCCATTCCCCACCCACCTGCAGGCCCTGTGGCTGCTTGTGTCTCAGCTGGCTTAAGTCCTTTCCCAGCGGGGTCATGTAGACACTTTCCCTTCCATTCTTTTCGTTTTCAAACTCTTTCTCAATAAGACACTCAGTGTTGCCACACCCGTGAGCATAGATGCTCCTGGCCTCTTTTAGAGAGTGAAGCTGTTCAGATGAGAAAGAATAGAATTAGACACCGGGGGCATTTCACAGCCCTGAGAGTGCTGTGTCTTGGGGTGGCCTGTGTGATGGGCGAATGCAGCACCAACCAAGGATTTGGGTGTCCCTGAAAGCTGGGATCATCATGAAATCATCAGGAATATAATGGAACAAGGAGAAACTCTCAGCAGGGGCTTTGTTTGCAGCCAGCTCTCTCTGAATGCATGGTCAGACTATGAAAAGAGCCCTGCCCAGCAATGGGCACTTCACCACATTGAGTTCCAGGTGGCTGGGACTTGGGGTGTCTCTGGTGACTCACTGGAAGCTGCTAGTGGATCTCTCAGGCTAGCTTTCTCTCTGCCTCGTTCCTTGTTTTTACTTGGGAACTGGTGTGGAGCAAAGATTAAACAGTACTGGGCTTGTAGACAGAAGAAAGGGGATTGCATTTACTATTGTGACGATTGTTTTTATTTCTCTCTGTAGCCCTGGCTGTCTCGGAACTTGCTTCGTAGACCAGGCTGGCCTCAAACACAGAGATCCATCTGCCTCTACCTCTCCAGTGCAGGGATTAAAGGTGTGTGCCACCACCATCTGGCCAAAAGGATTCTATATGTAGGCTGGATCGGAGATTATTGGTGACCTCCCAGCACTCCCAGTGTCTGCTTTTGAGTAGTTCCTTCGTGACCTCTGAGATCCACAAGCAGGTGACCTCCCATACTGCTGATGTTATCACTTGTGGCTGGATATCTTTCCAGGTAGAAGGAAAAGGGAAGAAGGTTTCACCTCCTTTTAGTAAAGAAGCTGGAAGGTCAGGCTGGAGAGATGGCTCAGTGGTTAAGAGCACTAACTGCTTTTCCAGAGGTCCTGAGTTCAAATCCCAGCAACTACATGGTGGCTCACAAATATCTGTAAGGGGATCCCATGCCCTCTTCTGGTGTGTCTGAAGACAATGACAGTGTACTCATATAAATAAAATAAATCTTAAAAAAAAAAAAAAAAAGAAGAAGAAGCAGCAGCTAGAAGGTGTTGGTGGGTGGGTGTTTGTTGTTTTTGTTTTGTAACTTGTGAGTACATGCATGATGCTCATTAGGGACCTTCTGAGAATTCAGACAGACTTTAATCAATTCTGCAGGTACAGTAGCCTGAAATGGTCTGTGCCCACCAAAGCACAGGCTGAGTCACTAACTCCAACAGTGAACCAGACATCTTAAGTTCCATCAGCGTCGATGTAGCTTCCGTTCATTCTGTTGACTGCTAAAACAGCGCCTGTCCCCTAGTCACTTATTTGCTGAGGGAGTGAGCTTATAAGTAAATAAGGGAAATGAAATAAACAAACGATGTTTCGTTGCTAATTTATTCTGCTAGAACAAGTCTACGCATGAGCCTCTGAAGTCTGCCTCTGATCTTTTCTCACAGGCACATTGTTTCCAAGCGTTGAAAACATGGAGCACTGAGGCACACTTGTTTGCATTAAAAGTTATTTACTTCTTCCAAAACGTGGGAGAAATTCCTCAAAGGGGCGGGGCATGCTTCACATATTACTACCTTAGGGCATATTATTGAAGAGAACACTCACCTGGTGGCTTTATAAAACTACATTTTGGTTCTGTAGATTAAGATCCATTTGGCGCTCCCCAGTACTTACAACCACTTAGCTTCCAGACCACTGCCTCAGCTCATTTTTCTCTTATCCAGATTGATCTGGACAACATGATAGGGTTGGAAGGCAACCTCCCAAGAGGTAGGTCAATGACTGCACCTTGCTGAAGGGAAGGCTATGTCCAGGGCAAGTTAGAAAGTCAGTGCGTGTACCTTGCACACAATGTTTCTTACAGCATCAGTGTTCAAAAGGGTAGGGTTGGTTCCATCTGTGACATGGCTGACTGCAAACCCTCCTGTTTCCCACTTCTAGTCTCTCCCCAGGGTTTCCCAGCTTGGATCTCCTTTATCTGGCAAGGTTTCTCCTTGGTCAGAGGCACACTTCATAGGCTTGGATCAGGGAACACAAAAGGACCTACTCCAAGTTATTTATACAGGGCACCTGACTGTTCAGATTATTTGCATTTCTGCTCTAAACAATTGTTTGTTTATTCACCATATAGCTGTAGCATAGCCCATCTGGGTAATACTTAACCCTTGATTACTTACAGGGCATTCACGCAACTCCTTTTTCTCATGTGTTCTAGTTGAGAGTAACAGTTCATAAGCACAGGAGTAGTACATAGAGGCCAAAGGGTGCGAAATCAGTAAGATAAGTCACATGGGAAAGACTGAATCTGGGGAGAGCAGGGTCTCAGCGGCTAGAGGACATGCTTCGCGATAGAGACCATCCGAGCAGACCTGACTTACAGCGAGAGAGAGGTACAGAGCAAAGACGTGGGGGACTTGCCAGCCTAAGGCGCAGGCACACCTACAGCGTTAAAATAACAAGATTGGTCAAGTCTGAGAAGTTAGAGGAGAGGAAAGAGAAGAGCCTTAATATGGAGGGATTTAGGCTTAGACTGATGTAGAGGCCCTTTGTGAGATTGTAAACAGATGAGTCACATGAGCTGGCATGTGTGCTAAAAAGACATCTGGGTCTCTTTGCGGTGTTATAGCCTATGGGAGGAAGACTAGAAGCCAGGAGACCCATCAAGAGGCTATTGACAAAACCGACTGCAGAGATGGTTGTGTGTAGACCAGAGCAGTTATAATAAAGGTACTTCCAAGATAGGAAAGTCCACACATTGCCTCTCAGTTGGTCTCCCAATGGGGAAGATATGGAATGGGCAGTCAAAGCTTGGGAAGCAGTAGAAGAGGGAGGAGTCAGGAGAGGGCTCGGGAACACGCCTTGGATGCTACCACAAAAGAGGTAAGCAGAAAGACAGCTCGTGTAGCCAGAGGAAGCCCAGTCACTGTTTTAAGGTGGAGGAAGGTCCCCGTAGGAAAAACTCAGTGCTACTCTGATTCCTCAGACAGCAGCCCCACAGCCTTGATTGATGCGGGGAGGGAGGAAAAATGCAAAATGGAAACAGATGCGTTATTACTTGAAGTGTGTTTTACACATTTGGCTATCTACTGTGAATTTCGACAAAGCTGAGTCGTGGTCTGTAAATACCCTGAACTTAGTTTTCATCGAATTATGTGACCTTCCCAGTTGATTTAAAAGAATACCATGTAACAGTCTCTCCTTCTTAATGGGAGACATTAGGTAAAACGTTTCTCTATCAGTGTTAAGCTATCAGGGAAGTGTCAAGAGAGCTCGTTGTTAGTGGGTTACAAACCGTTAGCTTCCTTAACTCAGCCCAATTAGTTTTTAAATACCAGATGTGTTTGGTTTCCAAACTTGTTTTGTTTCATTTGTGAGCTTTTAGAAGTCAGGGTCTGCTTTATTCTTTATGTAGAAAGAGTTTCTGCTGTGTGTTCGAACTGTGTGTATTTAAAAATATAGCTTCGGAATTCGGCTATGGCTCACAGCATAGAAAGAGCCCCTGCTTTCCATTTAAAAGTTGAAGACGACATCCTTTAAAAGCAGATCTTTTGCATAGCTTGGTGAATGTCAAAGCTACGATTTTATGAGTTGTGTGTTTTGCCTCAGTAGCTTTGGAGTTATCAGGTTATGTTCTTTGCTGTTAAAATTTGATTCACAGCTTGAACTTTTATTTGCAGTCATGTCTTTTTAAAGTCTGATTCTGTTCCATTAATAATCCCCTAACAGGATGCATTTGAGAGGAATGGAAATGTTTGCTGGTTAACCTTAGGACTGTGTAGCTTGTTTCAAAGTGACCCGTTCAGTTGTGGCCCTGGAAAAAGAATAATCTTTACTTATTCACAAAATTTGAAGCTGGGATTTATGAAATGCTTGATCCAGCTAAAAATGTTAAGATTTTTTTTCACAAACAGAAAAGGGAGAATTAATTGGAAATATCTTAGCATCATTAATATCTACTAAAACTGACTGTCATCTCAGCTTATAATGCCTCAGAAAAACCAGACCATTAGAGTTAGTTAGGTTTCTAATTATTTTGTGATACTAAAATTTCTAAAGCAAACTTAAATCCAATGTAAATTTCTGCAGTGTGCATCATTCTTGGTCATGTGATCTCAGATCAATGGCAGTCCTTGAGCCATTATTACTATGTTCATGACTAGTGACTCCTCCCCATTTTTTTTTTTTTTTGTGCATACCTGTGTGTTAGTCAGTATTCTATTGCTGTGAAGAGTTACCATGGTAACTCTCATAAAACAAAACATTTAACTGGGGCTTGCTTACAGTTGAGAGGTCTTAGTCCGTTATCACCCTGGCAGGGAGCATGGTGGCATGGTGCTGGAGGTAGTAACTGAGAATTCTCTATCCAGAACTGCAAGAAGAGAGAGACTGTGGGCTTGGAATGGGGTCTTGGAAACCTCAAAGCCCACCCTCGTAACACACTTCCCCCCAAAAGGTCACAACCCTAATCCTTTAAAAGTTTAAATCCTCCCCACCCCACTCCCCCACCCCCACCCCAGATGATTAAATCAAGTCTATGAGCTTACTGGGGCTATCTTCATTCAAACCACCACAGCCTGCTTCTTGTCCAGTTATTTTTCCAGGTGACCCAACAGTGGTACAAACAGTCTATATGTGGTAGAGGGAACGTCTAGATCTTACTTTGGACGTTTTCAGATCATTGCAAACATGAGCAGCACAGAAGCATTCGTGTCATCTCTAGCAGCCAGGAACTCTAAAGCAAAGCAAAGCCCTGCACTGTGCGCTGCTGCTGTCGTCTGATACTGGCATCTGGCACAGCGATCGCAGCTAACGTTAGAATGAGAGCCTCTCCTCTTTGTTGCTTTGCCCAAAGAAAGTTTCTTTCTTCATGATCCATAGAAAATGCCTCGATCGGAGATACCTCTCGAGCTGCTGAAAACTGTGCTAGCGACCAGGGTTTCTGGGTCTAAAATCTCTAATGATAAGACAATTCTACTGTCTTATGTTCTGTTAGCCAATCGAATTGTAGTCTATGCATCTCACCAACCCCGCCCCCCACACACACATTCACATACATGCACTCTAGCCTCTAGCTCAACCACATATCTATATAATTCTGTATAAAGTAAGGATAGGAGATGCCTGTGCTCTGTCCAGAAAAATTTAATAACTTGTTCAAAGTAATATGGTTTTTTAAAAACAACCAACCAAGACCTTCGAACCCAAGTCACCTTGACTCAACGCACCAGTAGGAAGTAAAATTAATCTCCTCAATTGTGATCTTAAAAAATATGGCCCCAGATAAGGGAACTGGATTTTGGAGGGGAATAAGCAATGATGATGAGCACTTTGGTGAAAATCACCAGAAATTTTTAACATGAGGAAAGCTTGCTTTTTCTAAATATTTAAACTTCTATGCCAACTAGTAATTTTTCTTATATTCTCATTTTTCACCTAGCTTTAAAAAATATATATATATCACAAAAAATTCCAAGCATTTATAAAAGTTGAGAGAATAGTATAATAATCCCACCTCGCCATCACCCACTCAACAGCTCCTAGATAATTTTTTTAAGTCTCTATTCCTAAGTATTCCTGACCCCACGCTGGCTTGTTTTTAAGCTCATCCCCAAAATCTTACCATTTATTTCATCCATAAGTAATTCAGTATAGATAGTAGGCGAGTCCCAATCCATCTGTGAAGCTGATTTGGTGCAGTGGCAATTACAGTCATGAATAAAGCAAATAATTAAAAAAAAAAAAAGAAAAGAAAGAAAGAAAAACAAAACCCTTTTCTAAAATGAGCAAAGTCTATACAAGGGTTGTTTGGCCCTGAAGATTGCATCACTTCAGCAGGAATTCAAATCCTCCCTTCCTGGCCTCTCAGCATCAGATTCTAGCTGTAGGTGTGCCAAGGCATGCAGAAGGACGCTTGTTCTTGAACACATTGTGTGTACCGACTGTGAGATATAGCATACCATCCAACTGGAGTCAGGAATGCTCTCGCTCGCTCCCTCTCTCTCTCTCTTTTATAATCACTTCATGTTGTATTTATGCTCCAATATATTTTTAAGACATCATCCTATATAAGGAAATGTAAGGGAATGGCTCTCTCAGCCACTTCTGGACGGACAACCTGAAGCATTGCTGCTACAGAGAAAGCACTCACTGATTTTGAGTATTTTCTCTTTAAGTCCTTTTGTTGTCTAATTGGAAAGCTGGTAAAATACTATCATTTTCCAGATAAAGTTCTTGGCAAGATTTCTCTCTTTCAATCCCCCTAGGACAAGCCATAGCTCCATGAAAACATGAGTCAAATACATTACAAATTTCCCAGGGAGAATCAACATCTTTTCCAGCTGTTTGGATAGTTTGTCTAACATCTGACCAAAGCTCTCATCTCCGAATATTGCTCTGGGCTTTTACACTTCGACTTTGATTTGTTCAATATTATAATTTAAAAGCTGAGCCAATAGTTTGAATCTTCACTAAAAGACTTTTAACTCTTATCACTTAAAACAATAATATTTTTTTTAAACCAAAAGAAACCAAAAAGTCAGACCATTACCTTAGGCAGTTCTCTTGAACAATGCAAAAAAAAAAAAAAAATCCTTCTGAATTCCATCAAACCTCCCATCCCTCACCCTTAGATAATTTTTCTATTATTAATAAAGTGAAATCTCTCTCAACTATAACATCATAAAGAATTAAAGGTGTTTTGATTGATGGGTTCCAGGTTTCCTATTTTAAATGTCTCCTAGCCCCGGCCAGTTTGTTTTAATTTATTCAGAAGGAATGTATTTGTGATCATTCCAATTAATTTCTTGTCTGTTTTGTCTGGCATCTGTGTGAAACTAGTTATAATAGCTTTAAAGTTTGGCAAGCCGTACAGTAAACTGCCCAAGGTGGGATGGAAAAATTTCAGGGCCCAATTAACAAGCCAGCTTGTTCCCAGCCTATCTACAGGAGATCATCTGTTGCCTCCAGTTGTCTCATAACTGTTAGGAACGTTTGATGAGTGACTCCAGGGGAGAAGGTAAAATGGAGTGACTACGTCACTAAGCATGGGTTTATGGGTAAAGACGGAATATCATTGAAGAGCGTAGTGCCTCTCTAGTTCCCTTCCCCCCCCTTCTTCATCTTCCCCGTCCTCCATGGAGAGAGTGGGAAAAAGTAGGCATTAAGAAGCCTGCAGGAAGAGGTGGACCTAAAATTAGTGGTAGGCCATTTTTGTTGACTCAGCACATATGAGACCCTGGATTCCCAGAATGGGAGAAGGGAGAAAGGAGGGTAGGGCTGAAACTGTATTCAAGGCATCATTCAAACAAAGCATCCATCTTCCGTACCCACCCTAAAATAGGCCAGGCAGCCATGCAATAACCTAATTAAGATAGCCTAATAGCTACAATCAAAACTCATTTACTTTTAACAATTGTTTTGTCTTGATTGATTATCGTTCAACCTTTTTTACTAGAAAAACAGAAACTTGAGATTCTCTGTGGCCACATTCACTATCACTTTCACAGTTTCCTCTCAAGCTTCACCTATGGTTGGAAAATAGGAACTAGATACGTTCTTGAACTTGCACTTCAACATGAAGGCATGTTTTCTCTCAGAATCTGCTCCTGTAAAAAAAAAATGTAAATTTCATCTCAATCGAAGTATTTTAAATGACCCAGCCAGTGTTACCAATGCAGAGTTTTAGCCATGTCGTTTTCATTATTGAAATGACAAAAAGGTTTTTAGAACTTCCACACTTTAGAATACTCTAGACACTTGAGGAAAATGATC
The DNA here is from genome assembly GCF_000001635.26 of Mus musculus. Taxonomy (NCBI): domain Eukaryota; kingdom Metazoa; phylum Chordata; class Mammalia; order Rodentia; family Muridae; genus Mus; species Mus musculus. The sequence continues at coordinate 114,096,176 of NC_000079.6, forward strand.
AGTGGACTAAATTCAGAGATCATTATCCTATTACATATTTTACTGGATTTTAGCAAGATAGTTATACTTAAAGCAGAAATGTGTGTGTGGTGTGGTGTGGTGGTGGTGGTGGTGGTGGTGGTGGTGTGTGTGTGTGTGTGGTTTGTTTTTGTTTTCTTATTGGAAATTCAGACCAACTTGTTCTTATCTGTTTAGATAACTTTCTGATACGTCAGCATGTGTACCTAAATTAATTAATCTTTCTCTTTGTTCACACTACATTTTGCTCTTGGCAAAAGTGCTGAGCTGACTGTTGTCACATGTTTTTAATTTTTGAAAGGAAAAAAAAATCCATCTCTCTAAGATAGACATGGAAAGAGAAACCAACTGCAGAGAACTCACAGTAAGAGGAGAGCAGTTGAAGGCCTGCCATGAATACTTACCAAAAACCTATGACACTATTTGGCCTCCTCTCCTTAGCTGGGGAATTCAGATTATTGTGTACCTAATAGTGCTTTTGTAAACACTTCAGCATTTAAAAAATATATATATGTGCTGCTGGAAAAAGCCTGCCTGACTTATAAACACATAGTTACTAGAGACACTAGAACATATGCAGTGACTTTTAAAGGCATAAAATGTACTCGAACAATGAGAAAGGGAGTATTAGAGTGTTCCACGTATAAAGTAAGCCAGCCCTTCCCCAAACCAGTCCAAACCAGTCCCCTCCAGATCCTTGGGGCTCTCTCTGGTAAGGAGTAGGGCTCAGCCACATCCTTGATTCATTGGCTTTCTCCTGCTCCCACAGTAAAGTTGAAATTATGTCTAATTTGTCAAGGTAATGTGTGTATTTGATTTGACTATGAATCCACTGTCCTGCTTTCAGCTATCTTAGTGAACTTGGTGTCAATGAAAATGTTTTGGATATTTCAAGGCCGTTGTGAGTTTTTAGCCGTCGGCCTACCCCCCCACCCCCACCCCCAAGTTCAAAACTGCTAGATGTTTTAGATGTCTGTGTTTTCATGGGTTGGACCTTAGATTCTTATAAAGGACAAGGGAAATGGAGAGGAAAAGGCCAGGCATGACATATTTTGCTGACTCTGATACTGAGTGCTTGAAATGTGAGATTTTCAGGCAGATGCATCTTGCTGCCTATATCAGGTTAGTCTGTCTAACTGTTCCCTATACAAAAGAGGCAGCAGCTAAATCCAGGACTCATTGCCTCATCACACTCTGTCTCCATGTCTTGGTTTGTTTTCTGTTGGTTTGTTTTCCTACTGCTGGAGATTGAACCTGGGGCCTTTCCACGCTAGTCAAGTGTGCCACCACTGAGCTATGCCTGCAGCTACAAGATCTTTAAAACTACTGTCACCCTGGCTATCAGCAATGGCTCATTTTCTCTGTCCCCCACCCCGACGACCCCTGAAATCCAGCTCTGCTTCCCACCCCAGCCACTGCTTTATCCACGATCACATCTTTAGCTCCGATTTAGAGGATGCTTACTGGTCCTCTCATCGTCTCCCTCTTTGGCCTTTTATTTCTTTCTTAACATTATTCGGTCCCCATTCCTATTTTTTCTCTGCTTTCACAGCTTCTTTGACACCCTACCTAAGTGCCTGTGGGATGTCTGGCAGGGTCCTGGCATGACGTTCGAGGCACAGGCTTCGGTCCCTTTGTGTGTACTCGTGTCTACCAGCTTTAATTTTCTTTAGGAAATGCCACCAACCAGTTGTGTGCATCATTCCCATACCATGCCCAGTTAGTGAATTTTACCACATCCAACACAGACATAAATCATGAAGCCATCCCAGTCTTGTCAGCCCTGTGGCCAACAGCTGTCATCTACTTTTGCCCCACTTGCCTTGACCTTATCATTTGATAGTCGTATATGTCCTTGTTGTCATTAAAGGGACTATTTGGAGAGCAAAGACACAATTTGAATGATAAATTTATCACGTCTAAGCTGGATTAAGCTGCAATTCAATAAAAGTGGGAATATCTTTGACAATATTAGAAAATGGCAATAAAAGATGAATAATTTGAAATTATCTTAACATTAGTTAACATTGACTGCTAACTAATATTTCCTATTGTACTGAAGACTTTGACACATACAAATTTTAGATAGAATTCCCATCTATAAATTGATTTCTGTTTTCCCGGAAGAGCATTTGCATACCTCTTCATTAGTATTTCTAGATCTGACTATCGTGGTTTTGTGGCAGTATTATATTGCTGGAGCAGGACTCAGTAAGCCAGTGTCTGGTTGGTACACACTCAGGCTTGTTCCACTTTTTCATCATTGTAACCAAGCATTTTTTTTTATGTTTTTTGTTTTTGACTGTCTATTTTCTGAGAAGATTATTGCGAGTAAAATGGGCCCCTTGGAGGGAAAGGATTGCCTAGAACTTTTAAACTAGTTTGCGCAGTAGTTATGATAGGGTTACTACCAGTTTATGGCCCTGTCCTGACAGAATATGAATTTGTCTTTGTTCTCCACAGTGATCATCGTTATTGTACTTTTGGATTGTTTTTAAACAGCTACACAGATGAATAATGTCAGTCCAGTTGTTCTAATTTTAGACAGATTTCCAAAATATTGGGTTATCCAGTTGCCAAACCCACAATGGATGAGAAGCAGGAAATTGGAGGGAAAAAGATGACTTGCTACAGTCAGATCCATTGGCAGTAGTGTGAGATACGGGCAGACAGAGCAACAGTGGGCACAGACACAAGAACACCCAAAAGCCAGAATCCCAAAATGCACAGTGCATGGTCCACTGAATTGATATCCCATCAGCCATTCTCTGCTCTGAGGTCTAAGGCTTTCACTGTATTTCAACGCAGTGCCCCATCTCTGCATTCTCAGTTCTACTGTGGTGGCACAACTTGGGCTAATGACTTTTAAAGCTTTCATTTTTGATCAAAAATATCATAAATAAATATTGACTTCTTAACTGTTGTCTCATTTTCTTAAGTGCTAGAAAAAATATTTATGTGATAGTACAAGATACTTTCCAAGGAATCTTCAAGGTCTGGGCAAAATGGCTACTAGAAGACATGGTGTCTTGCTTTCAATGTTAAGGGACTATAGTGTGTGAAGACAGAATTATATTTTTCTCCTCTAGCTTGGAAAATAAGTCGCAGGTGCAGAAACAGGTTTCTAAAAAGTAGTGCTTCCTATTTCTGGCAAGATTTTTCTCATGAAATGTTTTGCAAACTATTAGGCCTCAAAGGAATGTTGGTTATCAATAAATAACAGCTCCTACATTTTACAGAAAAGACAACCAGTGGGTTTTTTTTTCAATGTAACAGGGTGACTTTATAACGAGTTCTATAGTGTGAGCATGTCAGAGCAGAATTGAGTGTCTGATTGTCAGAGTTGCTGAACGAAGAATGTTTTCATTCTAGAAAAAAAAGAAAAAGAAAAAAGGATTAACTAACTATGAAAATGCCAGCTATGCTAACGACCCTGTCCGTTCTGGTTTATGGATGTGTGTAAAGCCAGCAAGGGGGCTGGGCATGGTGGTGCACGCCTTTAATCCCAGCACTCGGGAGGCAGGCAGAGGCAGGCGGATTTCTGAGTTCGAGGCCAGCCTGGTCTACAAAGTGAGTTCCAGGACAGCCAGGGCTATACAGAGAAACCCTGTCTCAGAAAACAAAAAACCAAACAAAACAAAAACAAAAAACAAAAAGGGTTGCAGTTGTAACTCAACCACGGCCTAACATCCATAAGGACCTGGGCTCATTTCTCAATGAAGAAGAGGGAAATGCCTTTTGCAGTCTTTTTCAACGGTAAAACTCTTTCCAAAAGGAAAGCATAAATAAGGAGTGAGTTTACTCTGCAATGTTAGTTGTTGTCACTGAAGACCCTTTTATAAAGAGAATCTTGGATAAAGGGATGGCAACTGAATTACAGCTCCTGCCAGAGGACGCCGGAGCAGGTCTTGCTTGCTGAAGAGGTGGGCCCTTGTGGTTGCAACCAGGCTCATTGGGGCAGAGGCTTGACCTTTCACAGTTTCCCCAAGCGTTCGTTCTGGGAACCTGGCCTCGTGTGGCTGCCACCTCTCATCTACAAACTTCAGAGAAGAAAAACAATCTCTGGCCTTATATCAAGGGAATCTCAGAGCATTAAAAAAAAAAAAAAAAAAAAAAGACAAATTCCTGCTGTAGAAAAACTGGCCATCTCTTTCCAGGAGCCATGGTAATCAATTATTGAAGATATGAACTTATTCAAGCTACATTTTAAAGTTAAGTTTTCTATCCTTCAGTTTTCATTAGGTATGAGTTTATTTTCCATGAAATTTCATAAATTGGATGAGAAAACAAAGTGAAACTTCTCTGTTGTCAGAAGACTGTATGATTCTCTGTGCTGGCTCCTATGGGGAAATGCTATTTTTCACCCAAAAGCAGACTAACTTCAATTCTTCAGTTCTGGAATAAGGGTTTCAAGATGTATTTTTACCATGCCAAAGTCTGAAGGGGGAAAGAAAAAGAGCCTTGCAAAACCAAGACCTCAATGTGGAAATCTGACAAGCACACTCTGATCGCCTCTCTTGGAGATAACAAGTTCATTGCTCGTTTGAAAGAGGGAAACACATGCTAATTAGTTGTCACTTCCTACTGTCAGGTTATTTCCATCCTTCATTACCTGTTTGGTTTTTTTTTTTTTAATTAATCTTATTTTTGTATCTATTTATTTATTTTTCAGTCTATGTTGTAGGAAGCACTCCTCTGTCTCTTTCAGACATGCTCTGATACTGGAGTCACAGAGGCCACACAGTAGTAGCTGTCGTCCAGATGCATGTAGTACTTTTGGGGGGTTCCATGGTTTGTTCTCATTCCACTTTATTGCTTCCTCCTTATGGATACCCATAGGTATTTAAAGGGCACCCTAAGACTCTCTAGGCCTTGGTCCAATGCAAATGAGCCCATGATAAATGATGAAGTCTATCACATCACTTAAGTTTAACAACGCCCTCAATTATTTTTCATTACTTTTGTTGGGGGCAGGCAACATGTGTCCACTTGACATATACTTCTGGTCGACCCTTGCATGAGGACAATGAACCAATGTTTAGGTTTTGGGGTTTTCTTTTTTTTTTTTTTTTTTACAAGCTGATTCAGATAACGCTTCCAGATGAAACTTACTTCACATACACTGACAACACACTTTCGTGTGGTTCTAATTATAGACCCTGGGCTCACTTCCAGCTCTGGAGATCATTCTCATAGAAGATTCTATAGCTATGAGTATGACTTTTTCAGTGAGTTAATATTGTTTGGTAACATAGGGCTTTGGCTGTATTTTGTTGTCGTTAATGGTAACTGTATAAATTATAGTAGCTCCAGGAGCAAAATACATCCAACAGTTCATATGACGTAATAGCTGTTTGTTTGCGTGCTTGCTTGTTCTGAGGCAAGGTCTTGCTCTATAACCTAATCAGGTCTCAAAACTCTCCATCCACCCACCTTATCTTCACTTCTCAGTTTCTGAGGTTACAGGCAAACACCACTGCACCAAGTTATACCATATACCATACCTTTTAAATTATGAATCTGTGATTTCCAACTGTTTGCTAGAACAAATTATGTAAGCACGTAACAGAACAGTTTGCTAATGCCTGTCAAAAATACAATACTTTTCCATTTTCTCTAGGGATCTACTTGAAGAAATACATCAAACTTTATGCAGAGAGGTGTCTATTGAAATGTTGCTGACATAGTAACAACTCGTGAAAAACCTAAATAGCTCTCAGTAGGGAAGATTAACTGCATTACCTCTGTGCAATAGAATACCATGCAACTCCTGGGGGGAAAAAAAAGTAAAGTCAGTTTCTATATATTGCTGTTAAAATATGTTTAAGACAAAAACGTCAAAAATGGCAAACAGGTTGCAAGAAGTCTGTATGGTATTTGTTAAGTCTATTTTTCTGATAATATATCCAATAAGTTAATATATACAATTGCCCTCTCTTCATACAAAGGTTTGGATTTTTGGAGGCTGTGGACAAGCACAGATACACTGAAGGGTAATTTACAGGGTGGGATTTGGCCGATAGAAAATCATGTGGCATTTACCTTCTGCCTCGTGGCTTTCTCTACTGTTGCATTTTTCAGACGAGTACATGTTTTTATCTCCTGCTTAAAAAACCATTTGTTCTTCAACCATGTGGTTAACAGAACTGGACTTTTTTTTCCTCTCTCTCTCTCTCTCTCATTTTTGTTTTTATACATCACAGCTAACAATAGACTTAAATCTCCAGAGTCAGAGACTTTTTGAGCACCATCCTGATGCCACAAGGGAGAAACTCCACATCCTGACCTCATCTGATAGTCTAAGATACATCTGATAGTCTGACACTGTGATACAAAGTCACCTTGAGGCTGTGTGTCAAGTGTGTGTAAAATACAAATGGATTTGAGTTTAGATTTGCGTCCCATGTCCAGTATCTCATTATTGAAGTGTTTCAAAATTCTAAACTCTCTGAAATCTGAAAGAATTTTAGGCACAAGCATTTTGGAATATTTTAAAATATAATGAAACATTCATTTTTATGATTTTTTTATTTTATAATCGTATTTTATTAGTTTATTTTACTATTATACTCCTTATCCTAAAATTGACTTCTGAAGGTCTGTGATCATACTTATTAATGTCTGTACTTGCCCAAGCAGAAACTGAAAAAAAATTTAAACTGCCCATAGCATTATTTTAAGTAGTAGGACTGTTTTCTGTTCTTGGTTATTGTCCATTCCTTGACTTAGATATACATAGAAAATAAGCAAAGAGCAAATACCAAAAGCCCCCAGATTTGACCCTGTGGAAAACTGACAACACACTTGTCACAACAAGTCACAAGGAGGGGAAGGTGATTTGGTAGAGTTAGGCTCTGGAGCTTAGGAATATTAGTAGAACATATTTACCCTATTATCCTTATTTTTTTTGCATCAATTACCTTATTCATTCCCAGGTAATGAGAAATTGAGATACAAATTCTACACCAAGGTGTTGGCTCCCGAGAGCAAGGAATGCGTTTCTGGATGATGGGTGGCGAGAATGACTTGGATGCTTAGGTATGCATCCCTAACATCATCCCTTAAATGTGTCATCTAGACTCTAAGTATATCAAATGTTAGAACTGTCCATCTGGAGTCATAAGAGGAGGACTGGTTAATGGTTACTCGGTGAGTAAGACACTTGCCACCATGCCCAAAATGTCATAATGAATAAACATTGGAACAGACAAGACTAAAAACTAGCTGGGCAAACTCTTAAACTCTTCATGCCCATGTCTGATGTCAGAGTACTCCAGATCTCCAACTCCTTTAATCTTGGTTGACGGCAGCACGACTCTCTTTGGCTGGTTCCACTCCCTGTTAGCAGCTTTCCTTGGCAGTATCCTGTGACTCTGACATCTCAAGTCTCCAAAGCAACTTAACTTTACAGCTTCTTGTTTCAATGACTGGGATCCATACATGATCTTCTGGGCTCCTCCAGAGGGCTGTCATCACATCTCCAGCTCTGCCCTCTGTCGCACTCTAAGCTCAGGTTGATCTACTCCACTGCTGTTGCTGTTCTTGGTGATCATCCTATGGTACTGGCATCTCCAATACACCGGGAGCTTCCGCTGCAACTCAGCTTTACCATTAGCCTCTCATAGGCTTTCTTCATGGTGCCAACCCTCAACTTCTTTGGGCCATCAACTGCAGCTAAGGCTGTACCTTCACCAATGGCCATCCTTGGTGCCAAGCCTCAGCTGCTCTCCAGGATTCCTTCATGCCTTCAAAACCATCTTGGTGATTCTTATACATTACCAAGACCAGCTGCAGCACGAGGTACAACCTTGGCTATCTCTGGAACACGGTTTCTTTGTGCTCTCAGAAAATGCTTCCCAAATTTCACCTCAGTGATGCTGGTCTCTTCTTAATCGCCATTAATTTCTTAGCTCCAGCTAACCAGCATCAACTGTCCTAGTAGTTACTTCTCTTTTTGACTCTAAAGCCAGAGCTACATGGCCAAAGCTGCTGAGGCCTGCTGCTTGCTGGGGCTGGAACATGGCCCCCTTGTTCTATTATATCATCACCAGCTTTCAGTTTTCCAGCTTCTCCACTGCCTAAGCTTAGTGGTCCTGGAACTTGCTCTGTAGATTGACCTTGAACTCAAGAGATCTGCATGGCTCTGTCTCCTGAGTATTGCAATAAAAGGCGTGTGCCATCATGCCTAGACTTAGTCTTTTCTCTACTTGGAACTTGCTCCATTCCAGACTGGCTTTGAACTCCGAGATCTGCTTGCCTTTGTCTCCTGGGATTAAAGGTGCCTGGACTAAGCTTAGCTTGGTGGAATCTTGCCCCAAGGTCACCACTCCCTTATCATGTTTATCTCCTTGAATATAAGATTCAGCTCCATTCACTTGCTGGTGCCCCTTTATTACTTGAACCATATGTTTTATATGTTTCCTTTCTCAGCTTGCTCCTTTGCATTAAAACGCTCTTCATAAGACAAAACCAGAGAACAAAGACTCCGCTGGGCTTTTTTGGAGACTTCCTATGTCATTGCAATTAATATAAATCTCTTTACCTTAGCCTCAAGGAAATTCTTCAGACAAAGGCAAAAAGCAGCCACAGTCTTCACCAAAATACTACAAAAAACTATCTCTAGAACTTCTGCTCCACTGAAACTTCTTGGGCCAAGTCTGAACGGTTCAAATCACTCTCAGCAACAAAGTCTTCCATATGCCTACTAGGATGGCCCAGTAAGCCCCACTTAAAACATTCCACTGCTTTCCAATTCCAAAGTCCCCAAATTCACATTCCTCCAAATAAAAGCATAGTCAGGCGTATCACAGCAATACCCCAGTCCCTGGTACCAACTTCTGTCTTACTTAAGAGTTTTACTGCTGTGAACAGACACCATGACCAAGGCAACTCTTATAAGGCCAACATTGGGGCTGGCTTACAGGTTCAGTCCATTATCATCAAGGTTGGAGGATGGCAGTATCTAGACAGGCTTGATATGGGAGGAGCTGAGAGTTCTACATCTTCTTCCAAAGGAAGCCAGAAGTAGACTGTCTCCCACATGGCTAGGAGGAGGGTCTCAAAGCCCACCAGACAGTGACACACTTCCTCCAAGGAGGCCATACCTATGCCAACAAGGTCACACCCCCTAATAATAACACTTCTCAGGTGAAGCATGTTGAATTCGCCACAGCATCAAAGCTTAACACTGCTACATATTATGTTACCTATATAGCTTTACAAGCCAGGGCTAGAATATTGTGAGGGACCAAAGAATTTATTCTATATCCATACTGATCGTTACTCCTTTCCTGCCCCCTTAAATCCTGAAAATGTAACTAGAATAATAGGGTTGTTCTTGTGGCTATTGACTCCTTTCAAATATAAACAAACCAGAAAAAAAAGTTCTTCTGCCTCTTCCTCCTTCCCTTGCCCCACCTTGTCATATCGCCATATTGCTTCATTCCCACAGCACCTTAACCATCCATAACTGACCACAGCTACAATCGCTCTAAATTCTGTGCAACAGATTATCTAATGAGAGTTTATCTCCTTATAATCTCTATTTCAAAAAGTCATAGTATCAGGGGACTGGAGAGATGGCTTGGCAGTTAAGAGGCCATATTTCTCTTGCCGGGGCCTTGGGTTCAGTTCCCAGCATCTACATGATTGCTCACAATCATCTGTAACTTCAGTTGTAGGGCCTCCAGGGCTTTCTTCTGACCTCCATAGGCACCAGATATGCATGTGGAGGTCACATAAGTAGCAATATTTGAAAAAAGTATTGAATTATACAACTCAGTTGGTTTTATTAAATAATAGGCTTGCTTTACTTACTGAAATTTTATAATGCAGTTTATAGTAAGTTCCCCTATTCAGTAACATGAACACCTTACATTTACATTCATATATATTTATAGCTTCTTACTGTTTCCAAGACATGGGTATTACCTTCCTTAATTTCTATGAGGTAGTTAGAAAGTCTTCTACTTTAAAGAGAGACTGCTCAGAGCAGTTGAGTAGGTAACTCTCAGGGGATTGCTGAGCCTTGTAATTGGCACAGTGAAGGTTCCAATCAGAGCTCAGTTTTCTCTTCTATACCCCAGCTGTATCTCCTGGTAATGAAGAGTTCAGAACGCACATAAATATTTATAAACATTATGTCATCGTTCTGAACGAGTGGCTCTTACTGTTTTGACTACTTTATGGCGGTGGAGTGGAGCAGCAAGACAGAGGATTGCAAAGGTTCCCGCTACGGCAGTTTTCTATTCCCTCGACTTGGAAAGCTCCCTCTTTTGCTAGCAACAGCATTCTTATGTAACAACAAATAAAGAACATTTTCCTAGCTGTCATCTAATAAAACAGGTCCCGGGATTATTTGTTCTTATCCCATGCTTCCGTCCACCTTGCGACCCTTGTCACAGGTCCCCTTCTTCTGATGCTGGGAGAGCCTGACGCTGTTTCTCATTTGGATGTTTCTCATTTTACACCTATAGAATGCAAATGAAACAGCCATTGGCACGGGTAACTGATTTTCATCTTTCTTGGTGTTTAAAAAACATGGAGGGATTATTTCATGTCTTAAACAAAAATTGCAGTAGAATTAAAAGGGCGATTCCCTAGAGATAGGGATTGAAGTTTGAAAATGAATCACTTCTAACTTTGAGCCAATAAAAAAAATCATGGAGGTGGTTTTTTCTCCTTTCACATTCTTTCTCTCTCTCTCTGTAATGCAACACTAAAACTAGAGAGTCTCATATAAAACAGGCCCAAAGCACGTTTTGTACCTAAGCTAAAAATTACTTTTGTGGCCTTCGACATGCCAAAGGACTTTGCTATTATAAAGCAAGCATAAGGAGAAATCTTTTCAACCTTTCAGAAATTTAAACATAAACTGTTTTTGTGTATGTAAGGACTCGATCCTTTCAGTCTCCTTCGCATACAGTTTCCAAAATCACAGCACAGATTGTCCAAAAGACATTTGTACTAATTGTTCTGTTTATGAAATCTGAGTTTACCATTCCACAAAGTACAAAATATAAAAGAAATATTTTTTTCTTTTATCCAAAGCTAAGAGAATAGCAAGCCATTATATAATGTGGCAGTGGGCAAGGGAGAAACAGTGGTTAATTTAAAAGCATTCATTCAAAGCGCAAACCCTCCATGTGAAAACTAATTTTATCCAGGTCTCTATGTATTTATTTACTGGTATTTTTAGTGATCATCACATCAAAAGTATGTGGAAAGAAGGGAAGTTTTCCAAAAAAGTGTGTGAAGGTATTCTGGTATTATCTAGATCAGTGCTTTTAAAAATAAAGTCCGCAGACCAATGCCAGTCCACAGAATGTTTATGCCAGTATGCAAGATGATAAATATAGACATTGAAAGGAAACATGCAAGCAAGTAGCATGACAACTGGGTGTCTCCAAATATACGATCTTCTATCCAGTGTTGACGTACCTCAGGTCCATGACGGGTGACAACCAGATAACATTCCGCACCGCAGATGCTATCAGAAGCTCAGATCCTACTCAGGGGCTGCAACCTTCTTCTGGAAGAGTCAGAGTGTGAGTGTGGCAGGCTCTGCAGAATGGTCCCAATGACTCAGTTCTGTGAAACCAAAGTGCCGAAGGATACATATGAACAAATGGATATATGGGTATGTTCCCATGAATATTTATAACACCAGTGCTCAATTTCATCCGACTCTTTTTATATGTCACAAAATACGATGGTTGTCTTCATTTTCTCCCTCGATCGTTAAAAAGTTGTGAACATTGTTTGCTCAGACTGCCTTCTTTTAGAACCCAGGACCACCAACCCAGGAATGGCATCACCCGCAATTGGCTGAGCCTTCTCCCATCAATCTCTAATTAAGAAAATGCCCTATACTCTTCCCCACAGCCTAAACTTCTGGAGACACTTTCTCAAGTGTGGCTTCCTCCTCAGATGACTCTATCCTGTGTCAAGTTGATGTGAAACTCGCCAGCACATGCCTGTGTATTCCATGTAGCATGTTTCAGTAAAGCCCTGACCTTCTCAGTGAGTTGAGTTCTCAGCAGTATGGGAGAATGATAGACATAATTATGACACATTTATTGACAGATTATCTCCTCTTTGCTTCTAGATAAGTGTTTTAGGAAATATTTGACCATCAATAACAAAGGGAAGCCAGACTATATATATAAATAAGTGGACTGTCTTAATAAAACAGTATCCAGTTGGAAGTAACAGTTTTATTACTGTAAATGCAGCCATCTTGGAAGTCTACTAGATAAAGACTCTAACTCTATAAACTGGTAGTTTTGGATTATCAGATTGCTTGCAGACTCGTCTCTTTAATTCACTGAATAGCGCTGTATAGGACCAGTTTTATAGTGCTTGATCCCAAGAAAGCCATAGTTCCAATCGCATATCTATAAAGCTACAAATAAATCGGGGCAGATTTTACCTACTCAGCCTGTTTGCTACTGTTAGCTTCTAAAAGGAGTCTTACCTCTTGCTTTCTCATAATTGTGACTCTAACTTCGAGGGAGATGTCCCTAATCTTGGTTAAGGAGGCTCCTAGTGGGTTTCAGGTCTTCTCCTTAGACAGTTCTTTCTCAGTCCCCCAGTCTCCGAGTGTCTGCCTCACTCTCGCTATCTCGCCCTTCCACGGTTTCTGTCTGCTCCTGATCCTTTCGCCTGTGCCTGGTCTGTTTCTTTTCTTTCTAATCTGTTTATTCCGTGGTGGTATTATTGTGCCCATAACTGTTTCCTTCTTTAATCTCTCATCTGATCTTACTCTTCTAACCTGCCTCATCATTGATGTGTCTGTCTATATGTTTTCATTAATTCTGCAGTGCAACGGCCTCATAGGGACTTGGGGCTACATGGAAAGGGCTGTATTCTTACTTCCTTCGCCCCGCCCTTCTCTCACCAACCCCACCCCAACTCCTTCCTTCTCTTTCCCTGCTTAGGTACTATTCTTGTCTCTCTGTTAGTCTTTACTGTGATTTAAGGACTCCCGTGGGGACTCTTTCTATTCCCTGTCATTGATACACTGTCTCCATCTCTCACTTGGCTTTGGTTGACCAGCCCTTGTACTTTATTCAGTGTGAGTCTTTGACCTGAGATCCTGCGTGCTGCGGAAGAGGTGGAGTTAGGGCTTCATATAGTTGATTGCACAATCTGGGCTTTTTAGTGATGTGTTGGAGTCCTGACTGAACTGTGTGCTACATCTGCAGACATGTGTCTCTCTGGAGGAGTAAGCCTGTGGAATCTGTACTCTCTGCCTATGGGTCATTTTTTCCAGTTCTTTGAGGCGATGGCAAAACTTTAATTTGTTTGTGTGTTTGTTTGTTTCTATTTGATTTATCTATGTGTGGAGTCAGCCACGCATGTGTGTGGAGGTCAAAAGACAACTTCGGGGTTTGGTCCTCTCCTTCCACCCCATGGGTCATGCAGATTGAATGCTCAGTGGCAAGCACTGTTACCCATCGCTGAGTCATGTCGCCAGCCCTCATTAGGCTGGTTTTGAAGGAAAAGGCGTGCACAGACCCGTTCTTCCCGTGTTAAAGCTTAACCTCTAACAGCTTTTGTATGGTTTGCTGGGGCAAAGAGAATGTGTATGCCTCAACGGTGGAATTATCAGCCCTCTTCGAGGGAAGGGTATGCTATCTGAGCATCCTCTCTCTGTTCTCTATTCTGACACACACACACACACACACACACACACACACAGATTCAAATCTTACCCCTACACTTCTTCTTGTGTGAACCCTTTGATTTATGGTCAATACAATGGCACTGATACAGACCTTGTTAGCATAAACCCAGATTTGACACGATTGGCACTCAGCTGCCCCTTCCCTCCGTCCTGGCCCTTGTTCCTTATTTCATTAGTTTCACAGTAATGAGATCTCACGTATGTGATTGAGTCTGTTAGTCTCCTTCATGTTCGGTTATAATGGAGTTTGGCTATAATTAATTAGGTCTGCTTGGCAGTGACTCATCACTTGCCTTTCCTCCCCTTCCCCCTTCCCCCTTTCCCCTTCCTTTCCCCCTTCCCCCTTCCTTTCCCCCTTCCCCCTTTCCTCTTCCTTTCCCCCTCCCCCTCCTCCCCTTACTCTCCTCCCCCACCCTTTCTCCTCCTCCCAGGCACATGTCCAGAAAGGGTCTTCACTCTGGCAGACTCTCCAGTCTTTTCTCCAAGCTGCCAAATGCCACCCTGGTCCATTTTTCCTAAAGTGGTGGCCACACGTCATGATTTTCAGGACTAATCAGCCTAACTTACCCATCTCTGGGGCATTTTTTTTTTCTTGGAACTTCCATCCCTTAAAACCACTTTTAAAGATTCTAGTATGATGTTCTTCTTAACTTAGCAAGCAGGTTTCTATTAACTTTTTCTAAACAACCTTTTAATGATGATTTTAAGCTTATTCCACTAGGGTTTAGGGCAAAGATTTTTAAACTCTAGTTTTAATTCTCTTTGTTTCAACCTGCTTCTGTGCCGGGCACCTCACATCCGTCCCTCTGGATATCCACAAGGACTTGTCAGTGGGCATCGGGACCTTCCCTCCACTAACACCGTCGGAGACAGTCAAGGTCCCCAGTGCCTGCTTACAGGAGCAAGGTCCAGGTCAAATGCAGACTCTGAAGAAGGTTACACTCTGGTCCTCTGGGTGCTGGTGGCTGTTGGGTACCTCGCCCACCCCCCACCCCGCCCCCGCTCAGCTCCATTTATTTCATCTCCAAAGTGAGAGTCTGGCTTGCAGGATCCTTCCCAGCTCTGAACGAACGTCTGTGTTTATGGTTAGGAGAATGAGAGGACTACATTTTACCCCAACATAAATTTATTTGACTTTACATTTAATAGGAATGACCATATATTTCAAGTTTAAATATATATTTACATATTTCTGCAGTCAGGAATTTTAGATTATATAAACCTTTTTGTTTTCTGAACTCATTTCTCAGGGGCTTTGGAATTTCGTTGCTTTTTTTTTTTTTTTTTTTTTTTTCACAGACAATGTTTGTAGTGGCAAAGTCGGAAAGTTTTAATCCGAGGTAGGGTTTTGTCCTCCCTGTTGTTTTGTTTTAACATTGTCAGTGTAATATCAACACACGATGTGACAGGAGTTTCAGACAGTAACTAAGGAAACTTCAGGTTAAACCTTCATTCAGGACCTAAAGAAACTGAGTTTGCTAGCCAAAGATTATGTTAAGAAGACAGTAACTCTTGCCTCTGAGAGTTTGAAATCTATAAGATAAAGTCTCCGGTGCCACTCAGTGGGTTTTAGCTCCTGTACGCATGCTCAGTAAGCTGCAAACATGACAGTGGAAATGGTAGTGACGCGTTAGAACAGTAAGTTAGGGAACAACAATATGAACTAACCAGTAACACCCCCCGCCCACGCCCCCCAGAGCTGTGTCTCTAGCTGCATATGTAGCAGAGAATGGCCTAGTCAGCCATCAATGGGAGGAGAGGCCCTTGGTCTTGTGAAGATCATATGCCCCAGTACAGGGCAATTCCAGGGCCAGGAAGCTGGAGTGGGTGGGTTGGGGAGCAGGGTGGGGGGAGGGTATAGGGGACTTTCGGGATAGCATTCGAAATGTAAATGAAGAAAATATCTTAGATAGATAGATAGATAGATAGATAGATAGATAGATAGATAGATAGATAGATAGATATAGATATAAGAACGGTAAGTAAGGAATGTGGAAGACTATTGTGGAAGGGCTAGGGAGCACTTAGGGACGAGACTATGAGGTAGGACTCCGAAGATGATCGAGTGGAGAAGTGGGAACTGGAAAACTGACCCACATCTTCTGTGCATGTTGCAAGCCTCTTTCTCAGTCTTGGGCTGTCCAGCCCTAGATCCACGAGACCTGATCTTTTGCCTTGGAATCAACGTGGAGCATTTGGCTTTCACCTCTTCCTGTGTAAGCGGCGACACTGTCCTAGGGGAAGGACCCATAGAAGCACAGAGCTCATGGTGGCCTTTCCCTGAATTGCACAGTGTCACTGGGTTCTTGCTCAACCATGTTTTTCTCATCTCCATTTCGAACACCTTGCACTTTACTTGACTGTAGCAGTGGTGAGCAAGAAATAGCGCCTAGGATGATGTATTTCTGCGTCGGCAGATTAGAAGAACCCAGGGTGAGGACCAGGTAGGAAGGGACATTGCTGCTACTATACCGAGGCGACACTTACCACACAATCTGGGCGTTTCTTTGCTTTTCAATTTTTTTCTCCTATATTCCAAGTCTCTTGAGCCCCGTATGTAGGCCATGTGTTTGTCATTGCTAAGACATACAGAAGTTCCTTTAGCTAAAGCCCAAGTATTTATTCAAACTCTGACACGGACTTAGTTCTTTACCACACATGATAGTTTTCACCGTATAGGTCTAAGGCCTTGTAAATCCACAGTCACATACACACACACACACACACACACACACACACACACACACACACGAACAGCTTTTCTACAGCTTCTTCTTAATTCCAGCCATCGTCCTTTGAAGATTTTTGAGTACCTGATTTTATTTCTCTTCTCATGGCCCAACGTTTCATTCTTGGACATTCTAGCACGCAGGTGTAAAAGTCACCCAGAGTGGGGCATACACCTCACATCCTTCCCAATGCTTAGGGGTCACCCCAGAAGAGGGTGAAAAAACAGTAAGAGCCAGAGGCAGCGGGGAACTTAAGGGAAAGAGTGTTTTCTTTTCCAGACACAACAGTGCAGATGCACACAATGAATTTACAGTGACTACGACAACATGCACAAGATTGGTTGATCCGGACAAAAATCCCAGCACAGAGGGACTAAGGTGGCCGTGAAATCCTGCCACTAGTGGAGGAGCTATTGATATCAGAAAACATAGAAGCTGCAGAAGAGGGTGGGTATAGAGGGAGTTAGAGGAGAGAGCATGACCCGTATGCTGAGTGGTTTGCACCCTGAGGTGTGAGAGAGAGAGAGCTTGTGAGATGGAAAGGAGTTAGGGAGGACAGGTGAGGAGAAAACAGGAAAATACAGAGTAAATATTATAGCCCTTAGCCTATGCCCTGTATCTAGGCCATTTGTCTGGTTCCCCATCAGGAACGTACATCTTGCTTGTTTTTTATCAAATAGTTCAAACAGGGGAGTTCACTGGAAGATACTCTATAGGTCCCTGTGCTAAAGAATGGCTCCAAGCTGAATCCACCCTGCCAGCGTGGCTGGGCTGTGGAGCTGCCGAAGAGAATTGCGATCCTTTGCAAAACCAGGCATGGGCATCACTTATCACCGTGGACTTGGCAAAAGCCCTTGAAAAACATTTTGTCTCTAAAGAAAACAATTTAAACCCAATAATCCTTGCTTCATTTACTTTTAATGACAGGCCCATTCTGTGGGTTTTTTTTTTTTTTCCTGCATGAACTTACCCGACCTCCTATAAAATGAAAATCTACCTCAGATGTGGAGATTCAGTTATTATCTGCTCCATTCTGTTCTTTCCCAAGAACAGTAGGTCTTCATGTGTTTTCTGTACATGTACATAGTCATGCTTGGAGGGATTGTGGGCACGTTTTTTGGTGAGTTTGGCCATAGCTTAGTGATGTGTAATAACTCTCTTCATATTTTAAATAGTTTTTAAGAGACTCACTCATGCAGAAGTAGAAGAATAACTACTATTTTGATTTGAGAGTAAGGTTGTGAAAAAAAATATAGATATTATGTAAAATTTTTTAAAAAAGTGTTTCAAGGGACTACAGAGACTTCTCAGTGGTTAACAACAGTTGGTACCCTTTCAGATCACCAGAGTCCTTGTCGCAGCAGTCAGTATGTTAGGTGACTCACAACCACTGATGATGCCAGCTTTAGAGAACCCAATGGCTTTCTTAAACCTCTGCTCACACTTATATGCCCGTGCACAGCACACACACACACACACACACACACGTAATAAAATCTTTTTAAAAAACGATTCGTTATCATAAAATAATAATAAGGAAGCCCTCATAATTAAGTTGCTAACTGAAGAGCTTTAAATAACAATTTTTTTAATATAATCCTTAAGCAACTTTTATGAAACAGTTTGCTTTTATACAACATTGAGACCGTGGAAACGTCATGAGGGACTTGAGATAGCCCAGCAGTTCAGCTCCTTTCTTTCTCTTGCGGAGGGTGTAAGTTCTACGCAGCGCCCACACGGTGCCTTTCAGTTGTCTGTAACTCTAGCTCTGGGAGATCCAGCTCCCTATCTGGGCCCCCCCGAACACCACATGCACATGGTGCTCAAACAAACATGGAGGCAAAACATCCATACCTATAAAATAAAAAAATAACTCTTTTTAAGGCACGTGAGACTAAGTCAGCTGTATGGCATGATCATTAAACTGACTGTACATTCTAAGTATTGGCAGTGCTATCACATTGCAAATGGAGACGAGCACTAAGACTTCTCTTGCCTGTGTATCTCAGAAGCAGCCTTAGAATATTTGTTGTCTTCCCCCTGTCGGGCGCAGAGGACATCGCAACTGAGAACAGTCAACGCTGTGTTGCTGTGCTAAGAAGTCTGCATGGCGAAGTAAGATCCGCATAACCAGAGAAAAGTCATTCTAGGTCATTCACCCTGGTTAGCCATGAAGGCAGGACTAGTAAACTGAGAACGGCATACTTAAACTACCAAACGGTGAGTGCCACACATCCTGGTGCCGGGTGAAGAGTCAGCTCTGACTTCTGAGAGCGTTGGAACACCCGGGCAATAGATTACTGGGTGAAACTTGCAGAAATGTTTCCCACAGGAGAGTACGTGCAGCCTGTTTTTAAAGCATGCTTTCTTCATTCTGTGCACACACGACTAATATCATACAATCACTCATGCGTGTGGCAGGGAAGACCTTAAGTTAAGCTAGTCCTGATGTCACAGCCATTCGTATAGTAACCTAGGAGAAATGGCGATGAGCCACCTCTATGACCTTTAAAAAAGAAAAGAAAGTCACTCTGCATGTTCAGAGGTTTATCAGAATACTTAGTAGGTTCTCCTAAAATCCAAATACCATCTTATTTAAGGGTTTTTATTATACAAGCCTCTAGGCCACAGAGACAATCCTGTCGATATGTTAGTATTAGATATGTCTCTGATCATGGTCACTGTTTCTGGGAGCGCATTTGGGCGTTGTCCTGCTCTGGGTATGAATTCCATGGTCACTGTTTATCCGAGAGTGGTGTGGATGCTGTGATCTGCTTAGTGACAGATGCACTGTTGGGGCTAGAAGGTTCCCTTCACAATACCACCCCACCACCCTTATGCTTACCTCCCCATTCTGTAGCCTGTCCTGATGGCATAGCTGTGGCTTATTTTGCTTAGTTTTTATTTGTTTGTTTGGGTAGATGGGGGTGGTTTGTTAATTTAAATTTGTACCCACTCACGGGAATATTTGGTCTTAAATGTTTCAAATATTGTTTAAACTACTAACCTAAGAGTTATCATAGAAACCAAGTCAGGGAGTGGTATAGAAGTGCTGAAAATCACATCAGGTGCGTTCTCTCTCTCTCTCTCTCTCTCTCTCTCTCTCTCTCTCTCTCTCCCATGCATACATGTGCTATACTTAGTCCCCAATAGCCTTTTATCTCTCAAGATACTTAATTTGTCAGTTAGAATCTATGAGAGGCCCATTTTGTAGCTGGTCACAGTGCCAGAGACACGGAGCCTTGAGGCAGGAGAGCCCTTGGCCCGGGTTCTCTACCCAGTGGGTGTTTTCCTTCAGTTCCATCAGGTCTGTGTTCCCTTGGGGGAATTTGTACCCAAAGAGTATTGAGTTTTTCTGTTGACTTCCTTCCAAAAGCATGTGTTTTCTGCATTCCTATTTTATGGTTCCCTGCAAAGGAGGGACATTTTCTTTCCTTATTTGGTTTGGATTTGATTAGCTAGGCTTGGGATGAGTTTGGACTTTTTTTCAAGTGAAACAAATGAGAGGTAGGTAGCATAGGTCGGCACCCACTGCACTGAGCAAGGATGCGGTAGGCCAGAGTTCTGATCTGAGCCTTCCCTTGTCTATCAGAACAGAGATGCCCCGCTTCATAAGTGGCGAGCACCAATCACGTGAGAAGCAGGTTGCCAGGCTCAGGTAGTCTCAGGACTCTACACTCGTTGTATCGACTGCAGTGGTAACAATGTTAACAGTAACAGAGTCGCTCCCTCTAATGCCCACAAGGACACTGAAACATGGGCGTTCCTTTTTTTTTCTTTCTTTCTTTTTTTTTAGGTAGCAACACAAGTCTTATATCAGATCATTCAGGTAGCTCTGGTATTATTGAAACCCACATTGCTTCAGTTCCTTGCATCTGCCCCCCACACTCAGATTGTCTAAGCTGGACACCACTGTAGTCATTACACACACAGGTATCAGAATCAGACAAGTCTGAGCTTAAATCTCTGCTGCTTCCGAGCAGTGGGAATTGTGGGCAGGTTCTTAAGCCTCTCTCAGACACGTGATGTAGGCATGATGCCTATGTCATGAAGAAGTTGAAGACAGATGTGCTCAATATTGCAGACGCATGCGCGCGCGCACACACACACACACACACACACACACACACAGAGGGTGTCGAGGGCACTGACAGGAGCAAGGGAGCAAATGGAGGCTTGGCCTTGCCTGTTTGGCTGTGAACATTGTTTCAAAGAAAAGAGACTTAATATGAATGCTTATAAAATAAAATTGTTGTATGGGGGTCTACGTATCCATCTCGTGTAGAGGGTTAAGTCTTCATAACTGATTTCTTAGGGGTCCCCCCCCTTTGCTATTCTTTCCTCTTTAAGTCTATGAAGAAATGGCTGAGATTGTGTAGGATTTTTCAGTTTTTGTTGCTGTTGCTTTGGAGAGCTAGGAATACCAACCTGAACAAGCATGTATCTGCTTATTAGTCATCGCTGTTTCTGAACAGGGTGCATGTAAAGACGAAACAGTGCCTTCAGTATGTAGGAAAGGGTCGGGAAGTAAGTGTGTTTACTGCAAATGGAGTAACGCCCAGTGGACTTGGATGGTTTAGTAGACATTTTCATATTCGTTTATCAATGATTTACTTCTTTAATCTGCTGAATCCAATAGGGGAGGCTCTTAATTGTCTTCACCTCTCGTGTCTGGTCACTCTGGAATTCTGTGTCTTTTATTAAAGACATAAAAACTGTTACCTCTAAGAGAGGGCTATGAATTCACCCATGGGAAAGCTCTTCTTCGTATAAGTAGCCTAATTTTTTTAATTAGGTATTTTCCTCATTTACATTCCCAATGCTATCCCGAAAGTCCCCCATACCCACCCACCTACTCCCCCTTTTTGGCCCTGGCATTCCCCTGTACTGGGGCATATAAAGTTTGCAAGTCCAATGGGCCTCTCTTTCCAGTGATGGCCGACTAGGCCATCTTTTGATACATATGCAGCTAGAGACAAGAGCTCCGGGGTACTGGTTAGTTCATAATGTTGTTCCACCTATAGGGTTGCAGATCCCTTTAGTTCCTTGGGTGCTTTCTCTAGCTCCTCCATTGGGGGCCCTGTGATCCATTCAATAGCTGACTGTGAGCATCCACTTCTGTGTTTGCTAGACAGCATAGTCTCACAAGGGACAGCTATATCTGGGTCCTTTCAGCAAAGTCTTGCTAGTGTATGCAATGGTATCAGCGTTTGGAAGCTGATTATGGGGTGGATCCCTGGATATGGCAATCACTAGATGGTCCATCCTTTTGCCACAGCTCCAAATTTTGTCTCTGTAACTCCTTCCAGAAACTTAGGATACCCAAGATATAAGATACCATTTGCTAAACGCATGAAACTCAAGAAGAACGAAGACCAAAGTGTAGACACTTTGCCCCTTCTTAGAATTGGGAATAAATCTTTTAAAAGTCCAATCACAGCAGTCATTGTCCCAGTACACTTTAGCTCTGGGATGTGACCAGTTTGCATGTTGCATCCGAGGCAGCAAAACCTCCTAAAGAAAGACGTATAGTATGCTTTCTACGTTGCCGCCACAAGAATTTTTGCTTTGAAGCCCGATGCGAACACTTAATTTTTATTTGCTATTATAAAAGAGGCTCTTTGAGCTGACAAATATGAAAATATGGCTGTGGTTTGGGCAGGCATCCAGAAACTTGAGAGAGAATGACGCCTTTATCTTGTGAACGTCCTCGGACTACTGCAGTACTCTGCTAATAGATGGAGAATGGGTAATAACACCCGTCAGGCCTCCCTCTCTAAGAACCGCTCTTCCTACAAACTGTAGGGAGAAATATATGTGTCAGGTGGTGAGCATTGAATGTACATTTATTTAAATCTCCTGTCTTTGGGCAGCTGTTAAGTTTATTGAAGAGCTCTGGGTAGCCAGGTTTCTTTTTTTTTCCCCCCTCAATTTATATGCTGTCCTCTCTGGAATTTCAGTGAAGCACTAAGAGACTGCTTGTCTGTGGACAGGCATTTTCACACGCTCAGAGTTTCTCACGGGATGACAGTAACAACTCTCATACTCTACGGCTGTTTCCCAGTATCTAGGAATCCTGTGGTTTATCTCGTATCCTCCTCGGATGTTTCCGGTACAGTGGGAATCCAAAAGGCCGCTTGTCATACTATGCTCTGTAACAACAAATAAAGGGTTAAGTACCGCACACTCCAGGGGGAAGAGTCCCCTCAATCAGCTGATCACTTATCAAGTCTTTACTAAGCGGCTCCCAGTGTTTGAACATTTATGCGGAGCCCCTGGTGAAGTCCTGATTGACCCCCTTTTCATAAAAATTGTCAGAGTAAAAGAAAACAAACCTATTTCTTACTAATCTGGACTGATTTAGGGCTGGAGCTTAAGGGGTTCTGCTTACACAGCGCTCATTTTTATAATCTTGGGAATATTCAGAATTCAAATTTAGCCTCTGGGCATTCTGCTTAAGCCAGAATTTGGAAACACCTTACAGATGTTATTGTAAAAACACGCTATGTCAGCCCTCATACTCTACAGCTGAACTAAGCAACTTAAAAGGAAGCACAGACTCTCGGTCCAAGGGACCTTTAAATATGATGGGCACTGAAGTAAGCGCCCCGGAACTTTGGAATGGTCTCCCTTAATCTTTACTGATCAAGGAAACCCTCTCTTCTAAGAGTCTAATGAGATGGCTCAGTTGGTAAGTTGACGTCTGCTCGAGTCAAAAGCTCACAAGGCTAACTTGTAACCTCCACGCGCACATAGGCATCCACTACATATGGGCACACACATGTAACCATGTATACCACGCCAAAAATATGTGTTCTCTACAAATAGGTAGATATAAACAGTTATCTTAGAGATACTCAGAGCTAATTACATAACAGGTTTTTTTTTCATTTTTTTTTTGAGGGCTCTTGCTAAGGACCCATATCCAATCTCTGGCACCACCTGGCAGCTCCCAACCACCGGGGACCTCAGTCCCAGGGGATCTGATGTCTCTATGCAGGTGGTTGGCTCTGCACTTGGGGGCTTCACAGACTTGACTCTGACACTGCTCAACGTTACCTGTAACTAGTGTAACTAGCACAGCAGGGAGTGATAAAAGACCACAAATCCCGGTGGATCCCACTTTCAGTTTCCAAATTTGGCCAGTACTTTTTGATGAAGGCACAGAGTCTTCTAGACCATTTATAATTTTGTAACATCGTTTCACTGGCCAAATCTGTACCTCGATCCACATGGCGATCTACTTACCAGGGCTTTTTTTTTTTTTTTTTTTTTCCTCCTTGCTTGTCATTTAGAAAGCTTAGGCCTAGAAATACTAGGTTCATCTTATTACTAGTCTTTGTGCCAGAGGCAAAAGCCATTGGCAAAGTTCTTCTAAGCAGAGGGGAGCTGTTGGCAGTCAAGGGCTTGTGGGTGTTGCTTAGTTCCGCTCAGTTTATACTCCCATGGGGGAGTTCATATCCAAAGCATTTTAAGTTTAGTTTTCTACTGCCTCCTCTTACCCTTAGCAAAAACACATGTTTTCTGCATTCTTTATCCCGGGTCTCCTTTACAAGGCAGAAGTTCCCTGTGTTTGCTGTTTTGATTCATTGGAGAATAATCATAGTTCTGTTGGCGTTTGTTGGTTTGTTGTTGTAATGGGACAGCATGAAGGTATTAAGACTACCTCTCTGATTTTCCCAGTGAACACAAACACCAATGTGGGCACCAACGTGGGCACCGATTCCCAGAAATCCTGCACTATATAAAATGATAAGCCTCAGCGGTACCCTGAAGTCATACATGATGTAGGCTTGACTTAGTGAAAGCCCGCGTACAGAGGAAATAGGGGAGAAAGACGTGACAGGAACCCACTTCCCTAGCCTACACGCTGGTTTGGAGGATACTTACTGGAAAATAACAAACGAATGTATAAGTACAACTCGCCTCCTGGGGATGTGACAGAGTATATTATAGTTAGAGGAAAAATTGCATTTGGAAAAATTTCCCCTAAACTTTGAAATAATGAAGCATGACATTGATGGTATACATGAATAACATATGCGTTGAATATTAATATGTATCTTCTAGTAAATCAAATTAAATTGGGACTTTATACATATTCCTAAGAATTAAATTTGGAGATGTGTTAGGAGTAAAAATCATGCCGTGCTTTTGTCTTTCCTGTCTCTCACTTGCTGGTATCACATTTGTTATCTATCATGAATCTTTCTGGGGTACAGTCCTGCCACTGTGTTAAACTGCTAACCCACATTGCTTTCCCTTAAACTGTCATGCAGACAGCTTAATGTACTAGGCTAGTTGACAGCTTGTCTATTGTAAAACCCCTTGACTCAGCATCCGGATCACGGTGGATAATTGAAAGTAAAAAGTGGTGTTCCCAGGTTGCCTTGCCCATGGGAATGTCTTCTGTACTCAGCACCTGTAGACTGACTACTGAAGTATTCTCCTGGCATACTCAACAGCCTAATATGTGTTCTTTCTTGACTTAGCCTCCAGTTAACTCTGATTCTAAAGCCAAGGCCTTCTGTCCACTTTGAGTGTAGAACAAATAATGTCTCTTTAATTTGAACAGTCCTCCTCTTCCTCCTTCTCTTCTTCCTCCTCTTCCTTCTTCATCTTCTGCTGGTGGCTCAAGGGATCTAATATCATTGGGCCTTAACATAAAACACAATATGAATTATTTGACTCCCTGTTAGTATGTAAAATGGATCTCCAATAAATGGACTAGCTTATCCTGGAAGGGACTGTGAAGAAAGAGAGCAACATGACTAAACTCTTAGATTCCTATGGCTTGTTTGTTTTGTTGTTTGTTTGTTTTCCTTTTCCACATTAGACTATAGACCTCTGTTTGTGTATTCCATTTGTATGTTCTGCCTCACTTTGACTGTGTGTGTGTGAGGGAGGGGAGGACCAACTTACACGTGTGTGTTGGGATCTACTTACAGTATGATCTACCCATCACTGGGATTCTCAGCCCCCTGCACGTTCCATGTCTCTGAACACTGCCATCAGATAAGAGGATTGTCTTTAAGGAACTAAAAGTGAATTGCTATTACTCCATGGAAGAAGAGGTGGGTTTTGGCGGCGGTGGCGGTGGTGGTAGTGGTTTTATTGTTGTTTGTTTGTTGTTTTGCTTTAGTGGAAGCCCATCTCTGATCGCTATGAATATTTGTAGTTACTACTGCCTAGTGTATATGTAGAGTGGACAAGCAATGTTCTGGCTGATGGTGTTCTGCTTTTTGTAGCAGCCTTTGAGTGGTAAGGGCACTCACAGCTGTCTCGACTTCTCTGTAAAGGTTCGGGTTGTGCTTTCCTTAGGTGGCTCCGACCACCAGTACGGTATGCAATTCTTGATTCTCAGGCCAAGGCCTTGAGCTTTACAATATTCCCACCGAGGGGAAATATTTATCCCTCCTTCCTCTGTCCTCGGCTTCTATCTAACCAATCTGCATGCTTTTATGTATTCGAAATGTTTGAACTTCTCCCTTATCTGGAATGCTTATCTAAACAAGAGTTAGATGGTTCTGATAACTGACACCTAGGGAACTGTTTCCTTTTGAGTTCGTGAAAACTTTGAAGATGATCTTTTCTGATTTGTTTTTTTTTTTTTTCTTCCCCACCCTCTTTGTATTTATTTCCATTTTCAGGAACAAAACTACAAGTAGTTTTTGCAAAAGTCTGAATACGTGGGCCTCTATAAACTGGCCAAATCATTAGACTTTGAGTGGCCATCTAAGCTCTCATGGGTGTTCAGATGACACTGTTGTTCCAGTAGAAATTATTTCATTCTGAATGTGAAGCAGGCATCAGTGCAAGTCTTGGGTCTTACTCCGTATAGACATGTGTGTGGCAGTGATGGAAGAGAGTGCCCAGGGTCTCTGGTGAACTCTGCCAAGACTACATCATTTCCTCCTAGATCCAGTCACCAGACAGCCACTGCCTGGAATAACAAGGGCCTGGTGGTCTCTCTTTCACGCTTACACTATAAATCTACTAGAAGGAAGAAAACTGGGAGGGAGGCATCGAGGGAGAGAGGATGAGGAGCAAGAGAGTACATGAATAGCATCACTGATAATTTATATAACTTACGGGGACTGGCTCCATTTGTTTGTAAGAAGCCTTCAAGGTTCTCTCTGAATTTATGCCTCCCACTTACAAAGGGTATTTGGCAAAGTCTCTCCTCTCTTTAACCTGAAGTCGTCTGCGGGTCTGAACCTTTATTTATTCACACTTCTCGCAAGGATCAAAAACTAGGAGTGAACAGCTGAAGGCTCCCTGTAGGAGGATCTCGGCCAGAAGAGCAACACAGGCTTCCTACCAGTGGGCTTATGTGAACTTTGCAATTAAATAAATTCAACCCAAGTTTTCAACTCAAACTACCGTCCTCTCTTAGTATTGAAACCAGCTAAGAAACTATAAGCCATCAATGTTCTCTTCTTATCTAATAACTTAATCAAAGGCGGATGATCTCAAACCCTGTGTCCTCCTCCATGAAGTTCCCAGGAACATTATCCACCAGCAGCCTGTCCCTGTCCCGAGAGTGAGACTGGAGGAAAATCACAATGTATATAGGCATGGCATTATGTCTCTGTACAACAAGCTCCTAGCTAAGAGCTGCACATGTGGCTTCTCTACCTGGGCCCCAGGGTAGCCACCTTATCATAGACGAGGCCACTGAAGCTCCGGGTGGTGAAGTGCCAAGGTGATGTGATTAGCAAAGGGACAAAGCTAGAGTTCAGATGTAGACGGTTAAGATGTGAGGACCTCTGAGTTGTCACTTCCCTCATTCAAGTCCTATGATTTTTGTTACTCTTGATGGTGATATCTTCACCTTATCTTACTTGTTTCTAGATCCTCTGGGTTGTGTAACTTGACACTTGTGCTTCCAAACACATCCACCATGACCGAGTAAGCTTCTTGTCTATTCTGTATTTCAGCAAGCACAGCATAGTCCCTGCACATAGATCTGCGAACAGCATTCGTGGGGATTTGCTGGATTGAAACAAGAAGGAGAGAGAGACAGAGACAGAGAGAGAGAGACAGAGACAGAGAGACAGAGAGAGAGACAGAGACAGAGAGAGGCAGAGAGAGAGAATAAGGACCTAGAAAATCATATGGTGACAGTGACAGAGTGACAGCCATGTCCAGAGAGAGCCAGAGCCAAGGACAGGTCCTTGAACAGAGGTAATGGCCAAATGAATAAACATGTGCAGAAAATTGTCTGTAGCAGAAGGGAGACAGACAGACAGACAGAGCGTGTGCACCGTGTGTTCATGTCTGTCTGTCTGTCTGACTAAATCATATTTGTAATTTGGCAAGGCCAAGCTTTGAATAGGAAGGAGGTGTAAACAGCAGAAGGTTAGATGGGCAATAGAGGAAGGTCAAGTCTCCATTCTTGAGAGATTTAGAGCTAATGAAGATATCAATAGAAAAGGAATTAGAGACATGTCGGAAGCCAACTCCCTGTGGTGTTTGGGCTTCATTAGTTCACTCATTGCAATCTAAGAGAAAAGGGGTGGGCCGGGTTGAGGGTAGTGCTAGTTGCAAGACTAGTGACGAAAGTGCCATCGATCACCTAGGAACGAACTTATGTCCTGGGGGCTTCCCACAGTGACGGCAAAGGAATGGAAGGTGTTGGGGTTACAGAGGCAATGAGACATTTTTTTTTTAAGATCATAGTCAACTCAAGGTAGGAACAATTTATACCGTAGGGTCAGTGCTTTCAGGCAGGCTGTGTTCTGGTTCTGTTTAATATTGTAGGGATTTTTTTTTTTAGAAACAATTTTTTTCTTCCTGGGAACTTTTGACACGGGTCCATCTTAAAAGAAGCTAAAGTGGGAGGGTGAGTGAGTACCAGGAAGGGGAGAGGGAAAGAAGTATCCTGAAGGTGGGTGTGCACCGTCCTGAAGGCTTCTCCATGTGACAAGGCGAGCTGGTCCCCAGGCTCCACGGCGTGGCACGACACCATGTCCAAAACAGCCTGGTTGCTGTGTAAAGAGCTGGGGATGGCAAAGGCGTGGTTGGAGGGAGGAACTCTGAATAGGAACCAAAAAAGAGCATCCTTGTGGGAAAGACCATGCGTAAAAAAGCAGGGAGACTAAGTGTTAGGAACCAAGCTCATACCGTGACCCTCCACAGCGGGCCCTGGGTTTCCTCACTTTACCCATTGGCTCTGCACTCTCCGGAGCTGCCTGAGAGGTGAGAGAGATGGTTTGTGAGTTAAGTCCCCTTCTGGCTTGAGAATATCTTTTCCATATCAGTTCTTTGGAATGAATCTTCCTTTCAGTTCCTGTAAACAGTTTGAAGATGCTGTTTTAGAATCATTACAGTAACGCTAAGAAAGGCACGGGGAGTAGTCAGCCGAATTGTGAATATCTCCCATAATGTCGTGTGTGCGACAATCTGCTTTTAAAAAAAAATAAGCTAATAAAAGTAAGAGCTAAATACCAAGCAAATGCTTCCTGAGGATGCTAAGGAGCATCACAGCAGCTTTCCAGACGATGAGGCCCGCGCCCCTCCCCAGCTGCTGCTCAAGGTGCGTCTGGGCTTTGCGAAATCTGACACAGCATCCGACAAATACCATTCCCCCGACACTTTTATTACCCCCTTTTCCTGAAAGTCATAACCTAACACCAGGAAAAGAACTCACAGCGACGTCTCATCTGTCTCCACTGTTTTGCCTTCTGCATGGAATCTCTCACTCAGCCCTTTTCAGCTAAGGTCTGAAATTCCGGGTGGAAAGTGTCTCCATGTCTTTTAACTTTTTAATTTAGCAGCACTCACTTGGCCTGAGAAACAATCACACTTAAAAAAAGAAAAGAAAACCTGTTAGCAAATTACAACCCGAGTTGGTGTTTGTTGCTTGTGTTGTTTGTGTTGCTGTTGCTTTCTCCATTGTACAGATTTTCTGTTTTGACTAACAGTATAGCAGAAATGGAAGTTCTTCTCCTTGGAGGTTCCTATAAAATGAGTTGCCTTCCTCCAGAAAGCATCATGTATTTGACAGCTTCCACCATGATAATTGATCTGTAGCATTCAGAGGTAGCCTTTGACAAGGCTTGAGGCAGGGCACACCCAGCCCTTCAGATGCAGCTGCGTCCTATTTTATACAGATGTAAAGTTGTTTTTTTTTTGTTTTTGTTTTTTGTTTTTTTTCAAGACAGGGTTTCTCTGTGTAGTCCTGGCTGGCTGTCCTGGAACTCGCTCTGTAGACCAGGCTGGCCTCGAACTCAGAAATCCACCTGCCTCTGCCTCCCAAGTGCTGGGATCAAAGGCGTGCACCACCACGCCCGGCTTTTTTTTTTTAAGATTTATTTATTTATTATATGTAAGTACACTGTAGCTGCCTTCAGACACTCCAGAAGAGGGAGTCAGATCTTGTTATGGATGGTTGTGAGCCACCATATGGTTGCTGGGATTTGAACTCCCGACCTTCGGAAGAGCAGTCGGGTGCTCTTACCCACTGAGCCATCTCACCAGCCCAGATGTAAAGTTTTATGATCTTCAAAATCCAATCACAAACACAAACTTGTTTCAAGTTGAGATTGGTGGATCCCTTTCTTCTGACATGGGAGGTGGGGGGTGATTTCTTTGAGCTCTGTGAGTCATATTTAGTCCGACTTCACCAATGGAAGTAACAAAGACCAGCGCTGCACTGATAAAGAGAGGCCTGCCTGTCCCAAACGTGCTCAACCTTCAGTTCCTGTCTCCCCGTGAGAATTCATTAGGATGTAGTTAGTACTCATGATACTGTTTATTGCTGTACGGCAGCCTTCTATATCAGTCATCAAAATAACGGCAAGTTTCATTTAGGTCAGGTATATTTTCTTTATAATTTCGCAGAACAGTCTCCGTGTCCTCTGGACATTCGGTGAAGGCCAGTCAGTGCATCTCCAACCTTTACTGGGTGCTGTCCACGTGGAGCGCTCAGTAAGGAAAATGAACATTCTCCCCGAGAGAACGCCCACTTTTCTGTTTGTTTTCTCCTGTGTTCTCCGGTTTGGAATCTGCGTAGCACAGATGTCCGCTGAGTTAGCAAAGTGGCTGACCTCATCCTGCGATGGTAGGAAATCTGACTTTCATTCACCCGCCACAGTTCAAGACAGGATTCTGTCCTTATGTATTGAATATTGAGCGGTCGGTCCATCCCCTTGAGGTCCATCTTGTAGTGACTTCACACGACGTCCCCCAAGACCTGTTAGAATTCCACAACCCAAGGGAGAACTCTTAGCTGTCGGAAATGTCTAGAGCCATAGAGTAGCTCTTCTACCAGCCTCCATTCTGCCTGGCCAGGGCCAGTGCTGTAGCCCCTGCTTCACTGTTCCACGTGTCTCATCTGCACATCAGATTTCTACAAGAGCGCTTCCTTAAAGTTATTAGAGTCACTGCCGTCTTTTCTTAAAGGCGTTCAAGGACTCGGCGAGTTAAGACACAACAGGAATCCTTTTTGGATGCGATACCAGCTTCCTTTCTCCTGGTCCTAGAACACAGCCTCAGACTGCGCCCTGTTCTTGTTGACCATCTGCAGGCACAGCGGTTGTTGACTGACCCTGCAGCACTGTGCATGGGCTTCAGACACAAGGAGGAAAGAACCGGAAAATTTGGAGGGAAGCATGCAAGACACTCAATCCACAGACTCATCGGATAAAGCTTCTTGCTTTCAGAGTGGCTGGCTGGATCAGTCAGGACCCAGCAAGCCAGCCATAAGAAACACTTACCTGAGCAGGAGGAATTGGTGGTTCCACCAGGCTTTAAACTTACCCAATAAATTCCCATCGCTCTCTGTCCATACAGCTGGATTCTAGAAGAACGTTAGAATTTTATTTTAAAGTAGAGGTTTGAATAGCTAAAAGATTAAAAAGCGGTGTGATGTGACCCTTTGGTTTTGAGGAATCCCACCCTTAGGTCACTCATGCTGACATTAAAGGGCCCATTTTAATGTTTTATAAGCAGCATTAGAAGAAATGAAGTTGCATAGAAAACTCAAGCTGAGGTAACCTTGATTGTATCTTGTTATGTAGACATTTAGTTATATAGATACCCTGGGAGTATAACTTGCTCCTGGACCACAGGCTCAAGAGGAAAGGTGGGGATACCCGTCATGGGACTTTGCACTCACACAGGCTAATAGCTGTTAGCAAGCTCCTCTGAGGAAGAATATGGTTTCCGGCAGGACTGGGTAGAGAGAGGCATCATATCCTGTCTGGCTCTGGATGAACGGCTTCTCTCTGTGTGAGCTTTCATTGTGGTGTGAGCTGGATGCAGATGGTGATGCATTGTCTAACTGGGTGGTAAGGAAAACTGCGTGCCTGTATTGGCTGGGGTCACAGGAGTTACCATTCAGTCCACCATCTCTGTGGCTTTCCACTGTGTCACCGCACAGTCTAGTATGGGGGTGGAGGGCACTTGCTATCCCAAGATCCTGATATTTTCTATCTTACTGCACGCTCTCTGGAGCCGTAGGGCCTGCTTTGTTCAGGTATTCTTGAAACGCACAAAGAGCACGCCCACAACCTGGGGCTATTTCATGGAGAACCCCAAGGGAGAGATGGCGCTTTTCATTATTTGTACCCCATCCCCAAGATTGAGGACCTAGCCAGACTCAACCACAGACACACAAGCTGTGAGGTGTAATGATGCCCTTTGCGCTGCAGGAGGAAGGCTCAGATGGTGCTCGAGTGTAGATTCTGCCACAGTCATCAAAGGCACCTGCCCAGGACCTGGCACAAAGGAATTAAATCGATCTGTTTGTTTGCTTTGTTTTTGTTTTTATTTTTTAAAACAACTTCCAGAAGCCCTCTTAAACAACTACAGCATTGTTGGCCATTCTCACAGCAAGTCAGATCACAAAAACCTCAACTCATCTTTTCATGGAATTTATTTATTTTTGTTTTATCTAAGTGGTTTTCATGTGTGCAGTACCCATAGACACCAGGAGAGGGCATAGGATCACCTGGAACTGGAGTAAAGTAAAGTTGTCAGCCTGCTTGTGGGTGTTGGGAACTGAATCCTAGTCCTCTGTAAAACCAGCCTGTGTTCTTAACCACGGAGTCGTCTCTCTAGCCCTAGGGCAGCTATTTCTGCACAAAACAGTAAAAACATAAATCATGAGAGAAAACTAAGCAAAATACAAATTTGGAGCCAAAACAAACATACCAATCGTGTGAGAATCTTTCTTCTAACCCATGACTGTATCCATACCTTGTATGCATGGGGAGAAGGTGTTCTAAGTTTGGGCTATTTTACAGAAAAAAAAAAATAATAATTTGAATATGATAGCCACCGATCTGACCCTCCAAAATTTTTAAAATTAGTTGCAGGGAGTAAGGCTACGTCTTCTCATAAGATTTTGCTTTAACAACCGAAACAACAAACTGTATAAGGAAGGAAAAAAAAAAAAAAAAAAACAAGCTGAGAAAGCTCAAAACAGGGGAAAAAAAAAAAGTGATCTCTGTTATAAGTCACACATTCAAATCCCAGCTATTTAAAAACAACAAAGAAAGAAAGAAAGAAAGCTGTATATACTTCACATATACTTCAATTCCATTAATAACAGTAGTCATATTTGAGCAGCAATTCAGGACACTCCCTGGACCTAAGACCCTGTAGTGTTTATTCCGAACATCTTCAAAAACAGTTATCATTTCCCAGTTTTTAAAGGTTTAGGGAGCTGGGCATGGTGGCGCATGCCTTTAATCCCAGCACTCGGGAGGCAGAGGCAGGTGGATTTCTGAGTTCAAGGCCAGCCTGGTCTACAAAGTGAGTTCCAGGACAGCCAGGGCTACGCAGAGAAACCCTGTCTCAAAAACAAAACAAAACAAAACAAACAAACCAAAAAAAAAAAAGATTTAGGAAATGAAACGTTGGCCAACTTGTTCACAACTCCATGGTCAGAAAATAAAAAGATGGTAGATCTTTCCTGATTGAACCAAGATGTGGAACAACAGAAGTGGTAACCCAGAGACCAGTCACTGTCCAAATGAGTGAGCTGGCATTGACCAGTGGACTCCAGAAGCCACGGTTCCTTGGATCGACATCAGCTCCCTTCATCCCCTGATGCTATTGGACGACAATATACCAGGCCTGCGCCTGCCTAGCATCTTGAATCTGAGAACCATAGCTGTTTGTTTAAAGCGCACACACAGGCCGCTGCTCTCATCTTTCCTTCTCTTCTTTTCCTGTACTGTTTCACCTCTGCCTCCAACTCCCACCCCCACCCCCACCCCACCCCTGCCCCATATCAGGGTAGAAAATGCTAATTTTACTTTGTTTTCTGTTCTCCATGAGAAAGTAAGGGGGCTCGGGCTGCTCTGCACCCCATTGGGTGCCAAGATGCCTTGGCAGAAAACAGGTAATTTCTCAGGAGGACTAGCTGCTCTCACATTTGTGCAAAGGACTGCACATACCTAAGGTTTTGCAGGCAGCACCACATTCATTACAGTGGCTCCCTATTTCCTTCCAAGCCCGGCAGATCCGACCGGGAGGGCTTCTGCTATTTACTACGAAGTTTATTGGATAACACCTTTGGCACACACCTCTGAGACTTACAGTGTGGTACTTGAAGTTGTTAAAGAAAGCTGTGTGACTGCTGATTTTGGCAATATGGTTCCTGTCTGCACAGAGGCTGACAGTGATCTGTAACAAAAGCCTCCATCCGGAGGTGTGACGAGGGCTGTATCGTGGCCCATACAGTTGCCAAGGAGCTGTTCATCCACACCTGCTGCTTCTAAGATGGGTCCGTGGCGTTTTCCTCCCCGAGCGAGGACAGACACAACACGAAATAAAAAGCCCAATGGAAGTTCAGATCTTAGAAAGCCACTTAATTGTACATCCACTTGTGCAAATGTCACTGCGTAATTAGAGAATCAATTCTGTCTTGATACTTTTAAAGTTTAATGGACCTTCAAAAGGCATGCTTTTTTGTTTGTTTGTTTGTTTGTTTGTTTACTGTCTACATCACCAAATTACAACTCCTCTACTTGAATGCAGAGGTTCTAACCGGTTCCTCAAATTAAAAATATATTTCAAAAAAAAATCTCATCTGGCTTGGGTCCCTAATATTCTCTCCAGTAAGTCAGCTCCTGGGTGACACTTGCCAGATGCCAGTGTCTTCTGCTGCTGTTTCTGTATAGCCAGATCCCTGGGGCTTAGCATTCACAAGTGTTCTGGCCTGCTTCTGCTTCAAAAGCCTTGTTATCATCCTCAATGTTAATTGCAGAAACTCTGATACATTTTAGAGACATCACCTTCCCATGTTGCGCCCCCCACCCCACCCCAATCAACACCATAGTCGTTTGCACATTTCTGTAAATACTTTCAAACACTCCCTGCCAGGTACCCTTTACAGCATCTACCTGTTCTGATGGAGGTCTCTTTAATTCCCTATCCTTGGAGGCGTCTCTGCATTAGTCTCAGATTCATTAGTAGTTAGGCACTTGGTGTCTAGCTTTCTTGGCAGTGGTACAAGCTGAAGTCTCAGCTATGCCTTGGCCATATGGTCTCATGGCATAAGCCATGTGATTTCTAAGAACGGGTAACGGGAGAGTGTCTTTGCAGTCTCCGTTCAAGATTGATAGCTCAGGATCTGCAGCGTGTCTCAGCACGGTGCTACCTCATGTCTGTTTACCCAGAGTGTTTTGAGGAATGTGGCTTCCGGTTTTTGAAGGCACACTCATAAAAGATGGAGCTAGACGGCCCCCTTCTCTCCTCTGGCAGAGGAGGTCGACGAGTGAGGGACCCGAATGGTGTTCCATCCTTCTGGAGACAGGGCCGAGAAACAGTGCATCCACTTCTGAGCGTCAAGGAATCTTCCTCATAGCTGTTCTTCTCAAGCCAGACTGTGGCCCAGGGCTGCCCTGCTGGAGCAAAAAGAGATGGAAGGAAATAAACTGGTGGCCTTTTTTAAAGAGTCCTGTTCCTTGACGTCAGCCCCTGGAATGGCAGTGACGTGGAGTCTATAGTGTTACTATGCTCTGGGACATAAGCATTAGACTTTATGTGTGTAGCCAATGCCACAAAGTCGGTGTGGGTTCTTAGTGCATATTGGCGGTGTCTGAGTCGGGACTCCCATCTCTGAAGAATGGAGCTCTTGTCTTCAAAGCATGCACACCTTATCTCTCCCCCTTACAGGCTCGAGCCGATGGAGTAATTCTCCATTAAGTCTTCTGTGTCGGAATTCCTAAGAGAACTTTTTGATGATTCAGTGTATCAGCATGTTCCACTAATC
Source organism: Mus musculus (assembly GCF_000001635.26). Classification (NCBI taxonomy): domain Eukaryota; kingdom Metazoa; phylum Chordata; class Mammalia; order Rodentia; family Muridae; genus Mus; species Mus musculus. The sequence continues at coordinate 114,131,838 of NC_000079.6, forward strand.
TTCATATCTGAAGTGATATCAGAGACACGCTTAGTAAGTTGCAGCTCTCAAATAAGTTGCTACAGTCAGGCCTGAAAGGCTTTTGTCGGGCACTTCCAGAGGCCCGCTTCCCTTATCTCCTTAGTTTCGGGGCCTTCTTGAGAGCAAATGGCTGAAGCTTGTCCGAAGGCACAGGATTTCCTCTCCGGTGCTTTTGTTCCCCCAGAAAGAAGAGAAAATGAAAATAGTTGTCTTCCCTTAGAGATTGAATCTGAGGCAAACTGAACCTCTATGTCTCCCCCATGCCAAGCGTCCCTCCCCGCCATAGGCTGTCTCCTATAGAGCAGTGTGATGACTGAATGTCACTGGCTTGTGTGAGAGGGAGGCCACATCTCCCATACGCAGATCAGGCTGCAGAGACCAAGGACCAACTGTGGTGTACTTGAAGAGTTTCCAGGGTGACTTGCCAGTCCTCCCTCTATAATGCTTTGTGCCTCCTTGGGATGTTAAGAACCTTTGAGTGCAAATATTTAGGCTCTCTGTCACCTAGCCTTTTCCTTATTCCAAACAGGAATCTCTACCTTAGCCAGGTGTGGTGCGCACGCCTTTAATCCCAGCACTGGGGAGGCGGAGGCAGGCGGATTTCTGAGTTCAAGGCCAGCCTGGTCTACAAAGTGAGTTCCAGGACAGCCGGGCTATACAGAGAAACCCTGTCTCGAAAAAACAAAAACAAAACAAAACAAAAAACAACAAAAAAAGAATCTCTACCTTTATTTTGAAGAATCCTAGGTTAGGCCTGTATTTGCAGGCCAGGCTTAGAACCAATACCTTAAAAGGTGTGTAGCTTCCCCCATCCTAGTTAATACTTTCAAAAAAAAATTAATACTCTATGTTCTGGGGCCTCATTTTCCATCTCTCTCTGTGTTCCACATTTTCATTCTTCTTGTAGATACAGCCAGGTTTGGTTTTAAAATATTCTCTTAATTAAATCTGTTCTGAGCGTTTTATGAGTTTTAGAGCTTCTACTTTAGAATAGAAGCCAAATTGGGAAGCAATGGGTGAACACACAAAGTCAGCCGGCAAGTCAAAAGCCAACTCGAGAACAAAGTGTTTGATCTTTCTTCCTCAGTGCACCAAGAAACTCAAAGAATGTGTCCCCTGTTGTCCCAGATGAGAGGCTCCTCACAGGCCAGTGTCTTAAGAGAATAGAGAAGCAAGTTTGATAGTGACATTTTACATTTCTTCCAATTATTGACGTTTGTTACAACTGAAGTAAGCCAACAGGAGCAGCTAGGATAGAAATCTCTTACTGGTTGGGTCATAAAAATACAAGCTTTTAGAAGGGACAGATTTTCCTAGAACAATGTAGATATTGTTAAAACTGTTTAGTAATATATGTTAGGCTATAGTTTTCTAGGTCCTTTTTCTATTATGTCCTCATCGTCTATGAATCGTATCAACTCTTGCATGTACTAGAAACTTAGCTTATCGGTAAATCCCACACCCTGGAACCAAACCTGATCCTCCCCACACACGTGCAGCCCACTTCCCAGGGTTTCATCCTGTGCCCTGGCAGCCCAGAAGTCCGTTTGAGCCTGGTTGTCTGCCCAGAGCACAGGGCCTGGTACATAGCGAGGATCTCAGCAGACTGAATAAATAGAGAGAGAGATGTCCTGCCTGTTTGTAAGGATGCCTTGCCTTGCTGGAGCTTGGTGTGACTAGTTCTGTGCTCTACCATCTTTGTCCAAAGAGCAAGGGAAGGACAGAGAAGAGAGGACTACAGTCCTTGCCTCTTCTTCTTAGTAGCTGGTTCAGTGAGCCCTCACTGCGCATCTGGTCCACACGGGCCCTGCTCCAGATGTGGGGTGAGCCAAGAGAGTGAGCGGGCATGGTTTGTGAAATCTCTCTGAGACCCAAAATCTGCCTTCATTCTGGAAAATGCACGTCCCAGTAGGGGGATGGAAAAAGAATCAAAGGAGGTGTAGACATGGGCTGAGTAAGCCATCCGTGCTTGAGGCAAGGGACGTCAAAGAAAGGGGGCAGAAAGAGGTTCCTGAATGGGCCTGTTGGGTAAGTAGCAACTGAGGCACAAAAATTAATCATGGTATACTGGGGAGAATAGCAAGTACTCTGGGACGCTGGGCCCCTGAGTGGTAGGACAGAAGCTTTTGGGCTAGAGATGTTTTCCTTAGTGCTTGCTTCCCAAGTTAGATTGCCAGTCATGGGAGGTCAGAGTCTCTGTCTTTCCTTTATTATTTATTTATTTATTTATTTGCGTCTATTGGAAGTTTCCCTCCAGGGAATGTTGACAATCAGTGGCATTGGAGTTGGGTCTTTAGCAAGACTGTTTCTTGTAGTGTTGACGGAGGATGGGGAAAGTGCCAGCACTGGTCTAAGCACTTTATATACCTGCAGATGAACTCTGGAAAGTAGGTATTATTCTTTTATTTTTAGGTATTATAATAATTATTATTATGCCCTAACTTAGAACCAAAGGCTTAGAGCAGCTAAGGAACATACCCAACATCAAGCATCTAGTAAGCGGTGAAGCGGGAATTGAGTATAGATGACTTGACCTCTGACCCAGTTAACAATGACAGTGGACTGCCACCCGCAGGCAGTCAGGGAGAGGGCCCTAAAACAGAGGACACAGGGTTGATGAAAACAGTTAGATTTGAGGGATTGACTGTACTCCACGTGGCTGGAACATTAGAAGCGCAAGAACTTCGTGAAAGATGGCCACCCTGTTGTATAGTATAGACCTGTGGCTCATCTTTCAAGTCCTTTCCATCATTGATTAACATACCAGATGGTATTTTACTGGATTTTTCCTATGTGTGTTGTCTGTCTTCCACCACTAAAACGTAAGGGCCAGGGGTTTGGATTTATTCGGATTTCTTCCCTGCTGGGTTGTAAGCTTTCTGGAGGGCATCTAGCATTAAATCCAAGTCACCCAGGGGTCCACAACCTTCGAACGATTTCTGGCCTCTTGGCGACTCATGTCATTTATGGGCAGCCACCAATGAACCCAGACCATGTCACAGGAGTTAGGTCCTAGAGTGTCTAGTGTTGCCTGTTGCCTCAGTGATTGTAATGAAGAGGCCCCAAGGTACAGCAGCTTCTGTGGAATACTCTCAGCGACGGCTTGCTGACCTGGGTTGGTTTTTGTTTTGGACATGGAGGCTAGGCCTCCTTCCATTGTTATTAAGATACCTGAAGTCGTGTGCTGTCGTTTCACTTTCTGCTTTTAGAGACAGCTTCATGTAGCGTAGGCTAGCCCTAAGCTCGTTGAAGCTTGCTTTGAAAGCCACCCCTTTCTGCCTCCACCTCTCAAATGCTAGTCTTACAGGCTGGTACAATGAGATGGGCTCTCTTTTGCTGTGTGTAATCATTGCTCTTTGACTGAGACCCACTGCTTTATTGTTGGGACTATTAGCATGTCCCATGCAGACCGACTATGCACTCACCACATCTCATCTCTTGCATTTATAATTTTGATAGAGTCTTTAACCTCGCTAGGCCTCGGAGTCCTTCTGAAATGAGAGTAGCATCTTCTTCATGAATGGACGTGAGGATCCATGCATTTGTATATTGTTTTAAGTCTTAATATATAGCACTGGTGTTTAGGCTTGAGACATTTCCCAATGGACTTCTTAGAAAGGAAGGCGGAAAGGGAATAAAGGCAGACACTAGTTCTCTTATCAAGTTTGGTCAGAGTCCTTCAGCTAACTGGGCTCTAGTGTTGCTACCTTTAGACTTCCTTCACCATCTTGGAAGATGATTTTGGAGTGTTGCTAGAGTTGGTTGTGTGGTGTTAATTAACATGCCCAGTGACCTCTGATATGTAGAAGATAGAACTGGGTAGTTCAGTTAAAATCCCATTTCCCTACAACTCTAAGGAGGAGGTGCAAACTGATCCACAGAAGAGAAGACTCACATCTGACGCAAAGCCATCCCAAGCATCATTCGCTTCAAATAGCAAGGCAATTGATCAACCTGCTAGATTTGCTAAAAGTGCTTTGCTCTAAGATTCATTTTTCCTTTCTGTGATATGTAAGCACCTATTCTTAAAATACATTTCAATTGAGTTTCTTACATTGAAATGCCTCTTTTAAGACTAGAATCATTACTCCACAGTGAGAATTTTGTCAAACACTTTTAAGCCTCTAAAATAGTAGGGCTATCTTAAGACAAGCCTCGGCCGGTGGGTGGGGGTGGGGAGGAGGGCTTGGTGTGCTCTGTTATGTGGTTATGGCCAGCAAAGCTGTGACCATGTACTAGTGCTCGACCCCAGGCAGAGATGCTGCCCTGCTCATGTCTGCCTGGCCCACTGCTTCTTTCTACAAAGACATGCAAATGACTTCATAAGAAAATAGTAACCAAAAATCAAAACAAAAGATCAGGGCATAACACATATCCCTACCCTCCACCCCCGTGTGTGTGTGTGTGTGTGTGTGTGTGTGTGTGTGTGTGTGTATGTTTTACTGGACACTAAACCTAGGGGCCCTGCTTCCTAGGCTCTGCTTTCCCATGGACCCATATTCCTAGCCCAGGAAAGACATTATAATAACACCAACTCTGGAAGGTCCATCGCTGCTCCAGTTGACTTTAGTGCCCTGAATCTGGGGGAAATAAAAAAGCCAAAGAATCATGATCTCTGGTGTTCTTCTCTTTATAGGAAAAGATGGTAGATTTGTCTTCAAAGGAAAATAAAAGCACAATTCTCACAGTTTTTATCCCCATGGGAAATACTGAGTAATCTAATAACAAAATCCCACGTTCAGTGTAGTTTGGGGTCATTTGTTAGTTAGGCACAAAATATTGTTAGACTCGATATCAGACGTAAGCCATAGTGGGGAGAAACTCGACAAACTGAACATCACTGAAATCAGTAGGCATGGTGTTGTATCACTTGGCCAATAAGCAAACGAGAAGATGCTCACTGTCAGTCGTCATCAGAGAAATGCAAGCGCATACCAACGCACACTATGTATTAGCGTGGGTAGGGGTTTAAAAGCCTGACTCTAGATAGTGATGGGACGCACGACAACTGCAACTTGTATGTATTTCTGGTGGGAATTCATAGTGGTGTCACTCTGAACTGAAGAGAATTCATTAAGATCCTAGCATTAAAACGCCATGGAGTAAAGAGACTGTGTAGCCTCCGGCAGGCTGAACCTGACGTCATAAGAAGACCATGCAACACCCTATGAAGAACGATCCCTTTGAGTGATCTTCTCTCAACCTCCCTCCTTGCAAAAGGCAGTCTGACAGATCAGAGGCTGGGGGGGGGTGTCACTTCCTGCTTGAGGACAGAAGAATCCTGAGGGATTTGGAATTGCCTGAAAGGTCTCCCACCTTCCAGAAATGGGCACGCTATTGTGCTTTAAATACTCTTGGTTGCCCTAAAATTTAAATTCCCAAAACGTTTATATAAGATAAAAGCCCATGTTTCTTAACTAAGATGATTTAAAATCATCCACAGATGTTTCTGTCACGAGTAGATACCGTTGTGGAGAGCTATCGGCTATTGCTTTCCCATTGGGGACAACATGCATTTAATGATCTTTCTGCTGTGCTGTGGGTGAGCATCGGGTATGTCTGCCTGTAGGGTGCTTTTTTTTTTTTTTTTCCTTTAATCCCCTTCCTACTCTTTGGTATATTTGAAAATATATTTTTACTTCAGTATGTTTTTTGAGGTATAAGAAGTATGGGCACATGTCTCAAGTCCAGTAGTCTAGAAGCATATAAAGAAATGTTCATAATTTCCTCTCTCTATTTGCTCTGCAAAGTTGCAACCCAAAGTTATGAGTTTGATGCGGTAACCTCTGCACTTTGGTCTGCTCGCCCGGTTTCTCTAACTGTTCACAGAATATGCCAGACTTACAGGTATAAAGTTAGTGAGTTCTTGATCAAAGCCATATTTACATTTAATGGCAAGGAGGAGAAAGTCCCCCTTATTACAGCGGATTGTAGCATGCGTGTTTATTTTGACATGACAGAAGGGAGGGCTTATGTAGTTTGCACTTCAGAATATCATAAAACTCAAAGACCCACCTGCACCCAGAGCCCTCCAAGTCCTGAACCTGGCCAGACTTGATAGGATATGAGAAGTGGATATTTTCTGATGATGTCATGTTTCTTCCTATTTCAAATTTGTGTGTCTAATACAAGTGTAGAAAGGTTTATTAGTTTGGAGACTGGCTCCAGTATCAAGTGTGAGTCATCCTCTATACCAGCGGTTCTCAGCCTCCCTAATGCTGCTGTGACCCTTTAGTACAGTTCTTCATGTTGTGGTGACCCCCCCCCCCAATAAAACTATTTTAATTGCTGCTTCATAGCTATAATTTTGCTACTATTATATATGATAATGTAATATCTGATATGCTGTATATCTGATATGGGACCCCTGTGAAAGGGTGGTTTGACTCCCAAAGGGGTTGGAACCCACAGGTTGAGAATCCGTGCTGCATACCTTTCTCAGAAGGCAATGGTCGCATCCCTTTTCCCACAGTACTCACAAACAGAGCAGTCATCTTGTCTGTGGTGATACCTCCTGTGGGTATTGAGAAGTCTAAAGCAAGATGGGTAACTTTTAAAGAAAGGGGGGAGGGCTGCCTTCTGTGAAAGAGCTTCCATGGCAATGATATTTGAGATATTTCTAGATGTTCCAACCTTCCCAGCTATCTCTGGAATACTGTGTGCAGAGAAAATTTTCCATGTTTATGAGATATCATTAGCCCAAAGACTAAGATTACAGTAAGGAAATATTAAGTCTGTCTGTCTGTCCTTTTCTCCGTGGCCATTCTCTTCAGTCTTCTCCCCACCCCCTACCCCCAAAAGCCAGATACACATGCAGGAAGGTATACACACCCATGCATACCTTTTAATGACTTTGTTCTTAAACTACGAGACCAATAATTCTAGATTCAGTCTGTGAGCAAATGGGCCTTGCTGCAAGGGGTGTCTAAGAAAGACTTTAGTATTCCCATTTCACAGATGTGAAAATAGATGAATGCGGTGTGTACCAACACAGAGAAAAGAGTTCCAAGGCATAGTGGTCACTCAGTAGTTCAGTAAGAAGCAACTCCCCTGCTGGGAAGCCATCCTTCTCGCTAGCCTCACGTGTAAGTAAGTAGGTAACCTGGAAAAATCACTGCATCCTGACATCCAGTTGGTTAATCCTTTCTCTGTCAATCACTTCCGTGCAAGCTGAATAGACTATAAATTCACATTTCTGGAGCCACATGGTCAAAATAGCACTTTATATTCAGTGTGAAATTCTTAAAATGAAACCCAGCTGGCAGATGGGAGGAAACGGAGAGGGGGAATATTGGGTGTGCAAGGGGTTCGTGGTTCTTCCAGAGAGCTCTTCTATGCTTTGTGCAGATATTGGACTATTTTTAAGCATCTATGATGCAGCACAAATGCGTTTCTTTAACCTGGACTGTGTGTCTCATTTGTAAGGCTTCATAAAAGCCGCGAGAAGCAGAAGCAACCCCTCCCTTCCCATTGTCTTGCCTGCAAAGAAATTTTGCTCATTTAGACAACCGCTTTTCACGTCTTTCATAAGTGCTAGGTAATAAGTTGTGTCTTTTGGTGCTTGAAATAATTCCTTGCCTTAGTAACTTAATTTGTTAGAGTGCGAAGAGCTGTCTCAGCTCCAGTCTCTTTCCACCTCTGTGCTCAGTCTCTTCTCAGTCTCTTCTGCTTCATCGGCCATAGCCTTTGCTTCCCTTAGGCTGGGTGGGAAGTGTCCTGAGGATTGCCAGGTCATCAGCCCTGCCCTGACCAAGCAAACCCCAGCCTAAAGCATGATGCTTTCTGTTACTGTTACTTCCTGGGACTCTCAGTTCCCAGCTGAAGGGCACCAGAGAGCAGCGCAGCCTGTGGCCAGGTTGCTGCAAGTCGGCCATCTGTGGCGACGTATAAGAAGTCAGATACAAGTATTCCAGCAGCTGCAAGAGATTTCAGATTTCCCAGATGTTTGATGAAAACCCTTTTTTCATTTAACTGCTAAGAAACGTGCAACTTATGGGTGTTGTCGGTCTGGATGAAAAGCTGCGAGTCAAATAAAAAAGAATGCATTTCTCAAATACAGATTTCTCCAGAGCCGCTTTTTTTTCTCTCTTTCTCTTTTTACGTGAAAGAGTAGATTAAAAGTGGACACCCAGAGTTTGCAAATCTGTTTCGAAAATCCCAAGTCCTTTATGCTTAAATGGGATAAAGACAAGCTTTCAGATAACTCCTCCTTCGAAGATAACATTTGTGAGCACATAGCCTGATGTATCGCTTTGCGTTAACGGAAGTTTCCATCATATTGGTACCCACCATGCGTGCACTTTTAAAAACTGATACTATGTACAAACAGGTATTTTCTTGTACTGGCATTTGACAGGTTAAAATTTCAAGCCATATCATAGAATCATCACTATGCAAATGGAAATGTCAATATGAGAAGCTTTTAAGGAAATGTGGTCATTTTGAAATAATAGAAAGCACTAAAATCCCCTGTTACCTAAAGAATTCTAAGTGTGGAACATGCTGATGCAAACCATTGGTTTAAAACACACACACACAGCAGTTTTCCTCATTGATATGTGGTCTTTATGGTTCTCTTTCTGTTCCTCGGCTCCCCAAAACAGGCATAAGTTCTAGTTAGAAAGTCCCCTTTCAAGGCCAGGCAGTAGTGGTACACAGCTTTAATCCCAGCACTCAAGAGGCAGAGGCAAGCAGATCTCTGTGAGTTCCAGGACAACCAGGGTTACACAGAGAAACCCTGTCTCAAAAACAAAAGAAAGAAAAGAAAAGAAAAGAAAAGAAAAGAAAAGAAAAGAAAAGAAAAGAAAAGAAAAGAGAAGAGAAGAAAAGACTATTTCAGATTCATTCAGGATAATTAAACGTTTACTAAAGCAGTATTCATCTGTGGGACTGTGTGTGTATGTGTGTGTGTGTGTGTGTGTGTGTGTGTGTGTGTGTGTGTGTGTGTGTTTTAATTCCATGTCCTTGGACTTCCCTCCACCAAAGGATTTGAGGTGACAGACACGAGTATTGATTCTGACAGTGGACATGTTTTCGTATAGCACCCTGAACATCAGACTGCCGCGAGTGTTAATGACTTCCCCTCCGAAAAAGCTTTTGATTCAGACACAAGGAGAAGTGTACTTGGCAGTCCTGAGCTGTGAGCACACGGCAGCCCACTGGCCTCCTCTCAACTGATAGCTGAACAGTTAGTCAAGTGTGGGTGCAACTGAGAGTATGGCGCCCTAAGTTCAATCAGTAACGCCCTGGGTTTCTTCCCCAGCATTGGAGAAAATAGAAAAAGAAAAGAATTAGTTAAAATGGGAAGTTATTTTTAATTTAAACATACAAATAATACTAATGTTTTCCATACTGGGTCAAGGGGTTTTCTTCAGGGTTTGACCACGGATGTGAGCTCTGTGTTCTGTTTCTAATACTGTATAGACCGTGGCCATTCTCCTCTTGTGTTGGGCTTTCTGTCCCTTTAAAATAAAACCAAGAGATAAACATGCTCAAAGCAATCTTCTCTTCCAGTCCTTTATCAGTTTTGGAAAATGTCTTTCTGAAGTCTAATTCAATAGTAGTTTGTTTTTAATGCGTTGGCTTCGTTGCGTTCTTTGAATACCTTCCATTTAATTTTTCATAGAAATAGACATTATCTTCTCAAGTTCATATTTCATCTGCTGGCATCACATTAATTAAGCTACTTAGTGATAAGAGCAAGTATGATTGCCGTGAGAGTCATGAAGCAACTTGGGGAGCAGACACGGTAGAAAAACAGTCTGCCAGTCGTGAGCATCTGCCATGGTTGTGCATGGCCTGTCGAAGCCCATTGTGTGGGAGGCTTCAAGCATCGTCTTGTACTGGGACAATGGAGACTCAGCTCACCCTAGATGATTAAGAGGAAGCTAATCAACAAAGCCTTTATTCTAACTGTGTATTGTTTTTAAATTAACCAAACGTTGTCCTTACCTGCGATGGCTTTGTATTTCGCCGTCCCTCTCTTATTAAATTAGTCACGTGGACGATATCAGTGCCGCACTGCCTTCTTTTCTTTCAAGTCGTCTGACTTGACCTACGCAGTATCTACCAGTCCCTTCCATTACTATGTAAGGCTTGTTCAAAGTCATTTCTGTTGTCCGCTAGCCGGAAGCAGTGACTGTGTGGTAGATGGTAGCCGTTTTCTTGCTGTAGGAGTCACCGTCTGGTTTGGCTTGGCTCTCCTGATATATGTTGATTATTCACTTTGAACAAAAGGGGCCAGAGGGTGGGAACCACCGATGGCTCTACTGCTTGCTCCGCGCTGTCTCCTCTTCCAGTACAGACCCTTAATCCCATCACTTCAGTGGAGATCCTGATGGCCCCTGCCACTCCACAAGACCTGAATTACTCCCATGGCCTTTGTTCTTCGAGTTTTGATTAATGATCTCTCAGCCTTAACATTGTTTTGGTTTTGAGGGCTGGAGTGTTCTTTATTGAGGGGAAGGGGCGATCTCCCTGTGGAATTTGTAGCAATAACACTGGTCTGGACCCACTAGAACCCTCTCCCCCATAGCCTTTCCCCCACATCGTGGCAGCCACTACCATCCCTAGATATTACTGGGCCTCCCCTGAGAATTGTGACTACTCCTCTTTCCATGATTGATAATTAGTGGCTTCAACTAACTGTGAGATGATGAGGACCCCAGGCCACACGAACAATTCTGTGGGACATATAGTCTGGGACTTTTTGTACCTTCCTCGCTGGTGTACTCTTTATGTTTGTTGTGTTGATCTCCAGACTTGGCTTTCACGGGCTTTAAATTGAGTTCAATTGGTCCTATGCAGGGTTTGGGCTAAAATTCATCAGGATGGTATATCACTTAGCTTTTCTTGCCCCATGCTACCTGCAAGCCTCCTTCTAAGGTCTTTTTTTTTTTTAAGCTGTCAGGATACAAGGCTCCTGACTGAGTTACCAGCAGGGAAAGAAATTCTGTCCTCAAGGCTGACAACATGGCCCCTTGGTTTCAGAAGCCTATGTTACCTGGGCTCCTCGGTCACATGTGTTGCTCAGAAGTTGGCAAACCTCCTGCCTCCACCCCGACCCTGATTTGCCATGCTTTCCTATTCAACAGTTCCTCCCAGTGTTTCTTTCCATTGTGGCTCCTTGATGTTGCCAGATGACAAACTGCTGACAGGAATACCCCTGGAATACTGCTGGATCTGGACGGTGCCATTGGCACCATCTGCTGGCAGCCGAGCAGCTCGTGGCTTGCCATATTTGTCTCCCGCTTAAGGCCCAAGAATTTGCATCGGCCTCAACATCTGAGTGTTGTCCTGTGAAGCCAGAGTGCTGCCACAGCGCCACAGGCCAATGGTGACCATGTTGGACTCACTATTGCTGCTACTTTCTCATGCCCAGCACCTAACTGGGCACCTTGTCCATTGTGCAAACCAGATAAAGTTGAAAATAGAAGCCACTGTTTTTGAGAAATAGTGTGTGTGTGTGTGTGTGTGTGTGTGTGTGTGTGTGTGTGTGTGTCATAATTCTGTCCCTGTAGATTAACTATGTCTGTTGCCTTATATGTTGCTGAGTCAGAGAATCCTCTGTGTTTGGGGAGCTGAGAGGGGTCCAGTGAACTGCATTAGGGCTGGCAAATTTAGATAAGCAGAGAAAATAGACCCAAAACAGCCAAAGCCTATTCTTCGGGTTGTCTGAGAGCAACTGGCTTGTAGTGTAGAGCTCTGTAATCTAGCAAGCTGAATGTGAGGCATAGCCAGAAATCTGTTATGGTATGCAATCCACTTTTAGGGAAGATCAAAATAAGAAATAGGTCCAGGAATTGCCATTCACCAGTCAGCTAACATCAAATTACACAGAGAGTCTTGTAAAAATAAATCTATGGGAGAACAAGTGTGTTGTGCTCTGTGACAAAGGGTGGATCTGAGAAATCCTATGATTCCTTCTCCTTCCTCTCATGCCGTTTGACACAGCAAAGGTTATGGTGGGCATAGACTCAGACCTGCAACGCCTTAGGAGCCCATCTGCCAACCCAAGTAAAGCACAGCTAACGGGACATAATGTTGACCCATCCCAGCCACTGAGCAGACGTCGCTCTGGGTAACTGATGAGTTGTTTTGCTTTTTCCAAGTCCCCACCCCCAACCCCTTTTACTTGATAAAATATAAAACTCATATCTCTTTAGCCTGCATTTTATAATACCAGGATAGCCAGCCAGCCATTTCAATATGCACAGTTAATGGCTATTAAGTTAAAAAAAAAAAAGAAACTTAAAAGAATCAATTTCATGGTGACTGCATCTAGTTAAGCAAGTTGTTTAAGCAACATTTTGCTCGTGTGTAGCAGACCATTTTATAAGTTACTGATAGCTTTACAAGGCAGTGTTTCAGACAAGCTAATTGGTTGTCTCTGATATGTGTTGGGGCTCTCTCTCATTAACCCCCTTTCCTGTCTAGTACGTACTTGACGAGCTCTCATACATACAGCTGAGACTCTTAACCAGAGACATGCTGTGCTGCCAGGAAAAAGTTCTTCAGAGATACTTAACAACAGTATCTGCTTCCTTGGGTCAGTTATAATGGAAAAATATCCCAAACGAGAAAGATATATATGTTTATAATATCCCAAAAGTGTTTGGTACCAAGAGTGAGTGCCCTTCTGCAAGGGCACGAAATAGAGGGATCACAGGCAGGAGGGAGAGACCAGAAGAAAACGATGTGGGGCTGAGCCTGGCTGCCTCTGTAATTAATGGTGTTATAGATCATTATTGAAAGGGCTGCCCGCACCTGCATGCAAAGACAAGTGCACTACAAGGCTGCCTCCCCCTTTAGCATGTGTCAGTGCTTTCCATTCTGAGATAAGAATTGGACTCTTTCTTTGGACACGGATTAAAGGAATAGCTCAGAACACGAGTGTCCTATTGGTCATAGATTTTTTTGGAGTGGTTCTCTTTTCCATGATAGGTTGTTTACTTTTCTGTTTGCAAAACAACTCGCTGCAGCTGCCTGTGGGCATGTGTGTAATGGAGTTTAAACCAATTAGACCTGCAGTTTTGAAACTGTGTATGAGATCAGCCTTCTGCGTGAAGCCTTGATTAATTAGAGCGAGAACTCCTCTTCGATATTCATCTGCTGTCACTTTCATGTGGGGGGGTCAAGTACAAGACGTGGTCTGCGTCTTGGCTGCTCAGCTCTTGATGCTCATTTTTAAAAGAAATAAGGGAGCATCTTCAGGGTGCAGCAATAAATATAGTTTGAGAGGACAAAACAATTTTTTTCATTGTCTGTGTTCCCAAGGGACATAAGGTCCATCACATATGAAAATTTTACTGGAGAATTAGCCAAATCTGTGTTATCATCTTAGAAAATGACGTTTGCCACAGACTTGTCCTATAAGGCCTGATGTCCTCTGTTATTAATTTATACAGGAATTATTTATTATACCGGGTATAATGAGAACGACCCATAGAACTGAAGGGCCTTGACCATGGGATTCAGAGCCTATTAGTCAACCCGAATTATTTTTCTGCAGTTCCTTGGGCGTATTCTTCCTTCAGGTTGCAGCCCAGTGCTCAGCCATTCTATCTGAGCTTCATTGGTTGTGACAGATTGGTTCTGCCTGCTGCGCCCAGAGCTCTTCCTGAGCATCCACAGCCTGCCACAACTAGCCACATCTCACCTTACGAGCCTTGTGAATCTCTGAACCCACTGGCTTTCCTCAACCAAGGTGTAGTTCCACGCGGTGAACACCTGGGATTCTTGGTCTTTAACACACAAAGTTCTTCAGGTGCTAGAAGAGAACAGTTGACTGTCTCTAAAATATGGGACTGGCTAAATATATGCAGAGGAGAAAGCTGTAAGGCAGGTCCTTTGTCTGCAGCCTGTAAACTTAGGGCTCCTGTGTTCTGAAACACACAAATTATTTAACACATTGACTTCTGTATCTTATTGTATGCCCTTAGTGCTAGTGAATATAGAAATCCCAAGCTTATACATGGCATACATGTGCCTAATTAGATTTTATTTTTATACTAGTAAGAGATACGAGTCTTAAAAAATAACATGGAAGGAGAATAGAACCTCTCAGTGTGCTCAAATCAGTCAACAAAAGAGATTAAAACAGAACCATATGTCTGTGTGATCCAAGAAAATAACATTTTAAGTGAAAGATAGAAGGGTCAGTTTCCTCCAAGAGTATAGCCCTTGATAAGTTGACCACACTCCATGGAAGGCCACAGATCAAAGAATATTTGAATAGCACAAAGTGGCCTTGATTAGGGTAGGGAACTAGGGTAAGAAGGGAGAGTGGAGTTAGATCTGGGATGGTAAATAGGATCAAACACTTTGTACAAAATTATCAGAGGACTAATTAAAATATTTAAAAAATTAGCAAGAAGTAGAAGTTGGCTCAGCCTTACGAATCTAAGGAAAAGTGCAATCTAAAGTCAAAGCAGATGGGAGGAGAAGGAGAGAAATGAGCCGGAGTTAAACGGACTAGAGACGAGGAAAACACTAGAGAAAGCTAGGGTACCCTGGGACACCATGGGAGAGAGCCAGCTCCCACAAGCCGTACTCTGACCTCCTACATGGAGGGGAACAGCAATCCTGTACACAGGTGTGGGCACACACACACACACACACACCACAATTCCCAACACTAGCAAATAAGTCCAGCAACATATGAAAAAAAAAAAAAGAATATTTGTGAGACCAAGTTGATTTTATGTCAGGAATGCAAGGCTGATCTCATGTACAGAAAACAATCCACCGACTCCATATCCTCACAAAAGAGGCAGAAGCTTTTGGCCACAAAGATGAACGTATAACCTCAGACGTTTTACTCATAGAAAGGATATAGGGGAAAGGAAAATGTATTTCCACAAAAACTTGGGACAGTTTCATGTCAACATCATTCCCAATAGCTAGAAAGTGGAACCAACCCAAATGTCTGTCAGCTAATGACAGGATCGATGAAGAGAGACCTACCTGTATCCTGGAATATGATTCAGCCATAAGAAGGAGAGCAGGACACAGGACAAGGTGTGTGTGGACGCAAAACACTGAAAGAAGTCAGTCACGAAGTCACTCACACAGTATGTGTGGCCTTGTGTGTGTGTGTGTGTGTGTGTGTGTGTGTGTGTGTGAAATACTCACAATGTGCAAAGCTCTAATGGGAAAAGCAAATTATAACCTCTCAGGGACCTGCTGAAACAGGAGCTGAGGTGTGATTGCTAATAAGGAGTTCCTTTTCTAGGTGGAATATTCTAGAACTAGATAGTGACGTCACGGCTGTGTGAGTGAGAGAGAGAGAAAGAGAGAGAGAGAGAGACTGAATTGTACACTTTAAATAGGAGAAATTACCAAAGTATACATCAATAAAAGATAACAAAGTATCTGTGAAACCAAATGTAAATATGTTTGCTAAAGGACAAGAGATTCCACCAAGTAGTGAAGGGAAATAGAATCTTTAGAGAAGGTATCCACTTATACAATTTATAATATTGTAGAATTTGACAGTCATTGAATAATTTGGAAAAAAAAACCTGAAAGGTTTTCAACGACTTAAGGATATTTTGACCACTACACATCCTAGATGTTTTAAAAGGATATTCACTAAATGTGTTGAATTGATAAAATATTGCAATACTTATTTATAAATGGACCTAAAGAGTCTTATGGCTACCCTGAATTTAAAAGTCTTATGAATTAATACTAAAATTTTAAACTGACCACAAAGGTTCAAAAGAAAAAAAAAAAAACCTAGGCTTTAGGCGGTATTCATTCAGTAAATTCCTTCTAAAACTGCAAGAAGAGGTAGCTAGTATTTCTGTGTACTAAGAGCCATCCCTAAAGGACACCAAAATCCTCAAGGTGACAGGTGACAAGACAGCATGGGTGTTGGGGTGTTAATAGGGGGCTTGGCTGAAATGCTCCCTAGACCCTGCATAGCTCCATGAAGACCAGCCAGGCTGGTCATGAAGAGAAAATAGAATATAGCTTTGCTTACAGACAGCCAATCTGCCAGCTCCACTCCACTTCCCACATCTGACATCATAACTGGAGCCTTGGCCACGTTGGGAACAGCAAATTCCCCATCCCACTGACGTGTGGGTCCAAGTAAGGCAGAAGTGATCCGACGGGATCAGATCAAACCATCCCAGAAGCTTGGTGCACAGACCACGGGCTCCTGTGCCTACCTGCTGCCAAGAACACAAAGTGGGAGGTTCTAAGCCAGAGGGTGGACGGTGAACATTCCTGGCTGTGTGACATGCTGTCTGTCTCTGTGGCAATTACCCAAATTTTCAGTTGTAGCATCAGAGGGGCCATAGATAATATTTAAGTGAGCGAGCATGCCCTCTTCCACTAAAACTTTATTTGTAAGGAATTCGTGGTGACTAGGCATGGTACTGATGACCCACAAAGGCCGCCGTGATTTTGGTTCCCCCACCACCACCACCACTCCCAATCTGAAGTGGTTTTTTTTCTATACCTCTAAGGTCTCCTGTTGAGATAATAGGACTCCAGACATGTTGTAAAACGGTGTTAGGCTGGGGAAAGGCATGTGGTCCACACTTCTACTCTCAGCACTGGGGAGACAGAAGCAGGTGGATCTCTACAGTTTGAAACCAGCCTGGTCTATACAACAAGTTCTAAGCAAGCCAGAGCTACCAAGCAAAACCCTACCTTAAAAAGAGTCTTGTGGAGAGATGGCTGCCTTGCTCTTCCAGAGGATGCCCTCTTCTGGAGGTTGCCGAGGTCAGATGCTGCAAGGATAGGGGAGGAGCTTCAACTACCAGAATACTAAGTCTCTTCCGTCAATCTGAGGAGACCAGAAGCAACCTACCTACCTTTGCCTCTTGCATGGTGACCTAATAAGCAGGGTTTTGTTTGTTTTTTTGTTTTTTGTTTTAATAAGACAAGCCCCTCAGGCATATTAGGAAATAGAGGTAGTTTGTGCTCTACTTCTAGATTAGCAGATTAAGCACATCTGGTAATGCCAATCAGCTCTGACTTCTCACTACAAAGAGCTGAGATCATTGTCTTGGGCCATTCTGGGGCATGCTAAGTTCCCTATGCAATGGGAACTGGGTTTCTATATAATTATTGTTGTAACGTGTAACAACATCCTGTACACAACAGAGGTTACTGGCTTGGGAAGGAGACTTATAACAAAGGCAAGGCTTACTCACAGGTAATAACCTTATGTCATTTGTCTGCCTTGTGCTCATTCCAAGGTCAGGCAGCTCCACTGAGTGTGAGCTTCCTTAAGATGCTGTATCTATCGTGAGCACATTACCCACAGTCCTCTAGAAAGCAAGCATCCACTCTCTGTTTGTACCCCCATTAGCAACACTGAATTGGGGACACATCAGTAGTCACTCAATAAGAAGTTAGTGTCCATTCTGTGCAGCATCATTGCGAATGTTGCATATCGATTTTTTGATTGTGTTGTTTATTTATGTCCTTAATGACTTTTGTAGTGCCTTTCTAAGGATTTCAAGATCCTCCTAGCAGTACACTCAGGACAGCTGTGCAGCTCTCTGTGACCAACCTTTCTTTGAACAGGCTGCCAATAATGCACTCTGAAGAATCTTAATGATATCCCACCACTATCTCCAGACTTACCCAGGAGCGCACGGGCACAGCTCTCTCAGACTCTGGTGAGGGTGACCAATTCAAGCCAGGAGCTCCTGTAATCAAGGCAGCAGAGCTAGATAAACCCCTTAGCAAGCACACAGACAACAATGTGTTTTCTCAATGGGTAACAGTTTAGCAGCTGACCCTAGGAAGGAAAAGAAAAAGACTGGTTAGTTGCATTTAAAGATTGGGGGGGGGGGGGATAAGAATACTGCAAAGGGTTGCTGATTTCATGACTTAACGTAGTAGTTCGACGTCTTCATCCCCAGAGCTGCAAAGAGAAGACACGGGGTCAGCTGTTGCTAGTCCTGGTACCAACAGCCCCCAACATGTGACTCAGGAGGAAATTTACAAGTATCACTGAAAAAGGTTTCTTTCTCCTGTCATAACAGATGAAGAGATGAAAGCCAGGGGCTGAAGTAGAGATGAACAAACTCCCATTTCCTCCTTAGCAGTCATGGGAAAGGCTGGACAAAACTGCAGTCAACACGGGTCCTCTGGACCGTTTAGAAATGGAACAAAGAGATTAAGGTCCTATATCCCTAACTATCTCAGAAAGCATTGTTAAGGGATGAGTGCAGCTCAGGGCTGGGGGACTTTCCTAGCATATATAAGCCCAGAGTTTGTTACCAGATCAGAACAAAATAGACAAACAGCAAAAGAAACCACCCGTGGTAATCAGTTGGTGTGTTTAAAACTATAGGAAAACAACAAAGGGTTCCATCACGATCACTAACTCGCTTGCGTTCCCAGCTAACCTGCGCTTCTATATACAAAGTCCCACAACTGCAGTTTTTGATTTTATGGTTTTTTTGGTTGGTTTTGTTTGGTTTTGTTTTTTGAGACAAAGCCTCCCTGTGTAGTCCATAAGTGAGCCAGGACTCTCAGTGTAGACTAAGCTAGCCTTGAACTCATAGACATCCACCTGCCTCTGCCTTCTGATCGACAAGACTAAAGGTGTGCAGCACCACACCGGGCACAGGCTGTGGCTCATTCTCCAGGCTTTCTGGTTCTGAGGTCTTCATTCTGTCAACAGTATTAACAGCTGACCTGCCATGCCGGGCTTCAGAGATGAGAAAGAATACACTCCTATTTCTCAAGTCCCGTTTCCCATAACAAAGGAGCTGATCTGAATAACCCTATCGCCTTCTATTGGAGTCAGCTGTTTTTCTTGCTTCTGGTTGAAGTATAGTCACAGAGCAGGGATGAGTGAGAAGTCCTGCATATTACTAACTGGCCCTTTATGATCGTTAAACAGCCCAGGCCTGGGGTGATAGCCTGCAATCCCAGCTGGGAGCCAGAGCTGCGGCCAGGCTGTTGCTGCTTCTGCTAGGGATTCTGTCTCCACATTTTACAGACCTCTGTTCTAACCTCCTCAGTCAGCACAAACAGCAGGCTTGCATGGGTGGCTTGTCCCAGCGCACCTCTGCAGCCTTTACATAGCCTCTTCAGTCTTGCACAAGGGATGACAGGTGACTGAGTGGCATTTTTCAGGAAACCGGCCTGTACGATCTAAATTACCAGAGTTCCGTAGAACGCTTGAGACCCTCCACTACAAGTCATCATAGCCATCCACAGACATAAGAAAAACCACTCAAAGTCTGCTAGTGTTTCACAAAGGAAACACCTGTGGTTCTCCTAGATATGGGGACGTACAGGAGAAAGAAGTACTCAATGGCCCCAGGCAGTTATGAAAGGCACCACAGGGGCTAGGTAGACAGTTCTCAACAGGCCAGGTCCACCCAGGTGATGTTTAGGCATCAGAGGATAGGATATAACATCTTTAGCTTTCGCAATTACCAACGGGTGCTTGTGGCATTTAATTCTCCAACATGAGAGATGACGTAGTTTGGTGGACGGCACGGTCAGTCCCACATGATACGATGTTCCTCCCTGACTCTGTCTTTAATGTCTAACCACACTTTCATGTGGGTCAGAGCTCTGTTTATAAATAGCCAAGCTCAGAACCTAAATTTATTTCATGTAAAACACAAAGTAAGCCATGTTCTAGCATCCCCCCCCACCGACCCCCACCTGAGCTTACCAAAGTATACAAGAGAAAACTAGGTCGCCCGTGGGCACATACATACTCCATGCATGCCTTCATAACAAAAACAGGAAGCAGACGTTTATCACTATAAGTAAAAGGAAGTTTGCAGGTGTCAAAGAAGGAAAGATCAATGACTCAAGTTAGGAGCTGCATATGCCTTCTAAAAATTTAGTCACAGAAATTGCAAGTAAAATGCATTAAAGGGGAGTGAGGGTAAGTAACCCAGCCTGCATCCTCACAATCGAACTTGTATCCCTGGAGCTGAGGAAGGGCTGTCTTAGGGCTTCACTACTGAAGGAAATGTGATGGTCATGCCCAGCCCTGAGAAAGTGTGCCGTGTGATGTCTCGGGAGTTTAACAGCTGCTACAACCATTAGCAGTGACGGAACCACCGTGCCTTCTGTTATAAAAAGACTGTGTGGTGGATTCAACGTGTGAATAATGGACTCTGGTCATGCAGATCACCCACCGAGCCTCAGAGAGGACGGGCTCGGGTGGCAGAGCTAAAATAGGTTGGCTGCTTTTCGGTGGCTTTGTTTTTCTATCTCTAGGGTGGACACATGGCTACCGACGAATGCCCACTCTGTGACTATCCCGAAAATAGCTAAATGACCACAGGTTGCCAGGCAGCTGCGTTCTGATGTCACTCCTCCTTGTAGCACTTCCCAACTGACCGTGACATGTACGCAGCAGGAAAGTGTTTCAAAAGACTTAGGTTCATATTTAGAACTTGTCTCTTAATAAGAAAACAATCTTGAATGGCGATCCCCCTATCCTGGGGGCACTTCTTTGCATTCTAAAGGAAACTCGGATTTAAAGTCATCATTCGTGTTAGTCAAACTTGAACACTGGTCTTTAAAATGATCATCAACATAAAAATAAAAACGTGCTGATAATAAGCCAACATGACAGTAAGTTTTATTGTAGTAACTCCGGGTTATTGTAATAACCCGAAGTCGGGTTAGGATAAGAAAACAAAATTGAAATTTATTCTGAAGGCATTTAGGATTAGACAGTCTCTCAGGCATCGTGTTAGGAACTCGAAACTCTGATGGTGCAAAGCTGTGTTCTGGCAGCAGAGAAACTCGAGGTATGCCAGCATCTAAGGATCTGAATCTTTGTTTTAAGACTTACATTGTAAAGTTTATGGAATCCTTCAAATGCCAGCTGGGTGATTGTGGCTCCATTAGGTGCCCACTTAGGTTACACTGCCGAAAATCTCAAGTTACTCTGCAGTATTTGTCAGATTAACGCCACTGGGTTCCTCTGTCTGGTGACGACCCTGTCTTCGTGGCTTCTGTTTCCTTCATTTTAGGATTCAGCAAAACCTACCTTTAGCCATCTTTGCTCTCTTCCAAGTGTGCCTGTGTGATAAACAAGCTAGAACTCACTAGATTTTATGTCTGTCAGAAATCTGAAAGGTGAACAGTTACTTGGAGATCATTAACCTCCTCATTGTCATCACATTAGCTGGAATTCTGCTGTAAGGATTAATCTGTGTGGTGTGGTGTGGTTTGGTTTGGTTTGGTTTGGTTTAGTTGGGTTTAGTTGGGTTTAGTTGGGTTGGGTTTGATTTAGTTTGGTTTAGTTGGATTGGGTTTGGTTTGGTTTGGTTTAGTTGGATTGGGTTGGGTTAGGTTGGGTTAGGTTGGATTTGGTTTGGTTGGGTTTAGTTGGATTGGGTTGGGTTGGGTTGGGTTGGGTTAGGTTGTGGGGTGTTTTGTTTTGTTTTGTTTTGGTTGGCTTTTCCTTTTGAGCCAGGGTCTCACTGTGTCTTCCTGGCTGGCCTGAAACTCACTGTGTAGAACAGTCTGGCCTCAGTGCAGATGTGTCTGCTTCAGACTTCCAAGTGCCAAGATTAAAGGTGTGTACCACATCACCACCCAACTTGATTCTGTGCAACTTTTAAATGGACCCCTCAGCTTTATTTTCATTTCTAAATTAGTATACAACATTTGGTCGTTTTTAGTCAAACATGGCGGCACACACCTATAATTCCAGTACTTTTGGGTCAGAGGCAGGAGGATTGGCTACAAGTTTAAGGAGTTCCAGACCAGTCAGGGATAGTGAGACCCTGTTTCAAAAAGCAAAAACAAACAAAAGACACATACCATGGACAAAGATCTTTATAGTCTTGGATCTATCTCCTTGCTCTTGAGAGCCGGTCTGGACAGGTGTTTCTGCTGGTAACAGTTGGCTGGTCTTTATGATGGCGGCACAAAACATTTGGGAGTGGTAAGAGGTTTTCTAGAAACCTTGCTTGGTGATAAGGACAAAGTTTTGCTTCAGCCTACTGTGTGTGAATGAGTGAGTTGCTGAAAGAACTCCTTACCTTACTCTAGCCCTTCAGAGCAGAGCACAAGTGTTTTTATGAACCCTGGTAGTGTAATCCTGATTCACTCAGGATTTGGATCTTCTACTCCCAGCAAGTCCAGGACCAAAAGAGGTGGGAGCAGACCTGAGAAACGCTGTGCAAATGTGCAACCCCATGACTTTATGTAAGTGGGTCTGTGTATGCTTGAGCATCTGTACCTGTAGCTCTCATGCTTTCTTCCAGAAGATCCCTTCCTCACCCTCAGAAATGTCCACTAGAAATGCAAGAGAAAATAAGGTCCCTGACAGTGAGATTTTATTGGTTTTGTTTTGATTTTGGGTTTTAGTTTTTTGGGGTTTGTTGCTGTTGTTTGTTTGTTTGTTTATGTGCTTCCTGCTCCAGACAACTGTTTATAGGATCCAAAAAATAAAAATAAATTTAAAATAAAATAAAATAAAATAAAAGAGGTTTATAGGATCCATACTTTTTCAGCAGTTTGAGATGTCAAGCATTATGTTGCTAGCAGTGGTTAGAGTAAATGGAATCTGTGAGGTGTTCTCATTGTTTCTCCCTGCACCGTGGTACCTGTAATTCTTTCTCAGACTTCATAAGAACTCCCATGTGGTTGAGTGTAAAGTTTGGAATGGTGGCTCGCAGGCAGGTCACCAGCACCTAAAGAAAACACTCCCAGGTTACAACATATAACCCCGTTAAAGGCAGCTACAGACTGAAAGTCTCAAACATGCCCGGCAGTGCATATAAATTCCACTTAATACACAACAACCCCGCCCCTTTCACCGCTTAGCATCTTGATAGGAAAAAGGTTCTGATGTAATTGTTAACACATCTCTCCTTTTCTCTTCAGATCAAAAAGTATTTTGAACTTGAACCACTGGCCCGTGGAAAGCGCTGGATCCTGCAGCCCTGCTCTCTGGATGATGTGGACACACTGAAGGACAGCTTCTCCCAGCTCATAAACTTGTTAGAAGAAAAAGACCACGAGGCAGTGAGAATGTGAGACCTGACACAGAAGTTCCGGGAAAGCCTCGAACCCGCCGTGTTCGTTCCCCATCGTGATTCCATGTTGGTATCGAGACTGGCCCGGCTTCGGTATCTACTTGCCTCTAGCTATTTCAGACTTTCATCTCTCTGCTAACGTGACTATTCTGATAAGTCAGGTGGATTATCATCGGCATTAACGTCAAGTACACACTACTGAGAGAGAACTGATTCTCTGGTTACCACTAATTATCTTCACCGCATGTCTCTTCCTCCTGTTGGTCTAAGAATCTCTTCTCTGCTTTGTGCTAAAGTGGATGGAACTCACAGAAACGAGACCCGTTCTGAAGACCTCAGAAAGGCTCATGTGGTTTCACTAACTTCTCTGGACTTGGGATCAGAAGATTCTGTCTGAGACTCCACACGATGGATACGCCATTGATATTTCCGTGATCTCTTAGGGGTTGGAGGTTTTTTTTTTTTTACATTTTATTTTATCTCATCTGGTTTTCATATTGTTTTCTTGTGTGTGTGAGGATATTGACTTTGTAGGCTGAGTGAAAATGGCGGCCCAAAACTTCACCCAGTCATCTTCTCTGGCTCTGAAAAACTCTAGAAAGTAGACATGGAAGAATTGAAAAACTCTAGAAAGTAGACATGGAAGAATTGAAAAACTCTAGAAAGTAGACATGGAAGAATTGCTTGGTCCTGCCTGCGGCCGTGTCCCCTGCCTTAGGAGGAGGGCATCCTAGCTAAGGGAGTGGGAACCAGTTTAGGCAAGAACAGGCACCACTGATTTGAATCTGAACTCCTCAAATATTTTTAACGTCATTAGTCTGCATAAAACCGAGCTGCAACATACGCATCGGCCTTTCCTAGAAATCAGAAATGTTTGAATGAAATCTGGAAAATGGCTTTTCAAATAATTAACATAACAGCCAAAGTCTAATTCACGGTTAGGACTTAAGCTGGCATGGGTTTGATGAAGCTCAAAGAGGAACCCCGTTATTTATTCATCAAAGGCTAATGTCACTTAGGGGAGTGTGCTCATTGAGTTGTTAAAGGTCTGTCAGTACTTTTATTATAAACCTCTATTTTCAGGGGTGTCAATGTGCCCTTAGAGTATGCTGGGCTACAGCAGATAAATAAACTCAGTCTGAAACTAATTTTTTTCCACTTAATTTAAATGATACAATTGCCTAGAGTAAAATGTACAGTTTTAGTAAGATTTAGCACCTTTGACCTTTTTGAAATCAGGACTAATCTATGAATATTCAGGTTCATAGATGAAATATTCTTTGGCATATCTTGTAGACACTTGACCACTCATTAAAATACTAAGTGGCCAAATGATAGAAAACTGCTCCCTAAGCCCAAGCAATAAAAAAACCATGTCTGTCATTTTTAGGTAGTGTAGACTGATACCCCGATGCCACAGACTTAGGGCCATATTTATCACAGGGTGACAGGAAACCTTGTGACTCTCCAGAGGAGAGTCCTCAGAACCCTGCACAGTGCTCAAATGCAGTATTTGTGATTTCATCTTGTAAATGGATTTTAATAAAAAAGACCCCACACTTCTTTAAGCTTATATATATATACATATATATGTATGTATATATGTATATATATATATATATATATGGCATGGCCCAGAGAAGGACCCATGATAATTCATTTTGTCTAAAGTATCCTTGAATATTTTTAAAACTGTGACGATCCACAGGCAGCACAAACCTTTAATCCACATGAGCAGTTAAACGATTCCTGTTTTTATTTTGTCCCTCCCGTGCTCATCTTCCATGAAAATAAATAAATGAATGATTTTTTTTTTCCGGGCTTTGCTCTCCCTGCAAGTTCATTAAATGCAGAATGTTGTCTTTTGAGGATCTTGTGGCCGAACGCTCCTTGCCATCTGTTAAATGACTTCCCGTTGTCTGTGTGTGTTCATGTGCGCCAGTGATGGGCTTCTCCACAGCCCCCGAGACTGTCTGAGGCGTCGCAGCCGTCAGAATGAAAACATTATCAATCAGTACCCAACAACAGCTGTTTTTGACAAGTTTCTGTCTGACGCCTGATGCTTTACAACTGTCAATAAGGCTCTTTCTTTGTCTAGCAGGTCGCAGCTCGCTGTCTTACTGCTTCTTCTTGGCATCCTGGACTCTGTAACCCTAGAATTTACTGTGTTTGGGAAACCCAGGTGGGGGAGGGGAGGGGGGAAAGGGGAGGGGACATTCGTCTTGTTCTTACTTTTGTGTGAGGTGCCACAGGTGTCTTGGTTTGCATATTCAAAGATATAGGAAAACAGTCTGTTGTGTATTTCCTCAGTGAGCATCTTGTTATATTTATGGAAGTGACCCATTTTTGTACCTTCTTAGCTAAAGCGGTTGCCTCTTTTTATACTGGCAATTAATTTATATAAGACTTTGTATCTACCATAGTTTACAGTATTGGTTGCTGGATAACTGCCATATCGCCCTGTCTTTCTATGGAGATTTACTCTATCCAGACTTAAAAGTTGACAGGCTCACATGGGCATTTGCTAGGCAACAAGAACTTGCCCTATTCACAATTTATATGATTTCCACTGTCTTGCAATGAAAATAAATGCTGAGTAGAACAGGCGTTTCCTGACTGACTTTTTTTCAGCCATAGCATTTGAAAGCCCCAGATTTCTGCTTACTTTGTGTCGCCTGTTTAAGTCTTCAAAATAAGTTCTGCTGCTCTTGAACCAAAGCAAATGATTGATATGTGTGTCTTTTGAAGCTATTGTAAGAACTTTAAAAGAGAAAGAAGCCGAGTGTCTTTTCCAGTTGGTTCTACTTGAGCAAGGTTTTCTGTCCTAGCAGCCATTCCTTTAAGGGAGTGAGGAGCTTAGAGCGGGGATGGAATGTGTCATCCTTCAATCAAAGGACCATCTCCAACATCTGCCCTGGAAGCCACTTGCTGCAAGTTGACCACAATCAACTGTTCTTGGTTTCAATGCCCCTGGGCTATCTGTGGTCTTAATGGACTCCCTATACATTCATATGTCAGTCTTTAAGGGTGGATATGGGAAAGTAAACATTAAAAATAGATGGGTAAAAGATGAGAAATAAAAAAGGGAGAAGTTATATGATAAGAGAGGAAAGATTCAAACTCCTGCTGGTGTTTCTTCCAAGCATCACCTTATCCTGACATGCAACACTGAAGCCCAGCGAGTTTGACACTTCTTTCTGAGTTTGCCAGCCACCCTATCATCTCAGTCCTTCCCAAGCAAGTGTGGACAGAATACAAGACTTTTGAAGCAAATGGTGCACTTTCCTGTCCAGATTGCAGACTCAGACTCAAGTGGAAGATGTAGCATTCGAGCTGGCTTGATCCAGTGTTAAAAGGCGTTTTCATTAACCGGAGCTAATGTAGCAAACCAACATGAGAGGGCATGTGTGGGGTGGTGGAGCCAGGAGTATACTACTCCCTTGGGAATCCTCAATGCAGTGTCTGGAGGGAGGATCCGTCTTTGTTATGCAGAAAGCTTGTTATAGTGATTCTCAGCCTTCCCTTGTTCTGCAGCCTGGGTCCGGAGGATCTGAAGTCAGTTAGGCTGCGATATGTATTACCACATCTTGTAGGGGAATTCCTGACTCCCAAGAGCGCACAACTTTTGGTCAGCGTTGAGTCAGTGTGATGAAATGATTTGCATCTCTGGACTAAATGTTTCCAACTCAGATGCCTGAAGTGACAGATGAGCCCAGGTTTTGGCACTGCCCCGTCCCCACCCTCCCACTATCCCAGAAACATGCCAAGAGTCCCAGTAGGACTTAGCCTCAGATGGCAGATGCATTTTCCCTCCCCTTTTTCTTAACTCTCTTTGAATTAGAAACCTTCCCTTCTGTGAAAAGCTCCCCCTCCTTGCCCCCAGTGCTTCATCAGACCTAGGGATCCTGAACTTCCCACCCTGGGAGGTTCTCTTCCTAATGTGAAACCAAAGCCGAGTTTCAAAGATCATGAAGGAGGATCTCGCCAGCCAATGCTGGGTCTTGCATCATGCTTTCTTCCAAAGAGCGAAGAAAAGCTTACCCATTTTTATACACTCCATCTCTGTTCCATGAGTGCTGAACCCTCTTCAGGGAACCCTAGTTTCAAAAGGCCAGTGTCCTGCCTTCCCTCTTTTCCTTTTTTAGGCATTTCCATGGGCTACTATGAATAATCACTTTACAAGACACTACTGTTGGCCCTGTGGTTTTCAAAGCAGATTTGCCTACCGTATATACTTTGTTAGGTTGGTATATATACGTGGTGAGGTCACAGCTAACTCTGAAAAAGGAAAGGACCTTTTTGACTGAATGCCATCTTGGTCTCACCCAGGTTTATAACCCAGTCTTAATTCTGACCTGTCCTCCATCTCCTGACGTTCTAGGTCATTGTGACCAACATGGATGCAGCTACTGAATGGTACCTTGGGTGGAGGGGGGAAATTATCTGATGTAGACATTCAAAGAATGGAGAATTTCCTTGTTCCCTTTTCTAAAACCTCTTACTCCTCCTGGTCCTTTCAAAATACTCTACACAAATATTCCCATGAGGCTCTTTGGATAGCAGCATTCCAGCCCTGGAGATGAGTGAGCTGTGTGTTCCCCAAAGGAAGCAGGGTGGGAGGGTTGGAAGCCCTCTAGGGACAGAATAAAATAAGCCTTGAATAGCCATCAGGTTCTCCGCACACCGCCCCCCTGCCCTCGATTCCCTGCTTCCTTGTGGACACTGGGGGTTGTTAGAAAGAAAACCTAAGATCACTTAGGGCCCAGCCAGCCTTCCCAAAGGTGTGAAATTCAGCTACACAGGCTGCAGCCCCCCTCTGACAAGTGATTCATTGAGACCGAAGCTGGAGCTCTGGCATCAAACAGATGTCAGACGATACACCAAATGCCTATAAATGATTGGTTTGCAAGCAGTGGAAGGGCTGCAAGACCCGGCCTA
Organism: Mus musculus; assembly: GCF_000001635.26. Taxonomy (NCBI): domain Eukaryota; kingdom Metazoa; phylum Chordata; class Mammalia; order Rodentia; family Muridae; genus Mus; species Mus musculus. The sequence goes on from NC_000079.6 coordinate 114,159,794, forward strand.
ATGATGCTCCCCGTGTCTGGACAAGTTTACAGAAGGTGTGGGGGTGGGGAACTGGTTCCAAACAGAGTCTGGGAAGAAGGCTGTTTCTGGGGTGAGATATGAAACCTCAGTGCCCAACCTGAGAGAGGCTCCTGTTGAATTGAGTGGTGTCTGCTTGGTTTGTGGGGCGATGTTATAAAGGTCTGTCTAAAAAGGTGCATGTCAGGGGCACCCCGCAGGCCAGATTGCCGTGACGCATTAAATCATTAGATGTAAATATCGGAGTAAATTAAGAAACAAAATCGGCTTGGAACAGAAACTGCTCACCAAAGGCAGAGACAGGAATGCAAACAGTGAGTCTGGCTGTCAGGCTCCATATTCTGGAGCAAGTCAGGTCTGGCTCTGGTTGGTCTCCAGTTCCTTTCCAGCTTCCTACACATGGGGTGCTCACTGCTTCAGTGGGAGTTTTGAAAGGACAGCTTGTCCGTGCCCAACTTACCAGTCTCCTTTGCAGGGTTTTTATTTCGTGATTAGGACTTTGGACTTTAAACATTTCCAGGCATTTGTTCACTCATTCGTCCCTACTATGTGTCAGGGGTTGTTGCATCAGATGCCAGGAATACAACAGTAAGTGGTCACCTTAGTTCTCACTTTTGTAGAATTTGAATTCTTATAAACATTGAGTAAGTTGGAATATTTCTGTGAGCCTAGACATTAAGTGGGGGCAATTTCTACATTAAAATATTTGTTCTTGTTCCTAATTCCTGGTCTTCAGTTCTCCTAATTTAGGATTATTTTTAATGCCATTTAATATCTTGTGTTACCACTAGTAAAAGCAGAAACTTAACCACAGACATCTGTAGAAAGGGCTATGTCTTCTTTAGCATCTTTCTAAACAAAACCCCATAAAGCTAGGACTGTCTCTTCTGTTGCCTGATTGCTAAAATCATGTACCTAACACAGTGTTGGATATGCTACTAATCTGATATCCATTATGTGTGTGTGTGTGTGTGTGTGTGTGTGCGTGTGTGTGTGTGCGCGCGCGCGCACACTGAGTGGGGGGCTGAATCACATAAAAATGAATAGAAATAAAACCATCTCTCTATTTTCATTCACTTCCTCGTATTACAAATCACTCAAAATGTTAAGTAAACAAAAGGATCCATATATGAAAATAGATTTATTAAAATATATGGATCAGTTGGAGTTCAGCCCCTGATAGGATGATGGACCTGGGCAATGATTCTCACTATACTAATATCAAAAGAAGAAAGCAAGCAAGCAAGCAAGCAGACATGGTGTGCCCTGGGTGGCCTTTACTCCCACCCAGAGAGCATTGTCAGATAACACAAGTCTGATCAACTGGATGTAACTGATAATATTGCACGGGACAGAATATGATGCTTGTTCAATGATGTGTGAAATAACCAAACTCCAGACTATTGGAAATCTGACTGACAAATCAGTTGATTCTTAAATAAGCGGCAAGAATGAAAAAAGCAATGGAGCAATGTAGGACCACACATTAAAGAGCTAAAGAGTCCTGTCAGAGAGTTGTAGAGTGTATGGTTTATTTACATTCTGCTCACAAGCACAAACATGCAAAAATAAAATATGAATGCTAGTAAAAAAAATCTGTATAGCTGGATATTGTATGCACTAAACAATAAGATTGTATATGTAATCATGAAGTTGTGACTGCATATTATAGAGGAAACTTTGCTAAATCAGTGGTGCATGACAAGATATTTATGGATAAATTACTATTATGCTCAAGATTTAGTCCAGAATAATCTATTAAGGAGAGTAGACAGGTGAAACACTGAGTCTTACCTAGTGCCACCATAGTCAAATGATGGGGACAGGGCTCCAGATACTTTGACATCCCCCCCCAGTCCCCCAAGAAGTTTAGGGAAGGAAGGTAGGCAGGGTGTTAAAACAAGATATGCCATGGAAAATGACCGTAATGCAAAGGCAAGCATATTGCCTAACTCTATTCAGAAGTGCTGAAGAAATGTTCGTTCTAGTGGACAAGTTAGCAACAGGCTTGACAAGGCACCTCATGAGAAAAAGAATGGCTAAAGGGGCCGTTACCAGTGTTAGTAGTCAAGTGCAGATAAAAACAACTACATGATAGTGCCGCACCTCACTCGGATCACTAAAATTCAAGACAGTACAAAGAAAAAAAAGGCAGTCAAGCCACCTGGCATGTTAATCATCACTGAGAATGTGTGTCCAGAATCCAAGAAGGACATTCATAGCAGGCTGACTGATCTCCATTTGAGTCAGCCATGAGCGGCTCAGACGTTGGCGTCACTCCTCACAGGACATGGGACAAACCGTTTAAGTGTCCACCTTTCAGTTTTCTAGTCCATGGCAAAGCAATATATCTACCTCCTAGGGTTATCAAGGACTTAAATATCATGGTCGATAGAAAGTACTCAGTCTGAGGACGTACTGAGGTACTAAGAAAGCGCTCAGTGAAGGATGCAATGAATATTTGAAGCAGTTGTGCCTTTGCTTTTCCAAGCTTGCAGAAGATGATGTTTTAGAATCAATTGCACTCACTACCACATGGTCTCGGAACACCACCCTTATTTGGTCCTGGACTCTTTCCAGATCAGTAAATGCAGTTCCCTCCCGTGACCTCCAAAGACGATCTATCTTACACCTGCCACCTGCTGATGTATTCATTAATAAACATTGATTGGATGTATGGTATGTGCAATATGTTGAATAAAGGTAAAACCAATTTTTAAGATGTAATCTGATATATACTGTTTAAACACTCATTGACTCTAGTGTTGTAAATAAGCTGTTTCTGTATTCTGGTTTGGTTTTTTTTTTTTTAATTCTATAAATATAAAAGAATACACACTGTGGTGTGTGTGTGTGTGTGTGTGTGTGTGTGTGTGTGTGTGTGTGTGTGTGTGTGTGAAGGTGTGCATGCATTGTTTTGAATAGCTAAATCTTTGATTTAAAGAAAGGTTTCCATGTCTAATACATTCTCTTCCATAGGTCTGGGACTGCATTGAAGTGAGCTTTACTGACAATATTATAAAGGCAACCCATGTTCTCTACAGAAAACAGTGCACTGTTATCGGAGGGAACTTTAGAAGGCAGGGTTTAAATCACAGGACACTGTGGTGCATCTCACGTCCGTTTTATTTCCATTCCTACATACTTCTGGTTACACAGGACAAAGTCTCTGTGTAACCAGCCTGACCTTGTTCCTGATCCTCCTGCCCTGCTCTCCTTAGTACTGGAATTCGAGGCATGCACACCATAGCTGGCTCTCTCTAGACACCTTAACAATATTAGAATGTGTATTGTCTCAGGGCATGCCTTTATGTTCTAATATATTCTGAAATTTTCTATCATCTAAAAGATGATCCCCAGTAGCTGCTTGGCTCTTAGTGTTAACTTACTTAAGTATTCCCTCATCATTGGATATTCAGATCTCTGGCTTGAATGTTTGCACTGTACACATTCCTTTTCCATAGGATACGTATAAATCGAATTATGAAGTCTAATCAGAAGCACAAGACCAACATGTATGAATACCTGGAGGTCTTTAAGAATTTCCAGTTACCCTCCTAAGCCGTACCAGTTGTTCACAGCTCCTGGTAATGACTACTTAGTTGTTGATTCCTTGTGAACTTGAGCTATTGGTTTGTTGTTGTTGTTGTTGTTTTTAACGATCTCTTTATTTTTAAATCATCATACAATGTGTTAGACATAATTATGACATTTTTAAACAAAGTGTATTTGAATTTCTCCTTCGTTCCACCCCTCAACCCTTAAACTTCCCCCTGCCCTTAACGCCCCCCACCCCCATTCATTCTTTCATGTTCTGTGCATCCTTTTCTACTGAACTGGTTTTTTTTTATTCTGCCCTAATTTAACATGCAGAAAATGAAATTTTGTTTTGTGATAACTGGCATTAGAGCAGTCTTTTTCTTTTTTTAAGATTGATTTTATATATGAGTGCACTATAGCTGTCTTCAGATACACCAAGAAGAGGGCATCAGACCCCATTACAGATGGTTGTGAGCCACCATGTGGTTGCTGGGAATTGAACTCAAGACCTCTGGAAGAACAGAGAGTGATCTTATCCTCTGAGCCATCTCTCCAGCCCCCTAGAGCAGTCTTAAAAGACACTAATATAATTGACATTTTTCTAGGGTAGGCGTAGCGGGAATATTTGTCACTGGGAACAACAGTAGAATTGCTAAGGCCGAGCTCACATGAAGAGAGACTTGACTGGCAGCCTCCTTGCCTTTCTTAGCTGCTCCCAGCTATCTTTCCTGTGTATAAAATGAGAGTCTTAACAGACCACATGTAATCACCATAGGATCTTTATAGGAACGGAATCAAAAACTCTTAAGACCAAAACTTAAGCACGGCGGCTGCCACATAGCAGGTGTCCCGAGTCCACCTCCGTTCCCGAGTCCACGTCCGTCACATCTCTGAAGAACATTAGCTGTCCCAGGTCCACCTCTGTTACTGCCACCTCACTTGGTCCTCTGCCTTGTGATGCTGGGGCAGCTTTGCCCTGTGGCCTGCTCCGCCCACCTCCAAGGCTGCCTCCCTCCCTGTATGAAAGAGGGAGGGCTGCAGTAATGCCAGCCCCTCGGGTTAGCCTGGTGTTCACCTCGATGCTCTGGTGGCTGCTGACTCCAGATAGCACATTCATCTCTGACGCCCTGTGTCCACCACCTCAGAGCAGGTACAGGACAACCCCAGACTAGAGCTCACAGGGGTACACACCTCTTAATTCTTCCTAGCAGGGGCATCGTCGTTAGCCCACACCTTGCCATGTATGTCCAGGTGGAAGCCTTTGAAACTGCAGGTGGATGGGAAAAGGGCTTTGTGACATTGTCTGTTTGCTTGTTTGTCTGTTTGCTTGTTTTAACTACTCTTGGATCAGAAAGAAACCTATTTAGAACATATTTTGGAAATCACACTTCTACTTTTTCCATGCACAGCACGAAGTTACACTGGTTTTGACCTCACCCCGACAACACTGAAACAACAGCACTCCGGCCAACCTCTAATGGGGCTTTGAGAGTGTGGCCTGTCGAAGACTGACAAATAGAACCTGAGTCAGCTTACAGATGCAGTCTTGGGCGGTTGGGAATCTGTTTGTATCTGTGAGCTCTCTAGGTAAGTCTGAGCACCACGACTTTAACTGTGAAGCAGGGCAGAAGGGAGCAAGTGATATCAAGGAAATATAGAGACACGCTTTTCTGGGAGCAGTTAAATCAGGCTGTGTCCGCCGTGTGCTTCCTGATCTGGTTAGTGTGGTCCCAAGTTTGGAATCCATGGTCTCCTGAAGTGTGGGGGCTCTGAGTGCCTCATTGGATCATCTGTAGCAACATACAGCGGTCTGTCTTCTGCAGATGGAATAAGCCCCTGAATTTGAGAGAGATAGAGAGGGGTCATTGCTGAAGATACTGGCAAAAGCCTGGGAAACCCAGCAAGGTCCTGGAGTGCTGGAAGCCCACAGGTACCAAGCTGCTTTACACCCACCCGAGGGTTTTAGGAAGATGTTCTCGTGACTCAAGGCAGCATGGTTTTCTGGAAACCAGTTTCGGACTCTTCCACTTACATAGGTACCTATCCCTAAAGTTGTTCTGTAGGGAGGATGGTTCAGCATCCTGTGGCTTCCAAAGGTGGCAATCGCCCTGTCACGAACCCTTGATGCCCTGTATGCTGGTGGAACAGAAATGTAGAAGGAGAAGCAACTGGCATAAAAGCCATCACCCCCAAGAAGAAATGAGTGCTGTGCCCAACACAGCCTATTCCGGAACATTTCCCGACTCCCAATCTGAACACCACTCCACTTGTCTACTCTTAGACAAAGCGGTTACCAACAACTCAAATCTGTGCTTGCTCTGACCAAAAGAACCAAGATATCTGAGTGTCAGAGCACAGAACAAAGGATCATATCTGCTAGCATCGTCTCATGTCCCTACCTCCCTACAGTTGCTGGCCTTGTCACCCTGCGGAGGAGGTGAGGGCAGCTCCCCACTTCAATACAGTATCTACAGTACGCCTGGAAAAGCCATCAAAAGCCTTAAAGATATTAGGTCTGTTTACTCCGCATTCCTAGCTATCTGCTGCCCAATTAACATGATTTGCAGCTGAGAAAATACTACTCAGCCTCAGTCAGAGATAAATCGACTCCCCCCACCCCACCCCCAAACTGCGAAACAAAGGGAGAGGGGCAATCATGTTTATAAAGTTATTGCAAACAAATGCACTTCAAAAGGAACTCTGGTGACAGATTTCGTTTCACAGGGTCTCTTGACAGGCAGCCTCTGGGGACCCTTCCTCCTCTTCTGCTAGGGTTTTTAGCACTGATCCATGGTTGTAGGATGGAAAGCAAAGTGCAGAAATAATCTAACCAAAAGCCTCCACCTACCTGGTCCAGCCAATTGGTGACTGTCACAGACAGAGGTTTGTAATACACACTTGATGGCAAAGATTTAGTACAAAAAAAAGTTGACTATCTTTTGAATTGATGACTTGATGGAATGATATCTTGAATATATTGACTTCAAATACTCCGTCAAAATCCATGTCACCTGTTTCTTTTTTACTTAAAAAAAAATCCCTATAGAACATTTAAAATGATGTGTGCCTCCCACTTGTGGCTGCTGTTATAGTCCATTAGACAGTCTGTCAGTCTAGACTGTGGGTTGAGCAGGCCCGGGGGCAAAAGTCGGTAAGCATGCAGGAGCCTAGTTCTCCTTGGTAAATGGAGACGGGAGATTTTAGGCTAGCAGTGACCCCTCTTGCTGAAAGGAGGTATCTCTGAGACAAGAGCAGCATGTGGAGGCCAGGCTAACAGATTGCAAACCTGCCTTCCTTCTGGTTCTAATACTTAACCTCAAAGGAACTTTAATATTTAAACCAAATGGCATGCGAGATTTCAGTAGGCTGATGTATTGCTCTCCATTCAGCCATTTGAGAAATCCTACAGAGGCCTCCACGCAGCTGAACTCTAGCTGCTGCCACATCCCAGTGGAAGTCTGGCGAGGCACTAATGAGCTGAGGAAAAAATTTTTCTCACTTGTTTGATATTAAATAGGAAAGCCTTTCAAATTAAACGTTTACAGATAGTGTGAAAATTGGAAGTGGGGCTTTTAGCTGAGCCAAGTACAACAGATCCGGAGCCTGCAGTTGTCTGACAGTGAGATGGTGCAGCGGGTTCCCTTGCCCAGAAGTGCTGGGGGGGGGGGGGCTTCCTCCTTCCGGGGATGGATTGAACAGGCAGAGTGGTGGGCTCACTCTACGGAGGGTCCCATCTGTCCTGAGCTTCCTGGTTTGACATATCATGAAGTTACTGGTTTAAGTCAAGAACTCAGTGCTTTTGCATCATGAGGTTGGACTCGTTCTGTGTAGAAGCCATTGCCTGTCATCATGTAAGAGTTCTGTATGGGTCCTCAGGTAAGCAACAGCCAGTCCCTTCTGAGTACTGACATGGGCCTTTTAATAGAGCAGCCCACTTCATCTTCAGCACAGTGTGACATCACAGGCACGATTTTTTTGTTGTGTTCTTTGTTGCTGTTGTTTTGTGTGTGGTGGGGACTGGGTGCCCACATGCCACAGCAGTCAGCATATCGGGTAGAGGAGAACGTTGTGGAGTCAGGTTTTTTTTCCTTCCACCATTAAGTATTTTCCTGGAATCAAACTGAAATCTCCAGGTTTGTGGTATAAGGTCTTTACTCAGTTAGCCATTCCTCTCTCTCTCTCTCTCTCTCTCTCTCTCTCTCTCTCTCTCTCTCTCTGTGTGTGTGTGTGTGTGTGTGTGTGTGTGTGTGTGTGTGTGTGGGTAGAGACAACTATTAACCCAGACTGCCTGATCAGAACCCATACTCAGACTGAGAACTCTGCTATCTATTCGTAGGAAGAAGGAGCAGAAACAGCAGGTAAGAACTGTAGTCATTCGGGATGGGAGCAGCGGGAGTCAAGGAGACAAAAATAAGGTGTTTGGTTTTTGTTTTATCACAACAAAGCTTTGGGGTCAAATGGGCCACCCTTGATCTCTAGTGAGGACCTGCCTTTCAGACTTCAGTAGGACCTGCCTCGGGCTGCAGGCCGCATGGTATAGGGAAGACAGCCTTGCTTACACTGAGAAGTCTCTTCAAGTAAAACCATTTCGTTAGATTGATGTCCAAATGGGTGTCCGAAGTGAAGCTCAGACCTCCAGGGACTCAGCCATCTCTGTCCTCACAGTGTGGCCCTGGGGGACCACACACACAGCTGGTTGGCTAAACATAATGGTGAGAAAATAGGTAACCGTGCAAGAGGCTCCAGATCTGAGGTCTTGTCCCCCACATGACTCATTTGGGCCTTCTCCCACTCGTTTCTGCCATTGGGCAGCAAGGCTTACAGTTCCCTAGGAATCGAAGTTGACCATCCCGAGCTTTCCTAGAAGTAATGATCTCTCTTGGGAATGTAGCTCAGTTGGTAGAGTGACTGGCTGATCAGAATCCATACTCAGGCTGAGAATACTCAGCCTAGGAGAGACCCTGGGTGTGATCTACAGCCTCTGGGAAACCAGACCTGACAGCATGTTCCTGCAATCCCAGCATTTGGGAGGTAAAAGCAGGAAGATCAGAAGGTCAGCATCATCACTGGCTACATAGTGAGCTCAAGGACAGCCTGGGCTACATAAAACCCTATTTAAGGAGAGAGAGAGGAGAGAGAGAGAGAGAGAGAGAGAGAGAGAGAGAGGGAGAGAGAGAGAGAGGGAGGGAGAGAGGAGAGAGAGGGAGAGACAGAGGAGAGAGAGAATGAGAGAGAGGGAGAGAAAATGAGAGAGGGGGGAGAGAGAGAGGGAAAGAGAGAGAGGAGAGAGAGAATGAGAGAGAGAGAGAGAGAGAGAGAAGTTTCTGTGTATGTGAGATAAAAAATCGGTATTTTAGGGCTGGCAAGATGGCTTGGTGGGTAAGGGCACCTGCCACACAGACCTGACAACCAGAGTTCAGTCTCAGAACCCACATAAAGATAGAAGAGTTGTCCTCTGGCCTCTATATGGATACCAGGACACTTAACCTTTTTTCCACACAGACACACACCCCAGTAATGAAATTTTAAAAAGAAAATTTAAGTAGAAAGCCACATGCAAGTAGGGATAGTAAGGGTGACATTGGAGAGGGATTTCCTGTAACTAAGACTCCTCTCTCTACTGAAATTCCTTTAAAAATGAAAGATTAGCCAAGAAGTACTAGTGAATGTGTAAGCAGGTGGATTGCTTAGTTTGAGGCCAGCCTGGTGTACAAAGTAAGTTCCAGGACAGCCTAGTCTATACAGAGAAACCCTGTCTCAAAAAGAAAAAGGAAAGAAAGAAAGAAAGAAAGAAAGAAAGAAAGAAAGAAAGAAAGAAAGAAAGAAGAAAAGAAGGGAGGGAGGGAGGGAAGGAGGGAGGGAGGGAGGGAGGGAGGGAGGGAGGAAAGAAAGAAAGAAAGAAAGAAAGAAAGAAAGAAAGAAAGAAAGAAAGAAAGAAAGAAAGAAGGAAGGGAGGGAGGGAGGGAGGGAGGGAGGAGAAAGAAAAAGGAAAAAAGATAAAGCTAATACTGATAACTTTCGTATCTCTTTTCCTTGAACCAGGCAGTCCTATCTGATGCTCAATTAGAGCATGAGGTATCTTCCATGTAGCACCTTCCTCAAGACCATCAAAGCTACAAAGACAAATAAATGGGAAATCTGAATTCATGGGGCCTGTTAGGAGTTGAGAAGTTGAAACTGAACCATTAGGACAGTTGGGAAAGGTCCTGACATCTCTCCAGCACAAGTGTGTGGCCATCGAAGCTGCACACAGTGAAAAAAAAACAAAAACAAAAACAAAAAAACAGATGCAGACAAAATAGTGATATGCCAGTCTCTGATTGGAAGAGAAACTAAAGCTTCTTTTTGGGGTGTAGGGGCTAAGTTTTTCAGTGTGTTTTGTTGTTGTTCTTGTTGCTGTTGCTGTTTGTTTGTTTGTTTGTTTGTTTGTTTGTTTGTTTTGAAGCAAGGATTTTCTGTGTAGTCCTGGCCGTCCTGGAAGTCGCTCTGTAGACCAGGCTGACCTCAAACTCAGAGATCTGCCTGTCTCTGTCACCCAAGTACTAGGATTAATGCTATGTGCCACCACCACCCTAAAAGCTTCAGTTTCCTTTGGGGTGCACATACTGGGCCCTTCTTGGCTCCTCCTGGATCTGGAGAAGCACCCATGGGTGCTATTGAACCCATGGGATCTGTCTCATCTTTCCTTTCGAAGAATTGCTATTAGCTTACAGTACATACAGAGTCTCTTCATTGTCCGACTATCCCTCAAAGTGTTAACTTCCAAATGACTTCCTAGGCTTGACACACATAGGACGAGGAAAGCTCTGTTAGCCTGGTGTCAGTATGCTGTGTTGGACACATTCCTTAATGTGTGTCAACTCTGCAGCTCACTCAACTTTTCCAGATGTGGCTGGCTGGGCTGCCGAGCTGGTGACACTGCAGATGGATGGCCATGGCCCCACTGCTGGCGGATGAACATGGCACCTTTGATGTGATGGGGTGACTCTTCTCATCTCTTGGCCAGAAGGAAAAGCTATTTTCTTCCATAGAGTCCTCTGCAGTCCCACCTCTAGGAGGCCATATAATCATCATCGTGCAGGAGCACTCTATGCTGACACCTCAGGCTCTCAGTGAGTGTGGAGCCTGCAGTCCCTGGGAGGCAGAATGAATGTTAAGGAGGACTGTCAGAAAGGGATCTCCTAAAAGACTACACACACACACACACACACACACACACACACACACACACACCCTTAATGATTTTTCCTTGAAGTATGTCTCACACACACATGATATTCCATTTTGCCTGTTTCATCAAATTGTGTCATAAGCACCCAAAAATAATTGTGTCATAAGCGCCTGTGTTCTCAGCAATCATGGATCTCTCACCTGCCCATGTCCTGCATGCAGAAATGTCCGAATGTGATATCTCCCTTCCACCATAGTAGGAAATTTTAATTGAAATCTAAAGACGAGAAAAATGTCTTTAGCGTCTTTCTTCCTGACCATGAGGAATCATAAAGGGGACGAGGGGTAGTGCGGAGCTGCCATCTTCAACAGCAGCAGGTGGGTTTAAGGTGTTCGGTGTTCAGTTTCAGGCCTATCACAGGACTTTATTAAGATGCACTTATTCCATGGAAGCTCCTTGCTTCATCCAAACCCCATGAGGTTCACATAGTTATACAAATTAGAAACAAACGGCATGTTCAAAACTGCAGGGAAATAAACAGGATGGCCAGGTAGAGAAGACTGGGAAATGAGTCTGCACATTTATTTCAAGCTATTAAAGAGTCTGGCGCTCTGGCATGTGAGACGTCAAAGTGTTCCTCCCTGCGCTCCTCCTCTGTGCGGTGAGAGGAAATCGTTCATCTGGGGCCTTTACATACTTCTTCAGCTGCTCCCAGTGCTCCCTCCAGCTGCTCCCAGTGCTCCCTCCAGCTGCTCCCAGTGCTCCCTCCAGCTGCTCCCAGTGCTCCCTCCAGCTGCTTCCAGTGCTCCCTCCAGCTGCTCCCAGTGTTCTCTCCAGCTACTCTCAGTGCTCCCTCCTTGCTGTTAGACAATTCACTTCCTCCTCCTCCTCCTCCTCCTCCTCCTCCTCCTCCTCCTCCTCCTCCTCCTCCTCCTCCTCCTCTCTGGGATCACCAAATGCAGTCAGAGTCTTTTGCTCCCCCTCCAGCCCAATATGGAGCTACGGCCCTGCATTCTAATCCAGCAGCAGTGTTGTACCACGTGCGGATCAAGAAGGACTTGTAAAAGTCCAGTCGGGGACACAAAGTCAAGATTATGACACAGGAGCTGAGGTGTAGCTCTCGGGTGGTAGAGTGCTGACTCAGCATGCCATAGGCCCTGCCAGCCATCTTCAGAGCCACATAAGCTGGGTGTGATGGTGAAGACCTGTCACCCTAGCTCTCAGGAGGTATAGGCAAGAGGAACAAAGGTTCATGGTCATCCTTGGCTACATAGTGAGTTTGAGACCAGCCAAGGATATATTTCCTATCTCAAAAACAAAGAAGAATGGAGGAGAGTAATATAATAGTGACGATATCTTTTTAAAAGCCATAAGGAGTCATACTACTATCTACCTTAAAATACCTATAATACATATAAACCAGTATATAAGTACACATGTAGAATTTAAATGGAATTTTCTCATCTGGGCTGACAGTGCTCCTTCTAAGTGCCAAAGACTTTTTAACAAATAAACCCCAGCACTGGGCATGGGATGCTATCCTTTGAGTTGTCAGTCATGGTTGCCTAAGACACTCCCAAAACATTACAATCTATTGCTATTGCCCTTGGTCACCTTCCCAACTCCCTAAAGGTGAGAGGTAAATCCTTATTGCTGAAGACACCGTGTACTTCAGACGCAGGGCCTGGAGAACTCTGTACTGGACCTGGCCTGAAAGAAGCCTTCCTGAAAACTAGCTTTCATGAAACAAAACAGAACAAAACACTCCCATGCGACTTCCAAAAGAGGAAAGCAACCAACAATTCTACTTAGTTATGACACCTGTGAACCACAGCATCCACCTACATGGTTTGATAACCCTATGTGTACAGTAGCGGCGCACATACCTTGGTGGTCATCAACAGCTGTCTAATAGGACTTCAGATCCTCTCCACAAGAGGGAAACTATGCCTGGCACAGAAAACCTAACCAACTACCAGTGAAGTCGTAGATCTTGAAAGAGGATCTACAACCATGCTTTGCTGCACCAGCATAGTCTCTAACTACAACTAAACATTTGTTCTTCTACTCACAGGTAAGTATAGTCCTCACTTCTCACCAAGGGAACTTCTCTTTGAAATGGGCAGAGACCATTACAGAAAACCAAAAACCAATCAAAATGCAGAGTTGTGGAGCCTTGTCCAAATTGACATGTATACAGGACACTCTCACACCCAAGGCTCAGAACGTTGCAGAAGAGGAGGTGGACAGATTGTAAGAGGGAGTTAATTGGTTGTGAGATTGTGTATCGAAGGAATATCAAGAGCTACACTCACCAAGATGACTATCTAAAACCTGAGCTGAGCGAGGACAGCAGTGGGCATGCTCATGTGAATGGGGAAGAGAAAATCCCAGGGAGCCTCAATCAATAAAAATAAATAGATTAATTGATAATAATAATTTTTAAAACCCTACAGACAACTAAAGAATGCTAAAAATGGGAGAAGCAATCTTCCCCATGGAAGAGAACACCAATTGGCTATCCAATACCAAATGGTTAGCCCTGAAAACATACAAGTAACACTATACAGAATGAGTAGGTTGTCTTGGCTTTAGGAGTGTGTGTGTGTGTGTGTGTGTGTGTGTGTGTGTGTGTGTGTGTGTAAAACATTAATTGAAACAAATGCCATGAATTTGAGAGAGGAAAAGCAAGGAGGGTATATGAGAAAACTTAGAGAAATGAAGGGTAAGAGGAAATGATGTAATTATATTATATTTGGAAAAAAATAAAAGAAATAAACTGTGACATCACATTCGTCTTGGTTCGGAATACACTCCATTACTGAATATTTGGGAGCATTATTGAACTTTGGTTTTCCCATCTGGAGAACAGGATTAAGGCTCACTTTGCCAAGACATGGTGAGCAGAGACCACACATGGAAAGCCACAGCATAATACTTGCCACATATTCGGCCCCCCATCATAGCCATTTGTAACAGCACAATGGAAACCAATTTTTTTTCTTTTAGTTCCATACGTGAGACTGGTTGTTAATGAGCCTACAGAAGTTTGTTCACTCAGAAGCTAATAGTGAGAGGTGCTGTAAGGCTCCCACTACCAATGTGACAGAAGTCTAGTGGCTAACTTAATTGAAAAGGCCAGCTTGTCCCAGCCCTCCTCTCAGAGTAACAAATGAAGAACTTTCTCTGCAGGGGATGTAACTATTGTAGAGTTCTTGCCTACCATGTGCAAGGAACTGGGTTCAGTATCTAGTACCACACCTACATGGTCACCAAGAACAACCCACCTCCATCCTGTGACCAACTGATTTTACAAAGTTAATTTTTAAAAACAGCATTGTGTTTTATTAGACGATGCCCTTAGCATGATAGATATCTTCTAAAGCTCACTTCTTGTTGCAACAACAGCTTGCTTCTATTCTTTTTTAACCTTTCACAGAGCTGGTTCAAAGAAGATCTAATAAAAACAAAAACAACAAAACCAAAAACAAACAAACAAACAAACAAACAAACAAAACCCCAAAGGATTCAGAACAAATGGAAGACTCGGAGGACAAAGTTGTAAAACCAGAGTCCATTGAAATTTGACTGAAAAATCTTCCAAAACATGTGTGCCCACAAAATAGCTAAATGTGTACAGTTTTAGGTTCATAAAATCCACAGAGGAAAATACAGAGTGTCCATACACACCTGCCCCGACACATGCGTAGGCTTCACCACCACTGTTCTTCATCAGAGTGGCACACCCAAACCCACAATGACACATCATAATCATTCAAAGTTCATGAATGACCTGGAGCTCATGTCCCTGATTGCACAGTATATGCATTTGAATAATAAATACATCTTCACAAACAGCCATCATTACAGCATGGTATAGAATGTTCTCATTGTCCCCTATATCCTCTGTGTTCTGCCTGTTTAACTCCCTGACCCTCAACTCAAGATCTCTCTATCATTTTCATACTCCTACATTTTAAAAACTGTCACAGAGTTGCACTGATACAGTAGCCTTTAGGTGGGTTCTTTTCCTTCAGTAAGGAACATTTTAAGATTCTGGGGAGTGGGTATTCCTCTATCTTTTTATGGCTATGTACCTTCTCATCTCTGTAGTATGGGATAACATTCCTTTATCTGGACAGTCCATGGTTAGTTTGTCTATCAACCTACTGAAAAACATCTTATGTGCTTCTAGGGTTGTGCAATTATCAACAGAGCTTCTCCAACCACGTGGATACAGGTTCTTTGGGAATGTAATATTTCAACTCCTTTGGATAAATAGCAGGGAACACACTGGTTAAACATATGGTAAGCGTGTGTTTACTTTCACTAAAACCCATCCAACTGTCTTCCAGAGTGACTGTAGTGCTTTTGCAAGGCCATGGGTACTGCAGGAGGGTGCCCATCACTCTAAGTCCTCGGAAGTGTTTGGCATTCTCCGTGTTGCAGATCTGGTCAAGTTAATGTGTGTATAATGGCATCATTTTAAAACTTGCATCTCCCTAATAACATGTGATGTAGAACATCTTTTTATGTTTACTTGTTATTGATACATGGGCTTTGGTGAGCATCCATTAAGATCTTTGGCCCATGTTTTAAAAATCAAGTTGTTTACTTTTCTTATTGCATTTTGCTGTGCTATGTTTTCATTAAGGGTAACCGTTTTGTTTTGTTTTGTTTTGTTTTGTTTTGTTTTAATCTCTTTTGAGATTTTTTTTCTTTGACCCATATTGTTTACGAATTTATGTACACTTCACATGTTTGGGGAGGTTTCTAATTTCTAGTTCAGGTTGATTTCTATTGTGATCTGAGAGCCAGCAAGATGTTAGGCTGGCAAGACCGTTAGACTCAGTGGATGAAGGTGCTTAATCCCTGAACTTAAGCTCTGTACCCCACATGGTAGAGAAAAGAACTGGCTCAATCAAGTTGTCCTCTGACCTCTCTCTCTATAGCTTGATACATGTGCACCTACACACACACACATACACACAGAATAAATAATTATACAAATATATGTAATAAAATATTTTTAAAAATTTAAGGTGTGTTTTATGGCCTACAATGTGGTTTCCTACAGTAAGTAGTTCAAGCAAGCTTGAGAGCATAATTATTCTGTTTTGGCTGGGAAAAGTTTTTTTTATAGGTGTTCAGTCCGATTGATTGAAATGTTATTGAGTTCAAGAATATTCCTGTTGATTTTATACCTGAATTTGTCCATTTGAAATCTCCACAAATATTTGTTTGGAAGAGAGTATAGCTTGGTAGCCCAGGTTTGACCATGAACTTTATGACCTTCTGGCTACAGATGCTTGAGTGCTGAGATTACAGATGTAAAATAAATTTTAAAATGTTATTTATTTTAATTTTATGTCTATGAGTGTTTTGCCTGCATGTATGTATATACACTGCACTGTGTACATGCAGTTACCACAGAAGCCATAAGATGGCATGACAGATGGTTGTTCACCTCCATGTGGATGCTGAGAACTGAACCTGGACCCTTGAGAAGGGCAGCCAGAGCTCCTCACCACTGAGCCTATCTATAGTCCTCTCTGCTCACATCTGAAGAACAGGTTCTCAGGGTCCAGATTTATAGGTGTCCTTTTCATTTCATCTCTCTCCAAATTATTTTACTGGGCCCTCCTCTTTCCCTCCTGGTTGCTGGGGATAGATAAATCAGATATAATGATCATCTTTGTTTCTCTATATGTAGGGCATTTTTCTACTTTGTCTTCTTTCATAAGGTTTTTTTTTTCTTTTTCACTGATTTTCTATAGGTTGAAAAAATGCAGCTGTTGGCATTTATCTTGTCGGATGCTCTCTGAACACTCAGGTTCTGTTTTAATTAAAGTCCGTCGTTTATTTTTGGAGAAATCTGAATCATTATTGTTTTGAGCATTTCCTCCCTTCTTTCTTTATTCTCCTTCTGATATCCCTATAACATGTATTTATGCCTCTTATAGTTGTCCTTGGATACCCTGTCCTTTTTTTCCCCCAACATCTTCTTATTTTCTTTGTTTTTAAGTTCTGGAGATTTCTACTGAGATAGCCTTAAACCCAGGGCTTCTTTCTCCAGTCATGCCCTGTTACTAATAAACCCATCAAAGTCATTCTTCGATTCTGCTGCAGTGTTTCTGATCACTATCATTTCTCTCTGGTTCATTTTTGAGGATTTCCATCTCTCTGTTTACACTATTCATCTGTTTCTGCATGTTCCCTCCTTGATCCATTAAGACCCTTGGCGTGTCATTCCTAGCTGTTTTAAATCCGCAGCCTGGCAATTCCAACATGCCTGCCACATCTGATTTCGAATGCCTGCTCTTTTTGCTCAAATGGTTTATTTTGCCTTCTGGCATGCCTTGCAATTTTTTCTTGATAGCTGAACATAGTGCACTGGGGAAAAAGAACTGTGTAGACTTCTAGTAATGTGGGAAGGAGAAGGCAAGGAGGAAGCACCGCACAGGTCTTTGACGATGTCTCCATCCTTTGCAGACTCTGTGCCTATGTGCTATGGACTTCTCCACCCCTTCAATCATACAGGGCAACTGGAGTAAGTCTGAGGTAGGCGTCTCTTCTTTGCCAGTTATCTCTCGTGATACCTAAGCAACTTAGGTTCCTGTTAACTTTCTCCTGAAGAGATGACTATGAAGAACAGAGCATTGTGATGTATGATAAAATGGTTTGCTTTCGCCTCCACCTGTTAGAATTACATTTTCCTCCAGTTTTACTATGGAAACCTGGTAAAATGTACAAAAGTCGTACAATCAATGGAAGTTTCTAAGAAATGGCTTCTTTAAAAAAAACAAAAACAAAAAACAAAAAAACCAAATCTTACATGTCTACCTTCAAAGGACAATATTTCAAGTTACTCAGCATCCTTGCCAAAAATTTGTATTACTAGCCCTTTTAATTTAACTTTTCCTATTTTTATCAGTCTGTGGTTAAAATGTGCATTACTCTCTGACAAATGACTTAAAGTATTTCGTAGTTTGCTCCTTGCCATGGGCATGTCCTCTCTGATAAAGTTCCTGTTTAGATATTTTACCTTAAAAATTCTTTTCTTCAATATTGAAATGCAAGATGTATGTGTGTACATGTTTGTGTGTGTGTGTGTATAAATTGTCTTTTGCAATGATTTTTTTTTTTCAGTCTGTGAGATATCTTCATTTTCTGGACATCATTAAAGAGCAGAAATATTATATTTTGATCAAGTACAATTTATCAATATTTTTTCTATTGGTGTGAGAGAGTATGTGTGTGTATGTGAATGTGTGTATATGTGTGTATTATGTGATGTGTATGTACATATGTGTATGTGTGTGGTGTGTATGTGTGCATATGTATGTAGCATATGAATGTGTTTATGTATGTGTATACCTCTGTGTGTGTGTGTGTGTGTGTGTGTGTGTGTGTTTTAATTTGTTTGGTTTGGTTTTGGTTGTTTCCTTTTGTCCTGAAACAAGCATTTTACCACCTTTCATCAACAGCATCCTTGTGTAAAGGTTTGTGTTTAAACACATTTTGAAGTTACAAATGTTATATAAAAGCTAAAGGAATGGTTCAACAGTTTAAAGCAATTCCTGCTCTTCCAGAGGTCCCAACTTGGTCCCAGAAGCCACATCAAGGGGCATATAACTTCCTATTCTCTAGGCTCTGACATTTTCTTCCATACTCTTCCATACTCTATGGTCACTGGCATTCACCTATACAAACTCACACAAAGAAGCACACTTATACATATTGAAAATAAGATCTATCTTTTTAAAAATTATGTATGAGTGAACTTTCTAAAGTGACCCAGCAGAGCAAGAGTTCCTCTGGACATTCTTAACTTACTGTGTATTGAATAAAACTGTTTACAATGCAGGTAATCACACTGTGCATGAGCTTGTAAAGATTAAGAGATGCTGCAGAGGGGACATAGAGATCCCAAATATAATTGTGATTGTTACTAATTATACTAACCTTCAGTTAAGAATGTGGCCAGAAACCCCACAGGCAACACTAGCAAAAAGAGGTCTATTGATTTGCCTGTGCTGTGTGTATATTAATCATAATTATCATTTTGGGAGTCATGACTGTTCACTTCATAGGTATTTACTCTGCTAGTGATTCATTATGTTCAAGGTATCTTTCTAGTAATAGCGACTGTATGTTATAGGCCACAACCCTCCTGCAATGAAATATCTTATTTTGTGGCCCTTTCCCAATGGAAACAATCCATGTCCTGGTTTCAATATATTGCATGTTGGTTTTAAATGAGATCTGGAAGAAAATGAGTTGAATCCAAATGCTAGATTTTTTTTTTCCATCCTGCAAGCAGGAAAATATTCCATAAATATTTTCTTGAAAAGGAAGTAGCCATGGTTATCAAGATGGTGAGCTAGATATCAGGCTGGTGGGCTGACAGCCAGGTGTCTGTGTCTATCTTTGTGTTTAAAGTCCCATGAACACGGTAATAAATTCACAAGTTCAAAGCACCAATGTGGCCCTGTGTCTAAACTCAGAAAGGAAAAGAGAACTGCCCATCGATGACAACTGTCAACCACTCAGCACTCTGTATTTGTGAAATGGCTTTCAGCCTTTACTCACTCTTGCCACAGTCAAAGTTGGGGTAGGCCTCCCTGCTTCCCTGTCTGCTGGGTTCCAGCTGTGGCCACTGATATTCTGACTGACAAGCTCCCAGCAGTCAGAAGATCTTTCCATTAACTTTTTTTTCTTTATAACTTTCTTATATGAAAATACTTCAACAGACAGTAATGGCATATGCCTTTAATCCCAGCACTCAGGAGGCAGAAGTTTGAGGCTAGCCTGGTCTATGGAGAGAATTTCAGGACAGCCAGGACTACACAGAGAAACACCATCTCAAAAGAAAAAAAAAATTTTTAATATTCAAAGTAAAAAGAAAATACAATAAATATTTATGTGCTTAGCATCAATAATCACAAAGACGTGATCAATCAAATTTTATCTATCCCTTCATTTCCTCCCACCCGGTTGAAAGTGATTTTTAAAACAAATCAAGACCCGTGTCTTTGGATCTGTAAATATTTTGACATATATCCCTAAAAAGCTCTAAAAGATAGGGATTTATTTTTTAAAACGAAAATTGTCACATCTAAAAAACAATAACAATTTCTTTATGTCTAGTCAATTTACTTAAGTATTTTTTCATAGTATTTGAATTTTTTTCCTTTAGTTTCTTCATTGAAGATTCTAATAGATTTTTAGAGTATGTTACAGCAGGTGTTGACTCTCAACTCTTAATCCAGGGGTTCCCTGACTATCTTGCTTTCCCCCCCTTACAATTCATTTAATAAATCAAATCATTTCTCTTACAGAATTTGTGCTACTTTCTGATGCCTTCCCCACAGTGTCTCTAATAATTTATTTTGCCTTTTGCATTTTCTGAGCGTTGTTGGTTGGATCTAGATCGAATCATATTGGCTGGATGTCCTCAACACACAAAGTGGTTTGTGCTTCCTTTAGAAGATATGTGATCCACCCTCTTTCATTGTCATTTAAATATTCCCTGGGTTACTGCTATCTGGATTCATTAATTCACCACAGGATGTAAAATGGTAGCATCCTATCATTTATAGCAGAAGTGCATCTCTAAAGGGGAGTTTTCCCTCACCTACTTCATGGCTTCCCAGTGACATAATTTACATCGAAAGGTTGGATGAATCCTTGATTCTTTTTCACACATATAATCAAATCACTCTCCTCCTCCTCAGTTATTTAATTAGATATGATTTTAGGACCTCAAAAATTTGCCTCATTTTATTAGAGTTGCCTCATTTTATTATTGTATGCTGACTCTTAGATTGCCCTACACTCAGCTAATGATAGTGGCTTACAGTTGACACTTGAGTCTTTCTGACTCAACATTCCTGTATTGATATCCTAGGAGCACTGTAGTGGATTAACACAAATTCAAATTGAGTGGCTCAAAGTAGCAGCAATGGGTTATAGTCAGTTCTGCAAGATTTCTAAAGTTAGAAGCCTGGTGGAAATGGAAGAATGGAAGGATGGAGAAAGAAACTTCTCCATGCCACTCTCCTCACTCTGGCCATTACCCTGATTTGCTCAGATAGTTCATGGATCACTGCAGCCTTCCTCATGTGATGATCCCTCCCTTTGAGCCTAGTACAGAGACTCTTTCAATGGCTATAGGGTTAGTGTTCACTAAATACAGCAGCATCTACTTCCAAAGAAGGTCATTTTATAGGCACCAGGGGTGAGATCTTGAACATGTTTGAAAAAAACAAAATTCAATCCTACACTGGAATAATTTTATTGGTTTTGGTAAGGCTAAATGGTGGACTTGCTTTTACATTTCCAGATAAGACGCAGAATCAGCCTTTTAAAGTTGGAAATGATACTTAGAGAGCTCCCTCTGAGAAATAAGAGTGGTTGCTATTTGTCTGATTATTACTTCTAAGCCTTTCCAAAGGACAGTGGAAACAGGCTTATTTCTTACAGATAAAATGCACTGTAAATTCATAGCTAACTTCAGATTCAAATTCAGGATTCCAGAGCACAATCCCATGAAACTATCACAATTACTCCAAGTGAATACAGTCTTGCTTTTCAAAGGCACGATACGATTACTTTCATTTTATCCCATAGCAAAGGCACAGACAAAAGTCTCAAAATAACAGAAGAGCATATCGCTGATATGATTAGTGAAAGCAGGTCAATATTTAAAAGCACTTTTGCAATTCTTTTATCTCTCTAGGTACATTTTTCTTAGAATATTCACTGAAAGAATTGTGTATACTGTCATTCAGTCATGTAGTCAGGTTGCAGCATTTGGTGCATAGTCAGAGTCATTCATTTCATTTATTTTTCATTTATTTTAAATGTATATTTTATTCTATTTGTTTGGGTGTTTTATCTGTAAGTATGTCTGTTTGCCATGTGCATGATTAGTGCCCAAAGAGGCTTAGAAAGGATTCTAGACTCCCTAGAACTGGGAAGACAGAAATCTGTGAGCTGCCATGTGGGTAGTATAAAGCAAACCTGCGACCTCTACAAGAGCATCCAGTGCTCTTAACTATTGAGCTGTCT
Organism: Mus musculus; assembly: GCF_000001635.26. Taxonomy (NCBI): domain Eukaryota; kingdom Metazoa; phylum Chordata; class Mammalia; order Rodentia; family Muridae; genus Mus; species Mus musculus. Next base: position 114,181,596 of record NC_000079.6, read on the forward strand.
TGCTGGCCTTATTTTTAATTTCTAAATATTTTTAAGAAGTGTTATTTTTAAGAACGGTTTTTAAGTTTGTGAAAACCACTGGTGGAGATATACAGGGATTTTGAGTGCATCCTCAATCCTCACACATGCAAAGCATCTCCTTACCAATATCCCTGCCAGAGTCAAACATTGGCAAACCTATTAGTGATGTCCATTGTCACTCACTATGGTGACTTCACCTTACCATTGATCCTTGCTATTGTACATTTCACAAGTGTGAACAGACATATGAAGACACATATCCAGGCAACTGGTAGTTTTAGTCTTAGAGGGGTTCTTTGTGGGTGGGAGTTGAGACAGGGTCTCAACACGTAACTGGCTAGCTTGGAAAACTCACTCTATAGACCAGACCAGGTTAGCCTTGAACTCACAGTTCTACCTCTGCCTCCTAAGTGTTGGAATTAAAGGCATTCACCATCACACTAATATGAAGCTGCTAATTTTAGACATTTAGTCTTTCAGTTTTTTGTTTTATGGGCATGCTTGAGTATATGTTCCACATGTGCAAGTCCCTGTGGAGGCTAGTAGAGGGCATCGGTTCTTTTCATAGCCAGAGCTACAGAGAGAGCTCTGAGCCACTTTGTGTGGGTGCTGAAAGCCTACCTCTTGCCCTCTGGAAGAGCAGTAGTTTGTTTTTTTTTTTTGTTTGGTTTTTTTTTTTTTGTTTTTTTTTATTAGGTATTTTCCTCATTTACATTTCCAATGCTATCCAAAAAGTCCCCAATACACTGCCCCCCCAACCCCTACCCACCCACTCCCACTTTTTGGCCCTGGCGTTCCCCTGTACTGGGGCATATAAAGTTTGCAAGTCCAATGGGCCTCTCTTTCCAGTGATGGCCACAGTAAATAGTTTTAAGTGATGAGCCATCTCTCCAGCCCTTCTTTGTTTTAAATGAAGTCTCTCTTTAGAAGTATGTAGAATACATACTTCAGTTCAGAGCAGCGGCAGCTAATTTACAATGCAAGTTGTAGTTGTAGGAACCTAGCCTCTGTGCCTCTCCTCTTTCTCCTTAGAAACATCATTAAGAAGCTTTGTGGTTCCATTTTGATGGACTCGTTCTGTAAATCAAAATAGTTGGACTTCAGTCTTTCTAGTTTGGATGGGATGTCTTTTGCACCTTTTTCTTGTCTGTTTTGGTCAGAATCTTTAGTAAAATCTTGAGTAAAAGTCACAAGTAGATATTCCTGTCTTTCTCCTGAATGTCAAAGGTACTGCTCACTCTTCCGTAATAGAGTGAAGATGGGTGTGCGTATTCCATAGGTGTTCTTCATCATTGGAATTCCTTTCTATCTCTAGTTCCTTTAGCCACTGCTTTGTTTTCCCTCCGTCCTTCCCTCCCCTTCCTCTTGTATTTCATCTTTTTCAACAGGGTTTCACTAAACTCACAGAGATCTGCCTGCCTTTGCCTTGCAAGTGCCGGGGTGAAAGGCTTTAGTCTAAAGACCTTAGTCGCTAAGTCCAGTTATTGAGTGTTTCATCTCAAAGGCTGTTGGATTGTATCAAGCTCTTTTATGTATCTATTGAAATAATTGCATAGTTTCTTTTTGTATTTGCTTGCTTGTTTCATTTTATGCATGTGGTACATTATATTAATTCATTTTCAGCTCTTAAGCCAACCTGGCATTATTGAAGTAAATCCTAGTTTGTTGCATTGTACATTTTCTGTGTATATTTTTAGTATTTTTTGGGAAGCTATATGTTTATATTCACAAGATCTACTGTTTGGTAGTCTTATTTTCTTGTGAGAACTTTGTTTGGCTTTTGTGTTAAGGCAAAGGTAGTGTTGTGGAATGAACGGTTTTCATTGTCTATAAGTTACTTTCCTTGGTTTGTGGTTCAGACTCTGAGAGCCCCAAGGGTCAAGGTTAGTTGACTCTGTTTGTCTTCCTGTGGAGTTCCTATCCCCTTCAGGGCCTGCTATCCTTCTCCCTATTCTTCCATAAGAGTCCCCAAGCTCCATCCATTGTTTGGCTGTGGGTGCCTGTATCTATCTGAATCAGCTGCTGGGTAGAGCCTCTTAGAGGGCAGCCATACCAGATTCCTGTCTGCAAGCATAACAGAGTATCATTAATAGAGTCAATGACTGGTGCTTGCCCATGGAATGGGTCTCAAGTTGGGCCAGTTATCGGTTGCCAATTCCAAAGTCTCTGGTCCATTCCCTTTGTCTGCAGGCTCTCAGAGCCTGAACCACCAACCTTGGCCTCCTCCATAATATGTAGCAGATGTGCAGCATGGTCTTCATGTGGGTCCCAAACAACTGGAGAGGAGGCTATCCCCAAAGCTGTTGCCTATTTATGGGATATGCTCTTCTACCTGAGCTGCCTTGTCTGGTAGTCAGTGGGAGAGGAAATTCCTAGCCTCTCAAGAGACTGGAAGTTCCAGGGTGGGTGGATACCCAAGGTGGGCCTACTCACTCAGAGGAGAAGGGGACAGAGGCTAGGGGGAGGATTGTCAGAGGGTGACTGGGAGGGCAGCAGTGAGTGGGATGTAAAGTGAATAAGTAAAAAAAAAAAAAAAAAGAAAGAAAGAAAAGAAAAGAAAAGAAAAAGAAAAGAATAACTTTTATTTTATATTATTAAAAATATGGGCATAATTTTGTTACTCTCACTTTTAAAAAAAATGTTTATTTTTGTGTGCACACATGTGTGAAAGGGAGAGAGAGAGACAGAGAAACCATGGAAATCAGTTCTCATTGTCCACTATGTGTTTCCCAAGGACTGAACTCAGATTGTCAGGCTTGGCTGCAAGCACCTTTATCCACTGAGCCATCTCGTCTGCCCGCATAGTCTCACTTCTTATAGCCTTGCGGTGCTTCACGAGCAGATGCATCTATGTTTGTTCAACCAGACTCCTGCTTGTATTGCTTCCAGTCTTTGGCCACTACAACTTATACTGCTCTGAATTATCCTAATAATGCGCTTTTTTTAAAACAACAACAAAAAAATCTTTGTCTGTATTTCTGTAATATAGAGGCCCAAAAGGAAGATTAATGAGTTAAAGAGTAAACACATATGGAACACATTTGAAATTGTCAAGTTCTGCTCTGTAGCGATTGAACCAGTTTGCACTTTTAAGTCATTGTTTATACACAAGCTTTAGCAATAAATTATTTTGCACATTTTTTTTTGTCATTGTGATAGCCATATTTACTGAAAAACGGTGGATTGGAGTGGTTTTACCTTAAGGTTATTCACTTATAAAGTAATTTAACTTTTTTTTTTCTTCATGGACACATACTATTTAAGAGTATTGTTTACATTGAAAATACATTTTCCCCAGCTGAACATTTGGCTTTTGGTACAATGTTTGTGATTTTGTTTTGTTTTGTTTTGTTTTGTTTTGTTTTGTTTTGTTTTAACTCCACACACATTTTGATGTTTAACACTCAGGATCTGTCCTCTTGACGTCACTTCCGTGTCGAGGACAAGCTTCTTTGGAAAAGGCTCCAGTTACTTGGTTATTTGGAGGAGCGTCAGCGCTTGATGACGCAGAGCCCTCACACTCCTGACTTCTCTCAAAGCCAGCCTCACTCACCGTGCCTCCCTTACCATTATTAACACGAGCATCACTGGATTATAGAAATCATAGCTTGCTGAGGAGCTTCCTCTAAGCTAGAAACTGCTTTTCTGTCTGGCTTTGTTGACTTGGGTACATGAAGTGATGGTGAGATACATGCAGGGAGACAACCCTCAGGTCAAACCAAGATGTCCATCATTATAAAATAATGACTGACATACAGATGTGCTTCAGAAATCCATGCAGAGAATAGAGAGGGGTTTTTGTTTTGGGTTTGTTGTCGTTTTGGTTTGGTTTTTGGGTTTGGTTGGTTGGTTGGGGTTTTTGTTTTTGTTTTTGTTTTGGCTGTTTTGTTTGTTTTTATTTTTCAAGACAGGGTTTCTCTATGTAGCCCTGACTGTCCTGGAACTCCCTCTGTAGACCAGGCTGGCCTTGAAAGCCCAGAGATCCTCCTGCCTCTGCCTTCTGAGTGCTGGGATTAAAGGCACTGCCATCACATCCAGGACATTTTAAGTTACTTTTAAAAATCAAGTAAGGGAGTCCACATCTCCAGACACTCAGTAACATAATAGCAATATGGTCCTGCCACCTGCCCTTTGACGTCCATTGCTATAGCCTGCCTGTGTGTTAATTAACATCATGGATGACTCTGTGCTTAACAGAGAGCCGGATACAATGTATACCTACCTGAGTGCTCACCACAAGGCTGTGTTCCTACCTGGTTATTTAGTGGTAAGGAGGTCGCATGCTTTAGGCTCGTGTGAGTACTTTATTGACTCCGGTCATTTGGTTGCTGCCCTATACCTCTGCAGACTTTCTTTTCCCTTCATTTTATGACATAACAGAGAATACATCAGGCATAATTTCTGTGCTTATTTGGCCCCAAACACGCAATTGGTTTCAGAACATTGTTGTCAGTACGCAACCAAGGACACAGAGAAAGGGTCTTGTATCTGGTTATAATTTAGAAGGGGGTCCCATTAACTGTAACATAGCCCCTGCTACTGGGTTATGCTAAACTTGCAGAAACCTGAACGTTATCTCTATGTAGGAGTCCAAAGAGATAGAGTGTAAAAGTCCTAAGCAGGTTACAATGCTGACAAATTAGTTCCTAATTATTTTGCTCGAGGCTCTGCCCATGTTGCATGCAGAGACTGTTTTACCAGGACACTTGGAGAGTTTTGTTGCCTAAACCCATTTAATTTAAAACAAATGGGTCCATGTGATTATCTCAACCACAAGTACGTAACACAATGTGTAATATATTTAAAAGGCAAGAGGAAATTTGGTAATGGAATTTTAAAACTGTTTGAAAGAAAGAAACTTTGGGGAGAAAGAAAAGGAAGAAGGGGATTGGTGACGCCAGCTTGATTATTTTCAAACACCACCACAGCTGGACTTAGATTTGTACAATAAGAGAGCATGAAGCTATAAAAGGCGCCAGCGAGAATCTAAGAGCCGGGATGCCACATGGAAAAATAAAGGACAAGGCTTTAGATGTCCAGAAAAACTGCAAAATTCCCTCACTTTCAATATGCTCCATTTCTCTGTGGGGGAAATGCCCCAACGTCCAGGAAATATCCAAATAGGAACACAGCCTTCGCAGTGAGCACTCATGGAGGTTTGTGTACCTCTCATTCTATATTCTGTTGCTTCCTAAGATGTCTATGTGTCATAGGAACCAAATCCTAAAGTATTAATAAGACCAGTAACCCTCACCGAACCCTGCATATAACCTGAACATTATTCTATGCACCATGGGTTATCTCAGTTTAGCTAAGGTAACCCCGAGACACTGACATTACTACAACCCTGCTCTTCCAGATGACAGAACAGAGATGTACCCCGCCCAGAGTAAAGGCATGCAATCCCGTTCGCAGCCATTGCAAGACTTTCCCTTCCCTGCATGCTAGCTGGATTTTGTGGATGCACTGGGTAGGAAACTGACTTTCAAAGGCCAATCAGTTCTGAATGAATATGCAGTATTTAGTGTTTCAGAACTGTATAAGAAGTCAGAGTCTCTGCAAAGTATGACAACTGGGACTTAAATAATTAGTTTATACATGTGAAGTTTGGCCTGCGGATATAGCTCTGTTGGTAGGGTATATGACTAGCATAATCACAGACCTAGAGTTATTTCCCAGTACGTTATAAACTGGTGTGGTGGTACACACCTCTAATTCCTACACTTGGGAGGTGGAGGCTGGAGGATCAGGCATTCAAGGTCACCCTAAAAACTACGTAAGACCCTTTTAAAAACACGTGTGTAACGTAATACATCTATTTGAAAACCAGTCACATTTCTGAATTGTCACCAGAACGGTAATGGTTTTATTAGGTAGAATACACGAAACTACCCACACCACTACCCTGCACTAGGGAGGCCGAGGCAGGTGGATGGCTATGAGTTTGAGGCCAACCTCAAACAGTGTGAGTGCCAGGACTCCATAGAGAAACCCTGTCTCAAAGAACAGTGAATAAATAAGTCAGTAAATAAACAAATAAATAGAAATTTCTGCTTTCTGTGGTTATATCTAATACTTTCACCACAGTTGAAAACATAAGATTTCCTAGGGATCTAGCCATTTGTCCGTCTATTCAGCAATATTCATTAAGGGTTAACCAATCTGAAACTTATGTCAGTCCTAGGGGCATGGGCCACACACACATGAATCTTGCCCTTAAGAAATTCTGTCTTCAACAGGAGACAGACTAGCATAAAAACAATTGCAATTAGAATCAGATTAATGCAGTCCTGAAGTTCTGCATAAAATATCCAGAAACTGAAAAAGGAATGTGTACATCTTTTGTGAAGACAGGGTGGTCTTCACACAGAGAGGCAAGGCTGAGGGAAGCTCGATGCTATGACCGCGAACAGTGTAAAATGCATCCGAGGGACAAGGCTTTGGAGGATGAAGAACGGCACATACACAGGTGGTGTTGGGACAAGAGCGTGGCTGGAGCAAAACTGCAGACATGTGTTGCTTAATGCTGGGGCTATGCAGAGAAATGTGTCATCAGACAATTTCATCATTGCTGGACTATCACAAAGTTATTATAAACACAAGATACATGTGGCTGCTGCAGGCTGGCCAGCCTTCTGCAGGGCAGTGACACCATTTTTCAATAAGTAGAAGCAAGCGGAAGACTCTAAAGGAACAACAAATCTGGAAATACACAAGCCAGAAGCACAGGCGTTGGCTCGCATGTGCGGCACATAATATGTAACTACATTGCTGTTCCTTTAAACGGCCAGCAACGCAGTCGGTCATTGGCACTAGTACTGTTGTAGACACACAGATAAAGCATTGCATCATGACAGTGTAATGGTTACAGCATTACTATGTAATTGCAAATTTTAAGCTTGACTTTAATCTTCAGGTAGCCACCATCACTCGAAGTATCTGTTCTGGACCAAACTGCCTTTATGCATCATCTAGCTATGAATAGTTTTGAATCTGGGCATGCCACTTAAAAGCTGGATGTCTTATGACAGGTTTCTTCCCATACCAGTGTTTTAATCTGCAAGGTGAAGATAGCAATAATCACTCCATAAAATGATGACTAAGATCAGTCACATAGCATATGTTCCAAGCTCAAGAAAACAGGGTGTGTACGTAGCCACTTAAATTGTGGCTACTTTTAGACTAGTTTTCTGATTTCACTTCCTTGTTAGCCGGCACATACCTAAGCCATTATTGGAGAAGTTTCAGCTAGTTCTCATGAAAACAGTGTGTCCTGTGGTTATAGGGTACAGGTAGTGAAGCTCCCAAAGAGATCTGTGACCTTCGAGGGCCTGTGGCTTTTTGTCAGGCCACAATGTGGTCTTGCATTTTCTCAGAAGTCTACCGTATCTGCTTGTGATCTTGCAAGTGTGTTTGTGACTTTCGAGAACAAAACTTGTCAGCACACAAAAGTTCCCAGATGGCTTTCTCAAGGACTTTTTGAACTCTGCTGTGGTCTTTGATTAGGGCGTTCCCAAGAGATCTGAGAGCAGATTTCGTGTTGCACCTATAAACGTGGCCCATGCAAAATTGAGCAAATCATTGGCCCAGTTCGGTTCCTCGCCTAACTATAGATGGATTGGTGGCAGGGAGATCAACATCGCATCTGATGCCATTGACTGAGCCATGATCCTGGCCTCCGAAGCTCTGCAAACCTCTCAGCAGAGTCTTGGAAAAGAGTAGCCAGATACCGAATGGTGCTCACCTCGAATACATGTCCTTATTGTAGAATCATGCCTATGAAGTTGGTGTCATGCCGTCTTGATCTTTGAGTGGTTTTATTAGCTTCACCCACACGTTGTAATGGATTTGAGATGGCATTTAAGAGCTGCAAAAACTAAGGTCCCGGGCCACAAGCACCCAGTAAAGTCAGCCGTATTAAATAAGGCTTAGTGTAACATGCCTCCCTGACTGGCTGGCTGGCTGGCTGGCTGGCTGGCTGGCTGCGGGGAACAGAGGCTGAAAGGAAGAGCGCCCACGAGTAACCACAGGAGGGAAGGAAGGTTCTGAGTCTACATCTGAGTTACAATGAAAAGTAGGGCTTGGTTATCAGAGTCTCTACTATAAAAACATCAGAGGCCCTGTGGTGAACATGGCAGGCTCTACAAAACCTGAGGGGGTGTTTCCACTTAGGGCCTCAATCCCTTTGTGTTTGTTACTCTGGTTTCAGTATTTTTTTTTTTTTAAAAAAACACTACGTGGCAAGAATCACATTGCTCTGTTGTTCAAAGGGTTAACTGCAGATTCACTTTGGGGTGAAACACTGAGTTGTTCAAGGCCTTGTCCCTGATGGCTGAGTTCTGAGATAACCTTAATACCATGCAAGGCAATAAATAGCAAAGGAGGTGGGGGGAATCCAGTTGTTGTTGTTGTTTTTTTTTTTTTTTTTCACAGCGACTTTCATTGTAAGTATGTCAGATTTTAAAAATGAGGCTCCATAAACCACATCACCACAGAGCCCTGTTGTCCCCCCGTGGGGGTTTGTGGTTCCAAACGCTTGGCCTTTTTGGATGCTGTCTTGCAGTGGGCCTGGGGACCGGTTAGAGTGACTAAAAACAATTCTGGCGCCAGATCACCTTGTGGCTGAGGTGAACTGGCGATCTTGTTCTGAAGTGGTTGAAGCCGCTCACCTCAGGTGCTTTGGAGAGAGAGAGACCTTTGACCTCAACCTCCTCGATGGTCACACACATTCACAGCCATCTTGGCAGCCTGGAACCCCCCCCTCCTGCATGTCCGTGGAAATTCCTAGAAGTGGAAAGGCAAACTCAGCCCCAGGATGTTGGCAGGATCCAGTGTGTTACTAAAAATGGGGCTTCATGGATGGAGACTTAAGATTCTTAAGTGAAGAGAGAGGAGAGAGAGGAGAGAGAGAAAGGAAAATGTATGCAATTATCAGTGACTCCAGAAACTTCAGTTGTTCTGAAATGGTTCATTAGCAAAGATTGAAATCGGGTCACAAGAACGCTGCTTCCCACCACTGAGGGCGAGGGCGAGGGCGAGGGCGAAGCTGATCTCTCTGAAGCCATACTCCTCCCTCCTATCTCAGCCAAGAGTGTCCGTCTCCTGAGGATAGTTAGGAAACTGTTAGAGGGGTTTGGGGTTACAGACTTCATAACCGTTTCTTAATGCCACAGCCCACCTTCGCAGAAATTCTAAGCTCCCAGTCTCCTAGCTAATTGGGCCCTTTCCCAAACACTAAATAATGGGACAAGGATAGAAGTCCGATTCTCTTCCAAAATGCAGAGGCGGAAGGCTGGAGGACTGTGTTCCCTGAGTCTGGTCTGACTCCAGCCCCCTGGCTGATACCTACTGTGGGTCCTTATGCAAAGGCGAAGGGCTGGGTTGAACCGGAGCAAGACAGCAGTTGTCTATGACAGCTTTCTTTATTCATAGCCACATTCTCTCAGCCAAAACTGCGTTTCCTGGTACCTCTCTCGGGGTTCCAAACGAGGAGCAGAGCGGTTGGATCATTTGATTAGCTTTTTCCTAGAACAGGGAGTCTCCCAGCTCTGTTTACTTCCCAGGGAATGCAGGACAAGACCCAAGAATGGGGCGCCTTATGGGGCCGCTCCTGAAAGAACCAACAGCCCAGATATGGGCCTAGATTTGCTAAATGTGTCCGTAGGCTTGCTCCCCACATCAGGTAGGAACCTGAACCACCTTCTCTGTCCAGTGTGTTTCCTTTCCCAGGAACCCCTTCTCAGGAGGAGGAAACTGCTTGTTCCCTGTAGATCACCTGAGTTTTTCTTTTCATTGTGGTTTTCTGGCCCATAATATCAAATTGACCGTTGTAAAGACTTTGAAGTTACATGTCAGTCGTAACCAGCTGTTCCCACATTGTTGCACAATAATTTCTAGATTTTTTTTTTAATCCTGCAAAACTACAAAGACACACATGTGGAACTTATATACACATAGAACAAAAGTGTCCATGATGGTCCTACCCCCCAGTTCTGGCCACTGTTCTTCTTTCTATGATTTTGACTAATTTACATCCCTTACCTACCATTTGTGAGGCCCTGGATTTGATCCCAAACACTAAGAAGAGGAAGAACTTAGACCCCTCATACAGACTTTATCTTCCTGTAATGGGATTATTTCAGATAGTACAGTATTCTCAAAGCTCATCTGTGTTAAAGTCAAAGAGTATTCCTTTGTTTGTATATACCGTGTTTTATTCATTCATTCATTCATCTTGATGTGAAATGTTTTCACTCTTTGATGCTCGTGAATCATGGCACCACGACATAGGTATGCAAACTGGTCTATGATTCTAATTTTAATAGGGAAGGAGGTTATATACTTAGAATGGAATTGTTGGACCACATAGTAATTCCATTTTTGATTTGAATAGTTTTCATAGTAACTTCACCCTTTTATATAGACTTCAGCCTTTGAAATCACTTAGATATCCCTAAGCCCTTTCCAAACATGCTGTCCATAGCTATAGAGTGTAGAAGGTTCCCAAGATCAACCTTGTTGACCAAATAGAAGGCCTTGCTGAGGTCCAGGGGAAGTGAAATGCATGGTTGCCTTGGTCCTTCCATCAGTGAGCAACACAGCACAGAGCTAAGTCATTTCCATCCCTAAAGGTCTTTTTGCTGCATGTAGCCCCCAACCCCCACCCAAACCCATGGGAGAAGGCTTAATTAACCATACCAGCTAATGTCACTCTCCTGGGTCTTTGAGCCTATGTTAAAGGTGGGTAGATATCTCTAGGTCCATTCCTTATGGGATCAGTGGCTCATTGAGTACAGCGTATTTGCTCCTGCTGGACAGCCCACAGTGGAGGAAGAACAGTAGCTTATTTGCTGCCTAGCCAGGCTAAGGATCTTAGATCTCATGCAAGAGGAGCCCAGCTCCTCTGTCGTAGCAAAGGGACCTGAGACATGCAGAGCTGTGGGCAACATGGCTTTCTAGATTAGGAGCTTATGCCTTGGACGTGTGTGTCTCTTCTATTCCCCCAACTCTAATACCTCTTTAGCTATCCCTAACACACACACACACACACACACACACACACACACAGAGAGAGAGAGAGAGAGAGAGAGAGAGAGAGAGAGAGAGAGAGAGAGGGAGAGAGAGAGAGAGAGAAAGAGAAAGCAAACACAGCTATTAGAAGTAACAAATTGTCACTAACACCGTGCTGTAATATAGTTTGTCAGGGACTGTCCTCTGGGAGAGATGGATAGAGGGCTTGTTGAGGCCCCTAAAGGGAGAAGCATACAGGAAGAGGAGCTGGAGAAAAATCGACAACTTCCATTTCTTTCCTAGTTTTCCTAGAAGCAGTCTACAAGAGGTTCAGTTGAACATTCATGAATCGTTGTGTTTTATGACTTGTCGCCATTAGCAAATATGGAGTGGGCAAGCCATTAAATCGTTCTCTACACCCCAGATTTATATATCAACACCAAGTTGTAGAACATAGTAAGGGGAAAAGATACCCCTAAATGTTTCTGACTTTTGTCCCAATTAAGTCCACGTGGATCCCGTGGGACTTTGTAGTGTGGGGAATCACCCCCTCCTCTTGTAGATATTCAGCCTCCACCAGGGAAGGCACACATCAACATTTGGATTTGAGCATAAGGCACAGACAAGGACTTGCTTGGCCCGTAAATTGTTGAGGGAATATCCGAGCTCTAAAATCATCAAGAAGATATTTGCTGGTATTACTTCAGTTTCTTTTGGATGAAAGAAACAGGAATCAGTTTGAGCTAGCTGCAGCAAAATATGTGTAGCCGGGTGTGGGGTGGTATAAGGATAAGAGGATCTCATTTAGCCCAAGGCAGGGAGACAGCCCAGCCTGAAGGACTATGTCTGGGAGCCATAACTAACAGCTTGCTAACAAATTCTGCCTTGAATTTCTCCTGCTCTCAGGACAGGGCCTTCTCCTCCTTTCTCTCAGTGAAGACAGCTTTCTTCAATTTTTTTTTTTTCTGGTCAAATCGCTGAATATGGCTTCCTATGGCCCCTGAATCAATACAATATCTTCCCAACTACCTGAGGATTAGCCAGCTATTAGTCTGAATTCTTTGGAAGAAACACCTGATTGGCCTCACTTGGATCTAGGTCTACAGTGTCCTCATGACTTGCAGACAAGGAATCAATACCCACTTCTACAAAAGTCACTGTTGGGGGTGGTGGCGTGGGAAAGAGCATACCCTGAGCCTCAGAAATACTTTCCAAGAGAAAAGGGGCGTGGTCTATGTCCTGAGCATTCGTTCAGTGTCTGTTCCAGAAGAGAGCAAGCCAGAATTTTCTGGTTTTAGTTGTCTCTAAATCTCCTCAGTTTAGGGCACAGGAGGTATTTGTAAATCTTAGGGAAGCTCTTACAACGTTTTAGAGAATGGAAGAGAACCCTAATTTTTAACTTATAAAACTAAATTAATCCGAGCCAAGAAAAAATAGCTTCCTCCTCCTGCATGTCCTCCTCCCCCTCCCCCTCCTCTTCCTCGTTCTCTTCTTCCTTTCTTCCTCCTTTCTTCCTCTGTATTAACTTTATTCCCAAGACTGGTCCTGAAAACGTGGATATTTATTGCCAGTCCTGAGTAAAAGTCATAAGCTGCATAGCTGAAGAATTCAGAACTCTTTCGCTGGGAAGTCCTAAGAGAAGAACTTAGGAACTGTGCTGCTGTGGACGTCCATCACTGGACCAACTTCTGCGGCCAGGGCAGCCCACCAGAATCCTAAGAAGTTGGTGCTCCGGGCAGGGAGTGTTGCGATAGGCACACACAATGACAGAAGCCTGCCCCATAGGCAGTTCTCTGTTGCCTCCCAAACTGAGACCTGAACACAGAGGAAGCAAGCCGAAAGTAAATGCAAGTAGCCCAACATTCTCTCCTTCAACAGCTAAGACTTTCTGACCCAGGCAGGTTCCACAGTCCTTATGCGTGTGGGCTTGATTGGCTGCTGTGAGTTTGGGTGGCTGTTAGCTATCCCTAGCAATAGACATACATCAGGCGCAAGCCTAAGCATAGCATTCCATATATTAACTAAAACAATCAGGTTTAGTGAAATAGGCACACTGCTTAGCAACCCACTCTTCAAATTTGGCCAATTTCATAAATCTTCCATTTGTAACTAGATTCATGGTAAAGAATTCTGTGCCCCCCTCCTGCTCTCTCTCTCTCTCTCTCTCTCTCTCTCTCTCTCTCTCTTTCCTCCCCCCTCCTCTTTTCCTCTGTACAAGTATTTCAGATATATCAGGTGTGCACAAAATAGTGAGTGGTAATTTACTGGTTTCAGCCCAAATGGTACTCATAGAAGAAAAAAGTTAATTGGTTTCTGCTGTGACATATACATAAATACTGTCTTCCCAGTTCACAAAAAGTTCCATTTTGCTTTGGTGTTGAGGTTTAATCTTTTGATATGTAATGTAATGTTAAATATTGCCCCCCCCCCAAGGCCCGGTTGCTCCTAGGAATGAGAGAATCTGCACATACAATGTGACCTTGCTCCTTAATTTAAAACTATTGGTTAAATAAAGATGCTAACAGCTAATAGTTGGGAAGAAGAATCATAGGCAGAGTTTGGGGTTCCCGGGCTTAGGGTCTGAGGAGACCACAAGGGAGGAGAGGAAGGCAGGGAAAGAAGATGCTATCTGGTAAGATCTCAGTAGCCGTGTGGGTTGGCTAATGGAGTTAAGAGTGACCCAGACAGAACATGGCAAAGCATATAGTGGGGTTATTGGCAGGGAAATAGACATAGTAGCATAGAGGATAGATATCTGCCTGGCTCTAATGCTGATTACGACTTATTATAAACACAAAGGTTGTGAGTATCTTTTATTTAGGAAATGAACAATCAAAGGTGGAGTAGAAGTCTCAGATTGAGATAAAATAATTTCTAAAACACTTTTGTACTACTTATTAACCTAGAGAGGAATTTTTATTGTTTATTAACTTATGGCAGTACTTAGAGTAGGTCTCAGTGAAGTTGAGCATTCAGAATGGGTTGTGTGCCTACATAGATCCATAGCCACAAGGGATCGTAGTATGTTGGTTGATATTTGGGGCCCTTTCACCCTGTTGTTTCTAAGGAGCTACTGGCTAGTTTTATAGCAACTTGTCACAAGTATGGTCATGTGAGGTAGTGAACCTTGATTGTCAAGGAATTGCCTCCATAAGATCTGGCAATAGGTAAGCCTGTACGGCATTTTCTTAATTGGTGACATGAGAAGCCCAGCTCACTGTGGGTGGTGCTATCCCTGGGATGATGCTCCTGGGTGCTGTAGGAAGTCAGGCTGAGCAAGCCAGTAAACAGCACTCGCCCATAGCCCCTACATCAGCTCCTACTCCAGGTTCCAGCCCCAATTGAGTTGCCTTCACTTCCCTCAATGGACTGTAATTCAGGATATATAAGCCAACTACATCTTTCCTCTCCAAGTTACTTTTGGTCATCATGTTTGTGGTGGTTTGTATATGCTTGGGTCAAAGAGTGGCACTATTACGAGGTGTGGCCTTGTGGGAGGAAGTGTGTCACTGTAAGGGTGGGCTTTGAGACTTTCCTCCTAGCCACGTGGGAGCCAGTCTTCCTATCTGCTTTTGGATCAAGATGTAGAACTTTCGGCTCCTCCAGCCTCGAGTCTGCCTAAATGCTGCCATGCTCCCACCTTGATGATAATAGACTGAACCTCTGAACCTGTAAGCCAGCTCCAATTAGACATCTTTTATAAGCCTTGGTTGTGGTGTATTCTCACAGCAATGGAAAGCCTAAGACAATGTTTCATCACAGCAATATTGATCTATGACAAAGGGTATTTTAAAAATCGTATTTCTGTATATGATATTTTGTCTGTACATGTATACATGCACCAAGTGCATGAGTTACAATCAGTTGAGAGCCACCATGTGGGCACTCGGAATGGAACCCAGGTCCTCTGGAAGAGCAGTCATTGGTCTTAACCATAAGCTATCTCTAAGCTAAGGGTATTTGTAAAGATTTAATTTATTTTTATTTACATGTCTGTCTGTGAGTGAATGCATACATGAGAGTGTGGGTACCTTAGAAGCCAGAAGAGGGTGTTGGATTCCTTTGAACTAGTAGTATTGAGTAGTATTGAGTAGTATTGAGCAATTGGAGTGGGGGCTGGAACTGAGCTCTAGTCCCCTGAAAGAGCGGAAAGTTTTCTCAGCCACAGAGCCATCTCTCCAGCCCCTGGCTCTCCATTTTATGAGTAGCAGATGAAGTCAATTTAGTTCATAAATGATAGCCACCTCATTGAATCTTGCTTTTATTTCCTTCTTAAGCCTATTTTGGAATATTGTCCCAAAGAGTCTAATGAGAAGCTTGGGAAACATACTGTGCAACACAGGAAATAAAGTTTTTAGATAGCCAAAGCCATGAATGGCTGAGTGTCTAGACGTGTTCAGTGGGCTTAGCATCATATATCCATCCTGTTTGGGACATAGTGATCCGGCCACAGTGGTGACAGCTGGGTCATTCCCTCACTCAGGAGCAGTGAGCACCCACCCTTGAGGTGGTGTACTGGCCTCACACCTTCCTGAGACCCCTGATTCCCAGTACCGAGTCCAACATGAGTCAGTGGGTTGACTGGGCATACCAGATGGCAATCTGGGGTTCATCCTCGACTGGGAACACGCATCAGGACCTGACTTTTTCTAAGGCGACACAGCTCTTGCCAAAAAGTAATTTTGCCACAGCTTTTGAACATATGATGCGAGTTTTGCGCTGTAAAAAGCACCCATTTCAAGTTTAAGTATTTCTCATTCAGAGGGATAAAAGAAAAGAAAACAAACACACAGGGCGTGTTTATGACAGAGAGTCAGGCAGGTCTCAGGCCCTCTACTCCATCCCTGACTGCCTGTAACAATGTAAATTAGCATAACGGGGGCTTCAGATCTGTGTAGTAATGAGAATGGCAAAGCCTTCTATGATTAATTATATTCAACAGCCACTCCTCCTTATCAGCTCCCTATGGGAGGCTGGAACCCAGGGTCTTGAGCATGTGAGGTGAGCTCTCTCACTATGTCCCCAGTCCTTGGTAGTCCAGGCGAGATTTGAATTCGCCTTCACCCTCTTGGAATGTGGGGTTCTAGGTGTGACCCACCATGTCTGGTTCAGCCTCCCCTTTTCCCTCACCACGTACCATAAATGCGTTCTACTTTCTTATCATTGTTTTTAATTTTTTGCATAAGCAATTCTTGGGAAATTTATACCTATTGATTTTCAGGCTGCTTGTAGGAAATCATCTGAATAATTTTTAAAACAAAAGCAATCTTTGTACTTCTGCTGATTTCCCAAAGAGAAGCCCAAACCAGAGATGGGGGGAAACCCCGACAATAATTGCATGTGCAATGCCTGGGAGACACCCCCAGCTTAGAAGAGTAAATGTAAAAAGAAAAAGCAATTCCAAGCCATTAGCCTGGGCTTGGCTAAATGTCAGCAGCATGTCCAGTGTGCACCCCGAGCCTCCCCAGCCATGGGCACTAGTCTCCTGCCCCGCTTCCTCCCCACAGCCACATTTCCCGTTAGGGAAGAAGAGAGAAGCTCTCATTTGCATTGTTTCTCTGGAATTAGACTTGCCAAGCTTTTCCCGTGAAGTCTGTCCCTTCGTCTGATCATTGTATTTTCTATCCCCCTCCCCCCTCACCCGCCCCCCGCCCTCCACACCAAACAATTTTACTGGAAAAATCTCTTGGCACCAAGCTTCTACTTTTTTTCCCCCCCAGTGATCGCAGCTTCGAGTTCTCATTGGCTCGCACGCAATGCCACTGGCTGTGTGGGAGTACAATATACTTCTTTTCAAACACACTGCATTTTTGCAGCAGATGGGAATCAGAGGAGCCCTTACCAAGGCCATCCAGACTGGCAAGATCGCCCTCAGACTGGGGGGGGTGGTGGGGGGGGGCGAACCTCACAGGAACTCAGAAGTCAGAGCCTGATTGGCAAGGTTCTTTCATTGTTGGTTCTTTGAGCACCAATCAGGATGGGCCACCCCTATGCATTGCTACTGGAGCAGGAGGCTTGGACCAGAAATGCCCAGTCTGGTGGTTTCCATCTTGGCTCTCCACGGGATATGGTGGCAACATGTTGGATATCTTTTTATCCGGCTTCTCTGGTTGGTGAGTTTGGGGTGGGGAACCTAATAGCCCCTCTACTCTCTGGGAAGAGCCACATCAATCAGCGTTTTCTCTTTTCTTGGGACTGGGCTTTGGCTCAACAGAGGTCAGGCCCTGCCGTTTGGGCAGAAAATGTCAGGTTGGGCTTCTGAGACATGTGAGGAAGAGCTGAGCTGTGCTCTCCAGACCGGTTTTGTCAGCACGTTCTTGTCTCAAGCCTTAGGCCTCCATTGTCCAGGTTCAACTGCTTCAGGGCTCGGAAAAGAAGTAAAAGAAATGCAGTGACCACGTCCCTCAGAATCCAGCACTACCCTTATCCATGAAGAGAGGAGCGTGGAAACACATGCTCTAACTTCCTGTAAAGACCAGCAGGACGTAAAAGGCAGGAAGTGGCGTAAGAAAGAGCGAGCCATCCCTAGCAGAAGACTGGGAAGAGCGCCGGAAAGCTGGGTCGTTAGGGTTTTCTCCCAAGATGCGTGCCTGTGAAGCAGAAAGGGCGTGTTAAGGTTTCTGCTGTACCTTGTGGAGTTGTGTGTGGTTACATTTTTTTTTTAAACAATGGCACTTTCATAATTAATTCCTTGACAAACCTTACTACGGAGCCTGTTACACTATTTCCTTATACTGTTTACCCAGGGGCAACTGAGTTTGATTTACACCCTAGTTCTGGTGTTTGCTGGAGGGCAGTAGACACGGGAGGGGAAAGGGGAATTTAAACTCTTCCAGATGCAAACCTTTAGACCCGCAGAAGAGATAAGAGATGGCGGAGGCAGGGAGTGTGCTAATCCTCAATCAGAATTCTCCACCCTTTAGAACAACCTAGGGACATTCCAGCACAATTCAAAAACTTGGGCCCCCTCGACATCATTCAAACCAGACATTTGAACATGGGCCAGGGGGATCAATACACAGTGGCCCAAGATCTCCTGGTTTATAGATCACACCAGACTCAAAATGTATCCTAGATGGAAGGGCTATCAGCCTTCGTGCCTGGAGGCAGCCACAGGTGGTAGAGGTGGTTGTGAGTGGGGTTTATACATTCTTGAAAGAATCTAAAGCTCCTTTACTTAAAAGGTAGGCCAGCTGTGTCACCGCCACCTGGAACCTTCTTCCAAAACAAAGCATTTGGCGGACATCAAGTTATGTTCTCTTAGAACTGTACTAGGGGAAATGTTTCTAAACTTTACTGTGTGTAGGAAACACCTGGGATCTTGTTAAAATGCAGATTCTGTTTCAGTAGGTCTGGGGCGCAGTCCAAGAGCCTCCATTTCTAACAAGCTCCCAAATGATTCTACCGTTGCCAATCTGTGGACCACACTTTGAGCTTCAGCAAAGGACTGAGAATAGCAACAGATGGAAGACGCTCAAAAATAAAAGAAAAAAAAAATCAGTGCTCTGACGTGAAACTATGCTGGAATGGGATGTGTGTGGGGCAGGGGTGTGCACACAGCGTCTTCAAGAGCATAGAGGAGGCAGGACAGACTTTACAGGTGAGGTTGCTATCCCCAGAGCTGCAGATTAATAATGTTCGCCATTGGTAGAACCCCTGGCTGGGAACATCCAGGAACTGCCGATTGGAGCTGGCATTGAACTACACAGAGAGAATCAAGTTAACAAGGTTGCTTAGCAGTTGCAACCCTCTTTGCATCCCAGCCCAAGTCACACTTGAGAATATTGAAACTGGCCGTTTGTATCACTTACTGCCTAGAGGGGGAAAATCAGTCTCTTCCCACACACTTCATGCTGAAATGTAAGGATATTAATTTCTCAAGTCCCTTCTAGGGCTTAGGCTCTTTCCTTCTTTCTTCTTTCCCCAGAAATGTTTATCAAGGTACCTGCTTTGTGCCAGGCACCATGTTAAGATTTAGACTTGAGTGTCTAGAAGCCCATACGGTTTCAGCCAACAGCTGAGACCTAGAGTTGAAACCCGATCCTCGTTGGAGAGGATGCTGTAGCTTGAGAGAAGACAGTTACACTGGCACAGTGCTCATAAACATCTTAGCTGTTCTCCGAATCCCACGCCTAACATCACTTGATGTCCATTTCAGAAATAAGACCATATATGATTCACTTGGAATCAGGCACTGGAAAAGCCAGTGCTGTTACTGGAAGGAACCCAACACCTCCGAGCTACTCTAGGATAGGGCCGAGAACACAGTGCTGGGGAATGTAATGGCAGCCATAAAGGGTATTGTATGACTCTGCTGGGCTTGCAATACCAGAACCAATTTGAAAGTTTAGTTCTGAGCAGGGAACATGAGGATGTGAGTTTGACCCTTGGGCTTGTTCTAACGTAGAGAGGGCTCTT
Source organism: Mus musculus (assembly GCF_000001635.26). Lineage (NCBI taxonomy): Eukaryota > Metazoa > Chordata > Mammalia > Rodentia > Muridae > Mus > Mus musculus. The sequence goes on from NC_000079.6 coordinate 114,201,045, forward strand.
CCTCTGGTGTCTGGGAGGTCCTTTCCATCCCACCCTAGGAACTTGTGCATTCAGAAGAACCCACAGGCACCCTATAGAAAGTGTGGCCTGTGACTTGGGTCAGGTGAAGGCCTTCCTGTTTGTCAAGGCTGTGCTCATTTACTATCTAGGCTGAAAAACGTCTTAGTCAATATGAACTGTAATGGACCCGAGGCAGGAGAATGTACAGTAACACCAAAACAAGAAACATGCATGAGCCCCAGTAGAGCTAGAAACAAAATGAGCTGGTCATTCGCAGTGCATTCAGGGACCCTATGGGAAAGTCATTATCTCCCCCCCCCCCCACCCCCCAGCCACCCTTGCAAAGATGTGTTAGAATCCACAGCTCACTGACATTAAATGCCTTGTATAAAATTACAGGACTGTGGGTATAAGTGAAGAAGAGTGGAGGTCGCCTGGATGCGGTCTACCAAAACTCCATCCAAGACCTTGTAGAATCGAAGCTAACGGGAAGGGAAATACGTTATTAAGAAACAGAAACTGTAGAGATGGGGAAAGCTGTCATTATAGTTAGGGATGTAGATGCAAAAGAAAACATGGAATCATTCCATTTGAGGGGCCTCCTCCATGTGTGGGCACTGAACCCACCGTGGGGAGCTACAAAGGAAATGGAAGATAGGGCTCCCTTTGGTCAAAGGATTGTGCAGTGGAGCCGTAGAAACGGACACAGTGGATATACACATTAACCAAGTAACATAGGGTAAAGCATGTACCTAAGTGATGACAGCTCTCTGAGGAGCCAGGAGGGATGCAGGAGGAAAGTAATTGGACAAGTGTGTGGGCAAGAAGAGTGTGAACAGAAAATGTCAGCATCCGCATCTTCCCAGGGAAGGGCATACTGCTACGGCCAGTTCAAGTGCATTCTTCTGAGCCAGGAGAGGCCTGCAGCGTACAAGTTGCTAGGACCAGAGAGCACAGCTTGGTTGGAAAAGAAAGAGGTGAAAGGAAGGGAGGGTTCCTTTGCGATCCACCCAAAGAATGGGAAAGTGAGGCAAGCGTGAGGGGTGGGCTGAAGGCACATAGAACTCGGAACAAAAGCCTGAGCTGGAGTGTGGAAGACAGGGCTATCTCCTTACCTGCCTTTTCTGAAGCACCCTGTGTCCCATCTGAAGTTATTCAGATGAAATCGCTATTCCTATTGAATGTGCTAGCTACCAGATAGCAGCCACTGCTGCCTTTTTTTTTTTTTCTTCTTCTTCTTCTTTTTTAGCTTCCAGTTTGACAAACATTTCTGTGAAGGCTCAGATAAAGATGTAGTTATATGGAGTAGAGTGCTTCTTTTTCCACAAACCAAATCCTCCTATCCGGCAGAGCTGAGGGATTTGTTTAGAAACAGAAGTGCATGTGTTTATAAGGCGTGATGCTCCCGCAAAACATTGACTTCCACTATGTCACCCATTGCCTAGGATGCTTCGACACCAAGCAGCAGTTGAGTTTCATAAATTCTTGTCTTTGTCAACCTTTGATTATCAGACTAACATCTGAGTGTGTGTATGTGTGTGCGTGCGTGTGCATGTGTGTGGTGTCCCCTGAGTCTTAGAAGGGGCATTATGAACGTCTTCTTTCCTGCTGAGAACTCAACTGTCTTCTGCTCTCAGCATCTGAAGCAGCTTTCAGTGTCTGCATTCACTACAAAGGAGAAACTTCGCTAGAGGCTGAGAGTGGTATTTGTCTGAGAATACACATAGGTGTTCAGAAGGCAGCTCATGTCACTTTTACTAAAGCAACAGTAGTGAATTCCTCACTAGGGCTGATGACTTCTCTACTCAGATGGTTTTGATCACGCACGGGTTCTCTTAGGGAGCGGGTCTCAAATCCAATTGGAGCGATTGGTTATGTGCTGTTCTGTTAGGATTGCACAATGTTGTGGATGGGCCTGGTGCTGCTCTTGTGAACCAATCACCTAATGAATAAAGGAGTCAATCATTGGGCGAGTAGGCGGGACTTCCAGGTTGGAGAGAGAAAGAGAGGAAGCCGGAGAGAGTTAGTTCCTCTTTGGAACAGGACAGCAGAGCAGTTAAGGTGTAGCGGCTAGAGTTTCCCGGTATCATGGCAGATCCGCAAGGATTCTCCACCAGAAGATTCAGATTTTAATAGGGCTTACAAGATTAGGTTTTAGTTGTAGCACCCAGTGACTGAGTTACCATTGTTTCTGAACTAAGTCTGTGTTGAGTTTTCCTTCACACGGCAGTGTGTCTAGGTTCAAGAGAGAAAGGTACATGCCAGATGTGCACCACAAAAGCCATGGGGAATTTGAAGCATGGGGTTGGCATGGTAACGACTCGCCAGTGGATGAGCAATCTCCACGAGATAAAAGCGGGTCAGCCATTGCCCCACCAGTACATGGTCAACCAGGCTGTAGGGGCAGAGGCACAAGCCTGGGAATGTGTCCTATCTTTTAAAAATTTTCCCACAACAGCATGAGGGGTGTGGTTGTGTGTTTGGCATCCTTAACAATAGTGTTTCCAGCAGTTCTGGTGGTAACTAAGAGTGACAAGAGCCTGTATTATTTAGGGACTCCTGAAGCTAACCTGACAAGCACCATATGTATTTACAGGTGTCCTATATCAGGTCCAGTGATGTCCAGGGGCTGCATTTCCAAAGAATGGGGAAGTAAGACAAGCATGAGGGGTGGGCTCAATCTGCATAGAAAGTGGAACAAAATGGTGAGCCGAAATGTGGAATAAGAGTCCGTCTTCTTACCTTCCTGTTCCTGATGCACCCTGTGTCCCATCTGAAGTTATTCAAAGAGCCTTCAGACACACCAGAAGAGAGTATCAGACCTCTGGAAGAGCAGTCGGTGCTTTTAACCACTGAGCCATCTCTCCAGCCCCTAAATGTAATATTTTTAATTGAGTTACATTTCACATGCCCCTTATTGTGGTCACTCCTCCCCCCTCACACACACACCCCCCCATTCTGATACCTTTCCTCCCTGCTCTCATTTTACCTATGCTGTATCCCTTCACTCCCACGGGACTCTTCCAGGTTCCTGGCTTCTGTGTGTACTCCAAGTCGGACACATATAGCGACAGACTGGGAGCTAGACTCTCAGTAGAAGAGAGACCATGGAACATTACTCTGTCTGGGCCAGCATTAACTCATTCAGTATGACTCCAGTCAGAATGGTCATCATCAGGAATTCAGAATGGCAACAAATACAGGCACGTATGTGTGGGAAAGTGGGCCCTTGTACTCTGCTCATGTGGGTGTAAACTAACACAGACACTTTGGAAAGTAGTTTGGAGGTTGCTCAGAAACTGGAAATAAAATCATCATGGGGCCCAGCCATTCCACCCCTATGCATGTACCAAAGGGAAATTATATCCTACTACAGAGATATTTGCACATCATGCCCATTGCAGCTCTTTTCATAACAGCTAGGAGGGAGATTGAAGGAGGGGTGGAGTTAAAACACCATGCAGACACACAAGGGAATCTTATTCATCTATAAATAAAAATCAAATTATGAAATTTGCAGGTAAATGGAGAAACTGAAAGTTTGGCCCATTGCTTCTCAACATTGTGAATTGCCTTTTTTTTTTTTAATTTTCCACAGGAAAATATTGTTTGTTGACACCTTTATGCAATGATTTCAATATTGTTCCCTTTGTTGTGATCAGAGATTAAAAATAGTTAAAGCAAGCCGGGCGTGGTGGCGCACGCCTTTAATCCCAGCACTCAGGGAGGCAGAGGCAGGCGGATTTCTGAGTTCGAGGCCAGCCTGGTCTACAAAGTGAGTGCCAGGACAGCCAGGGCCACACAGAGAAACCCTGTCTCGAAAAACCAAAATAATAATAATAATAATAATAATAATAATAATAATAATAATAATAATTAAAGCATGACATTTATAAACTTTGGAATATTGGGGAATGAGGAGGCATTAGAAGGTTGGCTCTTGTTTGGAGCCACACTTTCACAAATTGTTTCCTAGGACATTTTGGAATTATATATACAGGTTCAAACATATAGATGACTGTGCAGACTATCATACATGTTTTATACATGTATACATGTAGACAGTACCACTGAGAATTGGGAAAATATGGCTTTGGTTCATATACAATAGAAAAGAACTCTTTTCTAAACTTTTGCTAGTTGAAATTATTCTTAATTTTAAAAAAAATTCAAGAGGTCAGCAGTTCTAGACATGACCTGGATGTCATTTAAATGCTGGCTCTGGCCTTGATGCTTAACATGTTGGCCAACTCAACTGACCTTTCTATAGCAGTTCCTCCTCTGGTGTGTGTATGGTGCATCTGCCATCCAGGGCCCAGCTCCTTGCTACAACTTGAAGATGAGCTCAGGTTTGGACTGTCCTTTCCCACCGACTCTAGGCTGCTGGAGGACTCTGGCATTATGTCTCTTGTAGAGTTCCCTGAGCATCATCCATGTCCCAGTGAAATTCATAGAAACATCTCAAATGACATCAACCGCAGAGCAGTATTCATTTTTTTATGATCTCGGAAACACAGAATTCTGGAGTTAAGTATCTCCTGGCTTCCGGGTGGTACCGTGTCTTTCCTATGTATCTCTCAAGCATCAGCCATTGGCAAGGCAACAAATCCCATGGCGGAGACACCGAAGCTTCCCAAGCAGAGGACACAGAGCCCGAGAAGGCTTTTTAATGTTGCTGATAGATACAAATCAAAGGGAAAAATAATACACAAACCAAGCCACAGGTTAGCTAGACTCCCTTCTGTAGCATGCAGCCAGCCTGCTCACTGACCTGTGAAAGGGAGACTCTCTGAGTGGCTCTCTTCTACTCACCTGTCCTTTGCTCAAAGATACAAACAAAGTGTTTGTTCCTTGATGGACTTAGAAGCCATGCTCCTTTAACAAAGGTGGGCTGCTATGTCTATTCAAGTCATGTTCTCATTGGGTAGACAGTGGCACGGCATTGTTGATGTTGGATGAAGCATTGCAGACAGAGGAAGAAAAAAAAAACAAATGGCTCTGGCTGAGATCACGATTTGCAATCACAAGATTTTGATATATTAATTGGTTTATCATTTCAGAGATTAATGGCTTAGACATAAGACATTATTTTCTCTGCTTCCAGCAGAACTAATGTAATGCATGCCTGTGTGTGAGCAGAAAGTCTGCTGTATATATCCCTCTCCTGCACACAGACCTAAGCTGATAGAACTTGCATCCTGCTTGAGCTCTAAAACTCAAGCTCTGCTTGATTGGTCATAGGATGGGTCCAGAAGTCAATCTCATACATCCTCAGATGATGCTTATATCTTTGGAGCTGATGACATACAGGGACTAAGAGAATAAGCATTGTTAACACAGTGAATGCAACATGGCCTCAGTGAAACTGGAATAAAGCATCACGAATGAGAACATTCTAAAAGTGAACAACTAGAGGTGCAGCCACCATATCACAGGATACAACAGGAAGTGGATTGGCTGAGAAGAAAAGGGAACCAGGAGCAGTCAAAGGTGACAGTGAGAAAGTGCTTCTAATGCAACAAACTCTCTCTTAGAGCTTGGCCTTTAATCCCAGCAGAGATAGGTGGATCTTTGTGATTCTGAGGTCAGCAAGTCTACATAGAGAGTCCCAAGACATCCAGGGCTACACAGAAAGACCTTCTCTCAAACAGAACACAGAACAAAACAGTAAACCCTATTAGATGCAGAAATAGTAGAGTTCAAGCCAGTTATGTATAGGAATTCTTTCAGAGCAGAAAATAAGAGGGAGAAAACCATTTTTAAGTGAGAGGGAAAAATGGTGACTAAGAAGGCATTACTCAGGGAACAGAGAGCACTAACCATGAGCCACAGATTTCCTGGAAAACAACCACAAACTTAGAATACTTAGAGAAAGACTGGTACCCCACAGCCTGGAGAATAAACTGTTTTTGAAATCAGGAAAAAAAAGGAGAAGGAGGAGGAGGAAGAGGAGGGGGAGGAGGAGGAGGGGGAGGAGGAGGAGGGAGAGGAGGAGTAGAAGAAGAAGAAGGAGAAGAAGGAGAAGAAGAAGGAGGAGGAGGAGGAGGAAGAAGAAAGAAAGAAAGAAAGAAAGAAAGAAAGAAAGAAAGGAAGGAAGGAAGAAAGGAAGAAAGAAAGAAAAGAAATTAAATTTGCACATAAAAATCTTACCTTAGCCCAAGAATTGCTCTTAAAAAAAAAAAAAAGAAAAAAAAAAAAAGCTAGGAAAACTTTGAATTACAAGGATCAGTGAATCCATTGGCGTGAATCTAGCCAGAAAAATAGACCCACAAATGAGCAAAATCAGACCAGAGTTCAACTTTCTTCCAACGTTATAAATGCCAGAAAAATAACAGTGCTGTGCTCACAAAAGTTTGGAAGGAAATCTCTATAAAGCAGGAATACTGCACTCACCGCTTTTAATCTGTGAAGGCAGCAGGGGTGCAGTTCTGCCTGGATACCTGAGTTGTTCTGTGTGCAGTCACTCCCTCTACCTGGAGTCACTTTGCATGGTTTTAGTGGCCCATAGTCAACCATGGTTTGAAGATATTCCGTGGAAAACTTCAGAACTAAGTCATTCAGGAGATACTCCAGGAGAACAAGGACGCTGTCTCGTGTCTGTCCCACCATTCACTGTGTCATTAGCTCTGTGGCACATGGCTGACACCCAATAGCTATACACTCGATTGTCTTCAGTTAAAGAGAGCCCAGTGTACTTTGCTTTAGTTTGAATTTAAGAATAACCAGATTTTTCTTTTTTCTCCTTTAATTCTCATTTGTCCTAGGTCTTTGCCTCTGATGATAAGCACTGGCTCCCTTAAATGAAAAAGTTATTTGGGAGCTAATCACATCTTTTGTTACTTTTTGAGTAAAATGCCTCCCTCCCCTGAAACCTCTTGAGACGCAGGTGCCAGGTTGGAACTTGACATATAAGAGATGAACTGAGGAAGTGTCTGTGAAGGGAAAGAGGAAAGAACAACAGAAGCCAGGGCCTTCAGACAGAGGGCAACAGGATGAAGCAAGGTTCGGGAGGACAGACTCCTGCCTATAGTGCCATTCTGAGAAGATCTTCACTGGATGGATAGGGCTTCATCCAGCAAGGATGCCTGTTACAGAAGTCCTACAGTTGCAGGGCCAGGCTAGGCAGTTGCAGAACCTCTCTATACATGTAGCACTGGCTGGCCACAGCCCAAGAGGCACATAGTCTCAGCAGAGTGGAGGACATCCCAAGCAGTAGCAGCGAGTGCTGTCAATCAGCTGTACCTCTCTGGGAGGGAGTTCTGAATGGCACATCTCCATAGCTGACGTGGTGATTCAATACAATAGGGTACAGAGAAACTATCAAGTGGAAAATTCTGGAAACAAACAAAAAAGGTAGGTGCTATGTACTGGTCTGCAAAGCAGGGTAAAATCTGGGGTCACCCTGTTCCCTCCTGAAGAGTGTGACTTATCAGTCAAGCCTATGGATGTGGACTGCACCTATCCCTTCGTAGCCATATTGGTTATCAGATTAACTCTCATTGTATCATAGTGTTTCCATGTAAGTAATTCAGTGGGGGGGGGGGGCATAGCTTTTATTATTACAGTGTATTTGTTAAAGGTTTTCTACTTTGTTGCTACTCATTTCTTGGTATTTGTAAGTTAAAATGGATCATATGTGGAGTGTATAGGGAGAAGATAGTACATATAGAGTTAAGGAATCAGGCATCCACTGAGTGTCACAGACCGAGTTCCGTGTGGCTAGGGGAATGAGTTTGTTATATCCTGAAGGCATCATCTGAGGGTGTGCTCCAGATGCAGTTGAGCTCCTAAAAACAAAGAAGTTAACCCTACCAGAAAAGACTGGCCTTGGGAGGAAGAGCTGAAAGCCATAAATGAAGGAGTTCTATCTAAGTAAGTGTTAAAATGTATAAGAGAATCCGTAACTGTTTTTTTTTTTTTTTTTTTTTTTTTTTACTTCTGTCTCTATGAGCTTACAATGTAACAGATTTCCTTTTGACATTCTCACACATGCTAAGCTTTGATCTACAGTCCTGGCCCTTCTCTTCTGGTCTCCATGTTCTGTCAAGTTTATCCCTTCCACTCTCAGAGTTTACCTCACTTTCCACTTTCATACCACATGGGATCTTCTACCCATCTGTCCATTCTCTCTCCCATGGTCCCTTTCTAGATCTTTGACTTTACCCCCCACTCTCCTACATAAATAGACACATATACAAAATAGAAGGTAGGACTTAGGTATGAGAGAAAATTTGTAGTATTTGTCTTTCCGAGCCGGAGTCACCTTAATACATTTCCAGTTCCATCTATTTTCCCAAATATTTCATAATTTCATTTTTCTTTCCAGGTGAATGAGATTCCATTGTATATATGTATACATTTTCTTTATCCATTCATCAATTCTTAGAAATCTAGTCTGACTCTGTTTCCTTCCCATTGTGAACAGAGTAGTAATGAACATGTATGTACAAGTGTGTCTTTCATAGAATATAGAGGCTTTGGGTATATATATATGCCCAGGAGTGGTGGAGCTGGGTTACATGGCAGTTCTATTTTGAGGTTTTGGGGGCCCTCCAGGTTGATCTCTATAGTGATCGCCCCAGTTTGCAGTCCCATCAAGGAGAATAAGGTTCCTCTTTCCCCACATCCTCACCAACATTTGTTGTCATTGTTTCTTGATGATACCCATTCTGTCTGGGGTGGGATGGAGTCTTGAAGTAGTTTTAATTTGCATTCCCCTGATATCTAAGAATGGTGAACATTTTTTTAAAAATGTTTCATAGACATTTGAGAACTGTTTGGTAAGTTCGGTATCCCAGTTATGAATCAAGTTGTTTTCTTGTGTAGTTGTTTTTGTTCTTTCTGTAGTAGAGATATCTATCCTCTGTTAGGAGTGTAGCTAGCAAAGATCTTCTCCCGTTCTGCAGTCTGTCTCTCCTTTCCTTTGTTGTAAAGAAGCTTTTTCATTTTATGAGATCCCATTGGTCAGTGGTTGCCCTCATTCCCTGAGCGACTGGAGTCCCGTTCAGAAATTTATCCATACCAATACCTTAAAGTGATATCTTTATTTTTCAGTGGCTTTAGAGTTTGGGGTCCATGGTAAAGACTAATTTATCTGGAGTTGATCTTTGTGCAGGATGACCGATATGGATCTAGTATTATCCTTCAACATGTGAGTATTCAGTTTCCCCAGCACCGTTAGAATTAATGTTTTTCTTTCAAGTGTTCTTGTTTTACCTTCATGTTAGGTATTTAGTGTGTACCCACATGCCATGATTCATGTGTGCAGATCAGAGGACAACTTATGCGAGATGGTTCTCCCCTTCTTCCACATGGGTCCTGGGGATTGAACTCAAGTCACCAGGCTTGGTGGCAAGACTCTCTATCAACTGAGCCATCTCACTGGCCCACACAACTTTAACACTCTTTAAACCTTCAACGTGAAGACCATAGTAAGAATCGATAGAAAATGGTAACAGTGAAACAGAGGAAACAAAAACACCAGGAAACAGAAGCCAAGTCAAACGTCAGCTTTAAAGTGCTTCCATTACTTTCCACAGAGAATTGAGGGGGGAAAATTATTGTGTCTATAATAGGATGTAGATTTACAAATTAGGGAAAGCCCCTGGGAATTAAAAAGAAAGAGCTGAAATTAAACATTCAATAATAAGGTTCTACTTTGCCCCCTAATTGCCCCCCCATCCCAGCTGTCTCTCTCAGTCCTCTCTCCCTCCATCCTCCCCACAACCTGGTCCCTCCTGTTCCCTTCCCCAGTCCACCCATGCTATAGGAGACATTCCCCTTCCCACAGAGACCCATGAGTCCCCCTAAGCCCTCCTTGTTACGTAGCCTCTGTGGGTCTGTGGATTGCGACTTATCCTTTGCACTGATATCCACTCATGAGTGAGTACAAACCCTGTTTGTCTTTCTGGGTCTGGGTTACCTCACTCAAGATCATTTTTTTCTAGTTTCACCCTCTTGCCTGAAATTTTCATGTTTTTTTTCTTTTTTAAACAGCTGAGTAATTAATGCTCTGTTGTATAAATGTGCCACGTTTTCTTCCTCCATTCTTTGGTTGAGGGTGGAAACTCCCAGGTATCTATTAGGGTGACCCTAGCTCAGACTCCTAGTAATGGGGGCTAGGATACAGCCATCTCCTCTAGCCAAGACATACTTCTAGTGGAGAGATGGGATAACAACCCAGTCACAAAACCTTCTACCTACAATTTGTTTTGCCAGAAAAATGTGTTGAGGTAAAGGTGACACAGAAATTGTGGGAGTGGCCAGCCAGTGATTGGTCCAGCTTGAGATCCACATAACAAGAGGGAAGCTGACACTGCCTGGAGGACCAGAAACCAGAGGCCAGGTGACCCAAAGACCTAGGATAGAACCAAGCATGCCTGGCTAGATGTAGATGTATAAGTACACATGTATGTATAAATAAATGAAATGATTCCTAAAGATATTCTGCTGTTCTTATAGATAAGAGCCTGGCAAAATTACCATCAGAGAGGCTCCATCCAGCAACTGATGGAAACAGATGCAGAGACCAACAGCCAAAATTAGGCAGAACTCAATGAATCCTGAAGAATGGAAGGAAGGATTGTAGGAGCCAGAAGGGTCAAGGACACAAGAAAACCCACAGAATCACCAAACCTGAACCCACAGAGGCTCACTAAACTGGACTGACAATCGGGGTGCCTACATGGACTGACCTAGGCTCTCTGCATCTCTGTAGTTCGTCTCATTGTAGGACTCCTAACTGAAGGACAATGAGTTATTTCTGGGAAGTTTGCCTGCTTTTGGTACTTTTTCCCCTCCTAATGGGTTGCCTCATCCAGCTTGATATGAGGGGGGTACCTAGTCTTATTGCAACTTGAAATGCTGTGTGTGGTTGATATCCCTGGGAAGCCTGCGCTTGGAGGAGTGGATCAAGGTGGGCACTGGAGGGAGAGGAGAGAGGGGACACTGTGATCCACATGCAATATAGGAGAGAATAAATTGATTTTTCTAAAAAAGACAATAATAGGATAGAAGGAAGCTTCTAGGAAATAGAATCCTAAGATAAGGTGGAAATGCCCCTCCCCCCAAATACAAATACAATTAATTAACTGAAGAAATTCAGTGTATAACTAGAGTTCCAAAAATGCTAGAGGTGGGCAATACAGGGATACAGTATCCAAAAAACTGAGGGAAAAAAAAGTTTTATAGAACTGATAGATTGGTGGCTGTCTCTGGATCAAATGGCGCATATAGTAAAAGAAGAAAGATGAACAGTGAGTTTTCTGAACAGCAGAGATGGAAGACAACATGAAACCTGCCCTCAAGAAAAAGCAGTCTATATACAATAGAAAAGGTGACGTATCCAAGGCATTAGAAGGTGCTAGAAACTACACATCGGCTACAGGGCAAAGAAAATGAAACAGTCCCCAACTACGTGGAGGCAGGACATCTTCGTCCTATAATTCTCTGCCTGGTTTTTGCTTCCTCTGGTTTCCTTTCTGTCCTCTGGTAGCATATCCGAATTTTCTTTTCAGGAGTGGAGAACTGTTAAGGATTACTGCTGACATTTCTATGTCGTAATAAATTTATAGCAATTATGTTACTCTTTGTTTCACCATTTTCAATTCCGCCTGCCATTCTCTAAGCTATGATTTACTTCTCTGTGGGTGGGATGTAGACAGACTAATGATGCTTTCAAAGACTTCAATACCGAAAACCATTTAGCTCTTAGGACTTTTTTTTTTTTTCCTCAGGGAGCCTCTAGAAGAGGGTTGCTCTGCTAAAACAAGGAGGCAAATCTGTCCTGGTGCTCCCCGGGAACTGATCACGTCAAGGACAAGCGTCAAGAATGAGTGAAGCCAAACTTGGATGCATCTTACAATTTGGGGTCAAGTGCTCCTTCTGGTGTATTGCAATAACAGAAACTGGTACCGGGGTCATCCTCTGCCTCTCCATCTGTCCACATGGGCTTCACTCCAGATTACAGATCCAGAGGTGGAACTGTCCGTCACTCTTGTAGTTAGCACTGACCTGTTTGTTCATCCTATTGGTCAGCCTGTGCATTCATCCTATTGGTCAGCCTGTGCATTCATCCTATTGGTCAGCCTGTGCGTTCATCCTATTGGTCAGCCTGTGTGTTCATCCTAATGGTCAGCTTGTCCATGCTCCCTATTGGTCAGCCTGCGCATTTATCCTATTGGTCAGCCTGTGCATTCATCTGATTGGATAGCTCTGTTCTACATACTGCTTCCTTCGGGAGCACAGGCTTTGGTCCACTAAAACATGCCCAGTAGCTCTCCCTAAGTAATCTCAACTGTAACTGTGAAAGAGCAGAAGCCATGCCATTTTACTTACTGTTTTATCTCCACTGTCCAGCTTAACGAACATTCACTGGATAATCTGCAAAGGCAGGCATTAAACTGTGGCTCTCCTTTTGATGACATGTACTTACTAATTCATTTTAACCTCGTTTAAATAGGTTTCCATTTCTAGGCTTTTGGATTTTAATATTGTGGCTAGGAGATGGAAGATTTTGAACCAAAAAATGAGTGAAAAGCAGTAATATAAAATTTCAGTGGACGACAGTAAATTCCTTAGTGGGCCAAATCCCTCTACCTAATCTTGATCTCTCCATCCAAGAATAAAAAGCAGCATTTCTAAGACCCAAAGGCTGTAAGCTTCCTCTTTGGGCACCAAGAAGTGGCAAGTCTTAATTCTATTTCTCCACGGGTAGAATGGGGAGAGGCCAACCTGTTCCTAACCCAGAGAAGCAGCCTGTGTCTAGCTTGCTTCCCAACTACTAAAGGGCCTACAGAAGTAGCAGGGGGCACCGAGATGGATTTGAGACCAGGGTGGTTTAAGTAGTACCTATCTGTCTCAAACTCAGAAGACCCCATTCTTCATGCCACCTGTTCACTTTAGATTATTAACTCTTGGTAGTTCCTGGGGAACAGATCCCGTGTCCTGGAGGCACTGAAGCGGGCCCCAATATGTGGTGTTAGGAGTGGATGGTTGTCACTCTATCCCTGTAAAGTATTCCAATGAGTGGCCTCCCCGCTAAGAGATGGGATGCATGACTTGAAGCCAAGGAAGAGGAAAGATGTGTACGTGGCAAAGGAGCAGAGGGAGAAGGAGCCCTTTGTATGTCAAGGCACTAAAGCAGTGGTTCTCAGCCTTTCTAATGCAGCAGCCCTTTAATATCGTTCCTCACACTGTGGTGACCCCCAACCTTAAAAGTATTTTGTTGCTACTTCATAACTGTAATTTTGTAACTGTTATGAATCATAATGTAAATATGGTATGTGGGATATATGATAGGCAATCCCTGTGAGACGATCATTTGATCCCCAGAGGGGTTACAACCCACAGACTGAGAACCAGTGCACTAAAGTAGTGAAGAGAGAGACAGACAGACAGAATGAAAATGACTGACAGGCCCAAGCTGGGTGTTTTATGGCCAAGCCTGGAAGTTGACGTTTAGTACTGAGAATGCCACCAAGTGCAAAGTTGTCCACCCAAGAGACACATTAGAATGACCTAGAAGTTTAGAAAGAAATACCAATGTGTATGGCAAACCTCAAAGCGATTAAATCGGAAACTCTGGCTATTCAGACTGAGTGGGTTTTCCAGCTGGGAACACTACCCAGCTGATTCTACTCTCTGCTCATCTCAGGAAGGGGACTTGGAGGCAGGTTGCTATCAGAATGTGTGGTCTGCCGTTCAGCCTCACCTCCTCCAAGACCACCCCCAAAACACTGGCTTAGTTTCCGCATCTTAGCAAGGTCCTCAGAGCATACGAAGGGACTCTAAAAGCTGGGTGTTGCTGAGAGAGGGGACAGAGGTTCTAAGCTGTGACTTGTTAAAGTACCTACGCAGACTCTCCTTGGCTGTGTGCACCTCCCCTCCCAAGCTTGCCAAGAAGGAACAGGGATTCCTTGACACAGCAAGGTAAATAGAATTCTACCCTCTGGTAACCTTGGTGCCACCTATTGCCACAAGTTCATCTAGGTGAGCTGTGGCATGGGATTTAGCAGAAAAATGTATCCTTGGGTACTCTTCTTTCTCCATCCAATGCCCACATCTATGGTGTATGTACATTGATACTGCCTGCAAGACAAAGTAGCCTGCCCCCCGCATCTGGGCCCCAGTGCACAAGCCCTTCAGGCAGAAGGCACCTTCAGTACTAGTGGCTCCTTGGTGCCATATCCCTTGGGATGTCCTCGCTGTCTAGTGGAGAATTTGGCTGCACGCCCAGAGCGATATTGCTGTGTTTACTGCTAGCCCCACTGCTTAGCCAACTTAAATACCTTTTAGTTACCCAAGTCACAGGCCCCACTCTCTTTACAGGATCCAGGCAGAGCAGTGAACACCAGGCACAACCATATGCCAGTTCAACAGATGACAAGGACCTGATAATGGAGATATCGGGGATAAATGGAGAATGGCTGGCGCTCAGCTGCACCAGAGAAGAAATCTAACAATCTAAGTCAGCTGCGATTCTGCCCTAGCTACAACCTTTTCCCAGCTGCTGTCACTCTGGAATTTTTTTTCTTCTACGTAAGTCCCGGCAAGTACTCCACCTGCACCCTCCGTGCTGGTGAAGTGGTTGGCACTTACCTTGACTGGCTCGAGGAAAACCCAGAGACTTGATACAGCACTGAGTCTAAATATGTCTGAGAGCATGATTCTAGAAGAGATTGACATTTGAATGACATGGGAAAGACTTTTCCTTTCCCCCCCAGAAGTGGGCAATGGCTAGTCTGCTGAGAACCTGGATAGAGATAGAAGGTGTCAGACAAGTTGTATCTCCTGGAGCCAGGATTTCGGTTTCACCTTTTCAGACACCATATTTTTGCTCCTTTCAAACTCTGGAACTTACATCAACGCCCTGAAATGTCTCAAACCTTCTGCCATGCTTCCCTGGTTCTCAGGTCTTTGGACAAGCCTGAATTATACCATCAGCTTCCCTGATCTTCCATCTTGCAGACGACTACCACATGGCCCTTGTCGGCCTCCATAGTTAGGTAAGCCAATTCTCATACTAAATCTTATGTTTCTGTCTGTCTACATGCCTGTCTATCTGTGATATTGGCTATGTTTATAGGAAAATCCTTTTTTTTATAATGTAGCAGGCAAAACAATATATTCTTATTTATATAATATAAATATATGTATATCAGTATATTCTTATTTATAGCAAAGAGATCCATACTGGTCTTGTCCTCAAGTCCTAGGATGGATGCACCCATTTTAATATAATCTTAATTTCCTGTATTAAAACATCTTTTACACAATGCAACTGCTCAGTCTTGTGGGGCTCTGGAGCCACCCACTGCAGGTGGAAATGTCTCTCAGGCTCAGGAAGTGTTTCTCTGCAAAGGTGACAAAGCAGTTCACACTCAGTATCCAGAGGCATCAAGTATTTTTAACCCATGCCATTCAGGGAGAAGGTGCAGACCAAACCCTTCCCGTTGGCGTTCCCTTCCACGTCAGGCTTGCTTGGGGGAGTCTGAGCCAGGTGACAATGATGACACCGAGATCTTGTTGTGTTCCCAAGTGAAGTCAAAACATTCACCGAGGAACCCCATAAACTGTCTAGACAGAACTAAACAGCAAAGAGGAGTGGTGGAGGCAGAGGACCACAAGTCCCTGGCTGAAGAGAAATATGGAGAGAAGCTCACAAAGCTCACAAAGATGAAGCGAAGAAGTGGGATTCAGGGATGGGTGAGCTGGTTAGCGGAGTCAGCATCTCGCATTTGTTCCTGCGTCACCAGGCATTTAATCAGTACCTACTAGGTGGTGGACATAGCTCTCCATAGTAAAGACTCCACCTTGAGCCACGCCGGCCAAAATCAAGCCTCAATGGAGCTCACACCATGAGTTCTACACATGCACCATGCACCATGCACCATGCACCCTGCACCATGCACCATGCACCCTGCACCATGCACCCTGCCTCCCATTTCCACACAGCTGCAAACACTCTAATTCTATGCTGTGTTGTTAGAATTTCCCTGAGTGTTTTCCATTGCTTTCCCATTAACCAACCTGGGCTCCAGGGATCTTGAGGAATGTCAGTCTCTTCAGAAACTTGGAAACCCCACAGGCTCCACATCTCTTGTGTAGTGGGGAATGTACCCCACTATGATCCATCCTACTGTAGGTCCATACTATTTGGCACTTGGTGGAGTTCTTGGTAGAATGTATTTTTCTTGTATCCTTCACCTGAAATAGGATTGTTGGATGTTTTATTGCAAATTCCCTGCTCCTGTGACTTCTAAACTAAACCTAGAAAGCTCAGAGAGGAAACAGCCATCGTGAGCTCTAAGCTTTCCCTTGGTTGGAGGTTTTACTTCGAGGCATCCCTGTGACACATGATCGCTTCATCCTGACACAGAGTCACGGAAGCTTGTTGGAAAGGACAATAGAAGTTCGTTCCCTCGAGGGTGTGCGTCGTGACTGTGTGTGGTGGTGCCTTGCCGTGTTCAGTTCATGCTCCTTATCAAGAAAGAAATGACGACTTGTGGTTGATGAAAAGCCTTGGTAGAGTCTCCGCATTTATATCTGTAGAGGTAATGACATTAATTACCATCGCATGGGTGAATATCTGCATCCATACGAGCAACAGTAAATCACTTAAATAATTCACCCGCTGGGCATTAATAATAGATGTGGTTATTTTTCTGGGAATTCACTTTATTTTTCCCTTTAGTATTTGTAGTTTCTTCAAATTACTTTTGACTATGGCGACAATAACAGAATTCAGCCCTGTGTGTTTAATCTGATATACCCACGAGGCCTAAAATGTCTACTATAAAAGGGCCATGGTTCCAGAACGCTGCTTCTTGTAGGGGCTGAGGCCTTGAGTCATCTTTAATATATCCTCCATGTGTTACCATTGCTTTCAAGAGAAGTCTGTACTTGCCTTGCCTGGAAAGTACCAATCCAATTCCTGTACTTTCTCTTACAATTTTTTTCTTTGCTTTTGGAATTCTGCCCTCTTTCTTTCAGCCCTTTAAACCACCTTGCTTTGTTTTGCTATGTTTGCTTGTTTTTCTCATTGACAGCTTTCTTCTATCGATATTACCCCAAAATAAATGCTACCAATACCCAAGCAGAATCCTCCTCTTAGTCTCTGTTCAGATAAAACAACTTCTCCTTCTGATGGTGGTAAGTGAGTCATGTTCTTTGACTGGGTAGCAAAAAGCACAAACCATCTAGGTTTTAGACTGGCAGGACATAGGTGTCCCAATAAGGAATATTCTCAGGTAAACCCATGAGGCCAACTAGACGACAGGCTCTGCCCTGTATCCTAGATGCTCTTCTTGGTACAGTGCCTAATACATGGAGAGTCCTCAATGGCCATTTGCCAAACCTTCTACTTAGCAAGATCCCCTCCATATTTCCTGCTTTGTCCTCCTTTGGCAGGTATTTCTGGTTGTCTTGGCTGTGTAACAACTGTTTCCCCATTTCTTTTTCTCTTGCTGATAGAATTCTGACACGTTCCTAAGTGACCCTGTAGTTTAGGGAAACTGAGCTTCAGATGGATTCATCTTGAGATGAGGCAGAACCACAGGGAATTCCCTGTTGGGCCTGTCAATCACATTACCCGTGCTAGAAATGGGCTTAGAGAAGAGGTTAGAAACAAGTCTCCCGAGATACCAAGAGTCACAGTCACCTAGGCAGCTTTTGGTCCACCCTAGTAAACAGATACAGACAAGACAAGTCATGAGGTTCTTAAATTCACAAAAGACACAGCAGCTCTTACCAAACTGTGGTTGACTTTTATGTTTTTCTTAGAGGTAGACATCGTTGGAGGAAAATGTGGTTCTCTAAAGCCTGGGACAGAAAGCTTATCACGTAGAATGTACAAATCAAACTTGAGAGAAGAATCCACACTAGCCGAAGTACGGATATTCAGTTTATCACCTTCTGTAGGTCCATGGAGTAGGGAGACAGCAGGAAGAAGGGTGAGCCTTTCTGTGTTGATTTTATCCCCGTTCCTGGTCAATCACATCATTCAACTCACCCAGCATGAAATGCTAACGACAAAACCAGAAATCATGCTAAATGGCATCTTCTACATTCACACATTCAAGTAACACTGGGCCTCTTGAACTGCCTGGCGCTGTCCTATGCACAACGGAGGTGACTGTGTCCTTGGGCTTATATTCTAATCCAGGAGAACAAAGAGAGCCATCCGACATCATGGTTCCCACTAGCCACAGCTTCCCAGAGTGCTCTGGTGGTAAACGGGAAAAGTGGAAGAAAGCAAAGATTGCACATAGGATCAGAGTCCACAATCTCCACTCTTTACGGCTTCATTGTCATATTCTACTGTGGTTCTTTGACCATGGGAAATCAACAAAGAAGCTGCTTTCATTAGTGATAATGAGCAACAGGGCCCGGGTCCCTCCTGAGGCAGGGAAGACACACATGTATGGCATGACTTGACTATAATGAGAATCACCCATGAAAACACTTAAAGATGACAAAGAGGCCCCAGTGGAGGCCACAACTCAGCAACACATCCTGGAGCCTTACATTTCACATGTTTCTAAGCTCTGCTTTTGGAAAAGAAAAAGACACCTACAGATCCAACCCAAAGCCCCCAACGAATTGACTTGAGGAGTGGGTAATGCAGTGGCACGCATCTGATTTACACCCATGTCCACCTGGGGTGGGGGTGGGGTGCTGGCCCTCAGGGAAACCAGAGCTTCACTCTGTAGGGCTTTGCTCATTTGTGAATACAAACCCACTCCTGGCCTCTTCCCATCAGTCCCTGCCTGACACGGCAGGAGCTTCCCGAAACATTCGTTTGTGTTTTCGTCTTTTTTTTTTTCCCTCCTCTCACAAGCAGGAAAATATTCAGTAAGTAAAATTACCCATGCCATATAATTTTATCCACATTTCTCACAAAGGTTGTCTCCTCCAGACTTCAACAACTACTTGAAGCCCCATCAGGAAGGGATTAGTGTTGTTATGAAATGTGTATAATTGATTATGCGAGAGCCTCATTAGACTTGGCATCTGGCAGGCTCCCCATGTGTCTGGGGGTTGGTGTGCATGCACACACACAGAATGTGGAAAGAGATAAATAGATCAGTGCCTCCCACAGAGTAGGTGATCGGGCACATGCAGAATCGAATTGTAAAATGTCTGTCTGTGCCTTGCTATTACCCTGGGAAAGAGAACAAATGTCTGAAGACGTGTAGCGGATATGGATATGGTGCTGGTGTGGGGATGGGGATGTTGGGCCATCCATTACTCACAGATGGGGCACATGGTTCCAGCCCAGCCAATGATGGGGATTCCATCCCCTTGGCCATGGAAACTGGCTCAGAGAAAGATGGTATCTTAGCCAGACCAATGACTCTTCCTGGGATCTCTCCTAAAGCTTGTCCTGACACAACATTATCTATTCTTCCATGCCAGCAGCTAAACTGGTAGAATGTGAGCCTCTGGCAGCTTTGCCTTGAGGATAAAGCCAGAATATGGCCAGTCACTTGAGTTCCTGGCTCCAGATGCCCCTGCAGCCCGATAGGCTTGCCAGTCACATGAATGCATTGCCTTCCCTGCCCTCAACAAGGTCCAACTGAGGTTTTGTCACTTGTCGCAAAATCATTGCCAGTTCACAAAGGATCCTAAAAACCTGGTGACAAGCCTCACCACGCCAGGTTCTTTAGATAAAGTGTCGCATCCTCTTTGCGAAGGCATGCTTTGTTACATAATGTTAGTTTTCAGAGCAGGCACCCAGGTTAGTAAATAGGACAGGGCCATTCCTGGGGGTGTTCAACCCCCTGACACTGGGAATGGCACTGTCATGTACAGAATTCACATCTAAAAACCATGTGATCAATCACCTCACCAAAAATAATTACAAAAAAAAAATCCCATGATGTTTTAATTAGATTTTATGTTGGGCTGTGTTCATAGCTATCCTTGGCCATGGGTTAGACATACTCTCCATGGCAGCCCTGTTCATGGCAAGTTGTCCAGGCTGCCCAGGCCATGCTTTTGCTACCCTTGGTCTATCACTGGCCACCAGCTCTAGCATGATAGGAAATGGAATCTTCTGGTTTTGGAAAACTCATAAAGGCCACACAGTAGTGACCCATGGATATTCACTTAATTATTTGTAAATGCAAGAGTATCCCATTAAGTAAAGACTATGAACAAGATGACTGAGTATACATCTATATCAATGTTCCCTTAAAAAATGGCTCCATGGGGGTCTGGGCTCCCCTCATATAGCTCATTTGGAAAAGTGTTTGCCAGGCAGAGGCAGGCAGACTTCTGAGTTCGAGGCCAGCCTGGTCTACAGAGTGAGTTCCAGGACGGCCAAGGCTAATACAGAGAAACCCTGTCTCGAAAAAAAAAAAAAAATCCAGGAAAAGTGTTTGCCTACTATGCACAAGGTTGAATCATTGCACTGAAAAATGGAATCTGATGTGGTGGTGTACACTCATGGTCCTAGAACTTGGGAGGTAGAGACAGGAAGATCAAAAGATCAGGGTCACAACTCTAGTTTCTATCTCCATAGGTTTTTCTTTTCTGGACTTGCATGCAGGTGGGTACATATTTGTGTGATCATTCATGACCGATCTCTCTTATTCCACATAATGTTATCAAGGTTCAACCTGCTAAAACACATGCTTGATTCTGTTTTTGATTATATGATTATATGATGTTCTCAACTTCTTTGGGAGTTAAGAAGTCCTTGGACAATCTGCTGAAAGCTGAGCACTGTTCTCCCTGAAAATATTCACATACAATTGTTTCTAAGTGTTCCTAGAGCCTGGGATCCCATCGACAGAACTCAGTATATACACAGTTCTCACTAAAATAGTTGCATGCGATTTTAAATGGTAATTCCCTTCAGTGGACTAGTCTCTTGGATATCTGTAACTCTGAGGTGGCGTGTATGGAGGACAGCCTGTCTGGGAGCCCACTGGGTCACACCATGATCACCAGCGACAGCTGCGAAGAGTCCTTCTTTCAGGACTTTATGAAGATGCAAGAGGATTAACTGTGAATGCTAAACACGGTGTGAAATGAGAAGTGTGCATGGCTTGCTGCATGTTAAACTTGAGCATTCACAGCGTGTTTATATAATGGGCTATAAATGAGATACCGACAGTTCTGGCAAGGGTTTCCAATTCTTCCCTATAGTTACTGCTGGAGTCTTACCTCGTACAGCAGAGAAAATAGTTTTGTTTTGTTTGTTGTTGTTGTTGTTGTTTTTTAGACAGGTTGGGGTTCTGGTGAGATTTGGTTTTCCCACTAGCCAGCAGTCTGCTCTTAGAGCATAGCCCCATCCCCTCAGAGCCTAGGCACCATAGCAGACGTCTTCTGCATCAGTAGAGTAGGAGCTGTTCAGATAATTGAAAATATTGTAGGGTTTTGGTTTTTGTTTTTCAGTGTAAGGGATTGGATCCTGGACAATGTACATGCCAGCCAGATGTTGTACCATTGGGCTACCATCCCTAACCAAACATTATTTTAAGAAGAGATTACACAAGGTATATATGTGTGTGTGTGTGTGTGTGTGTGTGTATTTAATATATTATACATATATAAATCAATATATACACAAAACGTTTTATTTTTACTTGAAAACATATTAAGTACACACTACACGAGCACATATATTCATGAATACTATATACTATTTTTCTCATTCAAAATAGTACTTGCTAGGTGGGCTCAGTGACATGTCTGTAAATCTAGCACTTGGCAGTAGAATATCTATATGTTCAAGGCTAGGCAGGCCTGACTCAACAAATTAAGTACTTGTGTTAGGTACAACTATTCATTTCATACAGGCCTTTTGACCAGGCTCCAAACCATTTATTTTTTTATTGGCTACACCCATCATACCTTACGTAGCTATTCTTGTCTCACTGAAGTGACCATAGGTTAAAAAGCATTTGCTCTAGAATATGAATACAGAATTTATTTTTAGCTTTTTTCCCCCCTTTGTAATCTTTATAGTCTTCTTGCCTACATCTAATTCCTTTCTGGTCTCTGGTCAGATGAATGTGATCCAGCTTCAAAAAATAGGATGTGATGGTCACACTGCTGTCTTGCTTGTCTCTGCACTGTCTCCGATCCCCATGGGAGCTTTACTGCAAATGCTTGTGTGCTAAGTCGGAAACACTTGCTTCTCTGCAAGCCACCATCGCTACCCACGTGGACCCCAGCAATTTCTTTGTTTCCTTGAAAGCATCTCCAGTCCAGTCCAACCTTGTCTCTGCTCAGCCACACCACAATCACAGCTCATGATCTGATCTGCTTCTGCCCCCTTCAAAGTGCATCCTGCTGTGGCTTCCCAGTCTTCAAAACAGAAGTCAGACTTTCGGACAGTACCCAAGGAGTCTTATGAGAATCCATACCCAGCTTTCCAACTTTCTTCATGCCACACCTCTCTGCCTGTTTTTATGGTCTAGTATTTTTTAATTCAGTTCTTTGTATAACCTACAATCTCTGACTTCTTGTCTTCTTGTCTTCTTGTCTTCTTGTCTTCCGGCACCTGACCACCAGGCATCACTGCGCCATCAGGAGGCTAAACTCTGACACTAACTTCTACCATATCTGTACTCACCCATCCAAATGTTCTTCAGAGGGAGATCCTACCCAAACATCTGATCCCTTAATAGACCTTACGGCCACGTGGGAGAAGGACGGTGCCTACTTGATTATTGCTCAATCTCCAATGTAGTATCTGGCTCACAGAGATGGATGTTCATTTACTGGGTTGACCATTGTATAATGCCTTCCCTTCTTCTCAGAATAACTTGTCTCTTGATGAAGTCTCGGGGTAACACAGAACCCTAACACCTTCACCCAAGCAGGCCAAGAGGTAAGGCATTTAACACAGGTAAGCTTCTGAATGGGCCTTCTAGATATGTCCACTGTAGGACCAAGAGCCAGTAGTAGGTCACAGAGATTTCTTTTTTTTTAATTCATCTTCTCAACTCTATCTCTTACTGTATTTGTATATCAGTGTAATCAAACTGCCCAGTGTGTCCTGGGCTCATTCTCTTGAAGGGGGTCTTGGATGTCTCCCAGTTTAATTTGCATTCATGTTGGCCGTCTGCAGAGTACATTAACAGTCCTGTGACACTGGGAAGAACCCAGCTGTGGGGAGATAAGTGGGGCAGGAATTCCAGGTACTGGGAGACTCCAGTGTCTCCTTGCTTGGACCTTCTGGCTCTTTGTGGGCAAGGTGGTCTCTAGCTTTTGTGTGGAAGAGAGAGCCTGGGCTTGAGACTCTGGGCAGCAGCCTAGATGTTGAACTTAGATCTCTTGTCTGTAGTTATTCACCATCTGTTGGCTTCTCTTTTTTCCAATTGGAAGCTGGGAGAAGTTATTTCAGGTGTTTCATTTAGGAGGTTGAAGAGCTATGGGTAGCAGCATACACCTATATCCTCAATGCTGGGGAGGCAGAAACAGGAGGAGTGTGGATTTGAGGCTAGCCTGGGCTCTAAAGTGAAACCTTGTCAAACAGAGTGGGAAAGATGAAAGATGCCCATGGTCAACCTTGTCTCCTTCTAGCACCCTGTCTTAGAACATGCATTCCCTTCCTTCCCTGTTACTCCACGATATTCATGAAACCCACTCCAGTGCCTTTCTGTGCTTCATGGCCAGTGGCTTCCCTAAAGCCACATGTGGAAGAACCATAGAAACACCAGCCTTCAAGCTCCTGTCTGTAAGGGAGACTGGCTTCATCTCCTCTACAGCATTTCAGGCTGTTCTGGTTTTTGCTTTGACGTTATCAGAGGCCATGTCTTTTAGAAGGGAAAGAAGTAAATTATGACATCATATTTGAGATGATTACTGAAATGAATTCTCCTTCTCAGCCTAGTCGTTTTCTATTTCATTTTTCATTTTAAGACCCATCGGTATCTTCCTTTGTCTTTCTTTAAGCAGACAGACATCCTTGCCAGAGGGGGAAAACTGGTCATTTTAAAGTAGTCAGATACCCGGTGATATTTCAAAGGCATACTACAGAGCTGTGATACACTGCTGTGGACTTGGGCTGTTTATGCCTTCCATCTTCCTCAGGCAGACAGAAGAAATAACCCAGCTTATGATGAGTCTTGCGTATGTTTATGGGGAAATGTTCTGTTTTAAAGAGCCCTTTCACCTTAGCCAAATGCGCGTTCTCAGGGCACTCGGCACCGGTCTGCACCGTGGGAAGTTTCAGGCGTGCACACTATGTTTAAGAATCGTTTCTTCTCCCGTGTTTGAGAGTCATTTGTCCTCAGATACCAGGATGAGGGAGATTAATCAACCTCAGCTGTCCTTCAGCTGATGGTACTCAACCATCTTCACACCTTTTGATCATCAGGCAGAGGTGAGAGGGTTAGGGCAAATGATCTGGAACAAACCAATGTGAGCTCAGGGCTAAGTAGAGCTATTGTCTAGGTTTATCAGGAGGCCCTCAGAAACCAACATGCTTAGACTATCAATGATTCTCAACCTGTGGGTTTTGACTGCTTTAAAGTTGTACGTCGCCTATCCTGCATATCAGATATTAGTAGCAAACATACAGTGATGAAGTAGCAACGAAATAGTTTTATGGTTAGGGGTCACCTCTGTATGAGAAGCCCTGTTAAAAGGGCTCAGCATTAGGAAGGAGATGAAACCATCTGGCTTAGAGGTTAGTACATATAAGATGCATCAGGGGCTCCTTCCCCAGAACCAAACCAGACAAGACTCACCCCTATTCCACATGATAGCTTCAAAAACATTTCAATTTCTAAACCATCAAAAGATAGCCCATCTTAACCTCCTCTGCAAATGGTGTCATCTTATTTTCTTAATTTTCCCTCCCCGCTTGACATCTACCCGGAGTATATCATTTATGTGTTCAGTTTGACCCAGTGGGATACAGAAAGTGTTGTTATGCTAGGTCTCCCTCTCCTGGGTGGATATTTAGGATCTAAAGCAAGAGTAGGGCCCTGTCTGTTTGGAACACGCATGCAGATAGGTGGCGGCACTGGTGGATTTCGCTCTTGTTCCTCCTCTTGTCCTGCAAGATCTGTGTCTGCATGTGCGTCTTTGTCATCAGAGACATCATGACTTCTAGAGGGGAGGCAAGGAGCTGGAGAGATGATGGCTCAGCGGTTGAGCAGGACCTGAGTTCGGTTCCTAGCAGCCGTATCTATTGGCTCACAACTGCCTATAACTTCAGCTTCAGGAAATCTGATGCCTTTGGCCTCTCACAAGCACACACATCATTTCAAATAAATCCTAAAGTAAGGCCATGTAGTTTAGACCCCCCCAGTCCCCAAATTGGACATATGGGGGTACCAGTCTGCCCTGAACTAAACAGGAGCAGCTTAGCGGGGACATAGCAGTAAGTAGCATGGGCGTGGTGGGGGTATCCAGAACAGGATGGCTGCATCTACTGGGGTCACTCACTGCTCTGCAGTCAGAAAGTGCCTGGTGAAAGGCTTAACAGGGAAATTCAATGCAGTTTCCTTTTATCTGTCTCTCCAATTGATGTCTATACAGAACGAGCCGGGCTCCCCCAAACACACCAGTCTGTTTCAGATACACAAGATTAAGTAGCTAGTGACATTCAAGACCAATTGGCCCACCCAGGAGGACTGAAACCAGCAGAAGAGCTGTCAGATTTTGCCTTTTCTCCATTAATCTTAAAGCTTTTCAGTGGTGCCAGGCTGCATCTCCATCAGACAAGCCGAGGAGTGGCCAGCCGCTTTCCTCTCCCCTACCCAACACCCTGGAGTAACCCCTTCATTGCTGAGCAAACCAAACTTTGCATTTCACAGTCTTCTTCTCGGGGTTAGAAGCAGAGCTTTACTGGGCCCATTGCCTTACCACAACAAGAAAGCTGGGAACCAGCACAGATTTTTGCAGAATGAGGCTGGACCACTCCTTGGAAGCTGTTTCCAAGGGAACAGACTTTGAGGGCCACTGAAGGTGAGCAAATGGGCTTTTTCCTTCAGGAGTGCTGAAGGGCCATTGGACAGGTGGAGAATGCTTATTAGGTTGAGAGGGAAAGGCAAGGTAAATAAAGAAGCTGGTACAAAGGAGGAACAATGAGGTCGGGATTTAGAACACTGCCCTCACTCCCCTCCGGTCAAAAGCCCCTTTCAAAGTTTGTGACCTGGGCAAGAGGGCACCAGTGAGAAGCAGAGAGAGAGATCTGTCATGTGTACATAGAAGCAGCCACTGAACTGGGATTGTCAATAATTCCTGACTCAGACCATGCGTGCAGATGTCAGGTCAGGCAGGCAGAGCTCAGAATGGACAGTGGACCGTCCATACTGACAGGGTAGGTGATGCTCCTGGCTTCCTGATACCCAGTTTTGCCTTTAAGAATGGAGCTCATAGAACCCTTGGGCAGAAGGGCCAGGATCCTGTCTTTCCTTTTCCAGAGAATATCTGTTTGGTAATGCTTGTCTCCCTGAGCTGCCTCCAAAGATAGGTGTCTGAGAACACTGTGGGCCCACTTCTGTAAGCTGGGTGCCTTATGCCAGTAGGTATTGACTGACCTGAATCAGAAACCAAATGCAGGCCTTCCCTGAAATCATTCACTGCTCATAATTTTAATACAATCTTACTCAAAATCCCATTGGAAAGTAGCTTGGATCACTCAGAACAGCGTATTCTGTACATCACACACACATACACACACACACACACACACACACACACACCCTGTCAGCTGTTCCTGCCTACACACATGGCTGTAGATGGGAGGGCTTACCCTTCCTCCGTACAGCCTTTAGAAAGCAGAGATAATTTGCCTAAGACCCTTTCCCACCAAGATCTTCCATTAAAGAAGTTCCTTTCTTCAGCTGTCCTGGTGAGTTAGAATTTTACAACCTTAGGTTTGCATCTTTATCAGTCTTACCCACCCATTGGAAACAGACACACCCATCATCAAGTCTACTGACATCTCTCCTCTGGGCAACATTAACCCAAAGCAAAGAAATAAGAGGCATTGTTACATCTAACATAACCATGTGTGTAGTGTAAACTGTCTTGCAAATACATATAACCTTGTTGACAATCATTTAACATTTCAACAGAGAAGGATAATGTGTGGAGTTGGTAACTTGGGGGCTTTTCAGCTTTATTCTGTGCGTGTTCTAACTAATGCATTGAGTATACAAAGCACTGGGGTAACGTAAGGAATGTAAGTGTCCAGTGTCAGTATGACCCACCCTCTAATATTACACATAAGAAACGATAAGGTGCCCCATAAAGGGAACCTAAGCCCCCGAGGGCAGATGTTTTGTCTGGGAATTTAACAAACAGGCTTTGTGTGAGCAGAGTCTCTCTAGAAAGGACTAGCACTCAAGATCATAATCTCCCTGTAAGCTGGGGGCCCACAGACCGTGCTGCTTGACACCCACTCCTTAGCACCTGCCAAACTCTGGGGAGACAAACCCCAGGTGGGTGACTGGGCTGGCCCGGAGAGAGGTCCGGTGAGCAGCTGGCTTCTGGGCATAGGTGCTCAGTGTCGTAGGCCAGTGACGCAGCTTTCCCCTTCCGCTCTGGTCTCCTTTCAAGATGTCCTATAGAAATTAAGAGTTTGGAAAGCACTGCCCACTAGGAGGAAAGCAGACTCACTTCCCGACTGTTGGTACCCAAGGAAAAGGAAGGTTCTGAGATGTCCCCAGCGCCACCTCTCAGGTTGTGCTGTTAAGGAAATTATCCTCTAGAGAGAAGAGAAAAGCTGGACAGCTTTCTTCCACAGTCTCTATCCTTATCACCCAGGGAGGCAAGGTGCTGCTTAGGGAGGCACAGTGGTTGGCTAAGGAATGGCTGACATGTAGGCCTTCAAGCTACAAGACAGGTGATACATGGTTAGCACCGGCTCTGTGGGTATCAGGTTCCAAGGGTGCGGACTACAGAATGAGACTCCTTCCTTTGGAATTTTACTGTTAGGGATTAAACCCCCCCCACCACCACCTCCTCTTCTCCTATTCAGGATAATTTGGTGCAGGTGAAAACATACCGTGCTTTCATTTCACCAAAGGCAGGTTTCTCTTCTGGGAAGAGTCCTTGATTCTGGCCTCTTGTTTTGTCAGCACCTCTACCCACTAGGCCACCTCTCTGACACTGGTGCTTTTTTAAATCACATTTTCCTCTTCATTTCCTGTTCCATAGCCTTCAGGGTGGGGAGATCATAATTAAGCATAAAAGTGCAATCAAGACAGAAACACGAATGGCTAACAAAAAATAAGATGTTTCAGGCCTGCAGGATGCTTCTCTGTTCAATCGTTAGTACCCACATAGTACAAGGAGAGAACCAGCCAGACCTCTGACCTACACCTGTGTGCTTCAATGCACACACACGTGCACACACATGCACATGCTCACACAAATGCAAATGAGGAAGTAAATAATTGTTTAAAAGATAAGATTTTTATGATTCATTGGCTTTTCTGTATAGAATTTGCTTACCATATGGACACACATGAATTTACAGTAATTAAGTCAGTCTTATAGCTTGCTCATGATTTTGTATCATTAAAATAAAAATAGAATTAATTTAGGTTTGGAAAGTGGCATATTAAAAAAGTGAAAGATCGTGTGTGTGTGTGCATGTATACACAGACACAACTAAGACACAACAAGGCCCATGGTTTTGTATGTTAACTTGAGAGAGAGAGAAAGGCTCGGTGTGATGACACATGTCTTTAACTTGAGCACCTGGGAGGTAGAGACAGAAGCAAGTGAATTTTTGTTAGTTGGAGGCCTTCCTGGTCTTCATCATTCCAGG
Source organism: Mus musculus (assembly GCF_000001635.26). Lineage (NCBI taxonomy): Eukaryota > Metazoa > Chordata > Mammalia > Rodentia > Muridae > Mus > Mus musculus. Next base: position 114,229,792 of record NC_000079.6, read on the forward strand.
ATAGCTAGGGCTACACAGTGAGACCCTGTCAAGAGTTGGGGGTGGGAGGGGTACTGGATTAATTTTGTTTCCTTTGATTGCAAAGAACTTGAGATTTGGGCTTTATTTCTTCTTTTATTTGTTCTTTTCTTCTCTTCTTTCCACTCCCATCCACTGCTTTTTGCCTTGTGGAAAACAAAGTCTTGCTATATAGCCCAGGCTAGCCTCAAATGCAGGATAATTCTGCATCTGTTTGTCAAGTGCTGGGTTTATAGACATGTGCCGCCACATTCAGTTCATTGTTCATGTTTTAAAAAAATGTTTATTGTACATACAAACACATATACGTACATACATACACACACATGCACACACATGCACACATATACCTGCATACACATACACACATATACATACATACACACATATGCACACACATGCACACATATAAATGCATACACATACATACACATATACATAGATACATACACATATACACATACACACATACACAAATAGATACACATATATGCACACACATACACACATCACACATATATACATACATATACATACACATGCACACATGCACACATACACATATATACACACATACACATATACATACACACATACACAGATACACACACATACCAGATAACAACTTGGGGGAGTTACCTATCCTCTTCCACTATGTGGGTCCCAGAGATGACACTCATGTCATCAGCCTTGGCAGCAAGCTCCTTTTCCTGCTCAGCCGTCTCACTGACCTTGTCTTACGTTTTAAACCACATTGCCAAACTTCCTTATGTTCCATCAACAGACCCACAATCATTTGGTTCCTGTTCCTAGTGGTACTTTGTACCGTGTATGTTCCATCAGCCACCCTTTCACCTTTTTTGATCACAGTTGTCAGGAAGAACAACTATTTTTAGTTACACTGAGATATGCAATCACATCCAGCTGTAGCACAGGCACTAACCCTGCCTGCACTGCGAGTTGACCTGTTTTGCACTCGGCATCCCTTGCAGGCCCATCCCATCAGCATATTGTTTCCAACAAACTGTACGAGAGACATTTGGAAAAGGTCCCTGTTCTGGGATGTTTGACTTCTGTATCTTACCATATACCAGCCAAGAGTTTCAGTTGAGGGCTTATGGGAACCAAAGAGAAAAGCTGGCCAGTCAGGAGGCCAGAGCCTAGCCTCCTCTGGGAGGAGATGCTGATACAAGTTAGAATCTGTACTGCTTGTGCTAAGCATGGTCTTCAGAGCCCACATACCTGGTGTCAGCAGCGACAGATCATCAGCCAACAGCACAGGCACACTGTGTGCTTAATGCCTAAGCTGTGTGCCAACTTACACTGTCTGGCAAAATGGCTTCTATGTGGTTATGACAAGGCAAGGGCAGTCTTCAGGGATAGTTTAAGTCAATGAGGCAATTTTCACTGTTCCAAAAAGCGTGTTGGAAAATGAAACATTTGTTCATAATTAGGAATGAACATTTAAAAGCACTTAAGAATACATTTGTTTAGTTGGCAAGAAAAAAAAGTTCAAAATACTTTACTCAATTGGATCTGGAAACGTGATTAAAAGGAGTTTGAGTGGTGAGCAGATTGAGAGACCTAATCCGAGGACTGACCTAAGAACTCTCATAAGAAATGCCCACATCACCAAAACTTCATTTTGAGTCATCTGTCTCTGGACTACCACCACATCACACATACCCTTGTCATGTGTATACACATACCACATGTGTACACATATACCACAAATACCACACACATACCACATGTATACACACATACCATATGTGCACATATACCACACAGACACACACACTATATATACATATATACCTTCACATGCCACATGTGCATACACATACCACATGTGTACACATATACCACAAATACCACACATATCACATGTGTACACATATACCACAAATACCACACACATACCATATGTGCACATATACCACACACACACAGCATATATGCATATATACCTCCACATGCCACATGTGCATACACAGACCCACATACCACATGCACCACATGTTCATATACAACACATATGAGCAGACACACCACATATATACACATCGCATCTGCACACACAACACACATATGGACAGATCCACAACCCACACAGCAAACCTACATAGTACACACACACACACACACACACACACACACACAGAGTCTCCAGAGGATTACTTTTATAGAATCAGGCTTTAGTGGACTCCTTATAAACTTTAGAGGCCCAGGAATGGTGATATAAGAAAGTCAACAGAGTCTCTGTCTTCATATATGTCTGTGAGTATGTGTTCAGGCCCGTACTGCTTCATACAAGTCCAAGGACAAGTACATACGTGCACGTGTCAACCCCTAGTAATGCCATTTTCCAGCCTCTGGCCTTTGCTTAGATTTGAGCTTCAGGCCAGCATTCTGGTTCCAATGGTCTTGTTCCTCTTTGGCCAGACCTTTATGACATGACTTTTCTGCCTATGCTTTTTGCTTTTTCCCTACATTTACAGAATTCTTGTTTTGTTCTTCTGGTGGTTTGTATAAGAATGGCCCCTGTAGGCTCTATTCAGATGCTTAGTCATCAGGGAGTGGCGCTATGTGATATAGATTAGGAGGTGTGGCCTTACTGAAGAAAGTGTGTCATGGGGGCTGGGGATGGGAGAGCTGGGGTTTCAAAGGCCTGGTCAAGCCCAGAGTCTCTCTTTTCTTGTTCCCTGTGGATCTGAATATAGAACTCTCAGCTACTTCTCCAGTGGCATGTCTGCCTGCCTTCCACCGTTATCCCCACCATGACGATTATGGACTAGCCCTCTGAAACTTGAAGACATCCCTAATTACATGTTTTCATTTATAGACTTGGTCATGGGGTCTCTTGACAGCAGCAGAACACAATTCTGTTTAATGGCTCCCAAGTTTTGTTTCAAATAAGCTCTCAAATCCTATGGAAGAAGTAAGTTAAATAAGAAGCTGTCTGGTATGGCATGACATTGGTTTGGTCTTGGGCTCCAAAGTCATGCCAAGACACAGCTGTGTCTGGCCCAGAGCTCACTGTGGCCGTGCCAAGAAGGCTCCAGGTTGTGTACGGTGCTTGTGGAGTGACTATCCTGAGACGCGCATGGGGAGAATTGGAAGCACTTTGCAGCCACTTCAGTTGCTTTAACACGTAAAATATGGACAAGCCATGCGACCCTCTCCCTCATACACTGGAATACCTGGAGAAGCTTCCACAGGCATCAATACAGGTGTAGGTCTCTGACTTGGTTGCCAGGAATGCCATCAACATGCAGTAGGGTTCACCTCTGTGGACCGCTAACCTTGACTCACTTTGTAAGATTCTTTTGCAAAAGCAACCTTGTACTGCTTCTCTCTGCCTGCTTGGCTGGTTAGGGGTGTGACACTTTGGGCTTGTTTTTCTCTTAAGACATCATTGAAACTTTTTTTTTTTTTTTTTTTTCTGATCACTGCCTATAACTGCCTGCTTTCTGTCTCCAGCAACGGCCCGTCTGGGGTTCTGCCACCATCAGCTCTGTGCAGTGTATACCCAGTGTCTTAGGTAGGGCTTCTGAAACTGTGGTAAAGCGGAATGACCATAAGCAGCTTGGAGAGGGAATGATTTATTTCATCTCACACATACACAGCACAGTCCATCATCAGAGAAGTCAGGACAGGAGCTGAAGTAAACCTGGAGGCAGGAGCTGAAGTATGCAGAAGCCATGGAAGAATTCTACTTACTGACTTGGTCCCCATGGCTTGCTCAGCCTGCTTTATATATATAACATCTAATTATTCTGTTTCTAATTACAATGAAAAATTGTTTCCTTTGTCTCACCCCAACCCTAACACGCACACACACACTTCCCAACTGAAATATCACTAAGTGATTTATGTATTCTGAGGAGACATCTGCCACTATCAGAATTCATGGTGTGTGTGTGTTTGTGTGTGTGTTCACATACACACAAATAACTTTAGATTGCAATAGAGTTGTGTGGCTTCTCCTTTGATGTGATATATATAAACATCCCAGGGATAGCACCACCTACCATCCTGGGAACTCCCCAATCATCAGTCAAGAAAATGCCCCACATGTTTGTCTATAAACCAGTCTGGTGGGACATTTTCTCAATTGAGGTTCCTGGTGTCAAGTTGACATAAAACTGTCCAGCATGCACAGTCTCATACAACTCATACCTCTCCTTTCAGTGTTGATTTGCTGGCTATGGTCCAGGACTGGGTAGACAGAGGCAAGAAAACAAACATGGAGGTGAGCACAAAGCTTGAGGTCACCAAAGTCATTGATAGAACCTTCTTCTTCACATAATAATTCTCAATCTCTAGATGTGCATGTGTGTGTGTGTGTGTGTGCGTGTGTGTGTGTGTGTTGATATCTCTTCCCCCAAAAATGGGTTCTTAAAATCTGTTTACACACTAAGAAATATATGGGCTTGTCCTAGGTTACAAAGGGAGCAATTACCTAACTTCCACAAAGAATCTAATCTCTTTACCAACCCTTAAGTTGCCTTGCCGCTAAAGTTTGAGTGTGTGACTGGGGGTAGAACCCTTGTATGTAGCATATCATTCTAGCCTTGACTAGGAAACAAGAGACAGAAAGAGGAGAGGAACCATTGCAGAAGGTGATGGTATGGACTCTGGTCCCTCTGAATCTCTTCTCTGAGTTAGAGAGAGTTTCTTCCCATTGGTTTTGAACTGAGGCTCGGAATAAGAGAACACCAGAGACCTCTGAACCCTATCACATTTATTCAAATTTAAATCAAATTCGGCTTCCCTGCTTCAGGCTCCTGAGGGCCAGGCCTCAACGCTAAGAACCATATTCTGGGATATATTTACAATAGGAACCAAATGGAGGTGAAGACAAGAGTAGAGAAGGAAACAGGTGTCAGAGAACAAAAGTAAGTGACAGCATGGGTGAGTGTATCCATCCAGGGATGGTTTGAGAAGATTGGAAGAAGCCAGGTATGGTGGCACACACATTTGATTCCAGCACTCAGGAAGCAGAGGCAGGGGGATCTCTGAGTTTGAGACCAGCAGTATAGCTGGGACTACTCAGAGAAACACTATTTCAAAGAACCAAAAAGTAAAAGGAAGGAAGGAAGGAAGGAAGGAAGGAGGGAGGGAGGGAGGGAGGGAGGGAGGGAGGGAGGGAGGGAGAGAGAGAGAGAGAGAGAGAGAGAGAGAGAGGAGGGGAAGGAAGAGAGGGTAGGAAGGGAAGGAAGATGGGTAGATGCATGAATGGGCAGACAGGTGGGCACTGTTTGTGATTGGCATATGGGAGGTATCTTAGGGTTTAACTGCTGTGAACAGACACCATGACCAAGGCAAGTCTTATAAAGGACAACATTTAATTGGGGCTGGCTTATAGGTTCAGAGGTTCAGTCCAGTACCATCAAGGTGAGAACATGGTAGCATCCAGGCAGGCATGGTGCAGGAGGAGCTGAGAGTTCTACATCTTCAACTGAAGACTGCTAGCAGAATGCAGGCTTCCAGGCAGCTATGATGAAGGTCTTATAGCCCACACCCACAGTGACACACCTACTCCAACAGGGCCACACCTTCTAGCTCTGCCACTCCCTAGGCCAAGCATATATAAACCATCACAGGAGGTTTGGGCTGGAGATTAACTCTAGTTGAACTGGCTCAGCTGGCTGAACAGGCAACCCCAGCGTAAGTAGAAAAAAAGCATACCACCTTTCTAGGAGCAATGCTGAAATTGCCACATTGGCTTTCTCGGTGGAGAAAACAGAACGTTATGCAAATTAGGTTCTTTTTCTCTCTACACTTTGGGTCAAACGGTGATGTCTGGGATCTATCACATCAAAGGAGAAGCCACACAACTCTATTGCAATCCAAAGTTATTTGTGTGTATGTGAACACACACACACACACACACACACACACACACCATGAATTCTGATAGTGGCAGACGTCTCCTCAGAATAGATAAATCACTTAGTGATATTTCAGTTGGGAAGTGTGTGTGTGTGTGTGTGTTAGGGTTGGGGCGAGACAAAGGAAACAAGATTTTATTGTAATTAGAAACAGAATAATTAGATTGTAACCTGAAGGCCAGGGACAGTTTGGAGTTTCGTCTCCAGCTGAGCTAGGTTGCCATTGTTGAGATCAGTTCCACCTCCGTGTTCATCCTTTGCTGTTCAGAAGAATAGCCCAGGCAGTAGGAGAACCATGCCATAGATTTTCTTGTTGCTTTTCCGGAAGTAAGTGGGAGAATTCATTCTTCCATATGTTCATCCATTCCTGTGTCCACTCGTGCATGGAATATATATTAAGCCTTCAGTGCATCTCTATTGCCAGCAACTCTCTCACTGTGGCAGTTGAATTACTTCTTTCTCAACCCACACAGAAGTCCTGAGACAGGTCCATTCACTACTGCACTGGCTGCTTTTGTGTCAACTTGACACAAGCTGGAGTTAGCACAGAGAAAGGAGCTTCAGGTGAGGAAATGCCTCCATGAGATCCAGCTGTAAGGCATTTTCTCAATTAATAATGGAGAGGGGACTTGTGGGTGGGACCATCTCTGGGCTGGTAGTCTTGGGTTCTAAAAGAAAGCAAGCTGAGCAAGCCAGGGGAAGCAAGTCAGTAAATAACATCCCTCCATGGCCTCTGCATCAGCTCCTGCTTCCTGACCTGCTTGAGTTCTAGTCCTGACTTCCTTTGGTGATGAACAGCAGTATGAAAGTGTAAACTGAATAAACCCTTTCCTCCCCAACTTGCTTACTGGTCATGATGTTTGTGCAGGAATAGAAACCCTGACTAAGCCAGGCAGGGATGGCACACGCCTTTGATCCCAGCACTTAGGAGGCAGAGGCAGGCAGATTTCTGAGTTCAAGGCCAGCCTGGTCTACAGAGTGAGTTCCAGGACAGCCAGGGCTACACAGAGAAACCCTGTCTCAGAAAACAAACAAACAAACAAACAAACAAACCCTAAGACAACTACCCTTGTTTTACTGGAGGAAACTGAAGCAGCTTATTCAAACAGAGGCTGTCAAGGACATGGGCATTGTGGGCACTGTAATTACCTGGAGGGACATCTCAGCCTGGGTGGAAAGAAAAGAATATTTACTCCTATACTTCCTCCATAGCCAGTGAAGGTCAGGTCAAGTTTTGTGTCCCTTGGATGTCCCATAAAGTTCATAGACACTTCCAAAAGTGTAGCTGCGAAAGAATAAGGAGAAAGGACATGTGGTGTTTACTGTGTGAGTGGTATTTGGTCAAACAGTGGCGATCTACCAGTTCATAAGGATTTACCACTTAGCCTAAGGTCCCTCGGAACGTTCTTCCCCCTCCATAAATGGAGGGAAATATACAAGCGGAACTCTTTTGATGTTCTTAAGTAAAATAAATGATGATATCGTACGGCAGATAAATGTGAGGCACTTTCTTATCCAGTGTGGAGCTCCAGGCGTAGTTTGCCTTCATTTAAAACAGTTATATAAATATAACAGTTATATAAATATGTGCCGGCGGGTTTTTTTTTTTTTTTCCTAAACCAAATACCCTGAAGGATTTTCATTGTCCCTGTCCAACTTGCTTCTGGAAAATGTTGACCTCTGGATCACTTCAGCTCTTTATGTTCACCTCGGAGTCTCGCTTTTGTGGTAGCTTTTTATTATGGTTTAGCTACACTGCCTGTCCAGTGGTAGGATATGATGTTTTTATTGGGAGTAATATAAATTACAGCCTGCGTTTTTCTACATACATCTTCCTGTAGGAGCAGAGAGAATGGAGGCTCCACGTGGTGCGTGTAGCCTCAGGAATACCAGCGTCTCCTTGAAAGGGAGACGTCACCACAGCAACATAGGACTTTTCTTGGTGTTTCTTTGATACTCAGTAATGCCCATCAGTAGGTTTGGAGTAGGAAACATATAATTTGTATAACTCTGTGTGTGTGTGTAGCGTTGTGGTGTGCTGTGTTTGTGGTGTGTGTGTGTGTGTGTACAGCAGTGGACAACCTTGGGTATCACTCTTCAGGTCCTGGCTACCTTTATTGTCATTTGAGAGGACTCACTCCCATTACTGTGTAGGCTAGGCTCATGGGCATAACTCTTATCTGATATGTTCCCCCATTTTTCTCCTTGCAAAGGCAATACTCTGGTGTGTTCTTCACAGTGAAACTGCTGATGTGCATCTTTGTGGTGCAGAAAGGAAGCAGACATTCAAACTATGTCATGAATGTCCTTAGGATGTAGCTAGAAGCATCAGAGCTAATGGAATCCAAAACTTAAGCATGGTTTCTGCGAGTTTAGTTTTAACATTGGAATAATCTTAAGGCAAAAATGCAAAACTGTCAGGCTGTTTCAGGATGCCCTCCTCCCAGTGTCTCCTGACTTTCACAGATCATGTAACTGTGGTCCATGGTTCCCAAACAGGAACAGTTTATTGCTCCTAAGCTTCAGGCTTTATTCGAACATGAACAATTTTCCATTGATGTCAACTTTTAGTTGCAGAACCCAGACAGCATACGGCATTGCATTCGGCTAGGTGTTTTGTTTTTGATTTTTTTTTTTTTTTTTAGCTTACCTGTCTGCTCCTTTTCACTGATAATGGCTGATGTCTCTGACTGATCGGCACCAGTGGAGTCTTGTGTATGCAAGTTAATCCTAAGAAAAGGAACTTCGATTTTCTTACTGCTTTTTCTTTTCACATCTGTGTGATTTCATTCTTTCTGCTGTCTTGGATTTGCCTCAAAGAGTTGTTCTGCGGTCTTTTGAGATGAGCTGCTGCCACCTCGCTGATCTTTCCTTCAGAAATGTGTCTCGTGTATCTCTATGTTCATGCTTAACATTCTCTTCCTCTGCGTCCTGATTCAGTGTAGCTCAAATTATTGCTAGAGGCTTTGAATTCATATTTGAAATTTTATGATTTTGTTCTCAATTCTCCAACTTCTTAGATATGTTAGGCTTTTTGTTTGATTGGAAAATTTCTTCTTAGGATAGCCAATTTCCTGGCATATGGATTTCATAGTGCTTCTTACACAATTTATTTCCTGTGCCACCAACCTAACATCTCCATGTTACTTTATTCTTCTAGTTCCATTCCTTCTTTCTGTGTGTCTCTGTGTGTGTATACATGTGTATATGTATGTTCACATGTGTGTGGGAGCATGCATGTGGTGACATGTGCAGGCCTGAATGCATTCCCCAGTGCACCTGCATGTGCAGGCTCAGTGGCTTCCTTACTCACTCCCCACTCTGACATTCTGAGGCAGGGTCCCTCAGTGACCATAAGCTCCCTGATTTCAGCTATTGTACCTCGCCAGCCTGCTGCAGAGGGAATCCCCATCTGCTTCCTAAGAGAGAAGATTACAGGCAGTCAGCAGTGTGCCTGCTTTTTATGTGGGCTCTAGGGCTCTAAACTCAAATACATTTTGGGGAAAGCACTTTATCCAGTTAGCCATCTCTTCATCCCTATCTTAATCGTTCACATTTAGCTAAGTATTTTAAATAGATCTTTGCAAAAACAAACAACCTCTAGTTTTCTTGACCTTTCTATTGTTCTGATTGCTGTTATGTGTTGCATGTTTATTTCTGACTCCTGTCTTGTTTCTCTTTTTTTACCAATGCTGGGTTATTTTTAATCCAGTTCCTTGTATTGTAATAGTAGGCTGTTTATCTCTTTCATTTGTTTTGACATAGGCATTTATTGCTATAATCTCCTCTACCCGCTTTTTCCAGGCCACATGTTTGGTATCTGTCTTAGTTTGGTTTTCCATTGCTGTGAAGAGACACAATGGCCAAGACAACTCTTATAAAGGAAAACTCTTATAATTGGGGCTGGCTTCCAGGATCAGATTTTAGTCCATTATCATCATGATGGGAGGTTTGGCAACATGCAGGTGGACATGTGTTGGAGAAAGAGCTGAGAGTTCTACCTCTCGATCCTCAGACAGCAGATAAAGGCTGTCTATCACATAGGGTGTAGCTTGAGCATATTTATAAGGCTGCAAAGTCTACTTCCACAGTGACATACTTCCTCCAGTAAGGCAACTCCTACTCCAACAAAGCCACTTCTCCTAATAGCGTCACCCGCTACGGCCAAGCATCCAAACACTTGAGTCTATGAGAGCCAAGCCTGTTTAAACCACCAAATATTTCTTATAAGTTCGGCTTCATTTGTCTTGGCATATTTTGAATATTATCTGTGTTTTGGGGGGAGGGGAAGAGGGAAGATATATAGGATTTTTAGGAGCAGGTTACCTGAGTCTCGTGTACTTGTGAATTTTCCTGTTCTTGATTTTCATTTCCATTCCACGGTGACTGGAGAAGATACCTGATATGATGTTGACCTTCCTAAAGGCTCTGACTGATTTTGTGGCCTAACAGATACTCTGCTCTGGAGCCGGATCCATACATATTTGGTCACTTGAGAAGAATGTATATTCTGTTGCTGCCAGATAGTGTTCTCTGTGTCTGTCTGTTAAGCCTGTCATCAGGGTGTAACAAAAGCCTGATATTTCTTTCTTGGTTTCTGTCTGGATGGTCACTTTATCAACAGCACCGCTACATCAAAGACCCCCACTGTAGTTGTCTGGCAATCTGTTTCTTTTTCTGATTAATCAATATATAGCCTATGTAATTAGGTTCTCTATTGTGCATTTAATCATAATTGTTAGATTCTCTTACCACTGTGCTGTGACCTTCATTTTCTCATCTTACAGTTTTGACTTAAACTCTATTTCATATAACATACATATGGCCACCTGTGTTCTTTGACTTTTATGTGCATGAAATGGCATTTTCAATTCTTCCAGTCTGTGCTTTTCCCTAAGGCCAGTGTCATTTAGAGATAGTTTGTAACTGTGCCTTGGAGTGTGTTGGGTTTCTATGATGACCATTATGGTTATTACTGTTATTGTTAGAGGAGGTGTGTGTTTGTATAGTGTTTAATACAGTCAACTACCCTATTACTATATTACAATAGTAATATATATATATTATATAATACCTTTTTCATCCTCATTACCCATTCCTTTTATGCCTTTCCTCCTCAAAGTCCCTCTTGAACTTCCATGTCACACAAACCAAAAAACTCAAAACAAATCAACAACAAAAAATATTTATTTAAAATCTTGCTATAAATATGATAGAAACTATGTGATATTTAACTTTTTGAGTCCTTGCCTGGGACTTTCTATGAGGCTAGAGTAAAATATTTTACAATAGCCAGGCGGTGGTGGCACACACCTTTAATCCCAGCACTTAGGAGGCAGAAGCAGGCAGATCTCTGACTGTGAGGCCAGACGGATCTATGTAGCGAGTACCAGGGTAGCCAGGGATATACAGTGAGCCTTTGTCTAAGAACCAACCAAACAAAAGCCAAAAACAAAATCAAAAAACTCCCAACAAGCTTACAATAATCTTATCTTAGACTATTTTAAGCTGCTCACACTTTAACTTGAGTTACAGCAGAAAAACGTTCTTCCATCTATATTTTAATCTCATCTTTATGTATTATGTATCCTTAAAAACTGTTGTAGCTACAGTACTTTTATTTTATGTGTAGAGTATTTTTCCTGCATGTATATCTGAATACCACATGCATGCCTGGCACCTTTGGAGGTGAGAAGAGGGGGTCAGAGCCCCTGGAACTGGAGTTACAGACAATTGAGAGTTGCTGTGCAGGGAGTTGAACCCAGGACCTCTTGAAGAGTAGTCAGTGCTCTTAACCCTGAGCTACCTCCTCATCAGCCATCCTCAATACTTTTGTGTTTTAATCTTCATTCTGGGTATAGAAATGGTTTACACATCATCACATTGTTAGAGCATTATGAGTTTGACTTTATGCTTACGTATATTCTTGTATTGGTAATCATGGCTCCTTCTCTTCACCATGAGGAGCTCCCATGAGCATCTCTTCTGAGACAGATCTGGTGGTCACAAACTTCCTACACTTTCCTACACTTGTTTTTGTTTTTGCTTTTGTTTATGTTTTTGTTTTCGAGACAGAGTTTCTATATAGCCCTAGCTGTCCTGGAACTCACTCTGTAGACCAGGCTGGCCTTGAACTCAGAAATCCGCCTGCCTCTGCCTCCCAAGTGCTGGGATTAAAGGTGTGTGCCACCACCGCCCAGAATTCCTACACTTTTATCTGAGGAAACTTTTATTTCTTCTGTTCTGTAGGACAGTTTTTCCAGGTATAGTATTCCTGGTTAGGAGATGTTTTGCCACTGGCCTTGAATCAAACTCTTTTTACAGCAGGAACTGTTAGAACTCCTTCGTATCTGATATGTTCTCGCAGCTTTCTAGATGTTCTCTTTATCTTTAGATGCCAATGGATGATATATGTCTAGGTGCTGTATCATTTGAATTGAATTTTATTGTAATCCCTCATCTTTCCAGGACCAAAATATCTACATATCTACAGATTTAGGAAGTGCTCTGATACAATTCCTCTATGTAAGCTCTCTGGCCTGTCATCTTTCTTCTGTCTTTCTAATAATCTATAATTTGAAACTTCAGTCTTTTGCTTTCATTATTTTTCTTCATTGCTTTTCCTTTTGTTCCTTTCCCTGGGTAAATTTGGGGTTTGTCTTTTAGCTTTCTGGTTCATTCTTCTACTTGATCAACGTTCAAGTTCATTGTGGGATTTTTATGCTCAGTCCTTGTGTTCTTTAGCCCCAGAGTATCTATCCTGTTTTCCCCCAGGGCTTCTGTCTCTTTGCTAAACTTCCCACTTTGTTGATGAGTCCTTTCTCTGGTTTTGTTCAGTTGTTGATCTGTAGTCTGTTGTAACCCACTTGGTTTCTTTAAGTCTTGAGTTCTCTGCCAGTTAGCTTATAAACTCTTTTTTTTTTTTCTTCCTGTTAGGGTCACTTTTCTCGTACTTTGTTTGCTTTCTCTGGTGGTGCCATATTTCCTCATTGCTCATGATCTTTCTTGCTGGGCATTGGTGTTTGTGCATCTAAAGAAACAGGGATTCATTTTAGTCTCTGTAAGCTGAGATAATGTCTCACTAGTTAGGGCATCTGGAGATGCCAGAATATCTGTCTGGAGTGATCTCCAGGTAGGCTTGTCTAAGGCACCTTCAATCAGGTTTGCCTATGTATCTAGCTCAGCAGGAGGGTGGGTGGTTCCTGATCTATAGATCTACTGGATGGGCCTATTGAAAGACCATGGAAGTGGGCCTAGAGTCTGAGTCTGTGGTGGCATATCTGATCTCTGGGACTACTCTGGAAGCTTGTTATACATATATGGTTTGAAACCACAGTCACCAGAGTTAGCGCAGCACTCATGTACACCATGGAGAGTTCAGATGCCAGGCCTAAATATCAGGGTCATGGAGATTGGTCTGATACTAGGAGCTGACCTGATATAGAAGCCAACATGGAGTCTAGGTTTTCATGGGTGTTAGCCTGGTATATAGATAGACCAGCCTGGAGCTTAAAGCCATGGAGATTGAATTGGAGCCTGGGTAGATGGGCTAGCCTGGAGGATAGTTATGTGAGTATTATCTGAAAACTGTGTTGATAGGGCTTCTCTAATTGTTGACTCTAGGTGGTGAGGGCTTCCCTAGAACCTACAGTCAGAAAGAGCTGACATCTCAAAGCCCCTAGGTCCATGGAAACTAGTCTGGCACTGAGGTCTATTAGGGGACAAGCTTAGAACTTGGGACTTTTCGGAGCATGGGCTTCAAGGGCTCACCTGGAAGGTCCTGACATAGGGACCATTATGTCATTCCCTGGGCCTCCAGCCTATCTCTGTGGGGGTCCATCTTGAAAGAAAAGTTAGGTCTCTATGGTTATTGTAGTTATTTCCTGTTGCCATGACAAAAACCATGACCGAAGCAACTTAGAGTCTAATTTGGGGCCTCATGGTTCTATAGAGTTAGAGTCCATGACCATCACTGTGGGGATCATGGAAGCAGGCAGGTGAATATGCCACTGGGAGAGTAGCTGAGAGCTTACATCTTGAAATATAACAACTGTGAGGCAAAGAGAGTGAGTGATACTGGGAATGGTGTAGACTTTTGAAGCTTCAAAGCCCACGCCTAGTGACACACCTCCCCCAACAAGGCCACGCCTCCTAATCCTTCTCAAACAGTTCCACCAGCTATGGACCAGGTATTCATATATAGGACCAGGTATCCTATATCTGCTATTCTCATTCAAACTGTCACAGGCATAGTACTAGAGCTTTAATTCATGAGGGACTGCCTGGCGATTGGGGGAGAACAGACTTAGCTTTGAGGCAGTTTAGAGGCTGTGCTGATTAGGGTTGGCCTGACACAGCAGAGAAGACTCAGGGCCACTCAGATCACCTTACTGATATTGGCAGACTTGATCACAAAGCTGCTGGGGTGTGCTTGCTGGTGAGATATGCCAATGAATTCAATCCCTGAGTACTGGCTTAAATCCATGGGATGTGGATTTTACTGGAATATTTCTTCTCGTCAGTTCTACTGTGGAAAGCTGGTCTTTGGAGTCTGAGTGCAGAGTTCAGTGTGCACTTGCTTCTCTGCCCACAAGTGTCAGGATCTCTTTCCACACGGTGCTGCTTAGGATTAGGGAAAGGAGGCTATGTGCCCTCTGTAATGTAGCTTTGATGTTTGATTTGCACCCAAGTGGTGTAATCTCTCACCTTGTTTCTTTTTTTTTTTTTTTTTTTGATTTATTTATTTATTATATGTAAGTACACTGTAGCTGTCTTCAGACACTCCAGAAGAGGGCGTCAGATCTTGTTACAGATGGTTATGAGCCACCATGTGGTTGCTGGGATTTGAACTCCTGACCTTCGGGAGAGCAGTCGGGTGCTCTTACCCACTGAGCCATCTCACCAGCCCCTCTCACCTTGTTTCTTTAGCTCTAATGAAGGTATTTTCATGGGTGGCTAGCTGTCCAGGTTGATGGCTCTGCAAGAACCAAGCATGGAAGGCCCTTTCTCACTGTGTTACCAATGTTTACTGGCAATCCAGTTTCTTTCCATTGCTGTGACAAACACCATGACCAAAATCAACTAAGGGGAGGAAAGGGTTTATCTCAACTCATTAGTTGAGTGCAGCATCGAAGGAAGAAAGTCAAGCAGGAACTGAAGGCAGAACCCATGGAGGAACACTGCTCACTGCTCATATGTAGCTAGCTTTTCAATATAGCCCAGTACTACCTGCCCAGGAAACAGTTGTGCCCACAGTGGGATAGGCCTTCCCACATCAATCAAGGTAACTTCTCATAGACATTGGTACAGGCCAATTTCATGTGGGGAATTCTTCAATTGAAATCTCTTTTTCAGATAACTCTAGTCTATGTCAAGTTAAGCTAACTAGGATATCTGGACTTCCATCCTAAATTAAAATTACTGATGTACTTCAATTTAAGATTTATTTGTGAAATAATATATAGGTATAAATGTGTACGTGTGTGTGCACATGTGCATGTGTGTGTGCACATGTGCATGCATATGTGTGTATGTCCATGTATGTAATTTAATAGATACATTAAACTTTTTTTTTTACTCTGACTTTTACTTCTCTGCTGGCTTAGAAATTAAGCACTTCTCACTCAGGAACAGAGGCAAGTAGATCTCAAGCGGGGTTGAAGGCCAGCCTGGTCTACAGAGCTAGATCCAGGACAGCCAAGGCTATACAAAGAAACCCAGTCTCTAAGAATGAAAACAAACAAACAAACAAACAAAAAAACAACCAGCAATTAACCATTTCTATATGATACTATTGTCTGGGTCAGATTTCTTTGTGCTATTTTTAATTATGTGAATATGTGCATGTGTGTGTGCACATGGGTGAACAAGTAAATTAAGTTCCCAGAAGAGGACATCTGATTTCTGGGAGCTGGACTTACAACCTTTGTGTCTCGCCCGATGTCCGGTATGTAAGAACAGTGCATGTTCAACCACTGAGATAGCTCTTCAGCCCTTGTCCCAATGTTAAGTTTCCTATCAAAGGCTACCAACATTATTGCCTTCTTCCTGAGAGCTGAATTCTCTTCACCAATCCCCATTTTCTATATTTTTCAATGTCTACAAATTAATCCTATTGCTTTTGTTTTAACCATTGAGGTTTATTCATAGAATTATATAATTTTCCATTACTATAGTAAATATATGGCTCTGGTGAGGATCCCTGAAATACACTAGATCGCATGGTTTTATGGATACCAAGAGCACAAATGTGAAGGAGAAAGCATGTGGGACAGGAAGCCAGAGAGAGATCAGTAATAGGTTTTCCTTAAAAACTATGTTAAGAAGCCATTCTAAGGGAAGGGCCTCTAATAATCTAAGTATCTCCTGATAAGTCCTACTTCTAAATGATACAATCACTTTTATCATTATGGAAGCCCAAAACTTCAACACATGGACCATTGAGGTCCAGGGCTTGAGTCTTAGTTTTTCACTGAGAAAAATTATTCAACAGTTATAGGCTTAGATTTTTTTTTTGCCATGCATGGCCCCCATTTATATATATATATATATATATATATATATATATATATATATATATATATATATATATATATATATGTATATATATATATATATACATATATATATATATATATATATATATATATTAGGTATTTTCTTCATTTACATTTCCAGTGCTATCCCAAAAGTCCCCCATACCCTCCCCCCCACTCCCCTACCCACCCACTCCCACTTCTTGGCCCTGGCGGTCCCCTGTACTGAGGCATATCATATAAAGTTAGCTAGAATTTTATTGAGGATTTTTGCATTGATACTCTTAAGGGAAATTGGTCTGAAGTTCTCTATTTTTGTTGGATCTATTTTGTTGGATCTTTCTGTGGTTTAGGTATCAGAGTAATTGTGGCTTCATAGAATGAATTAGGTAGAGTACCTTCAGCTTCAATTTTGTGGAATGGTTTGTGCAGAACTGGAATTAGAACTTCTTTGAAGGTCTGATAGAACTCTGCACTAAACCCATCTGGTCCTGGTGGTTTTTTTTTGGTTGGGAGACTATTAATGACTGCTTCTATTTCTTTAGGGGATATAGGACTGTTTAGATCATTAACCTAATCCTGATTTAACTTTGGTACCTGGTATCTGTCCAGAAATTTGTCCATTTCATCCAGGTTTTTCAGTTTTATTGAGTATAGCCTTTTGTAGAAGGATCTGATGGTGTTTTGGATTTCTTCAGGATCTGTTGTTATGTCTCCCCTTTCATTTCTGATTTTGTTAATTAGGATGCTGTCCCTGTGCCCTCTAGTGAGTCTGGCGAAGGGTTTATCTATCTTGTTAATTTTCTCAAAGAACCAGCTCCTCGTTTGGTTGATTTTTTGAATAGTTCTTCTTGTTTCCACTTGGTTGATTTCGCCCCTGAGTTTGATTATTTCCTGCCATCTACTCCTCTTGTGTGAATTTGCTTCCTTTTGTTTTAGAGCTTTTAGGTGTGTTGTCAACCTGCTAGTGTGTGCTCTCTCTAGTTTCTTTTTGGAGGCACTCAGTGCTATGAGGTTTCCTCCTAGAAATGCTTTCACTGTGTCCCATAAATTTGGGTATGTTGTGGCTTCATTTTCATTAAACTCTAAAAAGGCTTTAATTTCTTTCAGACCAAAGTATCATTGAGAAGAGTGTTGTTCAGTTTCCACGTGAATGTTGACTTTCTATTATTTATGTTGTTATTGAAGATCAGCCTTAGTCCATGGTGATCTGATAGGATGCATGGGACAATTTCAATATTATTGTATCTGTTAAGGCGTGTTTTGTAACCAATTATATGGTCAATTTTAGAGAAGGTACCATGAGGTACTGAGAAGAAGGTATATCCTTTTGTTTTAGGACAAAATGTTCTGTAGATATCTGTTAAATCCATTTGTTTCATAACTTCTGTTAGTTTCATTGTGTCCTTGTTTAGTTTCTGTTTCCATGATCTGTCCATTGATGAAAGTGGTGTGTTGAAGTCTCCCACTATTATTGTGTGAGGTGCAATGTGTGCTTTGAGCTTTACTAAAGTTTCTTTAATGAATGTGGCAGCCCTTGCATTTGGAGCATAGATATTCAGAATTGAGAGTTCCTCTTGGAGGATTTTACCTTTGATGAGTATGAAGTGTCCCTCCTTGTCTTTTTTGATAACTTTGGGTTGGAAGTCGATTTTATTCGATATTAGAATGGCTACTCCAGCTTGTTTCTTCAGACCATTTGCTTGGAAAATTGTTTTCAAGCCTTTCACTCTGAGGTAGTGTCTGTCTTTTTCCCTGAGATGGGTTTCCTGTAAGCAGCAGAATGTTGGATCCTGTTTGTGTAGCAAGTCTATTAGTCAATGTCTTTTTATTGGGGGAATTGAGTCCATTGATATTAAGAGATATTAAGGAAAAGTAATTGTTGCTTCCTATTATTTTTGTTGTTAGAGTTGGCATTCTATTCTTGTTGGCTGTCTTCTTTTAGGTTTGTTGAAGGATTACTTTCTTGCTTTTTCTAGGGTGTGGTTTCCGTCCTTGTATTGGTTTTTTTTTTTTTTTTTTTTTTCTGTTATTATCCTTTGAAGGGCTGGATTCGTGGAAAGATAATGTGTGAATTTGGTTTTGTTGTGGAATACTTTGGTTTCTCCATCTATGGTAATTGAAAGTCTGGCTGGGTATAGTAGCCTGGGCTGGCATTTGTGTTCTCTTAGTGTCTGTATAACATCTGTCTAGGATCTTCTGGCTTTCATAGTCTCTGGTGAAAAGTCTGGTATAATTCTGATAGGCCTGCCTTTATATGTTACTTGACCTTTTTCCCTTACTGCTTTTAATATTCCATTTTTATTTAGTGCATTTTTTGTTCTGATTATTATGTGTTGGGAGGAATTTCTTTTCTGGTCCAGTCTATTTGGAGTTCTGTAGGCTTCTTGTATGTTCATGGGCATCTCTTTCTTTAGGTTTGGGAAGTTTTCTTCTATAATTTTTTGAATATATTTGCTAGCCCTTTAAGTTGAAAAATCTTCATTCTCATCTACTCCTATTATCCATAGGTTTGGTCTTCTCATTGTGTCCTGGATTTCCTGGACGTTTTGAGTTAGGATCTTTTTATATTTTCCATTTTCTTTGGTTGTTGTGCTGATGTTCTCTATGGAATCTTCTGCACCTGAGATTCTCTCTTCCATCTCTTGTATTCTGTTGCTGATGCTCGCATCTATGGTTCCAGATTTCTTTCCTAGGGTTTCTATCTCCAGCGTTGCCTCACTTTGGGTTTTCTTTATTGTGTCTACTTCCCTTTTTAGGTCTAGTATGGTTTTGTTCATTTCCATCACCTGTTTGGATGTGTTTTCCTGTTTTTCTTTAAGGACTTCTACCTGTTTGGTTGTGTTTTCCTGTTTTTCTTTAAGGACTTGTAACTCTTTAGCAGTGTTCTCCTGTATTTCTTTAAGTGAGTTATTAAAGTCCTTCTTGATGTCCTCTACCATCATCATGAGATATGCTTTTAAATCTGGGTTTAGGTTTCGGATGTGTTGGGGTGCCCAGGACTGGGTGAGGTGGGAGTGTTGCGTTCTGATGATGGTGAGTGGTCTTGGTTCCGGTTAGTAAGATTCTTAAGTTTGCCTTTCGCCATCTGGTAATCTCTGGAGTTTTTATAGTTGTCTCTGGTTAGAGTTAGCCTCTATCAGTAGACCTGGGAGACTAGATCTCTTTTGAGTTTCAGTGGTCTGAGCACTCTCTGTAGGCAAGCTCTCCTCTTACAGGGAAGGTGCACAGATATCTGGCGTATGGACCTGCCTCCTGGCAGAAGATGAAGGCCTGAAACAGGGCCTGTCCCAGAAGCTGTTAGCTTCTGTAGTCCACACTCTCACCTGTGTAGACTAGTCTCGGAGGGATCCAGGAATCAAGATGGCTTCCCCAGGTGCTCCAGTAAAGCCCTCCCTGGCGGGGAGGACACCTGCCCTCTGGCAGGGAAGGTGCCCGGATGTCTGGAGCCTGAAATGGGGTCTGCCTCAGAGGCTATCCTCTAGGGACCTTGGGGGTGTCCTCCGACTCCTCGCCCAGGTAACCTGGTGCTGGCACAGACCGGAAGGGTCTTGTGACCCAGGTCAGGCCGGGTTTTCTGTTTCTCTAATGATGGTCCTTCCTGATTGGAATGGAACAGAAGATGTGTTCCACTCACCGGTGGTCCTAAGATTGCGTGGAGAGTCCTCTAGGGACCTTGGGGGGGGGGGTGTCCACCGACTCTGCGCCCAAACGGCTTAGATTTTTTTTTAAACCTACTTTAATAAGGATTTTCAAGTGCTTCAATCCCCACATCTAGCCCACTGTCTGAAGGTAGAGGAGAAAATATGGTAAATAGGTTAAGGGAATGTGGATCTGTTTAGAAGTAGTTCTTTGAGGTGATTCCAATCCCTGTTTGTCAAGATACCAGAAGTCTAGTTCAGTAGTGTTAGGATACCAACAGTCCAGTTCAAGTGTCACCAGACACAAATCAGCAATGGCCCACGATCCAACAGAAACCACCAGGCACCCATGTAATTGGCAGGAGTTGATGGGAATGACCAGGAGTAGCTGAAATGCCAGGAGTTTGCCACTGTGCCTCTCTCAACAAAGTGAAGGCCAGCAAAGACTCCAGACCAACCAAGAGCTGCACAGCTAGCTATGCAAGAGCCCTGTCACTGTCCAACAAGTCCTGTTTATACTCTCTCTAGGCATCATGTAACCTCTCACAGGTCTTACCTAGGCAAATCATCATGTGAGTCTGCATCACATGACAGAACCAGAAACTTCCACTTCAAGGGGGGCTGGCAAGATGGCTCAGTGGGTAAAGGTGTTTTCCATCAAGCCTTAAAACCTGAGAATGATGCTCACAACTTACAGAATGGAAAGAAGTTGTTGTCCTATTTCCTGCAAGTTGTCTTTTGACTTCCACATACATGTGCACCCTAGCATGGGCATGTATACACATGTTTCCACGTACACACACACACACACACACACACACACACACACAAACAAACAATGTGAGAAAGAGAAAAAGGAGGAAGTGGGGAGGACAAGGAAAAGGAAGAAGGGGGAAGGAGGAAGGAAAAAGAGGAGGAAGAGAAAGAGGAGGAGGAGAGGAAAGAGTAAAAAAGGAGAAAGAGGAAAAAGAAGAAATTAAATTTGGAATTTTTTTTACATCTGCCTACACACTCCTGTGGAGTCTCTTCTTTTCCTGAACAACCTTAACTTTTTAAAACACCATAATTTAAGCTTTTTTCTTTCAGACTCTTCTATTAGCTTCAGAAATTACAATGCTACTCCTCATGTTTGTTGGGTCTGCTCTTGGTCTGCCCGTGATGCACACTCCTGTAGTCTAAATTAGTTTTCTTGATAAGCTCATTTTCACCGACAATCTGCAGCTGTGGGAGTATAGGAATTCTGTCTGCTTTGGTTGTAGAAATGTCGCAGTGACATGAACTCCCGGTTTTTCAGGCTTTCTTTCAATAATGAGTTCTTAGGGAAGTCCTCTCCTGAAGCTGGGGGCAAGTTTACCCAGGTGGAGTTCTTTTGGTCTTTCTTTCATGGAGAGGTCTGTCCTTCCGCTGCTAGATGTCTATCATCTACAGGCCAGTGCCTCAGTGTATTCCCAGAAGTCTTAGCACGAAGGGTCACCTCTGCAAGCTTCCTTGTTCTTGCTGACAGCTCAGGCTTCAAGTTACTCCTCTGTTCAGGTTGAAGACCCGACTTTTTTGTTTTTCACTCAACTTTGTAATTAATGCTTCCTGTGTGGTTTTTATGGATCACCTAGATATTTGTAATTGAAGATGGTTTGCTATGATCTATAACTGTTAAAAGCAAACTGGAAATTCTTACTTACATTTAACCTTTCCTTTGTCTTGATTAGTCAGCTGGTTTTTAAAAACTCTACATCTCTGTGAAGACTTTCTAGGTTGTCCAAAGGAAAACTTGTTTAACAGCTTACATTTCACAAGGACCATGGATAGGTAGTTTAACTACAATGCATATTCTGTGCACTGGCTAGTACTGACTCATGATTTTACAAAGAAAGGAGGAGATTCGTGGTCTCAGAGGTCACTGCGTTTATGTCTTTGTTTTTACCTTATTGGCAAAACTCTCCCACTCTGAGAGTATCTTACTCCATGTAGTTGATCACTTAAAAACTAAAATCCATTGTTTGGGGATGTGGCTCAGTTGATAGAGTGCTTATCTAACTAATATGCATGATTCTGGGGACTGAACCTCATCAGATATGGTAACACAATGCCTATCATCCCACCATTAAGGAGGTGAGCTAGGAGGATCGAAAGTTCAAGGCCATCCTCAGCTAATGGCAAATTTAAGGCCAGCCTGAAATGAGTGAGAACCTATCTGAAAAACAAAACAGACAGACAAACAACAAAATCTCTACTTTGTCCTTACTATTGTTAATCTTATTTCTGCCTTTTGGCTCCTACATTTCTAAAGTGCTAGGCTAATGACAGGGGACATCTCTGGGAGAGTCCCTTTCTCACCTTTAACTCTTTTAAAAATTATTACATTGTTATTTATTCATCGTGTGCGTCAGGAGGTTAGGGTGGGAAGCATTCTCAAGCCATAGCTCACATGTAGAGGTCAGACAACAACCGGAAAGAATTGGTTCTCTCCTTTTTCTATCTTAGTCCCTGGGATCAAACTCCATACCCACAGGGCCAGCTTCGTGGGTATGGACATGAGCTTTAACTTTAGCCTTGTTCCATGTAAGCCACGCCAGCTCCTAAAGTGTTAAGCAAGTCTGGAAATTCTTCATGGTAGTGTTAGAGAAGGCAGTGGAAGAAACTTCAGAATGCTAATGTCTTCTCTGAGCACATTTACAGGAAGCTCTGAGCCACAACAGAGAAGGCAACTTAGAAACTTCGAGACTCAATAGGTTTATGGGAAAAATAATTTGGAAATTTGTTTTTATGGGTTAAGCATGTTGACCATCAAATAACACCAAGCTCTGCTCTCATTAATTACATTGTAATTTTTTTGTCACTCATATGGGATGTTTGGGAGAAATTAGTGAAGCCTGTATAAGTTTCTATCTTGTGAGGTTCCGTATTAAATTTAACAGTGTGCTTAGACAATAAAAAGAGAACATTTTCCATATCAGCCTGCAGTGGAGCCAATTACATGCTATAAAAATATTACTATTGCATAGAGAGCTAACACTGCTTAATGCTTTCCAAAACCATGAGCATTGCTCTCTACTACCACGAAGTGACTGGTTTTTTTTTTTTGGTGGGGGAGGGGGGAGGGTGGACACCGGATACAATCCTTCTTTCCTTTAACCTATAGACATTATAATTAAGATCAAACTTTAGATTTGGGAGAAAGGTTGTTATGAAAGAGGAATGAATGTTATATAGGTGTATGAAACCATTGTGTGAGACTTTCTTGGTAAATTAGGATACATATTTCCTCTTATGTCACACAGGGAATACTTCACAGCCTAAAGTCAAGATTCTACCCAAGTCCAACCCGATGAACCATGGGCTTTTTAATTCTAAACCATTTTCGTAATGTTATACGAGACACATACATATCACACACTTATCACACACATATCAAACACACACATGAACACATACATGCACACCCACATACACACAACATACACACATATCATATACCATCTTCATCAGGATTTGTAAGCATGCTCTAATCAACTGTCATTCTATAGCAAAAGTTGTATAAGTCTATGCTTTTCTTCTTTAGGATATGAACAGCCCAATCTTGGGTCTGAAAAGAGATAAAAAGCGGGGCTGTATAGAAGGCTCAACAGTCAGGGTACTTACTGCTCTACCAGAGGACCAGAGTTTGGATCCTTGCACCTGCATCAAGTATCTCATAATGCTTATAATTCCAGCACCAGGGGAGCAGATATACTACCACCTGCCCTTTACCTCTGTGAGCACACACACAAACAGAAGAAGTTGTGGATGGTTGCCTATTAGAACCAGAAAGCTGCCTCCCCAAAGAGACACTTTGCATTACTCATGGGAATACAGCTTTTTAGAGAAATGATGTCAGGTTTGCTTGGCTAAGGTCATTATAAGAAATAAAAATCTTGGGTTGGAGAGAAGGCTCAATGGTTGAGAGCACTTGTTATAGAATAACTAAGTTTGGTTCTCAGCACCTATGTAGTGGCTGAGAAGCATCTTTGCTCCATTTTCAGGGGGATCAAATGTCCTCTTTCTGACCTCTGCAGGCACCAGGCACAGATATTCATGCAACAAAACCTTTATACACAGACACTAAAGTAAATAAATAAATCTAAAAATCAAATAACAACCAACCACCCCAACCCCAAAATCCCAAAAAAGCAAAAAAACAAAACTGCTTGCTTTTCTAATCAGAGGTACGGTTTTCTTTCATCACCAGTCACCCCGAAGCACCAACAACTGGGAGAAGAGCATCACCATCGTTCAGTGCTGAATAGACTGGGAAAAGCCCACAAGTTATTACCACTTATTATTTGTTTATAGTGGTTTAAGACCATTTTGGAATCAACAGGGGATTCTTTACCTGTATTGTGACTACAGTTTTCTGTGCATGGGTTGTAATTTAATGACCTTGATAATATAAATCAAAGTAAGAAGTAACAAAGGGGACCAAGGGCCACTCAGTGTGTTCCAGCCATTCCCAGGAGCATGGGTCTAATTAAAACTATTTCTCAGAGGTTAGTAATTCCATAGTGAAAATATGCTTTGGCATACAAACATTTAGCCTAGGGCAATTCTCTGTAAGGAAGATCCAATTAAATGAATGAGTGATTTGGGTGTTAAAATGGCTGGTCTGAAACCAAAAATGTTTTTCTATTTCAAAAATTATATCATGTCTAGTAGTGGCAAGGAGATTCTTTTGTGAATTATTCCTCAAAAGAAGAAGAAAAGAAATCATTGATGATTTTAGCATCCCTGGTCTCACAATTCAAAATCCAAAATATTATAAAATCAGAAACTGACTGCTGACAAGTTTCCTCACAGAGATAATTGGACACCATGAGACTGTTTATTCATAAAGCTACCAAAAACCACGGCATGGAGTTATTGTCACACGGAGTCCATAGTGTATACGTCACAAATGTCCTTCCACTTAGCTTACAAGCTTCCTCTCAGAGCTCTGGTTTGGGGCGGATGGTTCCGCCTTTGTAGTTTTCCTTGTAGTAACACTGACTCACTTCGGTGACCTCTGTGAGTCATGGCTCAATGTGTTAGGCTGCAATGTCGAGCAAACGTGCTCTGGCCTACGATGCTGCGGGTCTTAAGCTGTGGTGAAGATGAGTGAGAGCTTCATGGAGACTGCCCACTCACTTGGGTCCTGATTGATTGGATTCACTTGGAGTAGACACATAGTTGAAGAATGAGGCTGGTCCTCTGGGGACTTTCTTTGCTTCAGTTTTCCTGGTGGCCCAGGTTAAAATTAGTGACAGCAATACAGGTTGCCTATGGAGGAACAGGAAAAGTTCCCATCCTGAAATGAAGTCTACCTGCTTTCTTCATCGACTCCTATCAGTTGAGTGGACACAGTTCAAGCAGAGACACAGAGAGAAAGCAGGGTCAACCAGCACACTACCTGGAATGGGCCTGAAGGACACATACTGGGATGACTTATTTGTAGTTAGAGTACCATGAAACCCTTCAAGAAATGTAGGCCTTTGCTTTGTTTTATAAAATCCTCTATTTTAGAAAAACAGAAATACCAAGTGTTAGACCTATCAAACCCTAAGATAGAGATTTTAGTTTGTGTGAAGAGCAAAGAGCTACAGAGGAGGTAAAGCCACTTGGAAACATCTTCAACAAATCTAGAACATGAAATGGTCAATTTGAAAACTGACCTAGTCAGCTGTCTCCTGAGAGGCTCTGCCAGAGCCTGACAAATACAGAAGTGGATGCTCACTGGATGGAGCACAGGGTCCCCAATGAAGGAACTAGAGAAAGGACCCAAGGAGCTAAAGGGATTTGCAGCCCCATCGGAGGAACAACAATATGAACTAACCAGTACCCCCAGAGCTCCCTGGGACTAAACTACCAATCAAAGAAAATACATGGTGGGACTCATGGCTCTAGCTGTATATATAGTAGAGGATGGCCTTGTTGGCCATCAATGGGAGGAGAGGCCCTTGGTCCTATGAAGGTTCTATGCCCCAGTATAGGGGAATTCCTGGGCCAGGAAGCAGGAGTGGGTGGGTTGGTTAGCAGGGGGAGAGGGGATAGGGGATTTTGGGAGGGGAAACTAGGAGAGGGGACAACATTTGAAATGTAAATAAAGAAAATATCTAATAAAAATAAAATAAAATTCATAGTATAAAGTTAATGTGTAATGTTCATTTTGGGGGGAAATCAAAAAAATATAAGCATAGATAGACATTATGATGATGTCAACCATAGTGGAAATTTATGACTATATGTTAGATTGTTAGAAAGGCAAAATGCTATGTATCTGCTTTAAATTTTGTACACGAAATGCCTGCCAATATGGCAAAGTAGTAATACTAGTGCAATCCAAATATAGCATTATGAGGACTGGTGTGGTGTGAGTACAAAATGTTACCCACAGATTCATGTGTTCAATCACTGTGACGCTACTTTGGAAGGTTGTAGTACCCCGAAGAGGTGGAGCCCCATTATAGGAAATGGGTCACTGGGGACAAATTTTAAGGTTTCTTTACCAAGTCCTACTTCCTGTCTGCTCATGCTTTTTAATTGCAGGCACAATGTGACTTAGCTGCCTCACATTCCTGCTGCTGTGCCTTCCCTGCCGGGATGGGCTGGCTACAAATCCCAAACGTGAAATCAGTCACAGCAACAAGGAGAATAATGAAGGCAAATTGGTGCAAAACGAGGGACTGTCAATGACAAGCCTATCAATAGGAGGAACGTAGACATACTTGGAACGTGGGACTGGAAAAGCCCTAGAATTTTCTAAGCAGGGCTGTATAGGGATTCTGGCTATGCTTTAGGAGCCCAGAATACTGGACAGAGACGCTTAGGCAAATGAGATCTGTCAGAAACTTGTCTGGTAGGGATTTATGCTCTATTCTGACCACAAAACTGGCTGGATTCTGCCCTTGTCCTGAGGTCTTCAGTGAGGAGGAACTCAAAGGAAAAGAGTATTTTATTCAGCTGGGGAAAATCTCAAGTCATGAAAGCACTCAGGCTGTGGCATGGTTACTCTGCTGACATCATATCATGTCGGGAATATGTAGCTTGTTTCTTGATTTTACAGGCGCTCACAGTTAAGAGATTGTCTTTCTTTTCTTTTTTTTTTTTTTTTTTTGGTTATTTTATTTATTTACATTTCAAATGTTATCCCCTTTGCCAGTTTCCCCTCCACAAACCCCCATCCCCTCCCTGTCCCCCTGCTTCTATGAGGGTGCTCCCTCACCCACCCACTCCTGCCTCCCCACCCTGGCATTCCCCTACACTGGGGCATCGAGCCCTCACAGGTCCAAGGGCCACCCTTCTCACTGATGCTAGATAAGGCCATCCTCTGCTACATATGCAGCGGGAGCCATGGGTCTCTCTATGTGGACTCTTTGGTTGGTGGTTTAGTCACTGGGAGCTCTGTGGGGTCTGGTTGGTTGATATTGTTGTTCTTCCTATGGGGTTGCAAACCCCTTCAGCTCCTTCAGTCCTTCCCCTAACTCTTCCACTGGGGTCTCCATGCTCAGTCCAATGGTTGGCTGCAAGCATCTGCATCTGTATTGGTCAGACTCTGGCAAAGCCTCTGAGGAGACAGTGTTGTGTCCGGCCAGCAGACCACAACCTGGGTTCTAGCCTGGAAAGGCATTTTGGAAACCTGGAAGAGAAGAGGGGCTAGGTGGCAAGAGAAAGAAATGTAGCCAAGACAGTTATTCTGATCAAAGCTCAAATTTTATTGTTGCGACACTAGTTATGAAGGAAGGGGGAGGGGACCCGATTCCCGCTGAATAATCTCTGGTCCAGTAGAAAGGTGAGCACGTGTGTGGCTCCAAACAGCAAAGGGCAGGTTCCAGCAGTGGGCGTGGCAGAACGAATGAGCAGGAAGCTCCACCCCTGAGCAAGCAGGTTTCAGGCTGGGGGAGGGGAGACTACAAGACAGCTATATCAGCAAGCATTTCTTGGCATCAGCAATAGTGTCTGGGTTTGGTGTCTACATACAGGATGGATCCCCAGGTGGGGCAGTCTCTGAATGGCCTTTCCTTCAGTCTCTGCTCCACTCTTTGTCCCTGTATTTCCTTTAGACAGGAACAATTCTGGGTTAAAATTTTGGAGATGGGTGGGTGACCCCATCCCTCAACTGGAGGCCATGTCTAACCTCTGGATATGGTCTCTACAGGTTCTCTTTCCCCTTTGTTGGGTAATTTAGCTAATGTCATCCTCATTGGGTCCTAGGAGCCTCTTGCTTTCCTGGCATCTGGGACTTTCTGTTGCTACCCCCAGTTTCCCATCCCCCATTGCTACACACCTTTATTCAATTTCCTGACCCTCTGTACATCTCCCCTCCCCCGTCTCCTCCCATACCTAATCCTGCCCCCCTTTTACCCTCACTCTCTTCTCTTTCTCCCTCTCACCCTCCCATGATTATTTTGTTCCCCATTTTAAGTAGGAATGAAGCATCCACACTTTGGACTTCCTTCTTCTTGAGCTTTATATGGTCTGTGAACTGTATTGTGGGTATTCTGAGCCTCATCAGTGAGTGCATAACATGTGTGTTCTTTTGTGACTGGGTTGCCTCAGGATGATATTTTCTAGTTCCATCCATTTTGCCTGTGAATTTCATGAAGTAAGAGATTTTCTTGGATCTCAGAAGAGGCATTAGATGTTTGAACAATGCTGGTACTGTTAGAGACTACGGGGCTTTTGAAGGTAGAGTTAATATTTCACATTCCTAGATGGCCTTGAACCTGTGGGGGGAAGGATGGAATGTTGTACTTGGGTATAAAATGTTCTCCATAGGCTCACATGTTTGAGCTCATTTCCAGCTAGTGCTGCTCTTCTGGAGAGCTGTGGACATTTTAAAAGGCAGAGGCTTTTTTGGAGGAAGGGGGTGAGCGAGGAACGTTGGTCCAGCCCCATCTCCTGACCACTCTGTGGTAGCTGTCTTCAGATGCACTGCCTCATGCTCCTGCCCACTGTGCCAAAACAGTAATTCTTTAGAATCCTTGACCTTAAATATTTTTATTTGTAAGTAATGGCAAGTTGATTTTTAAAATCACAAAAACCACAGCAGTAAAATATATATTCATATATTGATTATGTAAACTCATCTGTTACAAACATTTAGCTTGTTTTCTCTTTCTCACCCTTCCCTCCCCCTCTCTATACATACACCTGTATATGTGTAAGATAAGAGAATTTTCGATTTTGAGCCATTTGAGAATAAATTATGCACATAATAGTCCTCCTATGTATTTCAATGTATAGCCTTATAAATACTCTCTTTCACAACTAGCATATATTTATCAATAAAAACATATTTGATTTGAATTATGTTATCTTAATTTCTATATTCTGATAGCTATTAAACAGATAACAATGCTCTTTATAAACATTGCTTTACAACCTAAGTTCTAGTATGATTTTGAATTGCCAATTTCTTTAACCTTGTTTAGTCTGCTTATATACATTTTTTATATGTGAACACTCTCCCTCCCTTTTTCCTCCCTCCCATACTTTCTCCTTTAATAGAATTGACCTCATTTTCAGTTTTTGTTCAGTCTCACATTTGGAATTGTCTGATGCTTAGCTGCCCTTCATATTTGATGTTACTTTTGGTGGAACATCCTGTTGTCTGTCTTCACTGCCACTGGGCTTCCCCTTGAAATCATGAGGACCCTGTGGGAGGCAAAAATCAGTAGAAATATTTCTCTGCTCATCAAAAAGTTCCCCTCGATTTAATATTCATTTTGATTCTTGCTTGATCTATTTTTTTTTTCAAATAGCTTCTTGAGATATAATCTCCATACGATAGAAATCACTTTTTTATGCATGTCTAATTCAGGTAATTCTATTATCCTTAGAGTTGTACAATTGGCTCTGTAATCTTGAGACATTTTTCTGCTCTTATGGACAGAATAATGACCTTCACCCAGTCTGTGTCTATGCCTGACCTGTTGAACTTTTGAATGTTACCTTATATAGAAAAAGAAATTTGCATATGTGATTAAGATAATTTGGGAGTAAAAATTCCTTGATATTTGAAGATTATCCTAGATTCTCTATGAGGTTCTTTATGAACTATTAGTTTTTCCTGCCTGAGGTCAGAGTTGGAGGGAGATGTGATTATAAACCCGGTCAGCTTGTTACCTAGCAGGCATTCAGAACTTGCTTTATGTGGCTGAGCCTCTATTTCCTTTAACTTGAGTATCATTTCCCCATCCCGCCTCTCATCAGCCCCTGGCACCACTGTTCCACTTTGTGTGTCTATGGATCCAACAATGTGGACATTTTCATGAGCTGAGAGGTCTTCCCTTACATCGTCACAGAAATTCAGCCCTGCTAGAGGCTTCATTTTAGTGCAGCATATTTCATGCTTTGTGTCTAGCATGCAGAACCATAAACAAGCACTGTTGCTTGAGACGCTAACATGAATTCCCATCCCTAGCCTTCTTCAGATGCGTGCTTTATTCATATGATGGAAAGCTGTTCATGCCTGTTTGTTGTTGTCTTCAGGGGACAAACTCTGTTCTACAGGTTGCACGCATCCTCTTGGTGTGCCTTCAAATTTACTGATCTCTTGTTTTGCCAGTTAAAATCCATTGTTGACCCTTCTAGTGATTTTTTTCATGATGGTTACTTTATTTTCCAATTTCAGTTTTTTCCACATGGTTGTTTTGACTTTCAAACTTTATCTGTGAGCAGTCTCATTTGATGAGTCATTGTTATCATACTTTAGCGCATTAAGTATGGGTTCATTTGACTATTTCCACATATACGTAAGATCATCAGGGCTGGCCAGATGACTCAGTGGGTAAAGGCACTTTTTTGCCAAGCCTTTTTATGTTTAGATAATTTCACTCAAGATCTCTTTCATGTGGATCCAGGTTGTAGGAGGACATGAAGATTTCCTTTCATTAAAATATGTCCAGCAACACTCATCACTTGCCTACTCCATGTTCCTTACCCACCTCTTCATGAATGTCTGTGGTATGCAGTTTGGTGGTTGCTCCTCTACCTTGGCTATTGGGAATAACAGTGCAGTGAGCGTTGTAGAGTCCAAAGCATGCCTTTGAGACCTTGATTTCAGTTCCCTCGGACAAAAAGCCAGAAGATTCCTGGGTCATGTGTCAATTCTCATGACCTAATTAAAAAACACTAACCTTTTGAGTCAGCCCCGCCCTGTTTCCATGGAAACCACACTGGCCTGTTTTCACTGTCCGGCTGGAGCTCCCCTTCCTCTGCCTGTGCACCAGCATCCATCTTTTGTCTCTGTAATGGCAGGATGTGCGAATGATGTCACACTGTGGTTCTGTTTGGGTTTCTCTGCTGGTTAGTGACGTTTGAACATCCTTTTATAGACCTCATGGCCTCTTGGATGCCATCGCTGGGGAGGTGTTTATTTAAACCCTGTGCTGAATTTCAAATTTACTTATGACTTTGCAATTGAGTTTATGAGTTCTTTATATATTGTGGTGCCAGTCCCCTTATTAGACGAGAGTTGTTTGTAAAAATTACATTTTCTTTACTCACTGATAAGTTCATACATGTATACAATATATCTTAGTCCTGCCCAATCCCAATTCCTTCTCCCACTTCCTCCCAGACAACTCCCCTCAACATGTCCCCATCCCAGTTTTGTGTCTTCCCCACCCCTTTGTTTCTAACTCGCAGCGTCCACTCAGTGCTGCCTGTTTGAATGTTGATAGATGTTCATGGCTTGTTCTGTACAGGTAGCTATAGCTGCAGTGAATTCATGGGAGCAACAGTATGTCATGTCCAGAAGACAGTACTGCAGAATACTGCTTTCTATCCTCCAGCTTTTACCTTCTCTCCTCGGTTCTCCCTGAGCCTTGAGGATATAGATATAAGTATAGATATAGACACATAGACATATAGATATATAGATAATATATATCACACTGAATAGTCATGTATCCTCCCCCACTTTAACCAGTTATTGGCCACCGCATTCACTGCACTGAAGGAAGAATCTAGGCAGTGTTGATGCATGTCTTTAGTCCTAGCACTTGGGAGGCACAGGTAGGCAGATCTGTGCATTCAAGGCCAGCCTGGTCTACAGAGTGAGTTCCAGGACAGCCAAAGCTATAAAGAGATACCCTGTTTCAAAAAACAAACACAAACAAACAAACAAAAAGAAACATCTCTGGTTCAGTTTGACAACAGCACTGACTCTGGGCATTACCACAAATGCCGAGAAGGCGGTTTCATAGCCTACTTATTTATCAGAACAACAGTAACAGCTTCCCTGCACTATGGCCCATGATCTCCTGAGTCATGCACTCTTGACTAGGTTTGCAGCACCAGGCATGTATCCCTTCCTCAGAAACAGGCCTCAGATCCAATTAAAAGGTAGGCATACAGGGTTTTATGACATTTCCTACCATCCCATAGGGTGCCTTTTAATTTAATCAGTTGGATCACTTCTTATACTGTATCGAAAGCTTCATTTAATCCCATTGGTTTTTGTTTTGTTTTTTTTTTTTTTTCCTGCTTTTGGTGTCATATAATCGGGATACACAAAAACATTGCCAAAGTTAACATCAAAGAGCTATGTTTTCTTCTAAGGGTTTTGTGGTTTCAATTTTCAGACTGAAGACTGTGTTCTATATTGAGTTTATTTTTGCACATGGTGAAGGATCTAGTTTTTTCTTATTGTAGATATTCAGTTTTCTCAACATTAAAAAAGGAGGCTATTATTCCGTTACCTGCAATATTGTAGTGTTATTTCTGTACCTGTTATTCTATTATACTGGCCTATATAGTCTCTGTACCATGCTATTTTTTTTAACCATTTTGTAATTTATAAAGTACAAGATAGACCTAACACCTAGTCCATCAATTTTGTCAATAAATTAGAACACTGTCATCTATCCTAATTTAAAAGACTTATAATTCTATACCTGACATATGTTCTGGCTTTAGATTGTATGCCATCTGAAAACCATTCTCTTAAATCTGTTCTCTCAATGTTAAATAGACTTCAGCCTTCTGGCCCAGGATATTCTGACAGACCTTGAAAAACAGGAATTATTAAGGACTAGCTTATTCTGTCTCGGCAGAACTAAGCCATCCTAACCTGTAAATTGTGTCTTTTCAAGAACAGTACAGGTCTTCAGGAGAGATCGGCAATTTCTGCCCAGTGGCCACATAGCCACAATGGACAGCCTCAGTGGGAGGTAGAGATGCTCAGCTGCTTCTTTGACTCCATGAATGGGGAGCTGTTAGGAGCAGATTTGTCTCTACAAGTGAATAAATGACATTAAATGTCACATTCTATGGATTTCTAACATTTTTTGAAGCCAACTATCTATGCAAAGTAATCTGAACTGTTGTCTGTTAACTATCCTCAGCTATTTCTAGTTAAAATACCTGAAAACACCATAAACATAAACTCAGAGCCATGAATTTGCTATTTGACCCTTAACTCACAGGCTTAATCACCTCAGATTAGTTTATAATAACAGTTTTAGATGGACTGGGTCCAAGCCTTGTTCTTTTAAAATTTTTGTATCAATAGAAGAAATTTGTACCAATGAAAACCTTGATTTTGCATCAAAATAAATTCTGTACCAAAATAAGAAATTATGATGTAAATTAGTAACTATTGTAAAGATTTCTACCAAGTGAGATTATAGCTACACAATCAATTCTAGCTATTTCCTCCCTGTTCCAGTTATGACCAGTTCTAAACTCCCCAGAAAGGCAACCTTAGAATAACCACCTCCAACCCCAAAGCCCAGGGAACTGGGACGATGACTCTTCATAAGTTCTTCAAGCTGAATACGGGCATTGAGATATCTTTGAAGGAAGGGGTTAGGGAAAATGAGGGAATCGGTTGGCCTTAAGAAGGCCATGCCAACAATTATCTCTGATGTCTGTGTCCTGACTGGATCTAGCTGAAAGCCCAAGACATCAGGAGTTCAAGCAGGTCAGTTAAGCATGTCTGATGATGAGACTCACCAAGGCTGTATATTCTGTAATATACAAATCTCAAAACAAAATTTTAGTATCTTCAAGATAGCTTTTTTTTGTTTGGTTCTCTGGAATCTAGTTATCTGGGGGTCTCCCTCTATGAAATCTGATCCATATTACTCTGGAAGGTGTATAGACACTAAACACATTTTCTAAAAACATAAAGACAAAACCTGCCTCCCAAATCAGCATATTCTTGAGCCAGTAACCAGAAAAACCTTTATTTTGGCCTCTCTCCCAGAGGAATAATATAACCACAAAACTCAAAATCACACCCATTTTGAAAATTAAAACAATTCAAAACATATGAAGTAAACTAAAATACAGTATGTGCCTATTCTTAGGCGTTTTCTATTTTGCCATTCAGGATATAACCCAAAATTCCTGTGGTGCCCATATTAGACAGAATTTGAGCATTCTGTAAGACTTAATAGAGCAATATATCTTTATACCATCTTTAAAACAATTGATTCCCACTTCTGTCAGTCAGCTTGTCAAACCAGGATCAAACCCACAAATTCCCATGGAACCCATGTTAGACAGAATTTGAACATCCTGTAAGACCCTTCAAAACAACTTATCTTTTTTTTTTTTTTTTAAACCTTAAAACACCTTAAGAGTTCATTGGATCCCATTGCAGATGGTTGTCAGCAGCCACTATGTGGTTTCTGGGAATTGAACTCAGGACCTCTGGAAGAGCAGTCAATGCTCTTAACCATTGAGCCATCTCTCCAGCCCCACAACATATCTTTATACTATCTTCAAAGCAATTAATTCAAACTTTCACCATTATTTGCCTATAGGAAGCAGGTAGTTTTTACTTGTTAAGCTCTCTGCCTAGAGCAGCCATCCTGTTATACCATCTCTCTGTGGTGCTCTCTACCTGGAGCCACAGATATTATTAACTAATACCCGTTCATAGCAGGTAATTATCACTGTCCTCTCTACTTGGAGTCAGTGACTAATTTTCCCATCTTAATTCTGAACTGTGGGTAAAAATCCCCACGTGATTCTAGCAAAATCTGTATATAAATCTATCCAAAAAGCAAATAATCCCAATATTATAAATTCACAATATCTGCCCTAAGATGTAGGCAACTTCCATTTTTCAGCGCTCTTACTCAGAGCAGCCATCTTGTTTCTTTCTACAGCAGGAGACCTCAGAGCCCTCTTTCTTTGTTTCAAGGTTCCCGTCCATGAGTCCACGTGACTCCTCCCAGTGCTACCCAGCTACTCACTAAAAAAATAAAACTCTCAGGCTAATATCTTACATTTCTAATGGATCCTTGTCCAACATGTTGGTTCACCACCTGTTGTGGGAAATATTAAAAAAAAAAAAAAAAAACCATGCTATTGCCAGCAGGCCCCAGCAGGCTGGCCAGCTAGGTCCTGGAAGGTAATGGCCAGCCTGTTCTTATTTCATGGAGACTCCATGACTCAGAGCTCCAAAATCTTTCCACCCAGCTCACTAAGTTCCCACCATGCCAACCCCGTGCTTCAAAACTCCCACGGCCTTTTGTGGTACACATCAGGCAAACCCATACTTTGCCATCATACCTTTTTCTCTGGAACCCAGTCGAGCTGCCATATGAAAGGAAAACACCGCACAAACTTAGTTCAGAAACAGTGGTAACTCAGTTGCTAGCACAGCAACTAGAATCCTAATCTTGTAAGCTATATTAAATCTAAATCCTCTGCTGGCGAATCCTGGTGGGTCTGTCACTGAAACCAGGAGACACTCGTAGCTACATCTTGTCCTCTCCTATCCCACCCAAAAAGCCCCTCTCTCTCTCCTGCCTACTCTCTTCCCTATACCATAATATTTTGATGGCTGTTATTTTGTAATAATAATGATAATAATAATAATAAAGAAGGAAGTGTGATATAACTGAACTTATTTTTCTTGTCCAAGGTTGCCTTTCCTCTGGGTCTTTGGTCCTTCCATATGAACTTTGACACATTTGTCCTATTTCTGTGTGGGATGTCATTGGAATGTTGATAGATCGTATTGGATCTATTTATCACTTTGGGTTGAGACACTTTACAATATTCATTCCTTCGTAGGAATTCTTTTATTTGTGTTTCTTGCGTTACTCGGTTTCTAACACATCTCAGTGCACATGCCTTTCACCCTCCATAAGTTTGTTCCTTAGCATTTCGCTTCTTTATCATCAGTCATGTGTTATGTCAGTCCAGCTGATCAAGTATTCCTGCCACTCTATTGGTATTTCACAGTGCTCAGAAACACAACTGAACTTGCTTTCTTACCTCCCCCATCTCTCTCTTTCTGTCCCTCTGTCTCTCTCTCTCTGTCTCTGTCTTTCTGTTTCTGTATCTCTCTCCCTCCCTGCGCCCTATCTCTCCTGTCCTATAACTTTACTGTACTGGCAAATAGTTCAAAAAGGGTTTTGGTTGGTTAGTTTGGTGTGTGTGTGTCAGAGAGAGAGAGAGAGAGAGGAGAGAGAGAGAGAGAGAGAGAGAGAGAGAGAGAGAGAGAGAGAGAGGGATCTTCAGAGTTTCCTTTCTTTTTAGGGGGTTTCTTTATATAAGCTTAAGCCATCTGCAAAACAAAACAATTCTTATTTAGATTGCTTTTGTATTTTTCTTGCTTATGTAGTGGGTAGACATGGGTATGGTAAGAAGGACGGTTTCCTGTCCTGCTCCTAATCTCAGAAGACAAGTGACAGCATGTCGTCTTTGAGATGCTAGCTGTATTTGTGTCATACGTGACCTTCATTATGTTCCCATGCATTCTTTCTATGCCCAGTTTGCCTCGGGTTTATTACCGCTCATTTGTTTGTTTTTGGAGATGAGGTCTCCTGATATTATTCCAGGCTGGCTTTGAATTTGCTATATAACCCAGGCTTGTCTTGAACTTGCAATCTTTCTAACTGAGCGTCACGATCACTGGGAACTGAAGCTTTCTAGCATCATCCCTGGCTTGCTGAGCGGCCGTTAAACTGTTGCATGTGATTTCAGACTGAGTGTTGGCCGTGTTAACCAAACCAGCCTTCAACTTACTGTCCAGCCCAAGCTAGCCTCAAACTCATGTCAATCCTACCTCGGCTCCTAAGTGCTGCCATGACAGGCATGCGCCATTGTGGCGTAGCCAGAGGCTGCATTTTTATCAAATGCCTCTTCTGTTTCTATGGTGATGATCACATTGTTATTTCATTCTAAGGAAGTAATGTCTCACATTTATAAGTTCTGAAATGATGAACAAGTCCTAAATGACAAGAATAGAGCCTGTGAGCTCATGATGTAGCGTTATTTTAATGTGCTGTTAAATTTTAACATTCTCTTGAGATTCGTGTATTCCTTGGAACTACTGGTCTTCTATTTCCTTAAGGTGTTTTCCTGACTCCATATCAGGTCATGTGAGCTTTAAAATGAACTTGGATGTGTTTTCTCCCTTTCTACAGTTCAGTAAGAGTTTTGAAAAGCTTGGCCAATACTTCTCGAGATGGGTCGTAGAATTTACGGATGGAGACATCAAGTGTTGGACTTTTCTTTGTTGAGGAGCCTTTAATTACTGATTTAATTTCCTCCACCATTGTTCTGTTTAGATTTATTTTTTCCATGATTCAGATAGGTTAAATATGTTTGGGAATTTTTCTTTTCTGTGAAAAGTGTGAACAGTGTGCTGGCAATGATTGCTGACGGGCTTCCTCTGATCCTCGAATGAAATCTGTGGTGCTGTTTCCTCTTCAATTTTGTTCAATTTCTCTCTTCTTTTCTTAGTCTAGCCAAGGTTTCTTAATTTTACCCTTTTTTTAAAAAAAATAAGTGGGTTATGACATCATCTCTCCTTTCTTAGGCTAATCTGTGGCTCAGTTTGCTATTTTTACCTTCCTGGGGTGTAAGCTTCGTTTTTGGCATTTCCCTTTTGTTCAGTGTGGATATTTATTATCACTATAAAGTTTCCTCTTAAAACTGTGTTTGCCGCACCCTGCACTGCTGCTATGCTGTCTGTCTGCTCTTATTTGTCTCAAGATACATTTTTATTTCCCTTTTGAAATTGTTTACATATTTGTGTGCATTCCGATTTTCCTCCTCTTACTGGTTTCTAGTTTCGCAATGTTATGGTTAGGAAAGTTATTTAATTCTCCGCAAGTCTATTAAGGCTTTTGTGGCCTAATATGATATCCTGGAGGACGTTCCGTGTGTTGGGGAAGAATGTTTT
Source organism: Mus musculus (assembly GCF_000001635.26). Taxonomy (NCBI): domain Eukaryota; kingdom Metazoa; phylum Chordata; class Mammalia; order Rodentia; family Muridae; genus Mus; species Mus musculus. Next base: position 114,268,046 of record NC_000079.6, read on the forward strand.
ATTCTCCTGCTGACTTAACAGTCTGGTTATTTTCATTCGCTCTGTTTGGCTTATGGTGGTGCAAGTCTACCGCTTTCTGGCGGGTTCATCTCTTCGTTGCTGAACATTATTATTGCTTGCTGGCCATCTCCCACCAGATTCGCTTTCATTTGTATGCTGTAGTGCCGGCTGCGTGTATGCTCACAACTTTGAACAGTTTTTGTTGTTGTTTTGTTTGTTTTTAATTTTTGAGACAGAGTGTTACTACATAGCCCCAACTGGCCTTGAACTCACAGAGATCTGTCTGCCCCTGCCTCCTAACTGCCGAGATTAAATGTGTGGCTGTTACATAATTTTTGATGAATTGATCCCCAAATTATTGTACTTTTGCTATCTTCATCTCTGTGATAGGTTTAGTAGCTGGTGTTTACTTTTTTATTTTCTGAGACAAACCATAGGAACGACAGTACACTTGATCAACCAATGTGATTCCACACGCTTATTAGGAGTTAAGAGTTCATGTCTCTTCTTTAGCTAGGGGAAAGCCAAGGCTTGAACAACAGTGGGAAAGAAGGATAGGGCCCAGTGGGCACAGGCTGAACCATTTTATCTGACCATACACTTTGATCTTCAGTCAAGACCTTCAGACTAGAAGATCAGATTTAGACCTCTTCTCCCCTCTTTTCTCTCTTCTCTTATCTCTTATCTCCTCTCTTCTCTCTCTTCTCCTCTTTTCTCTTTTCTCCCCTTCTCTCTTCTCCTCTCTTTTTTCTCTTCTCTCTTTTTCTCTTTTCCCCTCTTTTCTCTCTTCTCTCTCTCCTCATCTCTTCTCTTTCTTCTCCTCTCTTCTCTCTCTTCTATTTTACCCCTTTACCTTTCTCCTCAACTCTCTCATATAATCCAGCCTTACTTGTGATCCCCCTGCCTCAGACTTCTGAATGCTGGTTTTAAAGGCTTGCTGAGGTATGCCTGTGACATTTTTGACAGTCTATTTTACCTAAGCAGAGCTACTTTATTCATTTGTGGTTACTATTTCACACAATATTTTCTTTTATCCTTTTGATGAGAACAGAAGGAAACCTAGATGGTCATTTTAGGTTGGGGGAGAGGGGACCTTCCAATACAGCCGTTCTGCTCCTTGCCTTTGATACCTTGCCCATCATGCCTTGTCCGTCATGCTAGCAGATCCATGTTGGTCAGAGGCCAGGAATGGCAATTGATGTTTAAGGGCACTCATGTCCTGGCTTCTCCTTCTCATTTTTCTTTCCCTTTACATCACAGTTCAATGAGCACAGCAGCCTCAGAACTACATGTAATCAGATTCCTCACTGAACCCTGAAGGTGTGCCTACAGTTCTAGCCCAGTCACTAGGATGGGTGGATCAACCAGAGGGACCACTTCCTTCCCCATGACTCCACCCAGAAAGGTCTCATTAACCTCTAGAAAAGAGCCTGAATGGCAGCCCCTTGAGAGCTCTGCTTGCTTGCTTTTAAACACAATAAAAGTCTTCTCTGAAACTTATTCAAGTTCAGGAGATGGAAGACCAGGGAACTACTACTAGTTCTCAGTGGTGATGGTGGCTGTCGATTGTCACAGACCCTGTCCCCTGAGTCAAGCAAGACTCTGCTGTAGCCAGTGACCCTCCCCCACACCCCCATGCTCCCTAACACTCCCCCACACCCATCTCACTTGAGCTTCGTGTTTTTAATGCCCAAGTTTGGGGGGGTGTTGTGTGTCTTGTTTCCCTTTTCTTTTTAACTGCCACATCTTTTAATGCTTCACCCACTGTCTTAGTCAGGGTTTCTATTCCTGCACAAACATCATGACCAAGAAGCAAGTTGGGGAGGAAAGGGTTTATTCGGCTTACACTTCCATACTGCTGTTCATCACCAAGGAAGTCAGGACTGGAACTCAAGCAGGTCAGGAAGCAGGAGCTGATGCAGAGGCCATGGAGGGATGTTCTTTACTAGCCTGCCTCTCCTGGCTTACTCAGCCTGCTCTCTTATAGAACCCAAGACTACCAGCCCAGAGATGGCACCACCCACAAGGGGCCTTTCCCCCTTGATCACTAATTGAGAAAATGCCTTACAGTTGGATCTCATGGAGGCATTTTTTCAACTGAAGCTCCTTTCTCTGTGATAACTACAGCTGTGTCAAGTTGACACAAAACTAGCCAGTATACCCACTCTGCCTTTTGATGAAAGAATTTAGCCAAGTCCGTTTAAGGGAATTAGAGATCGGAAAGAGCTATGTGTGCCGTTCGTGGTTTTCTGACTCTTATGTACTCCTTTGACTCTTTATTTCTCTGTGTTGGCTTGATTTTTTTTCTTTTTGTAACGACAGGTTTTTATTCCATTATATTTTCTGAATGTACCCCAAGCTTTTCTATTATATCATAAGACTTAAATAAAACATTATATATACGGGCAGTGGTGGTGCACGCCTTTAGTCCCAGCACGTGGGAGGCAGAGGCAGAGGCAGGAGATTTCTGAGTTTGAGGCCAGCCTGGTCTACAGAGTGAGTTCCAGGACAGCCAGGGCTACACAGAGAAACTCTGTCTCAAAAAAAAAAAAAAAAAAAAAAAAAAAAGAAAGAAAAAGAAAAAAATTATATATAATACACACACACACACACACACACACACACACACACACACAGTATGTATTCCTCTCCGTGCCTTAAATGCTTGTAACAGTCAATTTTAATATGATATCAACTTCAACATTTCAGCCATGTTTGTGACATCAGAATTTACACTTTTTAATAGTGCGTTTAAAATACTGCATCTGTAGTTATTTTTGGTAACTTTTGCTAGATATCTAGATACCAGCAGATTTTTGAAGGCCAGTGAAGATGGATTCCCTCCTTGTAATCACCAGCTTGTAGACACAAGAGCAGAGGCAGGAGGATTCCACTTGTTCCTTGTAATATAGGACTTGGTGGCCCTATATTACCTGTCACCGCTCCCAAAGCAAATTAGAAGACAGGAATTAGATGAGGAGAGAGCTTTACATCAGGAAAACAGAACAAAGGCCATCTCAAAGCAAAGTTCCCCGTTTTCCAAAAGGGAAGGGTCTCAAGGTTTTCATGGGGGAGATGTGTGGAAGATGTCAGATTCACTATTGTCCTTCAAATCTGACCTCTAGAGGCTTGCTCTGTCTTTGACTTGAAAATGACCTCAGGCCCACTCCCTATGCGCTTGCTCATTAACACTCTTAATTTGGTAGCAGGTAAAGGCAGTGGGAGCCATCCCAATAGCTCTTCCTTATAGGTTCAAATGCCTTGTGAAAGAGGTGAACGCATTGCAGCTGCCCTTCGTGACAGCACAGCTATAGATGAGACAAGAAGTCAGAAGGAGGAAGTCCCTGGAGCTGAGGGACAGCATCGCTGGAGCCAAGGGACAGCTCTTCCTCCCAGACTTTTCTTTTCTTTCTTTCTTTCCTTCTTTTTAGATTCATTTTGGGGTTTTGCTGTAATTCTTTCTAATCTACTAATCTGTTACATGTTACTCATCAAAAGAATGGGATCTGAGCCATGAACCCAGCCCTGGGTAGAGACTCGGCCTTCTGAACTGGCTGGAAGGTCAACGTTTACTATCAGGCAGGAGGCCTTACATACCATAACTTCTCCCTTAAGAGTCGACCCACATGGGACTGTCAGTCACCTAGACATAAAACGTCCCACAGGAATAATGTCTGTTCCAAGATTTAGAAACAAAGCCTACCTAAACACGTAGCTGCTTTTGGCCGTCGCCCACTCAGTCCACTATATCTTGTAATAAACCCCGCCTAGTTTCTGCATTGTGCTGCATACCTCATCTGAATTCTTTCAAGAGACATTACCAGGAAGGGAGGTGAAAGGGAGGCTGGAGCAACGTCCTGGTCCCAGTGAGGGTTAGAACATTCTGAATTTGCGTGGATGTCAACTCTTGCCGGCGAGTTTTGTCTTTGTTTTATGTTGATCATTAACTATCTGTTGCTACAACAGCTTGCTATAAGGCAGATCTTGGGACGGAATCTCTTTTCTGTTATTCGCTTGGGGAAAGCCTTTTCTGTCAGCCGTATCAGGATTCAGGGCCAGCTTTGTTGTGAAGGATTTTGGGTTGGCAGACTTGCCTTTCCTTTCAGCAAGTTTGCCTATACCATCCTGACCTAAGTGGTTTCTGGTGAGAAATCTGCTTGCAGTCTTTGGGGGATTTCCCTTACAAGAAGGGACTCATTTTCTTCTGGCTGTTTTCAAAAGTCTTTGTCATTGATTTCTGACAATGTATTTACACTGTGTCTCCATGAAAACCTTATTTGCGTTTGCCTGGAGTATTCTGGGCTTAGTGTGTGCTCATTCTCTCCACGGACCTCGGTTATTTCTTCTTTAGACTAGGTTTCTACCTTTCTTTTGTCAATTCTCTCTAAAGATGCCTATGTCCCTTAGCTTCTCTTTTGGGCCTCTTAATCTCAGTAATAAAATAATTTAAAAATGAACCTGAAAGGAAGGTCAGGGACAATTTTATTAGCGTTTAAAAGAAAAACAACAGGACAGGCAGGCTGTAGACTTCACAGCTGCCAGGAGAAGAGAGAGTGGGGGAGAGAGAAAGCCATGCAGTTTGCAATAGAGGTCTGCAGGCAGCCACATGACAAAAAGCCTTCAAAGAAATGGCAGATGCCCAGAAGGCCAGGGAAAGCATGCTCTGCTTTTGGCCAGTATTTGGAACAACAATAACAACAACAACAACAACAACAAAACAAAAACAACAGCAACAACAAAGAACAAGGTAAACGCTATGCTTTTTGGAGTCCTAATTCTGAGGTCAGACTAGCACCATGCTGCTCTCTTCAAGTGTCCCCAGCATCTGCACCAGAGAAGTTGTTTCTGGGAAGGAAGGACACATTATTCCATTACAGGATGATAATCTCTTCTATCTCCTTTGGAGCAGCCTGAAATGGCAGGTCTCCTACCCTGGGCAAGAGATGGAACTTAGAGCAGAGCGCAGAGACCCTCACCTTCTCCTTCCTACAGGAATTGGAGTTCCATGGAGTGAGAAGGCCGATCTTCATGTTTCTAGCATTCCCGGGGAATGAGAAGCAGCATCAGGCCCGAGCTCCAGTGGCCCAAGGTTCCTTTCTTCCTCTGTTTTCTGTGTGAGTCTGCGGTTGATACTCTACGTTTTGCTTTCTGTTATTACATTCTCCACCTCCAGAATAGTTGGCTGGTTTCTTTCTAGCCACTTCTCTTTGCTGGGTACCTTGTTTTCTTCGTGTCCACGTAGCTGTCTCGTGATGTTCCCTTGCCGACTGAGCTAACTTAAGATTATTATATTGAGTTCTAGGCCAGGTACCTCGTAGGACTTGTGGACAACCTTGAAAGCTTCGCTTTGCTCACTACTGCTGTTGTGTTCTCTAAAATGTGCATTGCTGTCTTTGTGTTTGCAGAAGCAGGCATTACCCTGTGTACTGATGCCTGACCACTCTGCCCATGGAGAGATTCTAGGGGTCTCTCGGTCCTTATCTATGAATGTGTCCACTTCATTTTTCTGGAGAAAACCGGGGCAGTATGCCTTCTCCCGATCTGACAAATTGAGGTTTGGGTACCTGTTTATTTGTCATAGGATGATGGCCTGGGATATTTAAAGTTGTGTATCACTTCTCAACACTACAGAGTTAACATGGTGACTGGTACCCATGTATAGCACACGCAGATAGCAGAAAAGGATGGGAGCACATTGCTGGGGTCACCTGGCCAGTTAGAGGCATTCTAGAGGTAAGACGTATAAGGATTTCTAGGGAGGGCTCTTAGTGAGGTCCATAAGCCGGTTGATAGATCACCATTGGTTGTTGAGACTGCCACAGTGTTAGATATAATTCAGTATTTGTTGCAGCCTCACTGTCCAGGGTGGAGAAAACTAATGTTGGGATACCAAAACCAAATATTCTTGTTGTTGTATAAACTGTAAGGCAAAAGCAACTTGGCAAGGTGATTATTTTCATGTAACCAGGACACAACTTCACTTAGTTTTAATTCTAATATGGGTGGTAACTGAGCCTTTTCCCCATTGGCTGGGGTCTTCCCACTGTCTAGTTTAAAAAGAATTGGCACAAAGGGTAGGAGGGAATGGGAGATGGAGACAGCTGCTCTGAGCCATCACGTTCCCAGAATGTACGGGGGTCTGTTCATAAGCAGTTTTACCAGGTGGGGGATTTATGAATATTGGCTCTTGGCAGGCGAGCTCCCTTTGATGGAAAAAAGAAACCCTTTCTTACACAGGCATGATCAAAGTGGGTCTCTTCGGCAGTGCTCTATAAAGTTACAAGCCTCTGGTCCTCCCAACCTGCCCTCCCTTCTCATGGCATGGAGCCTGTGGTCCAGATCTGCAACAGGTGGAACAGGTGATGGTGGTGTAGAAGTGGTCAGCCCTGATGTAAGTTGCAGATCCCTACTTTTAAAAGTATTGATAGGTTTTCATGAGAAACATCTTTGATTCTTTTGTATGCTCTTTGCATCAACTTCTAGAAACTTCTTTTTATATTTAACTAGCTACATTAGCATTTTTTCAAGAGATGACCTGCAAGTTTTGGAGGCAGATATTCTGTAATTCTCACTGCCTAGTCAAACTTTATCCATCATGTTTTCAAACTGTTGATTTTCCAACTCCAGCATTTCCTCCAAATTTGCCACTTGGTAGGTACTTGGCGTTCTCCTTTAAAGCAAGAACTCTCATTCTTCCTTTTTGTTCTTCTTTTTGACAGGGTCTCACTGTGTAGACCTGAAGGGCTGGGAATGTCCTGTGTAGACCAGGGTGGCCTTGGACTCAGAGCTATGCCTGCCTCTGCCTTCCAAATGCCAGCAGCACAGATGTGTGCAGCACAAGTGTGTGCAGCTGTACCTGGCTCTGGCACTAGCTCGCCACCATTCAGTATAGTCTCTATTGTCAGTAATGAACTTATGAGTTTCTATTTTCCCCAACAGCAGGTTCATGCTTGTTATGTGGTCTTTTTTTTTCTTTTTCTTTTTTTTTTTCTGTTCAATTTGTCTAGGTTTCGCCAGTAGTGTCCCCTTCAAGTGATATGTAACACTTCCATATATCATTTTTAAAGTTTGTTTTGTAATCATGGTCTCATTATGTAGCTCTGGCTGTCCTAGAATGTATTATGTAGACCAGACTAGCCTCAAATTCTCAAAGATGCCCTTACCTCTGGCTCCTAAGTTCTGTTAAACACATGGGACATTAATGCCAGCTAAATTGTGGTTTTGTTTCGTTGTTTGTTGGAACTGGGTGGCAAACTGAGAACTTTTTAGCTCATATTGTATTGAGCATAACTCAGTCAATGTTTAAGGGGAAGCCTCAGCTAATTTCAGGAAGAAATGCTGTTATAGACTGTGTTACCCAGAATTTCATTACTATAACAAATACCCCAACACAAACGGTTTATAGAGAGAAAGATTATTTGGGTTCGGTTCTGAGGGCTGTGTGAGATGTAATAGGAGCAGAACTGCTTAGCCCATGGCAGAGACATGAGAGGCAGGAAGAGACCAGCATCCTACAATCAACTATGCACCTCCTCTATACTGGGCCATGTTTGGAAAGAATCTTTAAACACGCGAGCTTTGGGAGGGACACACCAGCTCCTGACAATAGCATTCCCCCATCCACAAAAACTCTTGTTCATCTTTAATGCAAAATCTTTGGAGAGTCTTATTTAAGACTCTCCAAAACCTTAACCAGTCTAGCATTGCTCAAAAGTCTCAGCTTTGAACTATAAAGCCAACCAGCCAACAAACAAACAGCTACACACTTCCAAAATGCAATGGTACAGGACAAACATTCCCATTTTGAAAGGAATGGCAATCGCATCAGATCAAAGCCAGTCCAATGTGTGGCATCTGGGCAACACTCTGATGGGATGTGGGATCCTCAGGACACGTGCAGTTTCTCCCTCATGGACTAATTTGCTGCAGCAATGCACGTGGCCACCCTCGTGGGCTGACTGTTCTCTGGGACCTCTCTCAGGAGGAATTTCACATCTCTATTTTCATGAGGTCTCCAGTGTAGTTCCTCACAGCTTCGTGTACCACCTATCAAAAGATGCTTCCAGGGACTTTTCCCCTGTAACACGGTGCCTGGACCACCAGACTTTCCTTCGACAGCCCAGTGGAAGCATCCATTATCATGTAACAACTACATGTTCACTCTTTCAAAATCAGCAGCATGTGGAAGATGCCAAGGTCTATAAGTAGGCTTATACCTATGTATACCTCCAGTGGGTCCATGGTCTTGACAGCTAGAACTTCAGGGAATGTGTTCCCTTTTGTAAGCACATAGTGGCTTGGGGAGGGGTACCTTGAAAATTTGCGGTAAAGTATATTTTTACATCTCTGATCCTGAGATGACTATGGCTTAGCCATCTATTTCTTATTTATTTATTTACCTACTTATCATTTTTATCTTTCTAATTGTGCTAACCCTTTTAACGGGTGCACTTCTCTGACTAGTTTGATGTTACTGCTGAGGTCAAAATGAAAGTTTTCCCTGTCACTCACTTGTTTGTTTTTGATCCCATGTCTTACTTTAAATCTAAGAGCCACTAGTAATTTTCAGGCTACCCCTTGCATCCTCTGCTCCCTCAAAACCTCACCTCTCAGACCAACTAATCCCATCAGCTTTTAACTCAGCTCTCTTCCAGCTTTACACAGTGCTTTCAATAACCTGGGTGGTCTCTATCCAATTCCCCAGACTTCATTTCCCTCAGAAACCTTGTCAACATACTCTTCACTATCCATGTTTATGAAGGCATTCTATTCCTTGGCAGTCACAAAAGTCATCCATTAAGTTCGGCTCACAGGATTCTAGACATTTCTCTGGTTTGGTTGTCTACAACCAAATTGTTTTCAAATTTCTCTTATAAACCAATTTTAAAGTCTTTTTTATGTTGTTTCGAGTGTAGTTATAGAAACAACATTTTGTGTATATGAAGTTCTATTGTGTGTGTGTGTGTGTGTGTGTGTGCATATGTGGAGGTCAGGAGTACAACTTTCAGGACTTAGTTTCTCTCCTTCTACCACGTGAGTCTCCAGAGCTTAACTCAGTTGTCAGGCTTGGTGGCAAGCATCTTTACCTGCCAAGACATCTTCCTGACCTGAGTCTCTCTTCTTGACGTCCGTTGTCTACGTCTGCTGCTCTGTGTTAGTCCATTACAATAGTAAAACACTCAAGACAATCAACTTTATAAGAGAGAAGTTTCCTTCAGCTCACAGTTCTGGGGGTCTCTGTCCTCATCACTTAGTCCTGCTCTGTAGCAGCACACAGTGGTGGAAGCACATGAGGAGGCAAGTACGTGCGTCACATCATGGCGGTGGGATGAAGATGAGGATTCAGAACCATATTCTCTTCACAGCCATTCACCCAGCAACCAGAATCTCGCTCACTCTCTTCAGGTTTCAAGTATCTCTCAACAGCATGGGAGAGTCAAGCGTTTACAAAAGGCCTTGGAAGAGCACTTGAGATCAAAACCATAGCACAGACCAGATTCTCACTGCAGACTGGATTGAAATTGTGTTTTGTTTTGTTTTATTTGTTTTGTTTTTGTTCTGTTTGTATATTTTCTTGTTCTTCAATAGATAACATTAAGAAACTATTGTGTGTATAAATGTACTAATGTCTATGTACAAGTAGATCTACACATGTATGTTATTTTTTAAAATAAGTTTAGTTACTTTTATGTAATTCCTATTTCATACCATGAAACTTACTTTCTCTCTTCCATATTTGTAAGACTGTCTCAGTTAAAAAAAACCAAAAAACCCCAAAACCCCCCAAAACCAAAAAACTGGCCATCTCAAAATAACAGTGTACTTATTAAACCAATTACAGTGTATATGCAAATTGGTTTCTCATACCATGGTATAAAGAAATCATACTGAAAAGCGAATTTAAGTATTTGTTTGAAATGTTCTCCAGTCATCCAGCCCCATCTAACCAGGCATATAAGGTTGAATGCTGTGTTCCAAGTGACCTGAGTATGCTTTTCCCTTTACTGTGGTTCTGGTTTCATTTAAGGTACACATGGGATCGTTTCTCTGTTTGCTTTATATTTTAGGGCTTCTTTCTTCTCATATTTGATTGACTTTTCTTTAAACATGCAGTATGTTAGCCTGCTTATAAGAGTCAAAACAACACAAAATTATCCATAGAGAGGCATCATTCATCTCCACGTCCCATTGCTTGGCTCCCATTCATCCCCTGGAGGTCAAGAATTACACTGGGTTCTGGTTTTGCCTTCTGCTACACAGAAAATAGAATTATGTGTACCTATCTATATGTGTACATGTATATGTACCTATCTATGTGTGTACATGTATATTACCTATCTATGTGTGTATATGTTCCTATCTATATGTGTACATGCATATGTACCTATCTATATGTGTCCGTGTATGTGTGCTACATCCACTCCAGTGAAGTCTGCTTGGTAGGCCTAAAAGCCTGGAAACAGTCACAAGGCAAAGAGTTTCATGGAAACTTAGCCTCCTGGAACCTTGGCATTCCCATAGCCCATATACTCAAACCCTGTCCCCGAGTTAATCTAGTGTATGGATCTGTGTGCTTTCTTGTATTATAGGTTCTTCCAAGTAATGATTTTACAAATACTTTAATCAGGTTGAATTTTACTCCCTGGTCTTCACCAATGTCCTAGGCAGTCCTTGAAGCCGACCCTGAGCTTGGAATTCAGTAAGAATGTTACCTATTCAGTAACTTTCAAATTTACTTCTAGTAGAGACAGTAAAACTAATTAGGCATTACAATATACTTGAATAGATCTAGAAAAGCTCAGGGCTAGTCTACATAGTAATTACTTAGGACAATAGCGGAGTCACACCCAAATACAGGAATACACAATGACCTAGGAAATAGGTGGGTTAGTATTATTCATGAAAGGGTTAGTAGAATTCCCCAGGTACAGGTTTTTCACTAGGCAGCAGAGGACTAGCATAATCAGGTATTTACTAAAGGACCCCTGATGGTGGGTTTAACAATAGACTAGCATTGCATCAGAGCATTCACCTGGCTGCTGTGTTTGGCTGATCTTAATTAAGGGTTGTTCCTATTCTCACTGGTAAACGTTATGTATGCATCTTTTTTTTGTGTCAATGTAACTTGGCTGATGTATTAATTTGGAGGATGTATTTGCCTGGCTTTCTTATTTATTTATTTATTTATTTATTCTGTATAAAAAGTCTGGTTTTTGCTTGGAGAAAATGCATCCAGATACAGCACTCCCTTGTGTTCATATTTGTTTGTCATTTCTCCCAGACTCCACGCCCGCCTGTAATGGAACCCCGAAATTTTTTCCGCAGGTTGAGGGAGGCTGACTGGGGCTGGTCTTCGGCATATGTGCACTGATCTATATGTGTATGTGTATATGTACCTGTGTGTGTGTGTGTTATGTGTGTATCACCAGAGACCTGCTGTATTGCAGTTGTCTTTTTCCTAGAGATTATTCCATATCAATATGAAAAGCTTTCCTCACTTTTAAACAGGTAGGTAGTACCTAGGCTTTTGACAGTCCATACATAATTCAGTCATCATATTTATTTATTTAAGGTTTTGCTTTTAACTAACATATTTAGGGTGTGCAGTGTGATATCTGATTACAGATACAGACGGTGAAATTACTATACCATACTAACTCATCAGTTAGCTCACAAAGCTTCTTCTAGTTATTTTGCAACAATAAACTTAACCAGTCACTTTGTGACTTATTCTTTTCTAATTGTAACTTTCAGCCTGTCAATAAATTTGAATAGCTTCCAGTATTTTTTAAATACCGAAGTCACTTTGTGTATATGTGCGTATACATTTTAAATTATTATTTTATGAAGTAACAGTTACAAATTTGCTTTACTGTGTGAATCATAAATTTAAAATCAATTAAAGCTAAGAAGCCTATCTTCATTCAGGCTTCAGAGAAATTCATTAATGATTCGTATGAGCACTCCCTCCTTTCCTTACGGTCAAGGCTTTGATCGGTTTGCAGTTTATTCTTATGCATGGTGCAATCAAAATTTCCCTAGTAACACTCAAAGGCTGCCTTTCCCTCCAAGTGTTGGGAATGGTGTCTTTATCATATACCAACTTCTGTTGTTTTTAAACAAAATCTCAAACGTTTGATTTTACCAATAAATACTTGAGAGCTAGATGTTATGGTGAAAACCTGCTAGCTCAGAGGCAGAGAAAGCACACAGATGACTTTCTTTTTCAGCTGATGTCCCCAAAGAATAAAAGCTCTCCTTCTCTACATCCTCTCAAAAGACCTTTCAAAGAGAATGTCCCTCCCTTCTACTTCCTGTGCACCTCTCTATCCATCCTCCTGATGTCCTTTTACTCTCTATGGCTTTCCTATGTTCACTTCCTGTCAAATGGGGTTGCTGGCCCTGCCTCTTGACCTATGGTTGACTTTATTTAATCCTGCCTACAATAAGCAAAAAGGTCTTGGATTAATGGTTTGTGTTAGGGCTGAGCCACACCACAACTAGAAACAGGTTTGTCCAGTAAATAACACAATCTCAGGGTTCACACTGTGATCAAATATCCTGCAACCAATCTGTATGTGATGGATTATCTGCTGAATTTTCTCATTCTTTATGATTGGCCTATCTATTCATATTCCAGTGGTGAACTATTTTAATCTAGTAGCAATATGACTGACTCCCTTGGCCTGTGTGTCCCTTTTCTCTAGGTATAGAGATAGGATGCAGCCACAAAGGGGAATTAATGTCACAAAGGGACTCAAAACCAGTGTTCAGAGATGGCAGTATAGAGAATAGCCTTCTTAGGCTTTATGGTTTGCTTTTCCATAGTTAATGGTCTTCCCCAGGGGAGAGGAATTGTAGCTTCTGTGATGTACGGGTGGTGAGGGGGGGTGGGGGGGACCCAGGAAGCCTTGCTTCTGAGACACTGCCAACATCTTTACATCTTTTACTCAGAGCATTCCATGCTCTGGGATGTCATTCTTTGACCCAACAGAACCTATCAGCTTTCTTGGTTCTTCCCTTCCCACCTCCTCTTCATTTATCAGAAACACTCTCCCCAAGGGGCTGTTTCTGCCCTTTCTTCTCTTTTCCTCATCCTCCTTAGCTCCTCTAGAGCCAAGGATTGCTGGCTGCTGTGCTAAGGTCCAGACCCCCGTTTCCTATTGTCTGCCATGGCTGTGCAGCTCGATAGCTTATTGGATCTTGTGTTAAACGGAATTTGAAGTAAGTTCATCTTCTCAAGCATAGACGGAGAAACAGAAAACCAATCACACCAAAATGTAAAAGCTTCATCAAACAACGCTAATAATTTTGTTCTGTTTTATATGACAAGGGAAAACTAAAGACGGATATTGTCTTCTGGTTTATACAGATGCCAATGTTAAGACTTCTTCCGACATGTCTTCATTTTGCCTTGCTTCATGAGGAACAACACCCTAGTATAGTCCCAGGAGACCTGACTGCAGCCTGCTCTGCTAATGAATTCTAACAGCATGTTCTGAACCAAACTACCTCCTAATTCAGGGAACTGAGGACACAGTACTCTGATATCCTTTATACAGTTTTGTTAGTTTTTTTTTTTTGTTTTTTTTTTTTTGTTTTTTTTTTTTTTTTTTTTTTTTAAGACAAGGTTTCTTTACATAGCACTGGCTGTCTGGGAACTGTGTAGACCAGGATGGCCTTGAATTCACAGTGATCTCCCTTCCTTTGCCTCTCAAATGGTGGGATTACAGGTATAAATTTATTTCTAAAGACATAATACAAAAAAAATCTAAAGATATACGTATTTATAACACACACACATACACACACAATACACACACACACACTTTTCAAAACCTGTAGTGGTATCAGAGCAGTAATTTTACCCATCCATCCATCCATCCATCCATCCAACAGTTCTGGGGATCAATCCTAGCGTTTTGCATGTGTAAGACAAGCACTTTAACCCTTTTAAGTCATTTTGCATTTATGGTGAAATACAACAAATGAGCAGCAAATACACGAATAGTAGACAGCAGAGGGCAGGGAGAACAAGGACAAAAGCAAGGTCATGGTAAAGATGGCATCTACCCCTAGGTGGAGACTTGCCCTTGCCTCTTCCTCTAAGAGTTAACCCAGTTGGGCAGGCTGGGCAGATGTTGTAAGGAACCATCTCTGGGAAGAGGGTTCATGTTAAGATAGCATACTTTTCCTTCCCTGAATTCCTGTCACCAGCACAGTCCCTAGTAGTTCTGAGGTCCGGCTGGATCTGCCTGCCTGCAAGTTCATCTATATGCGTTCCTTAGTACTATGGGCTTCCTTATCTGTCTCTAAAGCACCCCATACCCCCCCACCCCAAACAACTACTTGCCTGCCACTGACAGTCTAACTTTGTGCCTTTCACACCTCTTTGCCTTTCCCTCCTCCAGGCAGCTGCAGAGATGTACAGATAGCCTGCCCTGGAGTTTTTCTTTTACACTTTAAAGATGCTGTCCTGGAGCTTCTGTTTGAGTTCCCTCTTAAGTTCTCTTATTAATGAGACTCTGGTTGCTCTGGCATCAACAGGACTGGAGTCAGTTACCAAGTGTATGTTTGTGTGTCTGTGATCTATCTACTCAATGGGTCTTTTGATGAAACACGAGAACCTACAAGACATCTAGATCTTGCTCTCCACTAAAATCAAACACTGCTCCTTGGAGAAATGATTCTAGTTCTGAGGAGAGAATGTACAAAGGAATGTAAAAATGTCAGGGATGGAGGAAGAAATGTGAAGGACAGTTTGAAAGCACTTGAAATGCATGACAGTAAGGAATATGAATGAAGGAATCTGTTAAGTCACTGGTAATTAACACAACAATGATAACATGGACAACAAAACCTACCTGGGCCAGTGAGTAAATCTGAAAGAGATGTCAGAACCAGGAGATAATAATCATGGGCCAGAGAGATGGCTCACTTACAACAGTGTGAGATCAGGAAGCCCTGAGTTTAAGTCCCAGCAGTTACATAACAAACTTACTGGAGAACATACTTATTAGAAAAAGAACAATCTTGCCATAAATGGTGAACCCGAGTCTCACCATGAAGAAACAAAGAAATCCAAAATTTGGGAATATTCTACACAGTGACTAATTTGGTTTCTTAGATAATGTCCAGTGATATGAAAGAAAAAAAGCAAAAATCATGAACAGGCAGGGGAAACAGGAGTGACATAGATGTCTCAGCAATTAAGGGCACTTGCTGTTCATGCAGAGGACTTGAGTTTGGTTCTCAGCACCTATATGGTGGTTCACAACCATCTGTAACTCCAGGCCTGGGGGATCTGCCACCCTCTTCTGGCCTCTGATGGCACTACATGCATGCATTGTACATACACCCAGACAAAACTCATACACACAAAATAAAAATGTTTAAAAAAAAAAAGCTGGGTGTGGTGACACCTGTCTTTAATATCTGTAATGGGGAGGCAGAAGCAGGTGGATCTCTGAGTTCAAGGCTAGCCTGATCTGAATGAGTTCCAGGACAGGCAGGGCTACACAGAGAAACCTCCTCTCAAAACCAAAACCAAAACAAACAAAAACGGGAGTTTGAGGTCCAATGGAAATGTGAACTACTGACTTAGAGTATACTCCAAATTCTATTTTTTTTTAAAGATTTACTTTATGTATATGAGTATGCTGTCACTGACCCACCAGAAGAGGGCATTGGATCTCATTACAGATGGTTGTGAGCCACCATGTGGTTGCTGAGAATTGAACTCGGGACCTCTGGAAGAACAGCCAGTGCCCTTAGCCTCTGAGCCATCTCTCCAGACCCCCTTTAAATTCTACTTTTAAGGAAAATCATTAGGAAGAACAATCTCACCCCTGGGTGTGGTGGACATTCCTGTAATGGCGGCACTTGAGAGGTTGAAGCTGAAGGATTATGACTTTAAGGCTCGCCTAGGCTATTTAGGGAGACCCTTTCTCACTCCTCCACCCTCAAAGAACAATACTAGGTAAAGTAAGAAATACTGAGTGAATATATGAATTTGTTTTTATTGTAACACTTAGAATATATAGGGAGTAATATGTTGGTGTCCTCCCCAAAAGGTATATTCTAAAATATCTAGCATATTTCGCAATGAAATCTTATCTACACCCCAGGAGAAGGGGTAATAAAACATGAAACTCATTTCACTTAAATGAGTTTCCATCATCAAATATTCCATCTTTTTATGGAAAAAAAAAAACTTGGAGAAAAATCTAGTGAAATTTAAAACTATCCGTGACTTTTGGGTTAAGAGAAAATTTATTATTGCAGTACACTGTTACCAAATAACATTAATAGAGTTAGTTAGTTTTCAAAATCAGTCTTGCATTTGTGCCTCTTCACTGGACTGCTTGGATAAGACACGCCTAGGAGACCTGAATATGTCTCTGAGGGCATTTTCAAAGATTCTCTACCATAAGGAACGGACAATGGCTGGGAGGCAGAGTGAGGCCTGGCTTTCTCTTTGTTTCTTGGTTGCCATTACATGAAGTGCTTGCTCCACTCTGCTGTCTCCATCACCATGATTATTAACACCCACAAGTTCTTTCTAAAACCACGAGCCAAAACAAATCCTTCCTCCCTTAAGTTGATTCTGGCATCTGGACAGAGAAAAAGAAGAGTAATTAAAGCTGCATGCTTCCCGCACGAATGGAATCTCCTGGGTCTTCCTTGTTAAGCACCACCACCACCAAGTGTAGTCACCCAAGCTTCCTTCCCAAGCTCTGCCAAATCCCAGCATTTGGGTTCCTCAGCTTAGATCTTCTCCCTTAATTAGAGTCAAAAGAACAGTGAGTGGTAACAGTTTGTATTTATAGGTGATCAATTAAACCACAAACCAGAATCTAATTTTTCTTGGCAGTTTTGTGACTTAAACTCATTTACGACTGAAATTTGTCTTCAAAGAAATTGACCCTACTCTAATTATACGATAGTCTTTTTCAGTATTTGAGATTTTTTTGAGAGATTATTTTTTTAATTAATTAGGAAAACAATTATATTTTTAATACTTTGACTCCTAAAATTTAAAAAAAAACAATCATTTTATAAGTATCTTGAGCATTCGGTGTAAGTTTTGGGTGTTAACAATATTTTGAGTGATTATTCAAGCAATGCACTATGCACACTGAGCCTGTGAGCCTGCCTGTGAGTTGAAAGTACAGCCCCCTCCCCTTCCACTCATTTACAGTCTACCTAAAGAGGTCCCAGCTATTTATTACAGTGGAAGTGCAAGAAACTTTTTAAAAGGAAAAAAAAATCCAAATGTTACATAATGAAATTTACACTTTCTGGAAATTAAATATTATGTGGTAGAATGATGTCGACAGAAACCGGAATACATTGGGTAAAAAGGGTTTAGCATTTAGTGTGGTGGTGTTTTTCAAATGTAGAAGTATTTCAATTTTGTTTTATTAAAGGAAAAAAATGTATACAAGGGCATAAATCACTGGAAACAGAGCCTAACTGTGTAACAATTAGAGTAGCATGCTTGAGGGTCACATTCTTCTTTTCCATTTTCTATAGTACTCCAACGCGCCTGCCATCAGAGCATGGAAGAAATGATCCCCACTCCAGAGCAGCATGCATACAGGGCAGTGTGCACAGAGCACCAGGCTGTCCTGTTATCTACTACATACGGTTAATTTCATAGGGCTGAAGAAGTCGGGCATGCCCTTAGAGGAGACAGGACCCACACAGCACCTTGCACAGTGCACAGGAAGCACCCACAATCCATCCCTAGTTACGAGCAGTGCATCGACAATCCTAGTCACTTAATCTTTACCTTCTCCAGTTTACAAGTGTGTAGGAAAACTTAACATTGTAAGACTCACCAAATTGGTGTTGAATACAACTAGTTGGTTTGAATTTGTGTTTAATCTATAGTAAATAAGTAGTCTTCATGAACTAAGCAGATGTGACTCTACATCTGCTTTTATGTTACTTGGTGTTCTCCCCCTTGCAACATATTCTTTCTTCTTCTTTCTTTCTTTGTTCTATGCTTACTGTTTGGATTAATATGTGTTGTGGGGAATTTCTTCTCTGGCTCAGTCTAGTTGGTGTTCTCTATGCTCCTTATTCCTTGATAGGCAATCTCTTCTTTAGGCTAGGCAAATTTTCTTCTATAATCTTGTTGAAAGTATTTTCTGTGCGCTGCCCTGGGTTTCTTTTCCTTCTATTTCTATTCCTGATAGATTTGGTCTTTTCATAGTTTTCATAGTGTTTGTTTTCATAGATTTCCTGGATGCTTTGTGCCTGGATTATTTTTAGATTTAACATTTTAATTGACTGAGGTATCCAATTCTCTCTTCTCTTCGATGCCCAACCATGTTCACTGCTGCTCTACTCCTAATAATCAGAAATTAGAAACAATCTAGGTGTCCAGGAATGGATGAATGGATTAAAAAAAAACAGTGATACACATACATAATGGAGTATTATATGGCCATTAAAAATGAAAATTTGTAGGTAAATGAAGAGAGCTAAAAAAAAAAAAAATGTATCCCAAGGTGGGCGATTCAGGACAAATATGGTGTGTACTCACTTGTGTGTGGATGTTAGCTTTTAAGTCTTCAGTAAACAAGCTACAATCTACATAACCACAGTGGTTAGGTACAGAGTAAGTAAGGGCTACGGTGACGGGTGGATCTCCCTAGGAAGGTGAAATACAATAGGTGGTTATAGATGCATGAGACGGGGACTGGACAGGGAGGATCAAACGGGGGGGATAAGGGAGGCATAACAGGGCAGGAGAGCTAAAAACTGTGGGCCATTTGAGTGTTTGGTGTAAACCTAATACATAGAAGCTTCCCAAAAGATATATAATGTATTTGAAAGCAATCTAAATTAATTTGCCTTCTCACAGGACCATATTCTTTGCTTCTTTTTACTTAGCAATGTACCTTGGGTATCCTTTTTAAAAACTCATATGGATGAATCTTGGTTTAAGAGTTTCTTTGTGTATGCAAGTGCTTGGGTGGGTATACTACAGTGCGCTAGTCATGTCTCCCTTTCACCAGAGGCCCCAAGGATCCAACTGAATTCCAGCCACCAGGCTTGGCAGCAGACACCTTTTCTCTGCTAAAGCACCTCTCAAGCTCCGGTATGGACGGCTCATTTTAGTAGTTCCCGAATTCTCCATTCACCTGTAGCTTCTCTGATAAAACATCTATACTGTCTACTTACTAGTTCTTAGAGACAATCTTGCAGAAAAAATCTCTATATTTATCTGTGTCCATCCTTGGCTGTTTAAATAGAGATAGAGTGTGCATTCACCTGTCTTTAAAGGCTTGTCAGTATGCTCCTCAGAACAAAACTGTATGCTCTGTGCACTGTTCTAAGGCAATGTGTTACTGATATACATGAAATAACAGAGAAACTGTAAACAATGAAGAACATGTAATCTAAAGAAATAATCTTCCACTGTTAAAGCACATTTCTCTGTAGCTACCATAAGCAACAAAGTACATGGGTTTGCAGCAGGCAATTCTAGTGTCACCTTCAGTACCTGGGACCACTGTCATCCTGAGCCCATTATTTAATCCTTTTTAAGTCTTAATTTGTATATCTTCCTTGCAAAGTTAGAAATATAAGTGCCTCCCTGATAAGATGTTTATGCAGGTTAGTAGCTGTGGTAGTTTCTAAGAGCCCAGTGAGAACATGGCTTCATGGGTGATCATTTAGGCCACACAGTTGCAATAAAATGTGCTTATTTCTATTTTAAAAACATAACAGCAACACTAAAGGTCTCCAAACACTTGTTTTTATTTTGTATTGAACTTATTTCCTAAGAATAAAAGATCTCCATTGGAAGTTCTCACAATCAGCAGATGCATAAGGCAGAACTGGTATGGACAACTGTAGAGAGAATATTTTATGTGTTGTACGGATGCATCACTTGTCAATTAAAAAGCCTATGGCCTATAGGAAAAGGTGGACTAGAAGGTGGACATCTGGGAGGCAGAAAGAATTCTGGGATAAAGCCAGGCAAGGAAGATTCTCCCAGGAAGAGGTGAGGAAACAGACATATGGTACCTGAGCACAAGTAATCAGCCACATGGCAGAATGTAGATTAGAATAAATGGGATGATTTAAGCTATGGTCTAGTCAGAGAAAAGCCTAGCAATATGGCCAAGGTATCTGTAAATATATATTGAGACTGAGCCTTATTTTTGGGAGCATGGGACGGGGAAGAACGGGCTTAACTTGTACAGATAAATCCTTTTCTGTTCATAAACACCGAGGAAATACAAATCTCCAGTCAGACAGGAAATCGTTGGCTATAAGGGAATTAAGTTGAGAGTCATTGGGTTGTAGTACAGCCATGTCCTTTTCTACCCATGACAAAAGAATTTCCCTGAGAGTGGTTTAGTAAGGATGGCTTGGAGTTTATGCATGGCATTGACTTGAGTGGCTATAAAAAGCAACCAGAAACCACCTAGGCTGCAGCTGATTCCAGGCACTCACATTGGTAAACTCTAAGTGCTCTGATTTCGTAGAGCGGTGAATGTCTCAAATCTGTCTGTGCAGGGAACTGTAATATGTTCAATGTAAGACATCAAAAACACTTAAAATAGAAACTGCCAAGTGTACCTGTAGTTTAAAGGTCACATTTATTAGGAGATTAAGAGGTGCATTATCCATGGACTATAAATAGTGCACAGCTGACACTTCAGTCACAGTCAAGCAGAGATGTAGCCAGCTCCAACCTATTTTGTAGACACTCTTGTTCTTTTGTTCCAAGAAAAGTTTGCACCATAAGACTTGGACTTGGGTTTCGGAACCTTCTTCTCTTCCACATCATAGCTCCATCCTAGATGGAAAACAAAACCAAAACAAACCCCACAGGAACAAAATTAATGAGGATGCTTAAGAAACACAGCAAGCAAGCAGAGGCTAACTCGTATAATTTCATGTTCATTTATCAACAGGAATAAATGTCAACACATCTGAAATATAAATTTAGTAATTTGTTTATTCTCAATCCTGTGTGTGAAAGTCCAAACACTGCCTGGAGATGAGTTGTCATATTTCAAAGTGAAGGAGTAACCTATGATTTAATTTTCTTGCTTAGTTACCAATGGTTATGTATTATATAGAATCAGATTTCCATACATTGCTTAATATGTGACATCTTTAACAGTACAAAGAACTCAATAATATAACTCACCTCGCTGCTCAAAGGCCTAGTGTCTGAACATCTGAAATACTAAAGTTTTCCCTATTCTCCACCCCATCATTTCTCTTGAGAGTCCCAAGTTCTGTCCCCTTACTAACTAAAGAATGATCTTCAGCCTTTATTTAATGGTTATGTGATTAGTTTGAATCATAACCAACTACACAAATATTGAGAGCTGACTAGAAGACAGTTGGACACAAACATCTGGTGGGTTCCTGAGAGGTGTACTTAACTCTCAATTTCAGGAGATTTTAAGGCAAACCAAACTGAGAGCCTTTGGTCAATGTGTTCTGAGTTTGTCTCTTTTCTTCAAATGGCCTTTTGTATGTTTTGTAACTTGGGAGACTGACCTTACTTGTAGAGCATTTCTGTTTTGAGTGCCCTTGAGTGGCCTCTAGTGTTTAGGGCACACTCCAATCAACACTCCTCCTCATGTTTCCTTAAGTTAAACAAGTCTTACGACTCTAATTTTTCTTTATGGACTCCACTTTCCCACCATTGTTTTTCAAATAACTCATCTTCATGCATGCTTCTTAATTGTGTAATTTTTTAAAATTTAAATATTTTTACAAGACTTTAAAAAAATTCCTGACAATCAAGTCTATGCCACAGTGCTCACTCGAGCATGTTACAACCATGGAGGAAGAACCAAGAAGTCTTCTAATGTGGATTCTAAGTCTTGTTGTGGCAGTCACTGGTTAGGTCACTCGAGAATTCTGATATTCTTTTGCCAACTGGTAGATGAGAGCATGCTTTCTCATCCCCTCCACCTGCCAAGACAGACTTTCCAGTTTAATAATGATGTCCTGAAAGGAAATGAAGACCTGCAAATACTATGGATTCTAACTGCTTACCTTCTATTAGAACACAAGCACAGCTCTATTATCTGTTCTGGTTATAGACTTTCAAAATGCTGTGAGGGTCAGTGCCATGAGAGAAGAATAGACTATTTAGACACAGAAATGAAAAAACTGGTTTAGTTTTTCTCATGGGAACTCTAAGGTCGATTATATTTGCTATCAATGGTTATAACAATGCAGAAGAGACCTGTAGTTTGGCTATGATCTCTCCAAATGCTCTACCATAGTCACACATGATTATAAGGAGAAACTGTCTCCCCTCACATTTTCCTGTGGAAACCAGCTTTGTCCCTAAAGCTGAACAAACAACTGAACTTGTCTGACAGAGAGCAGCGGGGTTTTAAGATGGCTGATGGCAGTCACAGCAGCCAATGAAAGTAAAGGAAGACTTGTGTAACTTTGGCTGTCCCATCACAGCTGCTCTGTTCTGGGACATTATTAAGGCAGAACTCATAACGAAAACAACCCTTGAGAAGATTTTGAACATGTACTCAATGATGGGTAAATTATATGAATTACACATACTACACACACTTCTGCTTTTTCATTTCTCATCTGAAACTCCTAAAAGAGAAGAATTGTGCATGAAATATAGAGCAACAAAATTTATTAGTAAAATATTCACAACATATAAATTTTTCCTTTTTCAACCTAAAGGTATGGTTTTTTCTTGTTTGTTTTTCTTTTCTTTTTTTTTTAAACCAAATAATCCAAACTGTATCTGAGATGAAACAGTACACTGTCTGTAGACTGCTTATATAAAGCTAAGGTGCATGCTATGGCTATGGTCCCATATGTCGTCTTATTGAGTCATTCAAAATCAGGCCTTGTTTTTTCCAGCTGTGCAACACAAAGATCAAAGCAACTGAGTCCAAGGCATTGCCCAGGGATGGAGTAAGCTCCCGGGTCCGCCATCCCTTCCCACTGTGGAGTAGCCATATGGCACAGATTAGCCACAAATCCACCCACCAGCACCTACATGATGAGAGGAGCTGACTTTGCTGTCTCACACAGTAGAATGCTTTCACAAAAGTATTTTGTAAGAGAAGTACAAATGCAAATGCTTAGTAAGCTTAAAATGTGATCTTTAATGTCTAATAATAAATTTCTTTTTCAAAAAGCAGGCCATCTTACTTTGTAAATCTTTATGCTGTGGCTGGATTGCTCTATTTCCGATGCAATGATGGTCAGTCTTTTCACATATGCACATATACACACAAGCATGCATATACATGTTCACATACACATACACGCATGCCCTTGAAAGCAAGCTAGCTCACAATGGTTGGCTTATTATGCCTTTCATGCGAGATGAAGAAAAGTCTATTGTTTTGATTTACAGAGCCATTTCATTTATGTCTCTGTAACAGACACACAGGCACATTCATTAGTTCTTTTACTGCTTATGGCAAAACTTCCTTCCTTACTCTTGAGGTCCTGGGAAAGGCTCTTCTCCATTGATAGCATAATCCAAAACTCTGACGTTACTTAGTGTGGAAGTGAACAGTTTAATACTTTGTGCTGGAACACGTAAACACCGCAGCATGTGACACAACAGGAAGACCCTGCTCCCACCTCTAGGGATCAGAACAAGCAAGTCTTTGAGACACAAAGGGAGGCACATTGGCAGTTATGGACGATTTCGAGATGCTTCACCAGAGTGTAGTCTGGCATTGCCACACCTCGTGCAAGGCAAGGCAGACACCTAACACTTAAAAAGAGGAAAGGCGGAAAGCTTGCCTGGAAGTTCACTTTAAACAACGCATTTTGAAATGATTTTAACTATCTTAGATATTCTTTTAGGAACCGTTATGGAAGTGACTCAGGCTGTGGATAAACTGGTGACCAATCCTTCCTTGGACTGTCAATAAGCAAACAGAGGCACACACAGCATTTGGAGATTCATTAGAATAACAAACACCCTACACCCACTAGAGCTTGGCACCTTGCAAAACACCATCATCCTCTGATGCAACAGTCAATGGTCTCTTTCAACTAATTTTTCAAACAATATTCTGCCATAGAGATTAGCATTATTTCCAAAACATTAATTGGAAACATTCTATTTGGAATTTGCCATAAAGCAAAGCAAGAAATCAACCAAGTGACTTTTGTGCTTCAAGAGTACAGTTGAAAATCGGTTTAGAAATTTAGAACACATTTCTTTTTAATTCCTTGAGAAGATATATATGCAAATATCTAAAACTCATGACCAGAAATTTTGTGGAAATTAATCTGGGGCAATGGACTATGCAGAGGAATTCCCACAGTCCTACTTAACTCATAAAATACGTGGAACCCCAGCAAACCATGACACAGAAAGAAGCCTACTTTAAGAAAAGTGATTCCAGAGTTCTACAGGCGTCTAAGGAATAATCCCTTGTGACCTGAACCGCCAAAAATCTCTCAAGCAAGGATTAGCAATAAGGAGCTAAATAGAAACCACCACCACCACCACCACCACCCTAGGCAGGCTGTTGGTACCAGTAATACTCACCTGTGGATCCACTGACTTACAAATTCATTTGTGGCCTCTAAGTCTATGCATCCATCCTCATGCGATCACTTATAATGTACACAGAGGGAAGCAGACATTGAGTCTCCTCGTGACTGAGGTCAAGCGACGCACCCTCCCTGTCTTCTTGGTTCAGCCCTCAAACTCCAGACAAGAGTCCTCTTCAAGGACTATTTACAGCCACAAGTCTTATTTCTTGTGAGTGGTTTCACTGACTAAAATACTTCCTGGGCATGGTGCTAGAAGACTATGATGTGACAAGATGTGTGCTAGATAAGCTTTGTTCAGGTATGAGTTGGCATGTTTATAAGACCACTGTAGATGAATCAATACATTATTAAATAAAGTGTATTTAGAAGGAGTTACAAACAGATTAGTGTTATCAATTGATGAAAGGATCTGACCAGAGGCTTGAATGAACTCGCCTCCTTTTTCCTAGAACAAGTATTCAGTGTTTGCTACTTCAGAGTTCTGCTGTCAGAGAACATGACTATTACCCATAAAGTGGATGGCCACAGTGACAGGCACATAATTCTGTCCTATCCCCCACCGACTCACCTTCTTCTAGAGATAACAATTTTGTCTCTATTTGAAATTTATCTCAATGTCTCTTTACCCCACGTAAGTTCATGATGTCTTTATTAGGACTAAAAAACAAAACCAAGCACCCCCAAAGGGCAAATCCACTGACATGGTCCAAAACGACAACCTTGGCTCAGCTCATATGGGGCTGTAGGACTGCAAGTGCATACTCTGAGCACTCCTCAGGACTCTGGGGTGGGGTGGGGGTGGGGTGGGGGTTGTTTCTGTCAGGAAGAGACACTTCCCTATCCCCCTCCTGTAACTGAAGAGACATCTGGTTCTCTAATGAGTTTCCCTATGGTGCATACCAAAGGCAATGCTAGCCTCGGAACCCCTCAGATCCCTTTTCACGTGTTCTTGTTATGCATATCAAAGCACATGCTAGCCTCCTGGCCCTTCTTGCTGTCCCCCACCCTCCACCCCCAGGCTGTTCCAGATTACAGCTCACTTCTCACTCTATAATATATAAGGTCCCCCCACTTATTCTTTCTTATTATTCTCTGCTATTCTTCTCACAGAAAACCCTGGACATGACCAGTCTGTATTTTCTTACTGATGTGGACACTTACAGGTGCCCCTGGATATGTTCTCTCTCTTATCCACAATAAAAACCTTTCTCCTGACCATGAAGTAGCCATTTTGGCAGTGTCTTTACTGTGCCCCTGCTTAGACTCTTGACTTGTTTTCTGTGCTGAGTATAATATCTGCCTGGCTTCTTTGTATCCCATGTAAAATAAATTCTTTAATATATGTGTTCATTTTAGTTAAAAGCCAAATACGAGAGAGCCAGGGAATACAGAGTAAGTCTATTAAAAATTCAAGTTCCAGTTTGCTAACTGTTAAGTTTTACAGTAAGAGAACAAAGTTTTAAATTGAGTCCCTTTTAAAATACATAGGTGGGAACATTAGGTAGGCAGGTAAAAACAAGGGTTCTCCTTAGTTACTTAGACCTCAGATGCTGACTGTTTTCTGCTAATGTATTAAAAGGTTAAGTCATAAGGTGGACAAGTATTGTTAAGGAAACCCTGAGGGCTGGAATTAGGCCCCGAGCCATGGGCTCTGAGCCACAGGCTCTGCTCTTCACCCCATCACTGATACTTTTATGGTCTCTTCCATTCACACTATACACAGCAGACAGAAAGAAAGGCTTTTCTGCACCAGAGACATGCTAGTGGAGCTGGTCATGTAGAATTTATAACCTCTGTTCTAAATTTTCAGAGATAAATTCATAAACATTAAATTGTGAAGCTTTATTAGCTGATATGAATGAGCTATCTTCATTTATTAGGATCATCAAATAGGCAAGTCTAAGAGCAAGTCACAACATTTGTGGCAAACTTAAAATTAGAAACGTGGAGTTCTTGAGCACAGGCACACACTTCTGTGGTAGGGATGTATGCCTATCTGTAGTTGGCGAATCTGCTGGATGTCTTATGAAGACTTCTAGTCTATTTGAATGTGTTCTTTCTCAAGATACACAAATTAACCAATCAAATAAACCAGCATTACTTCAAATTAATGTTTACAGTTATGAGAATGTGAAAGCGTCTTTTAACTGGGATGATTATTCCCTCCAGTCACTTTATTTAAAAAGTAGTTATCCAAAATTATTATTAAAACCTTAAGTGGCAGGCTTGCCACCAAGCCTATTGACCTGAGTACTTGAGATGATCCCTGAAATACTCATGTCGGAAGGAGCAAACCAATTCTTTCAAGTTATTCTCTGACCTACACACACACACACACACACACACACACACACACACACACACACACACACAAAGGCCTTCAAGCTGAAATGACATTAATGAATATCTAGATTTTTACTAAGTGAGGTGGTTTACTGAGCTATTAATTATGACAAGGTTGAGAGAACATTAATCCAAATATGACATTTGAGTATTTAATAATGAAAGAGCAATAGCAGAAAGGCTAGTCTGATTTCTGGCTCTTGTCTTCTGAAGCTATAAAGAACTGTCTATCCTCCTTTTAAAATAGAATACAAGACCCCCATGGGTCCTACATCCAGAAAAAAAGAAATGCCATTGAGTAGCAGATGGAACAAACTGAACCGACAGACCTAGAGAATTCCTAAGTCACACCATTCTCTGTCCAATCATGGCTCAGTACAAATATGTATCATTTCATCAAATTTAGCCCTTTTGGGGTGGGATAGAGTCACATCTATCCCAGGATGCTGTTAAATTCATCACATAACAGGATGATCATGAGCTTTTGATCCTCCTGCCTCAACCTCCCAAGTGCTGGGAACACAGGGGCGAGCCACCACATTCAGTTCACAACTGCCTACTTGTTCCTTTGTGACTTTATAATCAAAGCAACTCTAGTGAAAAGATAATTGATGCAATAATGAGAAAGGTTAAACATTTTTATGTAAACAATGAAAAAGCTTTGTGAGCAACATGATAGGGTGTGACTTATTTATCAAGAGGAAAGAGAATATGTCATGAAGTAAAGACTTAAATACAGAAATCTGGCTTCCTTGGGTTATGGCATATGAAAACATTAAGTCTGAGGAAAAAAAACTATAAAACATGTAGAAATCTTAGCAAAGTTTGCTTCATGTTTCTGGGCTCAAGTCCTAAGTTACTGCTTTCATGTACAATATACAGGCTATCTTTCTAGTACCCGACTTCCTTCCGTGGCAAACATTCTGGTTTATCACAATGACTTGAAAAGCTTTTTGCTGACTTCAAGTTCTTGGTCACTAGTGCAAGAGTTGAGGATTTACAGCTCTGCTAGCCTCTCCACTAATTTTTTATGTACTTTGACTTTGAAATGAGCAGCCAATTTTAACTCTTTAGGCAACTATGATCGTATTCCAAGCTTTCCTGTTGCTTGGGTTATCACTTTTTTGGTGCAAACCCAGGGTTTTTCTATGCTTGGGTATGTGCTGCTACAGCTAAGCTACAATTCTTGACCTTCAACTTTTATTTTTGCCATTCCAAAATGAAATCCTAAACAAAACCAAAGCAAACACACAACTCTCCGGCTCCACAGGTGAGCTCATTTAAAATCAGAATCTTTCCCAACAAAAAGGGAAGTCTGAAATACCTTCATTCATTTGGCATGTAACTCCTGAAAAGCTGCTTTGGAAGAGATGTTAAGTCAAGAGCTGCTTAGCCACTCTGATTTAAATTGATGGATAAAAAGGTTATCAAAACAAGCAAGTCTGTTGTATTCCAGTCTAGGAGTAATGATTGGGTTCATTTTCTCTGCCAATGAAGAATTAAAAGGTAGAAAAATCTCAAGCACAACAGGTAACAGGAAAGAAATCTTAGACAGGAGCAGACAGAATCAGCAAGTGAAGACAGGTATTTATGGGGTGAGGACATGCAAGCTCGCTCGCAGCAGACTCTCCCAAATGTGGGGGCTTGGGTGGTGGGTTTGGGAAGCCAAAAATCAAATCTCTTTTCCAGGGCTGGGGTTTTAAATATCTGAAGAGGTTTTCTCCCCTCCCCTAAGCTAGGGTTGGCTGGTTTGAAGACAGACAGATTTGTTGATTGGCCCACAACTGTTGTATAACTTGTCCTGATCTGACCTCTAACTTGTTGGGCCGGTCCACTATCAGGATCTGCTGGCAGGAGAGATGCGGAAAAACCTCCAAGGCCTTTGCTTTAAGATTCTAGGCTTTTGTTAGGTTAGGAGGATGAGGAAGAAGCCAGCCATCTTGGAAGTTCACTATCTTTTCTACCTGAGCGTGGCTCCTCTCCTTATCTGCTTGCCTCCCAGGGGCTGTCTTCTTCCTATCCCTCAACTGCATAAAACATTAAGTCCCTGGGGATTTGTTAAGGGCCACCAGCTCCATTTCTGTCTATCAAAGTCTGTGTTCTGCTTTGCTTAACAGCAGAAAACTTAAAAAAAAAATTCACTTCTTAGTTTAGATTTCACTATCTTCTAGGTCAACCAACATTACTTTGGAAACCTACAGTCATTTCTCTGACACCAAACTTGCTGCATTCCTTCACGTGCTGTCCTTCTGTAACCGCAGTGCTTCTGATACCCTTGTCTCTACCCAGAGGTTCCTGGAGCAGGGAGACCCTGCCCTGTAGTGCAGGGCTTGAACTGAAGGAAAGGCGCTCACAGACCATATCCTTCCACCTGCTCCCCTCCCTGCCCCAAAAGGCAGGACACAGAGCCCAGTTGTTGGTCATAGTGTTGCACACATGTAATTCAAGCACATACATGCCTGAGACAGGAGGATCACTGTGAGCTCTATTAAAACCCAGGCTATAAAAAAAAGTTTTAAGCCATCCCGTGCTACATAAAACCCCATCTCAAACAAAAACAAAACAAAGAATAAAACAAAAGAAAAACCTGTAACAGTTTTCCCCCTTAAGTGTAATCTGCTTTGACTTTTGACTTCCTTCTGTTGGGTGAACAAAAGCTCACATAATCGCTTCTCTAATGAAAATATTCTGTGGAGCACCCTGAACCCCTGGCACCCACACTGCACTCAGTAGAAAGGTCTCTCTTAATTCCCTCTGTTTCTTCCTGCTTCCATCTCCATCTTCAAAGGTAGGTTTTCTCCACCTACAGACCCACCATGAACACAAAGCATTTCACAGCTTGTTTGGTTCTCTTATTCCAGAGGAAAACCTTCCTTCATTTTGAGAATTTCAAAGACTTTTACAGCTAACAACAATGGGGAAAACACAGGGGGGTAAAATGCCATACCAGAGAAAAGTCACAAAGTTCCAAATCAGATCAAACGAGAGAAAAGCCAATTCTGGTTTTGATTAGCATGTAAATGGTAGTAGATTTTAGGCCAGAGCCATCCGGGTTTTCCACAGCTGTCTCCCACTTCCTCGCTCCATGAGGTAGCTTCCTCCTCCAGCCTAGCTTTCACTGAGCACAAGGATGGGTGAGGAAGGCTGGTCTTTGCAGCCCACTAAGAGCTGAAGGAAGGTTTATCTGCATTTCAGAGGAGGCCCCAGCCTCTTCCCAACTTGTAGAGTTCCTTTGGGACACACGCAGAGCTAGAGGTATATAGGAGGTGGCAGTAAAGCCAAAAGACAATGGGGGGGGGGGATCTTTGTATTTTCTCCACTTTGACTGTAAATTTTGGGATTAGGAGAGCTGGAGGTGTGAAGGATGAGCAGTGGGCAGAGGGGGCTGAGAAAGTGCCATTCAGCCCTCACTTCTCAACCATCCAAATGTAGGAGCCAGCCTTCCAGTACAAGTGAGGCCCGGCAGGAGAGAGAGGTGACACCTGAGGAGTTAGCAACTGGATGGAGGATGGAAACTTCTTTTAGTGTCAGGAGAGAGCATTCTGAGGGAAATACAAAGACCTGAATACTACTTTTGTTTGGTTAAATTAATATAGGCAATTTCTCCTTGTTTCTCATATACATTCTAAAATATAGGCTGGTGAAAGATTTAGAATATAGATACAATATATATCCTATGTACTGCTAATGACTGCTATCCAGTGGAAATGTGTAAAACATATTTCATTTTTTAGTAGTCATACTAAATAAATGAATGAAAAATTAGTTTGAATCATCTACTTAGCCCGAAGGATTTAAAATATTAATACATAATAAAAACTTATTAATAATCTTTCAGATTAAATATCTGAAATCTTGAGAGTATTTTAAATTAATAGCACAGCTTAATTCTAAGCAGGATATTGAGAGTGGTGTTCACTTCCATATGTTCAGTATGGATCTAGAATAATTTTCAAGTCCTACCACTGTGTCA
The DNA here is from genome assembly GCF_000001635.26 of Mus musculus. Lineage (NCBI taxonomy): Eukaryota > Metazoa > Chordata > Mammalia > Rodentia > Muridae > Mus > Mus musculus. The sequence continues at coordinate 114,298,914 of NC_000079.6, forward strand.
CAAACAGTCCTGTACTTACACTTCAAAGACATGGGCTCCACAGACTAGGGATGCCATGACAGACCTCAGGTTTTCTCCTAAACTTCTTTACATTTCAAAACACAAAAACAAGGCTTTAGAACAAGGATCACATACAGTTTGGAAACAATGCCAATATTATGAAAGGATTTTTAAGAATGCTGTAATATATTTCAACCTTGAAGTATACTGCAGAAAACTCCAGGATCTAGACTTCAAGGAGATTGGCCTTAAAACTTCAGGATCAACTCCACATTTCTTTTCGACAGAAAAGCATTTGCAGTCTGTAGGGAACTTTACAAACACTGAAATGTATGTGCTGCGGCTCTGAAAGAGCTATCTTCAGACTGGTGCTTCAGTCTGCCAAGTCCTTAAGCCAAAGGAGCATCGTAGAGCCAAGGCCTCTCTGGCCTCCTCCCACCTTCCTGTTTCTGGCCCTTCCTTCCCCAAGGGAGCTTTTTCTGATTCTCTGTATCTGATAGTTATGGTGTGAACTTACTTGTCCCCCAAAGGCTCCAGTGAAGGCCTGGTCACAGAGGGGCGGCACCACTGGGAGGAGCAGGGTCTAATGGAGGAAGCTGTGTGGCTGGTAGCTTCCTTCTCTGCTCTCTGCTTGAGGCACTGCCAGGTCAAGTCAAGAGCTGCCTCCACAAAGCTCTCTCCTGACAAGATGCTCTTCCCCAAAGCAAGGGGTCCATGCAACTGCAGACTGGATCTTCTCAAACAAGAAGCCAAAGTAAAACCTATTCTACTGTTGATGGGAACAGGGCACAGAAACTCACTAGGCAGTTCAAGGTGAAAAGACCACAAAGAAAAGTGTCCAGTTTCTTTCTTGGCTAAATGTTTGAAATGTCCTTGAGTGTGTGGGCAGTCTAGTCCTTGCCATAGGCTGGAAGATGCCAGGAGTGGGGTCTGGTATTTCCAGAGTATCCCATTCCTGGAAACCATCCTGAAGACACGGCAGAAACTCTATGACCTCAGCACCTGGAAGGACCTGGACTCATCATCTCATGTACCTCCCCCCAGCCTGCAAACACACACACACCATTGTAAAGCCTTATTAACTTCAAGGCAGTGAAGCTCTGGTCTTAAGCTCCCCACCTATAAATCTATACTATACTTGTTAAACTCACCTTCAGTGGTCCCAAAGTTCATTCTTTAAATTTATAAGATTAAAGCCACTGGCTTGGGGCAGTTTTGGTAGTGGGTGGTGGACAAGTTCCTAGACCTTGGCTCCCTATGAAAGGCTCCATCATTTTTAAATATACTCCAAATATTTTTGTGCCCACTTTTCTTTCTTTCCTCCTTTCTTTCTCCCTTTCTCTTTGTTCCCTCCCTCTCTCTGTCTGTCTATCTCTTTCATTACCTCTGTGTGTGTGTGTGTGTGTGTGTGTGTGTGTTTGAGAGATGGTTTCTACACAGCCCTGGCTGTCCTGGAACTCACTATGTAGACCAGACTGTCTTCAAACTCACAGAGATCTGCCTGCCTCTGCCTCCCAACGGTAGGGACTAAAGGCATGCATCACCACTGCCTGGCCCTGTATCACTTTTAATTTGGTTAAGTTAGGTATTTTGGAATAGCAACAAAAAGCTACCCAAAAGACCAGGTGCTCATAAAATAGAATGCAGCTGTCAAACAACTTTTCATCAAAGGAGAAGGCGGTTAGAGATCAGCTGCTCACTTTGCTCAGAGTGGCCCTGGCAGGTTAGCATTAATTGTTCTAAAGGATGCTACCTGAAAGCTTACAACAATCTGGACCAGTGAGATGGCTCAGCAGGTAAGGATGCTTGCCAAAAAGTATGCCAACGCTAGTGCCATCTCCAGCATCTACACAGTGGAAGGAGAAAACTGACCCCATGCTGTCCTCTCACCTCCATACCCAACATCAGCATATCACACGTATGCACACAAAGACGGGTTAACACTCTGAGTAAGATAGTCTTTGTTCACCATGAATTTCCTCCCCTCATGTTTATATAAGCTGTCCCTAGCTCCAAGCCCAAACTTTTGCTCCTTTATACATCTTACAAAATGAAATCTTCTAACTTTCCTTTCGTTAGTCTCATATTTATTTTTCCAATTACTCACTTTAAGAGGAAGAGAAATCCCCTTTACTTGTAATTAAGAAACTGAGCTGGAGAGATGGCTCAGTGAGTAAAGTTGCTCTTCTAAAGGACCCAGGTACAACTACCATGCCCCACATGGTGGCTCATAACCATCTTTATTAACCCTGGTAGCAGGACCTCCAAGAGCACATGACACATACTTGGTGCACATACATGTAGACAAAGCATCCTTACACATTTAATAAATAATTTAAGAACATAAGAAATTGGTAGTCACCTTTCTATAGTTTCTTTTCCTTTAAATTTCTAATCTGAAAAATTTAACAGTTCTATTGTAAGACACAAGCAACAGCAAATTAAAATGACATAGAAAAGTTTAAATGATATGGAAAATAATTTACAAATTAACATGTTTTCTGGAAAGTAAGTGAATTGGAAGATAATTCACTAATAATATCAATTTAAATCCACCAATTATGTATTGAACACATTAAAGATAAAGATGAATAAAATTTTGTTTTTTTTCTGGTAGGTGCTTAGAACTTAACATCAGAACTACTACATCTTACATAATGACTTAACCCTAGAGCATGGCAGGAGCTATAAAGGGCAAAGTCATTGTAAGAGGTCAAAGGACATGGCAGTAACCAACAGTTGTCTAATTGGACTTCAGGCCTACTCAATAAGAGGGAAATCATGTTTGGTGCTCCAAACCTAGTCAACTACTCAAGGCTAGTGAAGTCAATGGATCTTGGAGAAGGCCTAAAACTAACACTTTACTAAACTAGCACAGTCTCTAACTACACTCTCAAGATTGATCCTATCCTCGCAGACCAGTGTAGTTCTCATCCCGCAGTACGGGAACATCTCTTTGTGATAGGTGGAGACCATTATAGAAAACCACAACTCATCAAAATGCAGAGAACAAATGGTGCCTAGTCCCATCTCATCCTACAATACAAGGTCCGCATCTAGTTTCCAGGAAAGAGGCCACAGAAAAGCTTTCAGAGTCAGAGAAGCAGGATGCCTGTAGTGTAATTGTATCTCCTAATGTATTTCGAGGGAAGCCATACCTATGAAATCTCAAGGAAAACGAGGAGAATGAATGATCCCGAAAAACATTGACACGAAAGGGGGAAATCTTACCGAGCCCTAGCCTAAGATAACGAACTCTAGGCAACTAAGGGATGTTGAGAGCAGGAGAGTCTTCCACAGGGAAGAGTTCCCTAATTAGTTATTCAATACCAAGGGTCAGCTCTGAAAGCATTGACATACAAGAAACATTATGAGGACTTGCATGTATGCATATTTACATATATAAATACAATTGTTAGAGAAAAAGAGGAGAGGCCATGTATTTGACAGAGGGAGAAGAAGGTATACACAAGAGGATTGAAGGAAGGAAAATAGAAAATAGTGCAATTATCTTTTAATTTCCAAAACAAAGAAACAAAAAAACCTTCTAAAAGTTAGAAGGAAAAGAGCTTTCCCAGTGGGAGTGGGAAATGGACCAAAAGAAGACAGGGAAAAGATCAGGTCTGGAGCAGAGCCCAGTGAGTGGTGAGTGATGTCCCTGAGTGTCTGGAGCAGAGCGCAGTGAATGGCGCCCCTGAGCGTAATCCTCTACACCCAAAACTCCGTAACTAACTAGAGGTCAGTTAGCACTGTCTGCCATGGGCAAGGAGTAAACTAACTAGAGGTCAGTTAGCACTGTCTGCCATGGGCAAGGAGTAAACTAACTAGAGGTCAGTTAGCACTGTCTACCATGGGCAAGGAGTAAACTAACTAGAGGTCAGCTAGCACTGTCTGCCATGGGCGAGGAGTAATTGTTTTTAGGCCTTCAGGTGCAGATGGTCACTAGTGCAACAACTCAATCGACTAGATGAGCCAGCACGGCCTGTCTATAAACGAGTGTGACTTGATTTCACTTTTACTTACTTTATGTATGTGTGTGTGTGTGTGTGTGTGTGTGTGTGTGTGTCAGAAGACGACCTGGGGAAGTGAGTGCTTTCCTTCTGCTATGCCATCCAGGGACTAACTCAGGTTATCAGTGCTTTCCTTGGCTGAGCCACCTCACTAGCCCATGATGTTTTAAATAAATAAAATTTGTTCAAGTTGTTAATACATGACCTTGCTACTTAATGTTATTTAATGTTATATAATGTTATGTTATTTAATGCCTCTACACCTTAGTTTCCTTGAGTGGTAAATACGGATAATGACTGTTCACACTTCCTGGGTTTTAGTTATTTGTTATGAGGACATTTGTTGCCTAAGCGCTCCAAAAAAACAAAAAGAAAAGTAAGCACGTCGGAGAGTTTTACTCCTCACTGAACTAACTCTGTACACATAGCTTATGCAAGGAAATGACGATCAGGACTTTCCTTTTTAAAAATCAACATTTAGATATTGGGGAAATGGAAAAACTAAAAAAAAAAATACATTGTTTGCAGACTATTCTGAGTATATAAATTATCTTTTTGTTTTGTGACAGTTTTACCTTGGCCTCTGACTTTTGGCACTACTTAAAAGTACACATATACGGAGAGCCATTGAGTTTCCTTTACCAACACAAACACATTTCCCTGCAGAGAAAACAATGAGGTCATGGGGTGGTCCCACCCAACCTACCTTCTCATTCAAAGATGAAAAACAATGTGTACTAAAGACCAAGGATAGCGGTACATTATTGTCTAAGCTAACCTGGGTGGCAAGGCAATGTTGAAGGACTTGCTAGTTGCTAACCTCTTAATCTAGCAGTTTTTATGCAACAATGCTTTGGGACTTTTCCTTCCTTCCTTCCTTCCTTCCTTCCTTCCTTCCTTCCTTCCTTCCTTCCTTCCTTCCTTCCTTTTTTCTCCCCTCCCCTCCCTTCCCCTCCCCTCTCCTCTCCTCCCCCCACCCTCTGTCTGTCTGTCTGTCTGTCTGTTTGTTTTGAGATAGGGCCTCATATAGCTGAAGATACCCTTGAACTTCTAATCTTCCTGCCCCAAGCCTCCCATGAACAGGGATCAAACGTATATGACAGCCCATCTGCTTGAAGCATTTCCATGTTCTACTTCTGGTAATTTAGATATTGGCTCACCTAACTTTTCATTACATTAGCTCCCAATAAAATGATGTTAGATATGGGGGAAAGGAAGGCTTAAAAATTTATACGTCCCTTACAATAGTTTAAAAGAAGTAAATCATAATGGAGAAGGCTGCTGGGGAGTCTGAGGAAGATCTTTCAAGCTATGAGGATTCTGTAGCCCTCCAAGCCATTTCTTTAGACCCTGTATGGTGGTTTGAATAAAAATGGCCGCCATAGGCTCATATAGTCCAATGCTTAGTCAGAGAAACCGGTATCAGGATTAGGAGGTATGGCCTTCTTGGAGGAAGTGCGTCACTGGGGTGGGACTTTGTGAGGTTTCCAAAGCACAGCTCAGGCAGTCTCTCTCTGCCTGCAGATCAGGATGTAACTCTCTCTAAGGTACTCCTCCAACACCACCTGTTGCCATGCTCCTGCCAGATGGTAATAGACTGAACCTCTGAAACTGTAAGAACCCACTTATATGCTTTCTTTGATAAATGTTGCATTGAACAGCAACTGTGAAGGTGTCCTCCACAGCAGTAGAGCAGTGGCTAAAATACTTTGCTTCTAGTATATCTAAAGAAGTAGGACCTACCTACGTAAAAGTTACAGAAAGCTAGGTATTAAAGAACCACAGCAGATCACAGTACCCCATGAACATGAAGCATGACGTCACTCTCAAATTCGGTGTAGCTTTCAATTCTTGAGACTAAAGAGTCCTTACTTCCAGGGTACAGGGTATAAGTGTGTATGCGTCAGGCTTTGTGAAGGTGCTGCGAGAAGCAGTGACTCAGCTCTGCTACAGACTAAGGGTGTCAATCCGCCCTCAGTGGGGTTTTCTAAGTTCCCGCCTGCTGAGTTTTCTCAAGTTACACTTCCTACTGACTTTGACTAACCAGCTTTCTTTCCTGGGGAGGTAAATCAAATTAGAAAATCAACTGATTTCAACAGCAGCAGTGTCTACTTCACGCCTGCAATTCACATAGCAACTGTAGTCATATATGCCTTGTGACCACTTAGAGAAAGATTAGCCAGGGGTTTAACAGTTTAGTTAGATTTCCTGTTATTGAACTCATGATACAAACCCCAGATGAGTAATTTGCAAGGTGTGAGACATGAAGTACAGAAGGCTGAAAGGCTGAAAAACATTAATAGAACTGCTTAATTAAAATGTAGGAATATTTTACAATGCTATCTTGAATTAAAGTAGTAATATGGCTATGCAGTCAACAATTTCATATGTAAGGAATTTAGAACTTGGCCAAAAAGTGTCCAACGAAAGTACACTTAAAGCTTTTGAAGAAAAGCCTTTGGTCTATTACTAACAAGATATATTTATGTACTTTCATGCATGCTGTGTCAGATCCAATTTAATCACTTCGCTTTTTATTAACTCATTTAATCCGCACAGCAGCTCTCATTTTACATATGGACACAGAAATATCATACAAAGTCACGGTGACCAGCCATGGTTTCAAATACCGTTGGTCTGGCTTTAAACCCAGGGTATGCACGGCATACGCTCTGCTATTAGCCTGTTCACCCCCAGAACCGACTTTAGATCATGGGCTCTGTGGAACTGAATGAGGAAGTACAACAAATATTCTAGAAGGCATCTAAGGTGCTTTCACATTCTTACATCAAATGGAGCAGATAACATTAATTTCTCACATATACTACCTTACACTAACAATGTAGTTAAGGTATTATTTCATTCCTAGATAACATACAATGAAACCTAGCTGTATTAAACTTTCTGTATTAAACTTAGGAGATTCCACGACACACTGTCAAGCTATTTCCTTAAATTTAACTGTCCCATCTGTGGAGGGAGAAGCAGCTCAGGAAACTGAGGAAACGTAGCAAGCCCAGACAATTGTAAGATTCCCAGGCTCCTCATTGAGGTTGTATAAGTAGTGAACAGTTACTGGGGAAAGGAGACTGTTTAGTGGGGCTGCCTACAAAGTGAGCAGTCAGCATCAAGGAGATAGCTTTTGTGGGACATCCCCCGGGATGGTTGGCTGTTTAATAATAGCTAACTTGGAGCTATCACTGGTCCACAAGGTAGACTCGGGTACAACAGCTTCTTTGGTCTGCTGTTGGCTGGTGCCTTATCTGGGAGATACCCACTGGCTTACACATCTCCCAGGAAAAGTCACACAAACACATGTATTGTCAAACACAATTATTTGGGTAAAACTACACAGTAGTATATTTTAAGTACAAGAGACACAAACTGCAAAGATGCAAAGAAGCAAGTGAGATCAGAGACAATCACTACCAATTACCAATATTTCAGGTAAACACTGGATAGTCTCATTTCATACATACTATTTTAAAATTTTATGTGAATTGCCTGCATACATAGATATATAAATATATCTGGATACCACATGTATAAGTTACAGACAGCTGTGAGCTACCATGTCTATGCTAGGAACTGAACCTAGGTTCTCTGGAAGAGCAGACGGCATTCCTAACAACTAAGCCCTGATAAGTACTCTTAACTGTGAAAATGAAATTAAACACATAATTTCAAAAATGGATATAGACTGCTCTGGCCCCAATGCCTCCTTTCCACTACAGTGTATTAGCTTAATAGCAGGAAATTATTTTTAAAGAACTTTAAAATTTTGTTTATAGCAAGATCACCATAAACTACTTTTGGAAAAGCTTCTACATGTTCCTATGCTGCATAAATGTAACATACAACTGGAATCATGTTTGGTATCAGACCTGTCACGTCTGCTAAAGGAGCAAATGTGGACATTTAAGCTTAAAGGAAAGTTTAGGATGAGTATGATAATAACTACCTTCAAGTAATTAATAGGCTATTAGGTAGAATAATGGGCATTAGATTTTTAGATCAAAAGAAGAAAGAACTTTACAGTGAAATGTTAAAACTGAAACAGACCACCTCATCATATATGCAATTAGATTTTAAGTGACTAAGTATTAGGAATTTTTGCAGAAAGATTCAGAAACAAGGTATGTGTGAGCCTCTGTCTCTATTTCAAGTTTGGTCTTGGATGTAACATTGGTCATTCCATTTTATAGTTTGTGATCAGGACAGGGAGAAACTTTGATGTGGAGAAAAACAAACAAGCCTAAAAACTACTGTGTTAGATACATAAAGATTTTTTTCAGGTCAAATTCCATATTTAACCGTTTAAAAATGTTTTCTTTACGTGTATTTACTGTGCGTTCACATGTACACTGCAGCACTCAGGCAGAGGTCAAAGGACAACGTGTGGGTGTTAGTTCTTTCTATCAAACAAACGGGATTGGTGTAGCCATCTAAGTATCTGTCCAAATTTCATATTTTTAAGTAATTTTCAGGTTAAGAATACAAAATCTTGGCTGGGCGGTGGTGGCGCACGCCTTTAATCCCCGAAATCAGGAGGCAGAGGCAGGTGGATTTCTGAGTTCAAGGACAGCCTGGTCTACAGAGTGAGTTCCAGGACAGCCAGGGCTACACAAAGAAAGACCCTGTCTCGAAAAACAAACAAACAAACAAAAAAACAAAAAACAAACAACAACAACAACAACAACAAAAAACCCAACCAAACCAAAAAAACAAAACAAAACAAAACAAAAAAAACCCCAAAATCTTATCTTGATGTAGGAAGAAGGAAGGGAGGGAGGGACAGAGGGAGGAAGGGGAGAAGGGAAGGAAGAAATGAAGGAAGAGAATGAGGGAGGCAAAGAGGGAGGGAGGAGGGGCAGGCAGGTGGCTGAGTCATACCGTTTTTTTCTGCAAAGGCAATTGCATCTTCTTTGGCACTGAAGGTCAGAACCATGTTGGAGAGGGGGTCAGCGCTAGAAGAAAGAATTCCCATGATTTAATATGAAGAAAATCAATGTCTTAAATACATTGCTTAGAAAAGACGGTTGCTATACTATCAAGCAAATTATAACAGAATTATTTTATCTGTAATAATCTCTGAAAAGAAATGACAAGATAAAGCTCTGAATTACAAAACTCCAGAAGAGTCCCAAAGTGACTTTTCAATGCCAGGGAATTACTGAGCAGTAGAACCGCCAGTGCGGACGCCAGTTTATAATCAGTTCACTTAAGGCTTTCAACTTTATGATGGTGATGGAGCAATGTGCACTCAAAACAGTTTTTCTCTTAAAAACATCTTAATGTGTGTATATGTCTTTGTGTTGTGTGTGTATATATGTGTGTTTTGTGTGTATATGTGTTTATGTGTGTATATTTGTGTGTGTGTGTGTATACATGTACACACACGCCCTAGTACACACGTGGAGGTCACAGGACAACTTGCAGGAGTTGATTTTTATCCACTAAGCCAGCTCACCGGTCCAAGAAAATGATTTTCTTTCTTTCTCTTGTTCACTCATTTGTTTGTTTTTCGAGCCAGGCTTTCTCTGTGTAGCCCTGGCTAGCCCTGGCTAGCCTGGGACTCATAAGCTTCTGCCTGGGCTTGCTTCTCCCTTGCAGGTGGTGGGATTAGCGGTGTGAGCTCCCACTATCTAGCTGGTTTTCAAATGTAACTGTTCACGGGAATGCTGAGCAGGTGCAGTGAAGCAGTGAGCAGTGTTGGGCCACAGTGGTAAACATCCGTGTTGCTAAATTACCAGGTTCTACAGGTTAGCTGGAGGAAACACATTTTTCACTTGTGACACACTCTATGTACAATGGGTTGCATGGGATGTTAAACCATTGCAGTTAAGAAGCTTCCATATTCTGAATCCTCAAAAAGAGAGCGCCTACTCTCAAATCTCTAAACAGTGGGGTTTTTAAAGGTAGAGGTCCACTTCAAACAAAAACAAACATTTGAAGACCTGACATCCAACTGGGCTCTTCAATTTAGAATGGTATTGTTAGTTTATAAATCCATACAGACTTTTTACAATGTCTCAGTTTCCAAGATGTTGCTGTTATTATTATGTTTATAGAAGTATAACCATGTGGTCAGAGATATGCAAGTAAAGGGCTAGGGACACAGCTTAGCTGGTGAAGTTCTTGCCTAGATGTCTCCTATGTTAATCCCCAGGACTGAATACAAACCACATATGGGAAGCATGCACCTGTAGTTTCAGCACGTTGGTGTGGAGGAAGGAGGTTTGAAAAGTTAAAGTCTTGCCTCACTACATAGAGAACTTAATGTCAGTCTGCACTACATGCTACTCAATCTTGAGAAGAAGAAAAAAGGAAGAAATATTCTGAGTAAACTGGACATCAGCAAGATCTGAAATATAAACCAAACACTGAAGGCGCTCTCACTGATCTGCAGTCTCCCAAACTGCTGATGAAGTTCTGGGTGGGCGTCACTGTGCCACTTTTCTGGGATTCCATTATGATCCCTAGAATTATATACATTCCTGTCATAAATTCCCCTTGTAAGGAAAGAAAAATCTTATATTGGCTGGCTACATTACTACCAAAAACAAATGATCATTTTGTCCTGATGTTCCTTTTCAAAGTGCATATAATTTCTCAGCTGGTAGTTTAATAAACTATCCTCAGAGGTGCTAATATAAACATGACTGAGTGATCTGATGTCTCAACAAGCACGATGGCTTAGTTCAGAATGAGAATAAAAAAAAAAAAAAGGAAGAAGAACAACAACTCCATTTCCTGTAAGGATGACAGATTTTCATTGTTTTAGCTTTATGGAGAAATACGTGGAAGTTATGTGGTAAAACGTTCTCTCAGCTTGGTGTGCCAGGCTCCTTCTCCTTCATCTATAGTTATAGTTCTTTCTAGGTTATATTGCTACCAGATCTTAACCTTTCTGTCTTTTTTAAGTTCCAACACATCCTTAGCATGTTACCAGACTTATCTTCCTATCACTTATGTCCAAAACTCAGTGCCAGTTCTAACACCTCAAACCATCTCTCCTGTCTACACAGTGGTTCCCACCTCCTCACCATTTAAGTTCTTGTGAGGCATCATCAGAACTGTTTTTCAGACTTCTTAATTATTGCCTTAGAAGTAACTAGTCAAATCAGACTTGTTTCTATGAACAGGTAAGCTGTATGAAATTCCTTATCAGTTTGATTGTTCCTTCTATGGAGTCCTCCGTTAGCATCTGTATATGTGGGCGGCCACCCCAACCACATCCCACGGCTCACTTTGAATACCAATCTTTCCCATAAGCTCCCATGCCCTACCCTCTCCAGCTGTATGCCTTCCAATCTTTATACTTCTACTTCTACTTTTCTACTGTTGCCTCAATTCTCAGCTGGCAAGGTTCCAAGTTAGTGATGATAAAGAAACTCCTTTCTAAGAAATCTACCTGACTAACAAATGCATGCAGAGCAAAACAGAGAAAATGAATGAGAGAAAGACCAAAAGCAGCCATAACTAGAAAGAATCCTTCCACTCCAAAGAAACTGTATTTGAAAATAGTTCATACTTTTCCCCCTAAGAATTCTATAGTTTGGACACATAGGAACATGCAGAAATCAAGCAGAAAGTGCAGCTTGTCTACATGAGAAATCTGTGCTGAAGGTTTTGATAGGGGTCGTATCATACAGGAATCCCAGAAAAGCACCACAGTGAAGCCCAGACTTCATCAGCAGTTTCGGGTCTTGCTTCTCGTCTGAAGATCAATGTCTCTCTTGGGTTGTTGGAGAAGCAGCTGGACAGGCTAGAGTGAAATTTGTGAATCGACTCCCGGCTAAAACAAGTCAGGACTTGCTAAGCGCCTGTGCTCTCCACTGGACTGTCAGAAAGACTACGCCTTTTAACCAGAAGCAACAGGTTTCAGGACTAAGTCAGAGCACCAAGCAAGCAAGGAAAACAAACGGATCCGGAACCAGTTCCAGGTGAGCTAGTAGTCCTGTGACGTCGACCAGGACAAAACTACACAGTGGCTTCCCTTAGTCCAAGAGAAGCAAGGGTCAGAGGATTAATATAGTATCGATACTTCACAGTGTAAGGAGACTTGATTACAAATCAATGATTAACCATCATTCATTAAAGATCTACATGAGATTCTTCACTTCAGAATTTATAGGTTAAAAACTCCAATTGAAAAACCCCAAGGTGTTGCTTTAATAGAACAGATGAATCTTATAAATCCAATAATGTTGTGCAAAAACACCAGTCACTAAACACATGAAGGATTCTAACATTTATTTTATATATATATATAGTATATGTTTATTATATATATATATAATTATTCTACCTGCATATATGCCTACATGCCAGAAGAGGGCACCAGATCTCATTATTGATGGTTATAAGCCACCATGTTGTTGCTGGGAACTACACTCAGGACCTCTGGAAGAGCAGTTAGTGTAACCTCTGAGCCATTTCTCCAGCCCCCAAAGAATTCTCTTTAATAAAATAAAAAATTAGGCAAAACACTTCTTAAGATTGGAATGTTGTTTCTCAATGTGGTTATATAATAAATATCTATTTTTTTATTTTAAAGAGCTATTTTTGTTCACGTTTAGAATTTATAAATATATTTAGAATTTATAAATATATAGAAATTAAGCTGTCACAAATGTCTAGAAACTCCTGACTTTTTTTTCTTGTTCCATTACATGTTTAATAGTTTTCTTTTTTTTTCTTTTTTTTAATTAATTTTTTATTAGATATTTTCTTTATATACATTTCAAATGCTATCCTGAAAGTTCCCTATTACCCACCCCCTGCCCTGCTCCCCTACCCACCCACTTCCACTTCTTGGCCCTGGCATTCCCCTGTACTGGGCATATAAAGTTTGCAATACCAAGGGGCCTCTCTTCCCAGTGATGGTCAACTAGGCCATCTTCTGCTACATATGCAGCTAGAGATACGAGCTCTGAGGGTACTGGTTAGTTCATATTGTTGTTCCACCTATAGGGTTGCAGACCCTTTCAGCAACTTGGGTGCTTTCTCTAGCTTCTCCATTACCTCCTGACTTTAATATATCTGCAAAACCTTCTTGTAATGAGAATTCTTTTTCCTTTTTTTTTTTTTTTTCTTTTTTGGTTTTTTTAAGACAGGGTTTCTCTGTATAGCCCTGGCTGTCCTGGAACTCACTTTGTAGACCAGGCTGGCCTCGAACTCAGAAATTCACCTGCCTCTGCTGAGCAGTGTTCTCCAGTGCTGAGTGCTGAGATTAAAGGCGTGCGCCACCACGTCAGTTCTGACAAGCAAAGGATGCTAAGAGTGGTTTAAATGAGAAATGTCCCCATAGACTCATGTATTTGAACCCATGGTCCCAGCTGGTGGCACTGTCTGGGGCGATTATGGACCCTTCAGAAGGGAGAGTCTTGTGGTAGGAAGCAGGATGTTGGGCGCAGGTTTTGAGGGCTTATGGCCTCATTCTCCCTGTGTTATCCTATCAGCTTCCTGTCAGAGGATGAAATTGTCTCAGCAAGCTGCCTGATCCTGCAACTTATGGCAATGAATTTGACCAAAAGGCTTTTGCACTGAAAAGAAATATGCACCGAATCAAATATACACTGAAAAGAAACCCCACACGGATACATTCAGTACTAACTGAGTTCTCTTCTGTGGACAGTCTATGCCCAATAGTGGATAGAGGTGAACAGCCAATCATTTCAAATATACACTGAAAAGAAACCCCACACGGATACATTCAGTACTAACTGAGTTCTCTTCTGTGGACAGAGTCTATGCCCAATAGTGAATAGAGGTGAACAGCCAATCATTTCATGTGTCCAGGTTACCCCACCCACAAATGCAAGCACTCATTTACTTTCTCATAAAGTCAGTAAGGGGAAGGAGGCAACAACTTACTAAAGAATTTATAAACCAAGCCAAGAGATTCAAAGACAAAGTCAAACAGTGCTAGAGAAAAGGACTGCACAGACAATCTACTCCTGAGAAGCCAAAAGGCCTAACTACAAACTTAGGAATCATGTCCACAGTAAGTGGTCATTATGGCTTAAGGATCAAGCATACTGTATGGCTAATTAGACAATGAGAGAATTAGCAATATCAAAATTCATGAACACTTATGCTTAACGTAGATGGCCTTCCATGTCCATTTGACACGAAACAAAATACTTGCTGCCTCTAGAAATGAAATGACAGATTGCTACTTCTCTAACAAGACAGCTCATTAGGTTAAGGGTGCTTGTTGTCAAACCTGATGACCTGAGCACACATACATACACACGCACACACAATAAATAAAGAAGAAATATGCGAGTTTAATAACCAACTAGCTGCACTACTAAACGACAAGGGATGGTTCATTCTGGTCCCCACTGTGCTATCCTATTGGATTAAGAAGATTTATACTGAATAAATCTTGGGCCAAACTTGTAATGATTTTTACATCTTATAATATTTCCCAAGTTTACATAAAGCTAAACCTTTTGCCTTTGAGTTCTAACATTTAAAAGACTCCAGTAATTAAAAGAGAGTAAGCAGCTTGCACTTCAGATACAAAATGTCAATATAGTATTTAAAAATGTGAATTTTAAAATCTTAAAAACAAAGATCAAGGCACGTTAGAAAGTGGCCTTTCAAAATTTTTAATAATAGTACAAATAGGTAACAATGATATTTATTCACTATATTTAAAACCAAAAACTGTTCATTAGCCACAAAACCAACTTCCCTACCAAGGCCTCATATCTGCCTCTGCTAAAACATTGAAAATACTTAGGACCAAGCTTCTATCACAGCGCTGGCACAGTAACTACAGAACAGCCTTCTCGGCTAGCATGGCCCTACTCTAGGGATCTTGGTCGTTTCTATTTGCATATTAAAGACAAGGCAGAAAAGAACCGCTAAACATACGGGAAGATTCTCGTACACAGGTACACAGGTACACAGGTACACAGGTACACAGGTCATGCTCTTGTGTTTTAACTAGAATACTTCCTCACCACCGAGACTAGGTCTTTGTTGTATCCTCCACGTTATTCCATTTACATTGTAGGTAAAATATACTACGAAAAAATCATCAGGCTTAGATCACCCACATGAGGACATGTTGGGTCTTTGAAAAAAGACATATTTTAGGTGTATGAGCTACGGTCATTTCTCTTTCAGTATACTAAAATGTGGTCTGTAAGTACAAAAATTTATCAAACAAATACCTTCTCCTCCTTGTTAAATATAGTCCTCTCATTAAAAAGAAAATTATAAGATGAGGATGTGAATGAGTCAGAAATATTTGCCTAGGCTTTAAATATATTTCCTACATTCTCCATGCTAACATTAGATATATCATGATAAAATAAAATATAGGTAAACTGAGAATGCAAATTAAGGTAAAGTCATTTATTTATTTGAGATGCAAAATTTTAAGATTTATTTTTATTATATAAAGTAAGTGTGTGTGTGTGTGTGGGGGGGGGGGGTTACATGCACATGAATGCAGGTGACTACAAAAGCCAGAGGTCTCAGACTGCCCTGCAGCTGGAGTTAAAGACAGTATGCCCCATCCAGTGTTAACTGCTGGGAATCAAACTTGGGTCTTTGTGAAGAGTTCTTAACCACTGAGCAATCTCTCCTGCCCAAGATGTATGTTTTGTAAATGATAAACTTTTAAGTAAATGTATAAACTGCACCTTCCAACTCCAACAATTCCAATGAGGTTTAAAGTATGCCACAAAAGGAGCAAAATTCAGTACTATCATTTTCTATTATTAAGAAGCTAAACACTGAAAAACATTGGATTCTGATATGAACAAATGTGACAGTTGCTGTGTTAGTAAAAAACTTATTTAGTCATAGCCTTTTCATACTATATTTTTTTGACTTGGTTATTTTTCAGTACTATAACAAAATAATGTTTTTTAAAAAATATTTAAAATGAAAAACAACTTCAGACCAAATAACTGTAGAAAACTTCCCTTGTTTTAAAAATGTTTTACTTTGAACAAACTATGTTTTGAAAAAAGTTTTACCTCCAACAAGTAATTTTCAACCCACACACTAATTAAGTGATCAGTACTTCAGAATGTGTGATATTTCTAGAAGCAATGTTACGATGATGACTGGGTGAATATTTGTGCAAGCATATCAAAGTGAGGTTTATTTACTAAACCCACTGATAAGGCTTAAGACACTACACAAACATGGTATGTAGCTTCCCAGAAATAAAATAGTAGCCTCCACATCTCCCTGGCCTGTCCACACCCTTCTGCCCTGAAGCAGGCTGCAACAGAATGAAGTCATTATGAAATGCTCATTCAGGAGGTGACCATCAGATACCTAGGGAAAAGGACTGTCTCCCAGAGTCCTGGGGCACAGATGGGAATCTAAACAAAGAAGCCTGGCTAGCAGACGTCCCCCTGCATCTCACCATTGGATCAAAGCCTTCGTCTAGGTAGACCTTGACACAGTTGTGGACATCACCAAATCTAAGCAGAAGAACACACAGGGATGTTTCATATAAAGTGTGTGTGCATTTGTATGTTTAGTCTATTGTTAATCTAGATAGTGATGCCTCAGCCATTGCTGCTGTGATGGTATGGGTGGGTCTGTGTGTAAACTTGACAACATTCAACCTTTCCGTGCCTTTTCCCGCCTCCACCCCAACTCCATCTTTCCCCCTTTCTCATAGTGACTCATGGTTTTAATCCAAGCTGGCCTCAAACTCCTTATCTTCTTGACCCAGTCTTCAAAACACAGAGACTATATGTTATTAGCCACTATGTTGACTAGCCTAATATTCTTATCTAAAGTGTTTTCCCCAGAAACAACCTAGAATATACAAGGTATCAATCAATATTATAACAACGATCTGTTACTGAATATTCCTGGAAATTCATTAATATATAAATCCCAGGTATAAATGAACATACAAAAATCCATGTAACTCAAAAGAATGATCAGAACATTTTAACCACTAGGTATGAACAAAAACTTTTCTTCTAAATGGCTTAGGTCTCTGGAAATATATGATTTACAAAAGACTCCATATATTACATAAAACATAAAATTTAAGATATCAAGATTCACAAAATCTATGTTTTATATATTTTCCCAATATAATTCTATTGAAATTTCAAAATAGAAGCCCATCTAACAAAAAGTCTCCTGGATACAGAAAAAAAAGTATCTTCTAAAATTTACTCTACTATGTTATAAAAATTAATTTATAATTTATTATTTATAACCTTAATCACAAAGTCTCACACAAGATCTCAGGAAATTGTAAGTTTTCCTCAAGTTAACTGATTTCCGATTTGAGTTATCCAGGAGTATTGTTTTAGTTGAAAGACATGGTGGTGCAATAAGGAGGTAGAGGGGAGGAGAGAGGAGCACTGAGGCCTGGTTGGCCAGAGCTACACAGGGAGGGTTTGTCTCAAAAAAACCTACACCGAAACAAAACCAAGGAAGTGTCAATAAATTACTGATATCACTCCCAGAGTATTTCTGAGCAATATTTGAATGCTATATATCGATGCTAATCTCAACATATCCAGAATAGAATTTCTGCAAGTTTATTGTTCTAAGCTGCATACATATGAACACATGTATAAATATATAAAGGAATATGTATAATTCCATATTTTTCAGTTATAGTGAAACCTAGCTCTAATAAAAAGACAAGCATATTCACTATAAGAAGAATTAGTGTTTTCTTTTTTTTGTTTTGTTTTTTGTTTGTTTTTTTGGGGGGTTTTTTGAGACAGGGTGTAGCCCTGGCTGTCCTAGAACTCATTTCGTAGACCAGGCCTCGAACTCAGAAATCTGCCTGCCTCTGCCTCCCAAGTGCTGGGATTAAAGGCGTGTGACACCACCGCCTGGCTAGTGTTTTCTTTAAAGAAAGAAAAAAAAAATCAGTATTTTCATTAGACAATCTGCAGACAATATGCAAAGTACTCACGTTGATGCCCAACCCATCAAAGGATTTTCCCATCTCTCTCTGGTATCAAACTCCATCTTCCATTTCTTTGTGTTATTTACTCCAGACTGCATGTTATTGCGAGCAGGAACAAAGATTCTGACCTTTCTGGTTTTGATGTGCTCTTCTGGAACACCAGTTAAAGTTGTGATATCCTAGAGAAAAACAAGAAAAGGCATTCAATATCCGTATCAGCTGATGCTCGTCTCTCCCTTCCTAGCTCCACAGTCTTGTTTTCTGATTGTTTATAAGCCGGGACAATCTTTCTGGCTCACTTCACTACTCCCCTGATATTTTACTGCATAAATTTCTATTGTGCTATCTGTAAATAGTAAATTTGAGAACTGGTATTGGAGTACAGTGAAGAGGGAGCCATAAAAATTCCCTCTCTCCTTTGTACAGATTGAACCCAAGGCCTTGTGCATTCCAGACCATTGCTGTTCCTTTCCTTTCTTTTCTGGATAGACTCTCTTGTATCCAATAGTTAAAAATAACCCTAAACGTCTACACCTAGGCCTCCCACCTCTTGGGCCAATGTGGTAATATCTGAAGAGTTTGTAGTCAATATGCTCTTCCTCTGTGAGCAGGGATAGCTGATGTTATAGAAGCACAGAAGGCCCATAAAAGAGAGTTGTCTCCCAACCAAAAACATGGAAGCTGCCTCTAGGTAGAGATTTGACATTTCTTCCTCCTTTAACAGTTAATCTCACAGGCTAGCAGATCACCTGACCAAGGCACCATCCCTCAGGAAAGTCATTCTAAAGTGATCGAAGGAATAATTAGTGCTTATTAGAGAAGATGTGCTTTTCCATCTTAGAATTCCTACTCACTATTGGAGTTCCAATGAGGAGCCACCACATAGTTCAGAGTAAGAACTTAGGAAGGGCTAACTTCATTATTCTCTGTTTCTGTCTTTCTGATGGCTACTGGAGCCTAGGTTTGCTTTCTTTGGTGATTTTTTAAAAAATTAATTACATACTAATAAAAACTACTACTACTATTATTATTATTATTATTATTTTGGTTTTTTGAGACAGGGTTCTCTGTGTAGCCCTGGCTGTCCACAAAGCCCCTCTTGCCCCTGTCTTCCTGAGTGCTGGGAATAAAGACACGTGGAGGTACTTTTGAATTTTTTTGAGTCTTTTTTAAAGCTCCTATTCCTGCCAAGTGGCTCCTTGTCCATAATGTGGCTGACCTCCACCGGCCTTAACTCAAATGGCCTGGCCTTTTCTCTTTTCCGTATCCGACCTCCGACAACTGTAGCTTGCTGCCTTGGGGTTTCCCCTTTAAACTCAAACTTACACTGTCCCTGAGATTCTTAAACTCGTTCATTAATGAAGCAACTTAAAGGGGACCCCAACATCTCTGTTAACATCTGGTAATTTTTAATTGCTAGGTTTGACTTAAAATAAGACTTTATTTCTGAGGCAGAGTGTTTGCTCAGCATTTACAAGGCCTGTGTTAAATCCCTAGCATGGTCCCATGGCACAACCCACACACACCTTTTTTTTTTTTTTTTTTTTAAGGTGCTGGGAATTGAGCTTAGGGTTTTACACGGACTAGGCAAGGGCTATATTACTAAGGTACAGTCCCAGCCCTAGTGTTACTCTGTAAGGAGTGACTTTCTAAAGCATAATCCTCTTTGGGAGGTCCTCAGTGTATTCTTTACAACAGCCATTTAGTTTATTATTTAATATTCTCTAACATTCTAATACTGTTAGGCTAATATAGTTCTAAAATTATTTATAGTTATGTGTCTATGTGTGTGTGTCTGTATGCCAATAAGTGCAGATGCGAGTGTAGGTGAAGAATTCAGAAGAGGAAGTCATATCTCCCGGAGCTGGAATTACAGGAAGGTGTGAGCCACGTGTGATGCTAGGAAGTTAACTCAGGTTCTCTAGAAGAACAGTTCTCACTTTTAACTGCTGAGCCATCTTTCTAGCCCCTAGATAAAGATCATATTTCCTTGTTGTAGTTGCAGCAATGCATAAACATTCATTATAAGCATGCCATAACATTAATGGATGGGCATCTACAAATCCCACATCAACCCACCCCTCTATTCTGTGCCAAGTTTCTAATGAATGAAACTATGCTATGTGGCTTTTGTTTAACTGTATTAAAAGAAACATTTAATTAATTTGTTATCTTCAGAAAATATTTTTCTATACTTTTATACTGCGATGCATACATGGCAAAATAAAACCAATGACGCTTACACTTATATCTGAACTCATAACTACTGATGTTTCATGTCTCCTTAAATTCTCACAGTTATTGACACATGCCCCATTTAAAGCTAATATTCAAGCAAGGAGTTTCTGAATACTGAAGCCCTTGTGACTTGCCCAGAGATTCACTATTTTTGCCTGCTAAGCTGTAAGCTCCTGCTGCCCAGCTGAGCAGGACAGACATAAACCAGCTTGGCAGCTCATGTACTCACATACCTAATGGCCACAAAGGCTCAAAAATTCCAAGTGCCTGCAGATGACTCCCCTACACAAACTGATTTCTCATACTTGTAAAATGCCCTGGCATTGTTGTTATCAACCTATGCAAACAGAGTTAGCTAGTGACAAGACCCTGTTCTCTAATGTACATTGCAATGGGTTGATGCTCCCACACCAAGATTCTAATCAAACACTGTAACTCTGCAAGGATCTGTGAGCCCTTTTACACTGAATATCTTCAATAATTTTCTTTCTCTCTCAATTCATGCTGAGCTACCTGGGTTAAAAATGAATACTATTAAAGAATAATTATCCTAATAATGTTGAATGATACAGTATTAGCTTTCCATATTTAAAAAAAATGATTCGGTGATCATCTGTCCCCACGTATCTTGTGTGAACTCAACTTTCTTTCTTTTTAACAAAGGGAATAAGGAACAAGCAATGGGAAGTTGGTGTCAAAATGCAGAAAAACCTCCCAGCAAGCTTCTTGCAACCACCCAGGATTTAGAGTCTTGCTGGCCGCTCTCTTTTCAATACCAGAATTTCACACATTTCAATGACTATTATGACTTCAAAGAATCAAATTTTCATCATTGTCCTTTGTCATCTGCTGGCTGATCTGTATAAAGGAGTTCTCCAGCATGCACTCCACACAAAAGCCTCCTTCCTTCTGTGGCTATATATCAAGTTTAAAAGTTCTGTTTGTGACACTTGAGTCTTTGGTAAATTAGGGTGACACTGAAGAAGTGCAGCTGCTCTGCAGGAACCTTCTTTTTGGCAGCATTTCACTTAAATAAAAACTGAATAATTAGCTTCTGCCTTTATTAAACCACAACATTGCCACTGGCCTTAGTAATTACTTCCGGTTGCCCCACCCACTTACCCTTATCAGTTCACACCTTACTATAAAGAGAAATAATTACACACTTTTACATTTCTGGATGAAGTTATACTAGAAATCTTGCTGCATCCAAAGAAGTCAAAATGTTTACCAGGCTCTTTAGTAATTAGTTCACTAGCAGCATTAGCACAGGTTGAAGCTAGAAACCTAATAGAGTAACCACTAGAAGACTAAGTGACAATACTTCCAGAGACTTGCACTATTACAGAATATTAAAGACCAATTATATTTAAGTCTATAGTGGAGCTAAAACTGACCTAAAATTTGATGACTGTTAATATTTTACAATCATGAAAGACTTTAAATCATGATTTTCTTTTTTAATTTACTTATTTTTATTTTATGTGCATTAGTGTTTTGCCTGCAAGTGTGTGTGTGTGTGTGGAAGGGGGGGAGTGAGAGAGAGTCGGAGCTCCTGGAACTGGAGTTACAGACAGGTGTGAGCTACCATGTGGGTGCTGGGAACTGACCTCGGATCCTCTGGAAGAGTAGCCAGCGCTCTTAACGCTAAGCCATCTCTCCAGCCCCCTCAAGCCATGACTTTCAATCGTAAAAGCCATGGACAAGCCTGTTTTGTTGCATATCCACAAATCAATTTACTTATAAGATAAAGATGAGATAGTGTATATATAGTGCTTACCTTAAACAAGAACAGAAGTTGCTACTCAGCACCAATGTGTTATATAGTGGACACAATGCTCTAGTGTACACATCAACTCTCAAGAAAAATACTGGATATTTTTAAGAAGAACAGGATGAACAAATAATGAAGCTGGTGTCAAGATACAGAACAATATGTAGTCTTCCTTGAAAATTGTGAGTTAGTAATTCTTTACTGAGTCAGTAGTTTTGTTTCAAGGCTAGAAAATCTAAATACCTAGTCCTTGTCTTTGTAAGGATTGGACACCCTATACATCTGCTTGAGGCAATCAGTTATCCTGCCTTTCTTCACACTGACTGGACCTACAACAGGTATAAATAAATGATTCGCATTCATATTCATATTCTCTCTCTCTCTCTCTCTCTCTCTCTCTCTCTCTCTCTCTCACACACACACAAATTGAAGAAAAACCCCGAATATAATGTCTTAAATATATAGCCACATGTAGAAAGGCCTAGAACCCCTATAAAAATGAAGGATTAATACATAATTTACCTTTATTTCAGTTCAAAGATGCTTCTATGCAAAGTTAATTATATTAAAGGCTTCAAAGGATAAAAATGATAAAACTTTCTTCCTAAGTGCAAGAAATCTACAATCTATATATGTGTAAGACAAGGGGTAAGGGCAACAAAATAATAATACTTCAGGTATGCTATTGGTTAAGAGTAAGGAACAATAAGTCTGAAAAACCTGGAAGAACCGGAATCTTACCATTTGTGATCTGAAGAGCACTGACCAATGAGTCACTTCATTTCTGCATTAGTTTCCCACTTTGAGAAGTACACAATAGACCTTATCCTACTGTTTGGAAGAATTAAGTCAAAGCAGTAATGCATGATAGCTGCCAGAGCAGCCAAAGAAAAGAGAGATCTTTAAAAAGATACTTGGTTAGATTTAGGTGCATGAATGTTTTGTCTGAACATATATATGCTGCGTGTGTGTGTGTGTGTGTGTGTGTGTGTGTGTGTGTGAGTGTGTTGTGGTGCCGCAGAGGGCAGAGAAGGGCATGAGCTCCCTTAGAACTGGAGTTCTGAGTGCTTGTGAAGCACCAGGTGGGTGCTGGAGATCAAATCCAGATTTCCTACAAGAGCAATGAGGGCTCTAAACTGCTCCCTAAAAGGAAGATCCTATTTGATTTTAAAGACAGAAAGGTGTCAGAAATGCCAAACCAAGGAGGGAAACACAAGATTATTCTTTCAGGATACTCATTCTTAAAAAATACTAGTAGTTGGGCCTTTAATCTCGGCTCTTGGGAGGCAGAGGCAGGTGAATCTGAGTTTAAAACCAGCCTGGTCTATTGAGTAAGCTCTAGAATAGCAAAAGCTACTTAGTGAGACTCAATCAACAAACAAACCAATAAATAAATAAGACTACCAAAACATCAACATTAAGCAGAATTTTTTTTTTCTTTTTTTTGAGACAGGGTTTCTCTGTATAGCCCTGGCTGTCCTGGAGCTCACTTTGTAGACCAGGCTGGCCTCAAACTCAGAAATCCGCCTGCCTCTGCCTCCTGAGTGCTGGGATTAAAGGCGTGCGCCACCACGCCCGACCTAAGCAGAAATTTTAAACAATCTATCAATATGCATAATGCCCTACCAACTACTTACCTGCATTAGCTACCACTAAGTACCCATATGCTTACCTATTTTACTAACGTTTTGGACTAAATACTTCCATGTAATATAGCATCATTTTCCCACACAGATACTCAGTCTTCATATTTCTTGTTTTAATGACCTCATAACAATTTATTCAGTTAATGTTGCACAATTTCTTGCATTAATTAAGTTGTTTATTAATGCTTTTTACATATGTTGTACTATAATGAAAATGTCAGTAATGAAATTACTTTTCCCCCAAGATTTATTTTTAATTAGAATTTCTCTGTGTAGCTGCGCAAATGAGTATGGGTACCCTCAGAGGTGAGCAGCACCCCAGTGATTCCCGAGAAACACAGTTACATGTGGTTTGTAACCCACCCACATGGGTACTAGGACTTGAACTTAGGTCTGCTTTAAAAGCAGTTAGTGCTCTTAACTGCTGAGCAATCTCTGCAGACCCACCAGTAACTTAATTCTTTTTATTTGTTTGTTTGTTTTCTGAGACAGGGTTTCTCTGTGTAGCCCTGGCTGTCCTGGAACTCACTCTGTAGACCAGGCTGCTCTTGAACTCAGAGATCCAGTTCCCTCTGCCTCTTGAGTGCTGGGATTTAAAGTGTGCACCATCACTGATGGGCAATAATTTAATTCTTTAAGGTTATGCATGAAGATCCAGTTAACTGTAACAAGGTGATCAGGATTTCTACAGTTTCTAACACACTATCTATTTACTTTGCAAACAGGAGGTAAAATCCCATACTGCTAGTCAGCAATGTAACCGCAGATCATTTTCCATTTCTATTTCCCCTGAAACTCACTTGTAGACTAGGCTGGCCTCAAAATCAGAGGTCTTCTGCCTCTGCTTCCCAGTGCAGGGATTAAAGGCGTGGCCAACCATCCCTGGCTGTCTTTTATCCAACTATGACAGAAAACAGATATGCATCAGTTAGCCTGACTTTAGTTAAGTTCTTTAATTCTAACTACAATCCTTGGCAGAAAAGGAGACTAATATTGTTTCTTGGTTTAAGATTTTTGTTTTGCTCTCTATCTAACAGCGAGCTCATGCCTCACTTCCAGACTGCAGACGTCACAAGTGCGTCCCACGTGACCGCCATGAATTTCATTTTTGATATCTCTAAGAACAAAAAAATTAACAAAAGAGGCAGGGGGAGCTCACTGAGTTGCAGGCCAGCCAGGGCCACATACTGAGACCCTATCACAGTCAAACAAACTCCAACTGAACACTCCTTTATAAGAAGAAACAAGAACACAAAGAAAGAACTAAGCTGTCCTAAACTATAATTCTGGAACATTACACGTAAGTGCAATAAACTTCATCACTGGTGGGAATCACAAACACTTCCAGCTTTTTTTCCTTTTGATTATTTTCTTCATTTACATTTCACGTGTTATCCCCTTTCCTAGTGTCCCCTCTGAAAACCCAAAACCCCTCCCTCCCTCCCCTGCTCCCCAGCCCACCCACTCCCATTCCTGGCCCTGGCTTTCCCCTGTACTGGGGGGCACAGAGCCTTCGCAGGACTGAGGGCCTCTCCCCCCACTGATGACCGACTAGGCCATCCTCTGCTACATATGCAGCTGCAGCCATGGGTCCCTCCATGAAGCACTTTCCGTTTTTATTTTGTGGCATTACATATTATAAAGTCGTGGCTCAGAGTTGGAAGCAATGGTACAGTAAGAAGTCACTCCCTAGCCTCCTCCTGCCTCCCAGAGAAAACTCTGAGCTACCTCATAGAAGACCCAAGCCTCCCACTGTAGATCTCCTGTCCTAAGCTGACCCAGAGTTGATGAAGAATCTAAACAAGCAGATGCTGTTAACCTCCAGCGGAAGAGCACGGGTTGGATCCTCCTCACCTTCTCACTCACTCACGTCTATACACCTGCCCACTTAGGAACCGAAGAGGCAACCTCTCCGCTTCCCCCAGGCCTTGGTTAGTTCTGAAGCCTCCTGTGTCACATAAAATTTTGGCTAAATAATTTTTGATGTTTTTCTCTTACCCATCTGTCTTGTTCCTGGATGTCGGCCATGAACACTTTGATGAATCAAGATGTTGCTTTTCCTCCTCTACAGTAGTAGGTAATTAACAAGGCACCACAAATTAAGTCTACCAACAAGTTATTGTATAACAAAATGCTGCAATATTAAAATAAGCGTTCCAACCATGGAAATCAGGAAAATCTATTGGAATATTCAGATATACTTGAAAAAATATTCCTTTTCTATTAACTTAGGGAAAACTGAAAGTAAAGTTGTTTAAAATTTTTCATGCTTTCTGGGTATGGTAGTCCACCCACATGCCTTTAATCCTAGTACTCAGGAACACGCAGATCTTTGCAAATTTGAAGCCTGCCTAGTCTACATAGTGAGACCCTACCTCAAAACAAAACAACCAAACAAACAAAATCATGCCTAACAAATCATTGAAAATTAGTATGCTTAATGAGGCACTTTAAAAAATTAATGAATATGATTGTTTTTTCCTTATTTTTGTTTTCTGGGTGCCCCCTCCCCCACCCTGGGGTGTGTGTTGGGGGGGGGGTGAGGGTCCCAATTGCCCTGCCTGGAACTTGCTATGTAGATCAAGCTGGCCTCAAACTCACAGAGATGTACCTGACGCTGCCTTCTGAAGTGAGTAAAGACATGTACCATTAGGCCTCGCTTTTCTTTTCAAAAAAGATTTATTTTTATTTTATTGTGCCTTTGCCTGCACACATGTATGTACATCCTGTGCATGTCTGGTGCCTATGGAAGCCAGCTTGTCAGATCCTTTGGAGTTTTAGACAGTTGTAAACTATCACGTAGGTACTGACAACCAAACCTGGGTCCTCTACAAAAGCAACAAGCGAGCCTAAGTGCTGAGCCAATTCTCTAGGCCCATAAATGTTATTTTAATAGTTATAAAAGTAAATTTAATAATGATAAAACTTTTAAAAGCTAAAATGTCATAATTCTTCACTTAATTTCAATGTTCCAGAAAGTCATTCAACTATCCTAAGAAACCTTATAATATTTTAAGAACTATAATAATTTTTAAAAAGGTTGTAAGAACCTTGGAATTATGTAACAACATTATAGTTTTAAAATAATGTTACTTCTAAATCCAACAGTACCTTTTTATTCCCTGGTAATAAGAGCTAGGCATATCCATAGTATATACTAAGAGGTATGAAAGCAGAAACCATGGCAGTAGAAAATTACATATGATACTAAATTTACATGTTACATATGATAATATGATCATATTACATATGATAATAAATACTGAATTAAGTTTATCAGACCAAACAAGAATGCATAAACTTCAAAGAAAAATTGAGTAATTGTTTGAGCAATAAACTAAACTATAAAATCAGAAAAGAAAGCTTGAAATAAAAAGAAAGAACTTAGTTTATCAAAGGCTACATGTTTTTTATTTAATAAAAATATTTATTAGGCAAACTGGGCACCAGTGGTCCCAACTACTTGAGGAGGCAAAGGCAGAAAGATCTCATAAGCCTGTGAGTTTACAGTGTAGTCCAGGCAACCTAGTTGTACCTCATATAACACCCAGACACACAGACACAAAAGGGGAGGGAGAGGGAGAATTGGGGGTAGGGAGATAGCTCAGTGGGTTAAACACTTGCTGTGCAGTCATGAAAGCCCAACTATGACTCCCAGAATATATGTAAAACAAGCTGGGTATGGTGAGCCACTTAAGTTTTAGAGCTAGGGAGGCAAAGACACGTGGATTTTTGGGGTTCCTTGGATGGCAGCTTAGGAAACTAATAAAAGAAAGGTCAGTGAGGGATACACGCTGCCCAAAAAACTGGGGGTGTAGAAGATACCCAAGGAATGGGTCTGAGGTAGTTTTCTAGCTTCCACATATGTATGAAGAGGTACAAGTGCAGGGTGTATATACCCAGCACGCACACAAACATACATGAAACATGGTATACAAGTGGAAACACATATGAGGAAGTCACTTTCAAGAATCTAGGCTGCATCTCTATACAGAATTACTCTCTGTTGTCTGAACTCACATTTAGCTAACTGCACCTATTGCTAGGGATCATGAGGTAATGTACACTTGGCGTGCACATGCACACACACCCACACCTTCAACACTGCATTATGGCCAGAAGCTGTGCTGACACACTCTTTTCATAACTTGCTGATACAGGATATACCTCTTCTTTTAGGATAGTAACTTGGTTTCCAAGTGTTGTTTCTTCCATAAACTACAAACAAAATACATCCTCTGCAATTTAGGTGAGTTTTTCTTTTTTATCTTTGATTTTCTTTTTCATTTTTTAAATTTGAAGTAAGAATAAAAAGATGTTTGCGAAAGAATCAGTCTAAAATCTGACTACAATTTTATGATTTTTTTCCTTTACTGATAGCAGAGGCCTTTAGTAAAAAAAAAAAAAATGTAATTTACTAAGAGAGAAAGAAAACCATGCAAAAATTTTAATATAACTTTTATGCAACACAGAGCTTTAGTGAGGATGTGAAGACCAGTGACAACAGCAGCAGGTCTGCAGCCTGCGTGGCCGTGGCCGTGGCCGTGAAGGATGTAGCAGAGCAAGTGCATGAGATGTTCGTTCAGATTCTTCTCCCCGACCTCTCATCTTTGGAAAAAAGGATGCACTTGTACTCTAAGCATGAGGAAAGGCAGCTCTCACATAAAAGCCCTATGATTTGCATCAGGCAAAGGTTAAATCCTCTCTATGTTTTACAATCTGCTCTAAGAGTCATGGGCAGGGAAGAAAAATTAGAGGCACTTTTCTGCTTCTGCCATTTTCATAAGACAATCAATACACTCGTCATATTTGGGGGTTGAATGAATTGAACCTTATTGTCTTTTTCAGGTGTGCAGGCACATTCTTTTAATAACCTGATACAAGACAATTCCTTTCCTTTGAGGATAGTAATCTGACTACTGTGCTGGCATCAGAGGAGAGAGTCTCAACTGAGAAAATGTTCCTCTAAAATGGGCTATATGCAAGACTGTAGGGCATTTTCTTAGTAAATAATTGATGGAGGAGGACAAAGCCCATTGTGGGTAGAGCCACTCCTGGGCTGGTAGTCCTGGGTTCTATAAAAAAAGCAAGCCATTGAGAACAAGCCAGTAAGCAGCACCCCCTGAGGCCACTGCATCAGCCCCTGCCCCCAGGGTCCTGCCCTGTTTGAGTTCCCGTCCTTACTGCTTTTTGATGGTGAACATGGAACAGAGAATGAAATAAAGCCTTTCTTCCTCGAGCTGCTTTTGGTCATGGTATTTTATCATAGCAACAGTAACCCTAACTTGACAATTCCCAAGTGTTGTTTCGTGTGTAATGAACACACAATCCTAGTCTACTGAGCCGCGTGACTCCATCATTAGGTGTAACTGGCAGAGAAAGGTAATGGGCACAGGCGCAACTGAATCTTGGCAGAGCTTGGGACTCAATCACTGAGCTGAGTCTGGCAGACAAAGGAAGCATAAATAAATCTGTAGCTGTAATATGTCACATAGGCAGTTAACATCATCAGCAAACTGCTAAAAGTTTGTTTCAGAAGTAAAGATTCATTAACAAAGCCGTGCTGTAGAAGCTTCATCAGTGTGGAGCAAGGGACTTCTGCTGCCACTTTCCAGGAGTCATAGGGATCAGACTCCTGCCTCTGCCAGTTACAATTACTATTGTCCAATACTGGACCATTTGAGATTCCTGAGCAGGGAAACTCAAGTCATGGCCCTACAAACTGTCTCGGTTTTATGCTTGAAGGCACGTGGACTGTAGGTGTGGGAGGTGATGGACATCTCAGGCAGGATACAGTGGTCTCCCTGAGCAACAGGTAAGGAACTTTGCAGCTGAAGGGGCAAGTGACATTGCTCTGACGAGATAGAGAAACGTGGAAGCTTCAGATGCCAAATAAGAGCAGAAGCAAAGCAGGATGGGTGCTAGGTGGCCCTAAAAGCCAGGTGGGGACCCTCTACTGGATTCTTGGCATTCACTGGCAACATGAACGGTCATAAGCAGGCTCAGAAGCAGGGCTCCGCTAGGCTATGAACACTCGGATCAGTCGGTCTGTTGCTTTCACAAGGTAACAGTGAAACTGATGTTAGCAACTGATGTCAAGTGGATCTGCTGCTAGCTGGCTGCTGGAGAAAATTAAATGTTCTTTTTACAAAGGAAGACAAGAGCTAGACTCTCCAGAATGGAACATTTGGAAAAGCAATTACATACTCAAAAAATCACCAAGCAGGCACATAAATAGGAAAATCTGGTTTATAAGCAATTACAACAGAATTAATAGAAATAGACTAAAAGATACACATACTGAAATCAGCTGACAAAAGCTAATTTATTAATTTAATTTATGTAGTTGCTATAGTATGTTTAAAGATTTAAAGAAAAATGAACAAAATGAGAGAACAGGTGAGGATTTCAGTCAGGAAAGTAAAACTTCAGAAAAGAATCAAATAGAAGTTGCACTGAAAATTAAAATTGTACTATTCTAGATTAACAAAAAGTTGGTCACTAAAGAAAGGTCCATTTGATTGCGGTGGGGAAAAAGGGGGGGGGGCCATTAAAATAAAAAATAAGACAACAGAAACTAAACACACTGAACTACCCGACTAAACATGTAGTATAATATGAGTTTACAAGCTGTAGAAAAGAGGCTGGAGAGATGGCTCAGTGGTGAAGAGGACTGGCTGTTCTTCCAAAGAGCCTGGGTTCAATTCCCAGCACCCATATGGAAGTTTATAACTTTACGTAACTCCAATTCCATGGAATCTTAGATATCCTCTCTGGCTTCCACAAGTACAATGCACGCATGTGGTAGACAGAGACACATGAAGAGAAACAAAATAAAACAAAACCCCCATCCACACACATAAGAAGAAAAACCCACAAGAAGAAATAGAAAAACTAAAAGATTTCTAAATATGGAAAATATCAACTTAAAGACCCACAAACCCCAAGTAAAATCCTGGTTAAAATGGCACAGCTTAGAACAGCTTAATCAAATTTCCAAAGCTTAACCAGTAAGGCTCTGATCCTCTCTATGGTCTTAGGAAGGCTATGCACACAGCATGGATGGGAACAATGACAATGACTGAACTGAAATCCTTTCCTCTAACGAAGAAATGGATGTCACAGCCCACCTGTGATATTCAACAGAGCACCAGAAGAAAAAAAACAAAACAAGATTATCTGTTACCAGATCATATGAAGCATTATGTAGAAAACCTTCCAAGATTACCACTAAGAAATCCTGGTTGTAGCTAATAAGCTAATTCAGCAAACTGGATGAGTACAAAATGAACACACAAAAACCCAGCTGTGTTTTATACACTAACAATGAACAATCTGTATAGAAAGTTACATAACAACCCATTATAATGTCTTAATGAAAGAATAAAACAGAATTTTTAACAAAAAAGGCAAAAGTTTTGCATAGTCAAAATGATTTTTGTTGTTGTTGTTGTTTCGTTTTTTTCAAGACAGGGTTTCTCTGTGTAGTCCTTGCTCTCCTGGAACTCACTTTGTAGACCAGGCTGGCTTTGAACTCAGAAATCCACCTGCCTCTGCCTCCCGAGTGCTGGGATTAAAGGCGTGCACCACCACCGCCTGGACAAATATTTTTTAAAGAAATTAAAGATATAAGAGTAAGTATCCCATAGGAATGGACTGGAAATCATAATACTATCAAAATGATATTCCTACCTGAAGCAATCACAGATTCACTGCAAACCTACCAAAACCTCGTGATAGCTACCCACAATGATGTATAACTTTAATTTCAACACAGGGGAGGCAGACGCAAGCAGATCTCTGTGAGGCCAGCCTGGGCTACATAGCAGGTTCCGGGCCACAAAGGACTACATAGAGACCTCATCTCAATCAACAAACAAACAAAATTTCAATGACATTTTGACAGAAATAGGAAAAACCATACACATAATTTTTGTTTGAAAACAATTTTAAAAATAAGAACCCAAGGTTCACTGCAGACTTTTAAATTTACTGTACTATTATGGCAGATAAAACAGTGTGATGCTGCAAGGTGGACATAAAGAGCAATGAAACGGGGAACCCAGAAGTACAGCCTTGGATCCAGAGACAAGAGCCCTGTTACCATGACATATAGTGGCACAGCCACAGTGGAAAGGAATTAAGACAGTATTTCCAAAGTTAAACATAAAATAATCGCATGATCTCGTAACTGTTTTTGGAGTATCCACCAATCAAAGTAACTCTAACAGTCATCTAAATGTATATGTTCACAGTAGCATTATTTACAAGAGCTAAAACTTAATCGTGTCTGCCAACAAAAGCATAATATGACATAACTTCCATGATGGGGTGTGACCCCTTATCATCCATGTTCACCTCATAATGCAAGATTCATTTAGTCATCTCCAAAAGTCTCCCAAAGTTTGACAGTTGCAAACGTGCTCAAAGATTAGTGCAGTCCCAATTCTGAGACTGACTATATATATATATATAGTATGTATATATATATAAACTATTTTTATTTTATGTACATGAGAGTTTGCCAGCATATATGTAAGTGTCTCACTTGCATGACTGGTGCCCTCTTGGAGGCCAGAAAAACAAACTGGATCCTCTGGAACCTGAATTACAGGTGGTTTTGTGAGTTCCCTGTGGGTGCTGGGAACTGAACCACTCCATTCACACCACGAGGCCTTAACCACTGAACTATCTCTACATGCCTGAGATGCATAGACTCTTAACTGTGAACACCTATAAACTCAAAAGACAAGTTACTTGTTTGCAATAAATAATTGCAAAGAATAAATATTTTTATTTATTAAAAGGGAGGGATGAGGCCTAGTAAGGAAACACGAGACCACATGCAGATTGAGACCTAGAAGTGGCTATGCCAAACTCTACAGATACATGCTTGACACTTGGTGTTTGTAGCGGAATTACCTGAGCTTGAACAACCCTGCCTTCCAACTCTATGGCTGGTTACACACAGCCTCTTTTTTGTGCAGGTACCATCCCAGGCCTGGAGCTTCCCTTGGCAAGTACTGACTGGTCCTGCGATCTCCAACATCCTGCGATCTCCATTCCAATTTAGGCTTAAACCTCACAGCTTCCTGGATTATTAGATTCTTACAAGAGATCTAATAGGCAAACGCAGCCTGGCCTCAGCAGCTTTCCCAACCTATAAGGCTCGTGCATTGCATGTCCCACATAGACTACCTGACAAGTTTTGCTGCCAGCTAGAGATGTAGTTTGGCTTCCCCCTAAGTCGACCTGAGAAAACCCTATGCTAGGCACTTGTTTACAAGAAAGCAATCCTTTGGGGAACATTCTCAGCTCCAGTTTTCCTTACAAATGATTTGCATTTCTATAACTTAATTCCCTTTAATGGAGGGCAGGAAGGGGCAGGGACTTGTCTTCAGAACACCGTTTCTATCATCCTACTGATAGCAAACTCTTGAGGTTTCCCTTTAATGGTGCTTGTTTCTTTTCAGGAAGATTGTGAGCTACCAAATGGGCGCACGGAACTGAACCCGTGTCCTCTGTAAGACCAAGTGCTCTTAACTACTGAGCTCTCTTTCCAGTCTCTTGTTCTAAAACTTGGAGCTCACACTGCTTTCCACACCAAACCATACACTATAAATCTCTCTCTGCTTCACTTGCTCTCTTTCATGTGCGTGTGTTTGTGAATGTGTGTGCCAGGTGTTTGCAGGTGCCCACAGAGAACAGAAGAGGGCATTTGCATCTCCTGGAGCTGGAGTTACAGATGGTTGTCAGCATCCTAACATGGGTGCTGGGAACGGAACTCATGTCTCCTGGAGAGGCAGTACATGCTCTTACCCACTAAGCCATCTCTCCAACACTTGATAGTAGATGGTTTGCCTCATTATACCATGAGTGGCTTCTAGTTCAGTTACTATATCCTTGTTCCCTTCTGAAACCTCAAAAGCCTCTACCACCCACATTTCTCTTGGTCTCCCAAAGTCCCATCAGCAGAGGCCATTAAGCTCTGCTTAGGATACCATGAACATGCCCAGAAGCATGGCTCCTGTGGGATTCAAAACCCTAGGTGACTGACAAGGGAGACTAACCATTTCAACTTTGAAAAACTAAGGGTGTATTCTGGAGTCCCTAAAGCAACTGCTGGGGTTGCGGGCAGGGCATAAAAAAATAGACTTTAGATGGAGCAAATGGAAAACAAAGAGCAAGGCAGTAGCTTTAACCCCAACCATTCTGCTAAGAACGCTAATTTTTTAAAGTAGGTAGTTATTTTAAACACTAAATTAAGAGGTACAGATCATCAAACTGGATGAAAAAGCAAGACCCAAATATACTAGTAAGATAACATTGTAAGTGTAAATTCACAAGTAGATTAAAAGTAAAGGAGTAGAATCCAATATGTATAATACAAAACTAGG
Organism: Mus musculus; assembly: GCF_000001635.26. Taxonomy (NCBI): domain Eukaryota; kingdom Metazoa; phylum Chordata; class Mammalia; order Rodentia; family Muridae; genus Mus; species Mus musculus. Next base: position 114,332,906 of record NC_000079.6, read on the forward strand.
AATAAGAAAACCAGACAGTTATATTAATATCAAAGAAGATTTCAAACAAGCGTTAGTGTCAGGATAAAGAGGAGAGTCGTGTAAGGACACAGCATCAACTCAGGAAGAACAGACAATAGTCTCTGTCTTTATGTACTTAATGCAGACTTAAAATAAGAAATGCAACGACATCATCCATCATCCAAGTAATGGAAGAATCAGTCAGATCATAGCTTAAGATGCTAACACTTCTCACTGGGAACTGACAGAACACATAAAAATATCACTTATGATACATAAAATTTAAATGATACCATTAATAAAATTAAAACTTAATTGTAGGGGCTAGGGAGGTGGCTCAGCAGTTAAGAGCACTGACTGCTCTTGCAGAGGACCTGCATTTAAGTCCCAGCATCCACATATGGCTTACAATTATCTGTAACTCCAGACCTAAGGAACCCACCACTGCCATAACATACCCACACACATTAGAAATAAAAATATAAATAAATAGAAATAGAAAATGTATTTAATTAAAATATAATTTTAAAACTTAATTACAATTTATAGATTACTCACAAATGCTAAGAATACACATTCTTTATTATATAAAGCATAATAAAGAAAAGCCAACGGATGGGGATGTAGCGCGTTGGTAGGGCGCTTGCCTAGTATCCATCCCCAAGGGCCCGAATTAAAGCCCCACCATTACAAATGGAAACAAAGCAAATTCTGGGCAAACAGAATTAATCTCAAGAACTTTCATCCTTAGGAGAGAGCCCACTGAAGCTGCAAGAGCTGGCGGAAAGGAAAAAGAAATGGGCTCAACTCCCAAGGCAGGGAGTCTGGAGAAGGCCGTGAAGGCAGTGACAGGAAGCTGAGGACTGAGAAAAGCTGGGCATGTATGCCACACACAGCTCGGGCTATCTGGCTCCTGCGCCTCACTCCTGCTGTTGCTTTAGATGAGGAAACAAGTGGATGAGCCCAGGGAAGAATCCTGTCTCTCTGTATGACTCCGGGCCAGTGGCTGTGCTTTATCTTAAGAGAGAATGAACTGATAGCTTAAAATTGAGTTACCTTGGGAGACTGAGAAAACAGAATAACATCAAGACAGAGAAACTTGAATTTAACATACCACGGCCCCAGGGCGAGAAACATCTGGAGAGGGTGTAGGGACAGGAGCCAGAAGCTGACAAACTGAAAAGTGTAGGCAGTGCCCAGGAGGGTCAGGTGAGGCCCTGATGCGAACAGTAAGGTAACAAACCCTGAGTGGCCAGGGGGGCAATGGGGTTTTCTATCTCATAGTCTTGAGGCTGAGGTGAGGCAGGCGGGATTGAACATCTGGAGCACTGGTTCTCAACCAGTGTCACAGGATCACCTATGGCCACAGGAAACCCAGAGATTAAATACATCTGCACAGATCTCAGTGCTGAGGCTGCTGTCCACACTTCCAACACACTCGGAGTCGCCTCCCAGCCACAACATTTCTCACTCCTTTGGGGGCCATATGGAGAGTCTTAGTTGGAAAGATTCTGTCCAGAATATATATATTCTGGGACCTAAGTGTGGCTAGCAGAGGCCCCTACATACAAAGAACTTACGTAAGTCACCTATGATGTTTAGCACTGAATATCAACTTGGCAGGCCTGAGAATTACCTAGGAGCCTTTGTGTGGAATTATTTACATTAGGTAAGCAAAATGGCCAGGCCTGTGAGGAATTTTCTTCTTCTTTTAAAACTATAAGAAGATCCTACTGAAGGCTGTTCTGTGTTGCTTGCGTGTATCTGGGTTTAGGGCTGACCTTTTGGGATTGGATAAGTAAGGGGCTCCAGTCCAGATTAGGTTGAGTTGTGAAGATCCATCCTAAAAGTGGGTGGCACTATTCCTTGGGACTTGATTCTGGACTACAAAAGAGACACCTCGCTAAGTACCAGCAATTCACCTCTCCCTGCTTCCTGATTGCACATGCAATGTGGCGAGCTGCCTTGAACACTGCTACGATTCACCTGCAGTGGGGGACTAGACCCTCCCACTCTGCGAAAACAGACCTTTATTAGGTATCTTAACAGCATTCAGAAGAATAACTCAAACACACTACAGTGAACATGATGATGAGACCATAGATACTTGTGTAGCACAGGCACAGCATCAGCAGAAACCACCAGGAAGACAGGAGCTTCCAAGTCCAACTAATCCTACCCTATCCTGCACACATAAGTAGCAGTCTCCAGTTATCCAGAAAACAGAAGGCCTGCTCCAACTTTCCTTATTCCCATCTCCTTTCTCTCTCTCTCTTTTTTTTACTAGCACTAGCACTTTCCACCTATTTAAAAAAAAAAAAAAAAACGAAACAAAAAGAACTCCAATCTTTTATGTCTTCACTTTTTATTTCTCTTCATACAGTCATCAAATTGTGCTCATTTTTCACATTATTGGGCAACCTTTTGGTTTTCTGGGTTCCCCCTTTGCTTTCTTTTCCTTTTCAACTTTTTTTGTGGAACTCTTACAAACTGTTTTATTTTTTATTCTACTTCTTACAGTTACCGAATTTTGCTTTCAAATGTTCTCATTACTGGTAAATCATTGGTTCCCTTTCCTCAACCTCCCTGTTTCTCTCTTTTCCCCTCCTTCCTCCTTTACTTACATATCCGGATTTTCCTCTGATTTCCCCTTTGCTGGCCTCCTACTTTACCCTAGACAATTTTTATTTCAAATACATCCTAATTTAGTTCTTCCATTTTCTATTTATTGTCATTGATGATAGACAGGGTAGGCTTTTATTGATTGTTGGAGTACTACTAAGTCTTAATTGGTTTGATGTTGAAGTTTACCAGGGTTTTTCCCCCCTCTCTGAGGTATAGTAGAAATTGAGACCACAGGAGCAGGCTGTAAAATTAGAAAAACCAAGAATAAAGGTGGAAGAGATATCCAAATACATGGGGATATAAACTAGCAAAGCAACAGGGCTGCTAGAAAAAATAAACTCACCAGCTAACTCATGAACCCAAAGATAACAAAGCACATACAATGTGAGGTGAAAATTTCAAAACTTCACTAGTACAAAACTCAAAAAGGATGCAAACAAATAGATGAGTTCAATCCAGGCCCAGGAAAGAAAAGGCAGCAATAGATGAAGAGTCAAGGAAATAGATGAGAAAATCAGCGACAGAGATGAAAACCTCAACAGCATAAGAGAACATTTTCAATAGGAAAAACTGTAGAACGCTGGAAATGAAAATCTCAGTGATTGCGATGAAAACACACTGGAAAGGAGGACCACAAGAGAGGGCCAGGGATGAAGGATGCAGTCAAGGAAAAACAATGGGGCACGGGGGAGAGGGCACACGGCCACAGTGCCAAAGAACTCCAGAATACAATCAAAAGCTCCACAGCACAGGCAAGCTCAGATAGAAACTATAGACACAGAGACTCTGCAACGGAATCATAGCAGAACACCCCCCAAGTCTAGAGGAAGAAATGGACATCCAAGTACCAAAGGCATTTAGAACTCAACAGGCATTGACTAGAAATCTTCTAAATAATATAATCAAAATGTCAAAAATACCAAGATAAGAAAAAGAGCTATAAGGAAAACGCTAACTCAACTACGAAGGTGAGTGCAACACTTCTCTCTCTTTTGAGGCTCAAAGAAAGGAAAAGCTCGGAATAATATTTCAAATCATGAAAATAAGTAAGTGCCAATCAAGATTGCTAAAATCTGAAGAACTGGCTCGTAAAACTGATTGTGAAGGACATTTCAAGACTATTACAAACTATAACCACTCGTGACCATCAAGCCAACGCTGAAGACGACAGTTAAAGGAATACTATACAGAGAGGAAGGGAGCGTCTTAATCATGACAGTACTGGATGGATTGTATGGAAGCAGTGAGATGGCCCATGGGGGAAAGGCATGTGTTGCCGAGTCTGACAATCTGAGTCGCACCCTCCAGGGCCTGCATGGCAGGAGGAGGAACCAAGCCCTCCAGCTGTTCTCTGACTCCCACACTTATGCTATGCCCTGCCCCTCCACAAATGAATAATTGTAAACACTTAAATTAGCTCCAACTGTTTTTTATTGTTTTGTTGTTGTTGTTGTTTGTTTATTTTTCGAGACAGGTTTCTCTGAATATCCTGGAACTCACTCTGTAGATCAGGCTAGCCTCTGCATGCCTCTGCCTCTTGAGTGCTAGGATTAAAAGCATGTACTACCACCACCCTGCAATTACCTTCATTCTTTAAAAAAAAAAAAAAAAAAAAAAAAAAAGACAAGGAACTTTATATAGAAACTGCTGAAACACGGATAGCAAGGTAGAAAAAAAATCCAACATGTCCAATACAGTGAACCAGCACATCTCTAATATTAAGATGAGAAAAAAAAAATCTAACCAACCAGAAATGCAACCAATAAAACCAAAAGACTAGCAAATGCCCCTCTAGTAATAGTAACCTTAGATGTAAACGGACTCAACTCACCATAAAGAGATGCAGACTTGCTGACTATACTAAAAACTTATATCCAACTATCTGTTGTTTCCAAAAGCAAACATGACAGAGATACCTGCAGACCAACAGCCAATGGATGGAAGTCAAGCTGTCAGGGAGTAGAAGCTGTGTAGTCATATATAGCTGGAGTAGAAGCCGTGTAGACATATATAGCTGGAGTAGAAACCGTGTATAAATATATAGCTGGCATTTATTCTGTTACCTGATAAAGTGCACCAAAATAAAACTGGCCTAGAGAGGAAAAAGTCACTAAATATTAGTAAAGAAATCATCAGGTTAGGGGTTAGCTCAGTTGGCAGATCATGTGCCTAGAATGCATAAAGCCCTAGGGTCCGGTGCCCGGCAATGTAGAAACTGCACTATAATCTGAGCACTAGATGTAGAAATAGGAAAAGCAAAAGTTCAAGATCAACCTCAGCAACATAGTAAGGTCAAAGCTCACCTAAGCTACCTGAAAACTCCTCCAACAAGACCTTGCCGCTTAATCCTCCCTACATAGTCCATCAATTGGGAAACAAACACTGAAGCATATAAAGCTATGGGGCCACTCTTACTCAAACCACCACAGGTATTAAATGAAATAAAAACAAGCTAAATGTTCCTCAACTAAACGCTGGATAATGAAAATATCACACACACACACACACACACACACACACACTGAAATTCTATTAAAAATTCAGGTATACAGAAAAATGAAATAAAGTTTGCAAGAAAATGGGTAGATCTAGAAAATATAATGATTTTAAATGTGTATAAGTATGCATATTTATACATATATGCATAAACATATATACTTACATGCATTTATTACATGTTGTATATTCTACATACTCAAGACACAGAAAGCCAAATACTGCATGTTTTCTCTCATTTGTGGCTTCTTGCTTTGAATTAAATAGATTTGGGTATATAATCTGGACTAACTGTGGAAACCAGGAAGAGAAAAGGAACATGGTGTGAATGAGAAGCTCTAGATGGGACATGGAATAGCAGGACACAGAAGCAATGACAGGGGAAACGGGAAGGTGGAAGGGGAATTTAACTAGGAAGGTAGGGAGGGTGTACTCGTTAGGTTTATGTCAACTTGACAAAAGACAGTCATACAAAAGAGGGAACATCAACTGAGGAAATACACCCACCAGACTGGCATCCATGCAAGTCTGTAGCAATTTTCTTGGCTGATGATTGATGTAGGGTGGCTTTGGATGCTATAAGAAACTAGGCTGAGCAGTAACCAACCCTCCATGGCCTCTGTACCAATCAGTTCCTGCCTGCAAGCGTCTGCCCTTTTGGAGTTCCTGCCTTCATTTCCATCAGTGATGGACTATGATGTGAAACTTGAGGGCAAAAATAAACCCTTGCCTCCCTCAAGTTGTCTTTGGTCATGCTTTATCACAGTAATAAGAAACCATAACTAGGAAAGACGGCAATACAGACGATAAAGAAGGGAGATGGGATCAATAACACCACAGACGTGTGAAAAGGCCATAGGAAAAACATTATCTTAAAGGTACTAAAAAGTACATTAAATGTATGTGTGTGTGTATATAAACACACACATGGGGGTATGGTCTGAATGGGGGTATGGGCTACTTGGGGGTGATAATGTTCTTCCTAAAAACCAGGGATTATCTAGCAAAGCCCTAGGCATGGGAGACCTCCTTTTGCACTCAGGGAAATAAATAATACAGACAATTGCCAGTGTCTTTGGTTGCCTCTTGAAGGTACATACTTTGGATACGGGGCTTGGAGGACTTGAGCTAACACTGACCTGGAAGCTCCTCTCTGAGGACTGGCTCTCATCATCTCTGAGAGTGCTACACAAGTGCCCAGGGAAGAAGGCAATCAGTAGTCCTTCCCAGATGGAAAGCCTGGAACAGCAGCGACGACCAGCATGGCAATATGTGATAGCCTCAAGAATACACAAGTGGCATTTACATCTTAGGGACAACCAGTTGCTGTCTAATTGAACTCAAGGCCTCTCAATAGGAGAGAAAGAGAGGAGAAAATAAGGTATCCAGCCAGCCAGATAGGGAAAAATGATTGTCAGTTAATATTCAGAAGAAGGCCAGTCACCAAAACAAAGGGGGATAGCCACACAGAGAGGTATCAGGAGAGACAAATTCTAAAACTCACATAGAAGGACAGAGTTAAGATAAAGACAGACAACTACAACCATCCATCAGCCATACCACTGGCTGAGCAAGATTCAAAGTCTATATATATTAGGGGCTTGTCAGTCCCTACTTGGTAGACAGCAGCTTATTTTCCTTGCTATCTACTGGGAGAATGTTATTAACTAACTGCCTTCCTTTTGCTGTGGGTGCATGTGTGGATGACAGTTTTCCTTCTGTTCTGATTAGTAGTACCTCATTTACATTTTAACCTTTAGCCATTTCTTATATCAAAAATGTTCTTACTTTAGACCTCCATATAGAAGGTTCTTCACCACCATTTAGATTTTAGTTTACATATGTCACAATCTCAAAGTATGTTCCTTGATTGCCCACTTAAATAATCCTTGTCCCTCCTTGCTACTCTCGATCCTATCATCCAGCTTTGATTTTTGTTTTGTTTTGTTTTGTTTTCTGTAAGATTCCTTAATCTATGGAACTCATTTGATTATTAACAAGTTGGGAAGATGGGCTCCAAGATGGAAAGATGTTCTGTTTTCAGTGTATTCTTGGGGCTTGGAATATGGTACATAGTAAGTTTTCAAAACACTCGGACACATACATGATGAATTTAAAAGTACATGATGGCTAATATAACTGAAATATTTTTTTTTTTTTTAGAAATGGCTCAATGCATCTCCACAAATAATTATGAATAGTGTTCTTTGAAAACCACCAGACAGCTAGAGAGGAGTTGTACTCTGAATATCCTAGCACAAGGCAGACTAGTATGTTTATGGTATTCAAATTAGAAACCTGCTTTTAACTCTTTGGATATCAAATCTGAATTCAATTAGGATTCAAACCCAGAACTGCCAGGGTTGGAGAGGTGAGGGTTATTTAACTAGGCAGTCAAGGAATACACTTTGAGACTGTGCCACGATGGCAGAGAACCATCTACGTGAAGCACAGCAGACAGAGGAAATGGCTAGATCAGCAGTGTCAACCAGCTGGTACTGTTCAACTGGGTTCAACTATTTTCCATTAATAAGATTGTTTTACAATGATGCATCCTCAATAGTCACTATATAATCATGTAAATGAGCATAGTAATCAGATCCATGTCTTCTATAATCCCAGCTTGGATTTTGGTGGCTCTGTATCTCGTGTGTTGCTTTAAGAAAACTAAATGGTTTATGTGTAAGGAAGCATGAAAAGAGCTTGAAGACTTCATTAACTAACATTCAGTAAACTTAAAGCCTTCAGAAGTGTGGACAGCAACAGCAACTGAACAACCCCATTCACACATTTCTAGATATGGGTAGCTTAGAAAAAGGCAGTTTTACAGAGACACAGCACATTGCCCACAGTGAAGCCTCTACATCATCGCTAATTGTAAAAACAGACCCATTTTGTAAACATTCTAATACTGGTAATGTTGTAGGCACTATTTGTAAGAGGAAAATTAAAGCAAAGAGTAGGTCGTATAAAATTAGAAACTTTAAACAGGGAAACAAAGTTTGCTGGCCTCAAACTTTGAGGTGTGCATTCTTTTTCCTTTTGCTCTAATTCTACATTTTATGGCCCGAGATATATAACATAGAAATGAAAATTGTTACCAAAACATGCTACATCTAAATTTCTACCCCTTTCTACCCCAAATTTTACTGAGAATCTACTACAAAATGATGGACACAAATCATTTAACAAGCTAGTGGTAATTTAGATGAAGTCTTTTCAATCTGGCAAATTGGCCAATTAAAAAGCTGTAACATAAAGTGTGATATTCTCCACTACCAATGAGATCAAAACCAAGCAAAATTCCAAACTAAAACCAGAACTGACTGCAAAGTTTTACCTCACAAAAGCTTTAAAGTTCTATGCCCCAATTAGCAAAACAAACACTTAAAGACAGAACAAACACTTAATGGTTGGCTATACTATGCTAAATGAAACCTGCTGGACAAACAGCTTGCTGCAAGCACACAGCACACAGCACAAGCACTTTGGTTGGTTACTAAGAGACTGATCTGTATTTTCATACTAGAGCTGTCATGAAAATAGCAAAATAAGCTTTATATAAATCCTAATAAATAAAATATTATCAACTCTAACTTAATGAGAGCCAAAGTGACAATATAGTAACATGCAAAAATTTGAAACTCTTAAAAACAAGTGTCCAGTACGATTCAAACTTTCCACACCCAGCAGGTAGTGGTGCAAGAACAGCAGAGACACGGTTACTCTCCAGAGCCCACAACAGGAGCTGGCACACAGACCTCCAGTACCACAGGTCGATGCATTCACCATGCTGTGGCTATTAACGTTTAAACCTTTACTGTATCTTGCTAATTGGTGGATAGGACTTTAAAGCTTTTGAAAGATAAAACATTCCAGTCAGTTCAGTTCTTCAGTATTGTTCAAGTGTTCTAAGTAGGAACAAAGAGGAAAATAATCTGCTTTTAATTGCTGAAGAATCACAGATAATAGAGATGGCTGAATACTGTAGACGAAAGATCTTTTGTTCTTCCAGCAATTTAATATAGCTATTCTGCAAGCTTTAATGGTTCCTGTCTCTATATAAAAGCTATTATTTTTCACATTTATTTCCTTTGTAACATTTCAAAAGTGTAAGTTTCATACAGCCTAATGACATGTCAGAATAACATTTTTGGAAACATATTTTGGAAATAAAAGTTCTGCATTTATATAAAGAATCTTACCTACAAAAATTATATGTATAAACAATCTGCCGTAACGATCATTATTGTTAAATGAAATGTACAAGTTTAAAATTGTTATGCTATTTAGAGTAGAAATATTTTTACCTTAATTCCATTTGGACAAACTTTCAATAAATTTCCCTGCATATTTTACATATAAACATAACAACCATTTTATATTAATGTATATGCATATATATATATATATATATATACAATCATGTGATTCAAACATGAAATACAATAATCTTAAAAATAATATTCTATGATTATTACCAATTAATATTACCAATTAACCCATGCAATCAGAACAGACAGAAATTTTCTAGTTTAAGTGTAAAAAGATTTCTCATTGTTTGAGTCTTTGATATTTTTCACTTTTGTATGTTGGGGTTATGCCCACATATTTATAATATTAAAGAGGCCGACCCAGGGTGGCTACTTCCTTAGAATTATAATCCCTATCTCTGCAGTCTTCGTGGCTACTCTTTTTTTTTTTTTTAGTAGTTTAGGTAACAGTCCACAGGGACGTACACTCTAAAATATTTTCCAAAATATAAATGATATTGCAAAGTAACATAGTCAGCCAACGCCTTTCTTTACATTTGAAATCTAATAGACCTACTTACGCTTCCTAAGCAGTCCTCCTGAGTTGAAGCAACATTATCTGTACTTAGTGAAAGAGAGAGAAAAACCCTCATGCTAAGCTGCCACCATCGTAGGTTCACAAAGACTGATATTCTTTGATGTAAAATGAAATACTACTTAGTGAATAAAACATTAAAAAAAAGAAAAATGCTGTCTCCCCTTCAAAGAGACATATTCTTTGACCCAGTGCTCCAGACTAAAGCCTTGAGATTTTGCAAAAGAATGTGCGTGAGTAGAGTCCAGACAAAACAGACACTTGAGCTGCTGGAAGGCTGCATCACCCCGTGCAGACACTACTTACAATCTAACAGAGATATCGCTGCTGCTGCCATCTCCAACAGCAAGTTACCTCAGCAAAGGAAAGCTGGCCCTGCCTGCGGGGGAGGGACGCGGGCAGAGAAGTCGGAAGCCTGCCTTACGCCCAGCTTTATCTTTCTGTGTGGGTCACTCACTTGCAAATTGTAAATCTAAGTTTATAAATTTCATCAAAAATTAATAGTATGTAAGAGGAAAAGAGAACACTACAAAATACTTATATACAAATCTTCTTGCATTATTTTTGAAGGTTTGCAAAAAAGATTATTCAATGAAAAAATTTTAGAACAAGTTGAAGTCCTGAAGATATTTAAGACAATTAAAGCAACAACAAAAGTCTACAGAAATAAGTTGCTGCTTACACACATCAAAAACAATAATATTAAAATCCCACCAGCTAAGATTGCTGCTAGTACCATGTGGTTATTATCAAGTAGCAATGGTTTATTCCAAGTAGTGATCATCTTTAACTGTTATTTCATGGCAATTTGGAATGACCTTAATAAACTACAACTTATTTTTTATGCATACTAGACTTTTGATAAAAATAATAATGGCAACTAAAACAGTCTAAAATGATAGTATTTTTATATTAGTAGTATTATACTATAAAACATTATCCCAGAAAGCTTTGAAATGACAGCTGCCCTTCTCCACCCTCTTAAAAAAAAAGCCAGATTTATGAATGACTAAAAGCGTCTTATTTTATTGGCTTTAGATTAGAGGCACACTCATAACCATAATACCTTCATAATGGTAAAAAGCAGCATTAACTAGTTTACGAGAAAAATAATTAAGCATATACATGAAAATGATTTCAAATGCCAGTATTATTTGGACTTAGATCTGGGACAATGGACTAAGGTGTACATTTTACATATCAAAACAGACCAAGACTTCTGGTGCTCCTAGCACCCTCAGTCCCTACATGGCATACCCTGCTGGCTGCTCTTCCTCCAGAGCCTCCTTCCTATATAATGCAGACATTTTGCTTGCTCGTGTTCTCTCTCCCTTTCCCTCTCTCTGCTCACTGCAAGGTCTCTTTCTCTCCACCCACCATGGTGACTTCCCTGGCCTTCTCCTCTGGGGCCAGTGAACTCTCTGCCAGAGCACAGCTTCCCAATAAACCAGCCTTTAATATAATCTAATCTGGCTTAAAGTGGCTCATCTCACTAGAAGCATGAGTGGCATGTGACAACATGCAGTGAGCACTTTGAACAAAGGGATGATGACAGCCATCAGAGTTTTCAGAAAACTAATCTACGAATGCCACCTGCTCAAGCTCACTCTGTAGCACTTTCAGTAAGAATGGAATCAACTCTGATAAGAATCCCTTTTCTATCTTTGTAGTCATATTTTTACTGGGGTAATTGTTAACTTAAATTTCGACAAATAAGCAGTCAGTGCACTAAAATAAAATGCATACTAACTTGATTTAAAAGCAATTAAAAGTGTACTGTATGCAAGTTCAACTCATGCTTTGGTTATTTAGGGAGAACAACTACTCAGAATCTTAAAAGACAAGTTTACCTTTCCTCTCTCTAAAGCAAGGGCATTCTTTGCCCAGCCTCCATGCCCAGCTCCTCCCCTTAGAGGAGCCAAATGCAAAGCAGCACTTGCAAGCTTTCCTTCCATCTGTAGCAGGCACCACATAGTTTGAAATAATAATGGTGCAACCCACAAAAATGTTTTTTAAAAAACTATGCTCGTAAGTGTAAGTTTATAAGATTATTTTAGAATATTTTGAATATTTGATATTTGAATTCTCATTAGTGAAAAGATGAGTTAGAAATTTATACACAACAACCAAAAGCATTCTTAGGAGTTATCCTTAAATTTTTCCTACACTCTAATACAAAATTCTTGATTAATAGTAATCCAGGGAAACAATTCTACTCCCAGAAGACTTGGTTCTGTAACAACGCCATTATGTATAGCTCCCAAGGGAGAGATGTTTCTTACACTAGGAGAATGCTAATAGACTTCCCCCTGTTACATTCAGTGCCGTAAGGACCGAGTGCATATTGTCAATACACAATGATTCTGAGAAACAAAAATTACTCATCAGCCTAACATTCACAAAACACTATACAGAGCCCTTCATTTATACCCTTGACAGAAAATTTTGCACATAAGAATTTAAAAGTTTTTTTAAAAATTTTTATTGGAATCTGAAAAGTCACAAATTATACTCAAGTCTAAGCTACTGCTAGAAGAAATGACACGTGACTTGGTAAAATCAGATTCCCACATTAACTCTCATGAGCTTCCAGCGCTCTGTAAACTCTCCTTATATAAGGCTGCCTGTGAGCTACAGCAAGTGCTGCTGCTGTGCGCGAGCTGCTGTCATGGAAAGGCAGGCAATACCTGCCACCACACCTGCATGCACAACTGTAGTGGCGCAAGAAAAGCTGGCCTCAGCATTTTAGAGATTGAGCGCGATCGCAGGGTACTCAGTGCTAAGTCCCTGGGTCTCCCGGAGAACTCGGAGCCCTGGGCTGCTTCCCCAAGGAGAAGACTCAGAGGGATGACTTGTTACTGCCTCAGGAGTTTGTTACACTTTTAGATGTTACTGGAAGTCCAAAGATGTTTTGCTTTGTTTTGTTTATAAGCTATAGCTAGAGATATTCACTGTGATAAATTCTAATGCAGTAAAATTATAACAAACTCTTAAGTTGCGATATATTTTTTATTTTTGAAGCTGTCTTTAATAGACATCTCGCTTACTGGAAGGTGACTGAGTTCTGACATCTAATGAGCTCATACATTTTAATGGGGTGTTGCCCTGGTTCCAGTACATGAAAACAATGCATTTTCATATAAACATTAGTCAGAAAAACCAAGTCTTCAATAGCTTCTTATCTGGCTATAATTCATTGTTATCTTAAACTTTAAAACTTTACCATGCATTTGTTATACTGACTCTAGATATGTATATGCATGTATGTATGCCTTTATGTATGTATATGCATATTTACTCCAAATACAGATTCCAAACATATTTCACATTTAAAAAAAATTACATTTGTTAATGAAAATTCCAATCACACCAAGTAGGCATAAAGTACTACAAAGACATCAAATTTATTAAGGTCAGAAGCAGAACCAAGATCTATAAAATTGTAATTTTCAGGACTGGAGTGGGAGCTCAGTTGGTAAAGTGCAAGGGAGAGAGCCCAGTTCCTCGGCAGCCATGCTAAAGGCCAGGCATGACTTACACTGGGAATTTCAGCAGCGACACGTGGAGAATGCGGGATTCCTGGGACTCCACAACCAGTTAGCATAGCCAGAGTAGCAGGAGAGCTTCGTCTCAAAACAAAGGTGGGCAGCCCCTGAGGCCTCCACTGCTGAGGCTGACTCCCGGCTTCTCAGCGCGTCACACAGGACAGCCACACAGGTGCGCAAGCTTACATCCACACAGCCAGCCACACATGCGCAACAAGCAACAAAGCTGCATTTGAACTAAAAAGAGAATTCTAACTTTCACTGGAAAGCTCAAGTTCACCAAGAGCAACATTTCTTGAAGTTAGTAAGTTAACTTTGGGAAAATGTCTGCCACACACTAACGACCACGTAACAACCACAGTCAGTCTGTCATCTTGATGCAGTTTCAGTTAAAAGTTGTGCCATAAAATGTGGTGAACTCCATCTGCAACAATCTGAAAGCACACAGGGCTGTTCCTAAGGACCGCTACTGTGCTCTGCTGAGCAGCACACAAGTTCCACACATACTTTTCTGTTGCTACCTGGAGCATAAAAAGATGTGTATACAGAGTTGAAATTTAAAATGTTAAAATTTTTTTCCCTGGTTCTTTACAGAAGCTAGTTTGTATTTTTCAAACTAACTGTAGAGAACAGAAGAATGTAATGACTAGTAAGTAACTTATCCCCTTGTTCGGGTTTTTGTTTGTTTTTGTTTTTTTGAGGGGAGGGGAGTGAGTGTTAACACAGTGAGAAGGGCAATTACAGATGGTGTAATTATGAAAATAATTCACTTCATAGACCATCTAAAGTCTTATGCACACTCACTGGCCATCCTTTAAGACAGTCTTAATTTAACAGACCAAAAAGCTGGCAGCAAATTGAATATACAAAAAAAGGCTGACACAGAAAACGGCACACCCTACGTAGTATTTGGGAAGACCTTAGAACAATGGATACAGTTATTTTTCAAAAAAGCAATTAACATAAAATTAAGAAGTGACCTTCACACCCTTTCTGAAAACAGAGAGTTTGCAAACAGGAAAATATGTTACTGTTGTTGTACAGGTCTATGGCTTGTCCTTTCTTTCACAAATCAATAGAAATACGGTTTGACAGGAGGACCTAGACAAGAGGACCATCTCAGTCAACAACAGTTACATCACTCTCCAGAACATCTGCATTCCTTTTAGGTTTAATTCTTCCTGACCCACACCTAGCCCTGCTAACCACTAATAAATTTCTTATCCTTAGAGTTTTCTAATACCTAGGATATCATATAAATAAAAATTATATAGCATATACCCTTTGAGGCTGGCATAACTGATGCATATATTTTCTGGATATAATTTTCATTAAATACATTTAACAAATATATTTTACTTATGTGTGTCTTGTTTACCATTTCTTTCTCCTCAAGGCCCATAGCTTTTGAAAAACTTTTGTTACATTTGAATTGACTTTGTGGGTGTATTTTTATGTGTTCTATAGCCCCAGGTGACAATCAAAGGACAATTTGTGAGTATCAGCTCTCTCCTGTTACGAAATAAGATCGAAGGATCAAATTCAGGTCAGCAGACTTGGTGACAGACATCTTTATTTACTGAGCACTTCACTGGCCCTGTCTTATATTTGTTTTTAAGCACACTTTAATTGTGAAAAGCCCAATTTTATGACCATTGAAGACCATGAACTGAGCTCTTCTGGTGTCCTAGCTAAGAATCACTTGTCTGACTCAAAGCTACAAACATCTCCTCTCTCCTTATCTTTTAGAAATTTTATCTATTTTAGTTTAAAATTTAGTACCACAAATTTATATTTAGAACTGAAAGTTAAATCTTGGTTATGGCAATAGACATACATGAAGTGTTTATTGCATAAAAGTATAGAATATTCTCATTTGAAAAGAATAAACTTTCTTCTTAAGAAAGAGCCTTTTTGTTTCTTTGATCTTTGAGACAGGGTCTCATGAAGTTCGGCTGATCTCAGTCTTGCTATGTAGCCAGGATGGTCTTGCGGTCTAGGTCCTCCTGCCTCTACCTCCTTAGTACTAGAACTGCAGGTGTGTGCTTATTGCCACACCCATGTACACACGACTTTCTAACAGTCTGCTTCATCAGTAGTATGAACAGAAGCCTGCCAAGGAAATGAGGGCCAATTAACTGGGACTTTTTTAAGCCGAGAAGCAGTTGTTTAGTCCAATAAAAGAGGTAAAAGATTAGACTATGTCTCCCAATCTCGTGGATTAGATTCTTCCCAGCAGCCTTCTCTCATGTTGCCTGCAACCCTAGCCCTAACAGCTTAGCTTTTGTCTATTTCATTTATTGGATTCTCCTGTAGGATTTCTCGGGGTCGGGGGTAGAGAGGGGGAGGGTAAAACTTTTTTTTTTTTAAGTAAAACTAACTAGATTCTATAGAAACAGTAGGTGTATTAATGATTAAACAAATAAACAGAAACAAGTATACGAACTCTATAAACTGTTTTTTTTGTTGTTGTTGTTCTTGATTTTCTTTTTCTTTTTTCTTTGGTCTTTTGAGGCAGGGTTTCTGTGTAGCCTCAACTGTCCTAGAACTTGCTCTGTAGACCAGGCTGGCCAGGAACTCAGAGATCCACCTGCCACTGCATCCCCAGTATTGGGATGAAAGGCGTGCACCACCATGCCTGGCATAATAAGTTGTTTTATATTACGTAAGAGCAACATTAAGGTGATAGTTCCACATCCTTTAAAATATTCATGGGATTATCTTTACATTCTCAAATACTTTAATCATTAATGTCTATACATACATGTAGCATATATGTATAACAATCTTGTTTTTGCTCAAAATGCAAATATAATTAATTTCAAATACTCTGTGTTTGTAAATGCTCTTCTGAATTCTTGATCTTCTCAAGTTACTTATTTAGCTCTTCTTTAGAAGCTGTGTAGGAACAAGACATGAAAATCTAGCAGTATTTTATTACCTACAACTTGAATATAAAAATAAATAACTAAAACTCTAAGTTAGGGCTTTGGTTACCCCTTTTAAATATTATTCCAACAACTGTGACTATGTGCAGGAACTCAGATTTCTAATAGACTAATGTACTGGCACTTGACTAACATACTTCCAGAAAATAACAATACTAGGGGCAATGGCTATAGCGCAAAATCCCCTGGTGATATACATCTGATTTTGTGATGCTAAACCTCCTCCATGACTTGTTTAGAGCAATAAGAAATCAGATGCTTCTTTAGAAAAGAAAGAACCAGGAAGCACTAGTGATAAACTCCATAAAACTTGAATAGCCAATAATACTGTAACAATAAGTCAATCTCTGGGTTTCAAAGAGATGGTCAAGAAAATTCAACCACAGGCTGGAGAGATGGCTGAGTGGTTAAGAGCACTGACGGCTCTTCCAGAGGAAGAGCAGCAACCACGTGGTGGCTCACAACCATCTGTACTGGGATCCGATGCCTTCTTCTGGTGCGTACTCACATACATAAAATAAATAAATCTACAAAAGAAAACTCAAACACTAGTGCTGTTGTCATTAGCTGGTGATTAGAACACATGATAGCAAAGAGTCGTCCCTTCTCCATACAACTGCCCTGTTCCTTTTATTCTTGACTAACCACATATATTTGATTATGATTTTTAAAATGAATAGACTGTTACTATGAAGCATCTAGGTAGGGGGAGCAGAAACTGAAAGCAAGAAAAAAAAATAACAAGTTCCATATCTACAGAATACCCTACAAATGAATCCTACAAAGCAAACCTAGGCAGAAAATCAGAAACCAAATCATGCAAGGCCCTGAAGGCCATCAGGATTTTAGTGTTAACTGTTAAGGCAATAGGAACCGCCAAAGGATTATACACATGAGATGATGAAAACAACATTTTTAAAAAGTCTATTCTGACTATCCTGGAGAGAATGAATCAGGAGACTAAAATACATGGGAAGACCAATTATGACATCATTGCAGTAATTTACATGGTGCTGTCTACACCAATGGTTCTCAAACTGTAGACCAAACCCCTTTAGGGTGTCACGTATCAGATATCCTGCACATCAGATATTTACATTATAATTCATAACTGCAGCAACATTACAGCTATGAAGTAGCAACAAAGCAGCATTAGGAAGGTTAAAATCACTGGTCTACACCAAGACGATCCAAGATGATGGAAGTGTCAACAGGTCTTACAGATCATTTGACTAAAGAGCAGTTAGCCTGAGACACAAATTTTCCAAACTATCTGCTTACTTTTCTATTTACTTATATGTCCGTTATCTGTAGTATTATAAGTAGAAATTTCTGAGTGACTAGTTTGTATTGTGCTTACAGGTTCAAAGTGAAGTGATAAAAGAGCACTCCACTGGAGAGGAGCTGGTGATGTTGGGGTGGAGCTCGGTGTGGAGAGCTTGCCTAGGAGGAGGTAATTAGGAGACACTCGCATTTATATAGTAAATTACATAAAAAAATAAGGTGCATACTTATACTACTAGTAGACTTGAAAACATTACAATATTCTGCTGTTGTATAATAAAAGCATTTATATCAAACTATATCTAAACTTCGAAGATATTTTTAAAGAATAACTGCCAAAATGTTGCTGACTGATGATAGAAAAAATATTATTATTCATTTGTTGTTAGCTGTAACTTAACTCATTAGTGTGCAGAAATGATGCTTATGGGCTCACATTACCACACAGTGATAATAACACTGTGTGTTCTAGGAAGACCCAATATATTCAATTTAAAGAACACTGATAGGTATCATCATATAGCTTAAACAGTAGTGTAACTTAGACCATTTAAAAACAATATATTTGTTAAAAGTTCCACTTACTATCATCAGTATTTCAAAAATAGAAACTTTAATTTGTTACTATTTGTATATGATGTTTGCATAGTATTCAATTTTTTTTACTTTATTTTGAAAATCTTAAGGTTTGTGTATAACTTTCCTAGAAGAACTCAGACCAGTATAATGAATAATCTACTGTACAAAGCCATGCCAAATGGCAGAATCACGGCAGCATGTTGTCGGAAATCCTTACCAGTTTCTCATCAACTGTTATAAGCTGTGTGTCCCGAGTCTGGTTGTCTGCCAGCTTCCAAGTGGATGTGCTCAACAACCTGCAGTGCAAGACGTGGAGTTAAAGGATGCTCTTGCCATGAAGAGAGAGGCAGACAGACTTACATAAACACGCTGCTTGAACAGTATCTGTCTTCTTAAACATAAAAAGGGAAGGAAAGAGAGAAGGCGGCACAAAAGCCCTTTTCTGCCCAATTAGTTCTGTCTGCTGAGTTTCTGGCAAACTCTCACTGACAGCTCACAACAGGAGGCACTTGATGTCACTCTACAGACTGTCTCTCATAAAAAGCCACCAATGACAAGTACTGAACTGCTCTCTATGAGGGTACAGAGGTTGGTTTGTCATGTCCAGGCAAAAGCATGCAAACTGGTCCCAACTCTTTTGGAATGCTGATTCCTAAAGGCTAGCATCAGGGAAGGAGCTGGGGAGCGGGACAGGGGTCCGAGGTATGAGAACAGGCTCCTTGTCTCTCCATGTAGAGCAATCAGAAACTATTTGCATGGTTATCTTAACTAGTGCTGTTAGTCCAGTCCCCTATCTTGTTCACAAAACTGAAGGTCTGAATGAATAATTAAAAAAAAGAAAATGTTGTTGGAAGTAACATGGGCACAAAATCAATTCCTTTCATGACCTCTTTTTCCTTTGACATAGGTCTCATGTACTCTAGCCTTGAACTCCCTATGTAGACAAGTATATCCTTGAGTTTCTCACATCCTTGCCTCCACACCATCATGCCAATTTATGTGGCAGTGGGGACTAAACCAGGATTTTCTGCATGCATGTAGGTAGGTATTCTATAGACTTAGCTACATCCCCCAGGTCACGACTTAAAAATTTTTATACGTGAACAAAAACTTTAAGACTTGCTATATAGCAGTGAGATCAAAATAGGATTCTAACACTTTTTGGTGTTGTCTGTGTTGGGGTGTTGTTTGTTTTAAGACAAAGTCATACAATATAGACCTGACCTGCCTTGAACTTGATATGTTGATTGACCATAGTGGCCTTGAACTCAGAGAGCCCTATACTTCTGCCTCTAGAGTGCTGGAATTTAAGGAGTTCGTCAGATACCTAAACCACATAAAGACCCAACAAAGATAGAGAACTTCAGACCAATTTCCCTTATGAATATAGATGCAAAAATACTCAATAAAATTCTTGCTAACCAAATCCAAGAACACATCAAAACGATGATCCAACATGACCAAGTAGGCTTCATTCCAGGGATGCAGGAATGGTTTAATATACGGAAATCCATCAATGTAATCCATTATATAAACAAACTCAAAGACAACACCCATTCATGATAAAAGTCTTGGAAAGATCAGGAATTCAAGGCCCATACCTAAACATAATAAAAGCAGTATACAGCAAACTAGTAGCCAACATCAAACTAAATGGAGAGAAGCTGGAAGCAATCCCACTAAAATCAGGGACTAGACAAAACTGCCCACTTTCTTCCTACCTATCTAATATAGTACTTGAAGTCCTAGCCAGAGCAATTAGACAACAAAAGGAGATCAAGGGGATACAAATTGGAAAGGAAGAAGTCAAAATATCACTATTTGCAGATGATATGATAGTATATATAAGTGACCCCAAAAGTTCCACCAGAGAACTCCTAAACCTGATAAACAGCTTCAGTGAGTAGCTGGATATAAAATTAACTCAAACAAGTCAATGGCCTTTCTCTACACAAAGAATAAACAGGCTGAGAAAGAAATTAGGGAAACAACACCCTTCTCAAAAGTCACAAATAATATAAAATACCTTGGCGTGACTCTAACTAAGGAAGTGAAAGATCTGTACGATAAGAACTTCAAGTCTCTGAAGAAAGAAATCGAAGAAGATCTCAGAAGATGGAAAGATCTCCCATGCTCATGGATTGGCAGGATCATTATAGTAAAAATGGCTATCTTGCCTAAAGCAATCTATACAGATTCAATGCAATCCCCATAAAAATTCCAACTCAATTCTTCACTGAGTTAGAAAGGGCAATTTGCAAATTCATCTGGAATAACAAAAAACCTAGCATAGCAAAAACTCTTCTCAATGATAAAAGAACCTCTGATGGAATCACCACGCCTGACCTAAAGCTGTACTACAGAGCAATTGTGATAAAAACTGCATGGTACTGGTACAGTGACAGACAGGTAGATCAATGGAATAGAATTGAAGACTCAAAAATGAACCCACACACCTATGGTCACTTGATCTTTGACAAGGGAGCTAAAACCATCCAGTGGAAAAAAGACAGCATTTTCAACAAATGGTGCTGGCACAACTGGTGGTTATCATGTAGAAGAATGCAAATTGATCCATTCTTATCTCCTCGTACAAAGCTCAAATCTAAGTGGATCAAGGAACTCCACATAAAACCAGAGATACTGAAACTTATAGAGGAGAGAGTAGGGAAAAGCCTCAAAGATATGGCCACAGGGGAAAAACTCCTGAACAGAATAGCAATGGCTTGTTCTGTAAGATCAAGAATTGACAAATGGGACCTCATAAAATTGCAAAGCTTCTGTAAGGCAAAAGACACTGTCAATAAGACAAAAAGGCCACCAACAGATTGGGAAAGTATTTTTACCAATCCTAATCCTATCAGGGGACTAATATCCAATATATACAAAGAGCTCAAGAAGCTGGACTCCAGAAATTCAAATAACCCCATTAAAATGGGGTTCAGAGCTAAAGAATTCTCAACTGAGGAATACCAAAGGGCTGAGAAGCACCTGAAAAAATGTTCAATTTCCTTAATCATCAGGGAAATGCAAATCAAAACAACCCTGAGATTCTACCTCACACCAGTCAGAATGGCTAAGATCAAAAATTCAGGTGACAGCAGATGCTGGCGAGGATGTGGAGAAAGAGGAACACTCCTCCACTGTTGGTGGGATTGCAAGCTTGTACAACCACTCTGGAAGTCAGTCTGGAGGTTCCTCAGAATATTAGACATAATACTACTGGAAGATCCAGCAATACCTCTCCTGGGCATATACCCAGAAGATGTTCCAACTGGTAATAAGGACACATGCTCCACTATGTACATAGCAGCCTCATTTATAAAAGCCAGAAGCTGGAAAGAACCCAGATGGGCCTAGCAGAATTCTAATGTTTATTTAAAATAATGCATTCACAAATTTAATTTAAGAAAGATTGCCTACATACAAGAGCATATATAATATATATTTATTGTATAGGTAATGTGTTAAATACTCCCTAGATAAATTTCAAAATGTCAGGAAAAAATGTACTCTAATTCCAAATATTTAATATAGCAACAAAGGGCCACAGCACTAATCATTACAACTATGGCAAAATGTAGTGCAGTGGTAGTGTATCTCTCTCTGTCTTGGAAACACAAAACCTGATTTGATACCCAACCTTTCTCCTGACCCTCAGGAATATACCGACAGTATATAATCTTTTAACCTAAAATGTACTGTAAAGATGATAACAAGCAAGGAACATTTTTTGTAAGACAGTTTTCTAAGACTTTATAAGTTTTGTAAGACTCAATTTGCAAGCAGGCAAGAGCTGGCAAGTCACTGAACAG
This sequence comes from Mus musculus, assembly GCF_000001635.26. Classification (NCBI taxonomy): domain Eukaryota; kingdom Metazoa; phylum Chordata; class Mammalia; order Rodentia; family Muridae; genus Mus; species Mus musculus. Next base: position 114,355,046 of record NC_000079.6, read on the forward strand.
GGGTAGTTCCCAAGCTGCCAAAGAGTCAGTAGCAAAAAGTAAATGCAATAAAAACAGCAGAAGGATTAGATTATCGCTTATGTATTTATAAGTGACCAAAAACTACATGAAAAATGTTAATAGAGAAATATAAATCAAAATATATTGAAGTGTTATTTCATATCTTTTAGGTTATATACAACCAGACCATCCTCGTTGACAGGAATATAAAGAAACTTGAGTCTCTGTAGAATATAATTTAGTAACAGAACTGTGCAAAATAATGTGATAGTATCTTTAAAAAACTGAACAGAGGGTCATCATTTGATGTGGCCCTCCCATTACTGAACATCATCATTTGATGTGGCCCTCCCATTACTGAACATATGCCCCAAGGATTAAAAGTAGCATCTTGAACAGCCCTTTACACACGCACTCCTAATAGTGCTACCTAGGCTAAAGCAAAAATAGACAATATTAACAATCATATAAACACTTTTTCTAACTATACTGGTATTTCCAGATCTCTGAAGTATTAACCTTAATTCTCTGCCCAAAGGATAAACCTTTGCCAGCCATACTTGTAATAATCAGCTACCATCATTAACATACACAACTAATGTGTGTGTGTCTGTGTGTGTGTGTGAGTGTGTGAGTGTGTCTGTGTGTGTGTGTGGGAGTGTGTGAGTGTGTGTGTGTGTAAATTTATAATAAAGAAAGAGACAGAGGCAGCCCTTATTTCTAACTCTGGCTTTACAATTTACTAGCTCCCTACAAGCACTTCAGTCCTCTGTTCCTCTGCTTCCAGATTTCATTCTTTATGTTTCTAAATTGAGGCGTGTACTGCTCTAATATTTCTAATAATGAAAGTCTAGGTGATTACAGTAAAAACAAGTGAATATACTTCTAATTTGTTGGAAGAATTCTCTGAATAATAGTATTCTCTATTCATAGCTTCATGGAAGAACACGGGATATTTTGGAGGGGAAAACTCACCAAGGTTCATGTTTTTTTTGTAGATACATAATTGCAGCTCATTTAGGCAAATACCTATGTGAATAATTGCTATCTTATGTTAAGATATTATGCTTTTTAATACACTTCCACACTGCTTTTTAAAGTGGTTGGACAATCTTCTATCCCCACTAACAGCATGTGAGGCTTTTTTTTTCTACTTTCACTAGTATTTGACTGTGGCCTTTATTGTAGTTATTAGCCATTCTAACAGGTATGCATGCAGTGCTAGCTCACTACTGTTATCACCTTGCCCACATTCTAAGTAGGCTATTTTTAAAATTTTGTTTACTTACTATAACTCTGTGTGTGTATGTAGAATGGTGCACATGCCAAGGCATACATGTAGAAGTCAGAGAACAACTTCATGGACTTGGCTATCTCCTACCTTTATGAAAACCACTGGTCTTATGTGACAAGTGTCTTCTACCTGGACCATCTCACTAGCTTTGGGGGCACTGGGGGGTGGGGGTGGGGGCGACTGAGTCTTGTTATGTAGTCCAGGATAACCTCAAAATAGCCATCCTCCTGTCTCAGCCTCTTAGTTTTAGCATTACAGGCCACAAAGTCTCATTGTCTACCACATTCTTTGTGTATTAAGGATAACTATCTTTCAAAGATGAGTGTTTTGAAAACATTCCCTCTGTTCTGTCAATTGTCGTTTCATTCTCTTTACAGTATATTTCACAGGACAGAAACTTCTTATGTTACTTTTTTGGGACAAGGACTCATGGAGTAACTCTGGCTGGACTGGCACTCACCATATAGACCAGGCTGGCCTTGAACTCAGAGATCCCTCTGCCTCTGCCTCTGGAGTGCTGGGATTAAAGGCACACAGAACCAATGGAGTATAACTTGTACACTGTTTCTTTCATGGACCCTAAGTTCTGTGCCTTACTAACAGATCACATACACACATCTGTGAGACTCTACTGGACTTCCTTTGTTCACATTCCCTAGTCTTCTCAATCTAGACCTCGTGAACAATGGGGTGCTTAGTTGTTCTGACCTAGCAACTTGCCCACGCAGGCCTCAATGTTCTGATCTCAAGTGATCCTCCTGCCTCAAAGCTCTCAAGTAGTTGAGAATACAGGCATATGCCAAAACACCCAGTTTACAAATACTGATTTTAATGCTTCAAAGCATACACAGCATATACAATATAGAACAGACGAACATCCCTGCTAAAACCTGCTAGAATTGCAGGTTTGTGTTGCAGGATATTTGATCACACTGTGAACCGCAAGCTTGTATTATTTACTGGGGAAAAAAAAACAAACCAAAAAACCAAAAAACCTGTTCCTAGTTGCTCAGTTCTAGCACACACCTTTAATGGAAGAACTTTTTGTTTATTGTAAACCGGATTAAATCAAGTCAATTATAAGGCTGAACAACCAAGCAGTGGCCTAGAACTGACCATAGGGAAATGGTAGTAAGAATGGATAGAGAGATGCCCGGGAAGCAGCAGGGAAGGACATTCGGTTTGAGGGGTTTGAGACAATGTGGAGGGGAGCTCTATGTGGTTAATATAGCTATGACTTTATGGGGATGAGATTTGTTGGAGCAATGGAAAACACAGATTAACACTCCTCTAAATTCAGAAACAAATCATAAAGACTGTTTCTGAGAGAAATATTAAAAGGTCTTATCAAGAACAGCACAGACTGTCCAGGTTGTCTATAAGCAGGACATAACAGCTTCAAAGAGACACTGGCTAGTAGAAAAAACTGAATTAAGTCAGCCTGTGTATTTTAAAGATGTGTTTCAACCTCCGAATGTATGTGTAATGTTGGGGAAGAGGTTTTGTCTTTGTGCCCACAGGAGAAGGAAAGCTGTGGATACCACCAAACGATAAAGACTAGGTTTGAACAGGAGAGATCTCCTGAGAAACGAAGGTGACCGTGCATCAGACAGCTTGGTCATTCAGCCCAAACTAACTTATAACAACTGACAAATGCCTTCCAGTTGATCAGGTATGAAGACAAAAATAAACAATATTTTCTAATGATAATAAGATAAAAAGATAATATTAAGGCATACTTTCTTTACTGACATGAAAAATGGGTTTTCTTAAACCACATGATTTAACTCCATATTAGAATGTTATACTGTAGATACAATGTGGCCCCTGCCATCTTAAACCACATGATTTAACTCCATATTAGAATGTTATACTGTAGATACAATGTGGCCCCTGCCATCTTAAACCACATGATTTAACTCCATATTAGAATGTTATACTGTAGATACAATGTGGCCCCTGCCATCTTAAACCACACGATTTAACTCCATATTAGAATGTTATACTGTAGATACAATGTGGCCCCTGCCATCTTGGACATCAGCTTTTGAGTTTTCTTCTTAAATAAAAAGGATATGTTTGTTGTTTGGTATCAAAAATACCAAATATTAAGAGATTTAAAATGTTTTAAGTAAATTTAAAATATAAAAAAATATAAAAAAATATAAAATATTAAGAGATTTAAAATGTTTTAAGTAAATTTAAAGGGTTACTATAATTCAAACCTGTTTTCTAAATCTCTAACAGTTGGAGTGATTTGAAGCTAAGATAAAACACTTGAGCCTTTAATCCCACCATTCAGGAGCAAAACTCAGATACAGCTCCTAATTGGGTACATTTGCACACTAGAGAAACAACATAGCATCTTACTGATTGTTATAAAAACCCTCTACAGGGTGACTAGAATGGTAGCTAATTTCCAGTGGGGTCAGGAACAAAAGAGTAGCTTTTGCAAGTGCCCATAAGCTCATCTCTGTGCATGCAGCCCTGACCAATATTGACCCAGATGATACCCTAATTATGGATAGGTATATTTATTGATGAATTGGCAACTCTAAGGAATTAATATCCATAGTCTTTTAATTATAACCCATTGTGTTTGTTTTCAATTTCTTACAAATTGAATTAGCCCAAAATTCATATTAAATCGAGTCACAGGAAAATATGACTTGGATTATACCTAAAATGATAAAGTAATAGTATATGCTCCCCACATCACAATAACTATCTTGGACCTGAAATGTGTTGATATGTTAATCACTCTCAGTTCATGACCTTAAACATTCTCAAGAACTTGAATCAAAAGAAATTTTAAATTATCATCAACATACTATTTAATCTAGCAATAAAATTAAAGATAACAAGATTTAAAATGGTGCAATGGGTAAAGATACTCGATTCCTGGGACCTAGACAGGAGAACCTATTCCCACAAGTTGTCCTCTGACTGTCATTCATCCATCTTAGTTTATATGTGTTTGTGTGTGTGTGTGTGTGTGTGTGTGTGTGTGTGTGTATACTAAAATTTTCATAAGACCATTTTAATATTCTGGGAAAATATATAGAACAGAATAAAAGGAAAAATAAAGATCCTGCAAGTGCTTTAAGTTCAAGGAAATAATAGTGAAAATGTCTCACTTATAATTTCTTTATCAAAATTAATTTACTTTATAATTCAGGTTTATTACAGTAATTTCTATAATTGAGAAATAAGGCCCTTTCCCTCCGATGAGCAAGGAAAACTTGTGATAGGGACTAATAGTAAGTACTAGACTACAAAGGTGTTAGTAGTCTAGTACTTACTATTACAAAGGATATCACAAGATCTAAATTCAACAACCTAAGCATCCACCATAGGCAACTAGAGAAAAAAGAGTTATATAAACCTGACATCAAACGAAGAAAACAGAGGCAGAGTAAAGAGATAGTCCAGCAGTTAGGAGCACTTCCTGTTCTTTCAGAGGACTCAGGTTCCATTCTGGACACTCACTTTTAGTTCTAGGGAATCTGATATTCTCTTCTGTCCTCAGGGACACCAAGCACACACATGGTACACATACATACACTTAAGCAAAAGGTTTTAAAGTTAGCCTTGTAGAATCCTTTTTAAAGAAAACTTGTAGGGACTTGAGAGGATGGCTCAGTGGTTTAGAGCACTTGTTCCTCTTGCAGGGGAGCTGGACTCTGTTCCCAGAATGCACATCACAGCCTTCATCCGCTGTAACTAGTTTCATGGGATCTGATCTCTTCAGGCCTTCTCCAGCACTGCACACAGTGGCACATACATGAACACAGGTCAAACACTCACGCACATGAAATACATCTTCTGAAAAAAATCAAACATTTTAAGCTTTAATATTTTGCTTATGTATATCTGTGTGTGGGTCTGTACATGTATATACTGGTGACCCCTCTAGGACTATCCTGGAGCAGGAGTTATAAGCAGTTGTGAAATGCTCAACATAGGTGCTGGGAATCAAACTCAGGTTCTCTGCAACAGCACTACATTCTACCCTTTGAATAATCTTTAACATAATCGTGACTTTTTTCTGGAAGATCAGTTAACAAAACATACAAAAGCACGACAACTAAGATAATTCCTCATGAGAAGTAACTATAAGCTTTCCCTCCCAGACCAGGGGAAAAAAAAAAAAAAAGACAAGACTATTTCCTCTAGTCATATATAATCAGTAAGTTCAAGTCAATGCAGTAAGCATAGGAAACGAAGACCACTGGGCCTGGAGGCCACACCTTCAATCACAGCACTTGGGAAGCAGAAGCAGGCAGACCAAAGCCAGCCTGGTCTACACAGAGTTCCAGGCCAGACAGTGCTACATAGTAGGAGAGGGAGAGGAGAGGCGGGAGGGGGAGATGGGAGGATAAGAGGGGGTAGAGGAGAGAGGGAGAAAGAAAAGAAAACTAAGCATGCTAGACAAGAATAAAATGGTCTTTATTTGCCAATGACATCATAGTCTATCTGAGCCCAAACACATGAATCACTGAAAAGTCTTCTGATCATAGTTAATGATTATAATATTGAGGTTGTACAATACAACAAATATACCAAAGTGAACTTTCCTAGCTACTATCAATAAACAAATGAAATGTGATATTAAAAGCACAACTGTATGTACATCAACACAACAATATGGTCATGACATAAAGGAGCATTTTATCACAAATTGGGAGGTTCCCACAGGATCACAGCCTGCCTCCGACAGAATCACTGGTGACTCAGCTCACCAAGGTGCGCTCTATGCTGTCTGTCCAGTGAAGACATCAATCCATTTCTCAGAATTCAGCTCACCAGGGTGCGCTCCATGCTGTCTGTCCATGAAGACATCAGTCCATTTCTCAGAATTCAGCTCACCAAGGTGCGCTCTATGCTGTCTGTCCAGTGAAGACATCAATCCATTTCTCAGAATTCAGCTCACCAAGGTGCACTCTATGCTGTCTGTCCAGTGAAGACATCAATCCATTTCTCAGAATTCAGCTCAAGGTGCGCTCTATGCTGTCTGTCCAGTGAAGACATCAATCCATTTCTCAGAATTCAGCTCACCAAGGTGCGCTCTATGCTGTCTGTCCAGTGAAGACATCAGTCCATTTCTCAGAATTCAGCTCACCAAGGTGCGCTCTATGCTGTCTGTCCAGTGAAGACATCAGTCCATTTCTCAGAATTCAGCTCACCAAGGTGCACTCTATGCTGTCTGTCCAGTGAAGACATCAGTCCATTTCTCAGAATGTATTCCCACAGTTAAGTGACACACAATTGTAAATAAACACTTACATGAAAATCTAACAACCTGTCCAAGGTCTTTATAAGCAAAACTAGAAAAGTCTAATGAGGGAAATCATAAAATACCTAAATAATGAAGATATGTTTTATATTCATGAGCAGAAATAATTGATATTGTTAAAACATCATTTTTTTGTAAATTATTCTATAATGAAACAAACTATATCGAAATCCCAGCAAGTTGCTTTCTGGACATTAGTAAGCTAGTCCTAATGTTCATATTCAAAGGCTGCCAATACAATGCTGAAAGAAAATTAACAAAGTCAGAAGACTGATTCTTCCTAATTGTAGAACTTAAAACATATCTGTATGTGGATACCCAAAAGATAAATAAATCAACATAACACAACTAATAGCCCAGAAACAGACTATTTAAATATAGTTGACTGACCTTTGGAAAAGGAGTAAAGGCAATGTAATACGATGAAAAACAAAGCCCATATAATGATCTTAATGCTATGTCTGTCTGTCTGTCTGTCAAGCCAGTATGGGCATGTGAGGCCAGAGGCTGATACTCTATCAGTCTCTACTTCAACATCTGAGAAAGGCATACCACTGAACTGAAATTTCACACATTAGCTAGCAGGCCATTAGTCTTGGATCTGCCGTCTGTGCCTCCCCAGCACCAACCACAGTCACAGGCCTGTGAGTCACACCCGGCCTTTTATATGAGTTCCAGGGATTTGCCCTCAGCTCCTGTGCTTGTGCAGCGTGTTCTGTACCCACTGAGCCTTCCCCCCATTCACCAGATAGTAGCCTTAAACCTTTCCCCACAGTTATCCATAATACATCACTGAACTAATATTAACATGCAAAACCACTAAGATTCTAGGTGCTCTTGTAGTTGGCTCTGAGTTTGTAACCACCACAAGTGATTCATGATATACAAAAATGGGTCAAGTGTATTTCACTAAAATTAAAGCTTTTTGTTCTATAAAATGTACTGTTTTTAAAAATCAAAGCTACAGACTACCAGATTGTCTTTGTAGGACATCTATCTTGATCAAAAAACACATCCATTATACACAAGGATCCTCATAAACTTCACTAAAAAAACAACAGAGTTAAAAAAGTGGGCAAAAGATGTTATGAGACATCTCGTGGAAGCAGATACACAGTGAAGGCAAGGCACTGCATGTTCTAATCCTCAGATCATAGGAGGCAGAGTTCAAGCCAGCCTCATCTGTATATCCAGCTGCAGACCATCCAGGACTGCACAGTAGGATCCTATGGTTTCAAACAATATAATGACAATAACCCAATGATAATCAGCACATATGAAAAGATGGTCCACATCATGTGTCAAAATCACAAAATAAATTAAAACAATAGTGAATGGCAGATCTACTAGAATAGCTGAGTTTTACCACCAACCTGGTCTATAAATTCCAGGCCAGCCAGAGCTACATAAAGAGACACTGTCTCAAAAACAAAAACAAAAGCAAAACAAAACAGCTAGATTTCAAAACACTGGTGACACCAAATGCCAGCGTGGATGGAAGAGCACTCATCAATGGACTGCAGAAAGGTAGCCACTTGGGGTGTATGTGGCAGTTTCTTACAAAGCTAACAGGGAACAACTATGTGTCTGAGCTACAAGCTTAAAATATCTACACAAAAACATACAAAAATAGTCAAGAAAACATAAGTGAACAAGCAAAACACCTGTAAGATATACGGTCAAGGCTGTGTCTGGTGGTGCATCCCTTTAATCCCAGCATGCAAGGGGCAGAGTCAGTGCATCTGAGACAAGCCTGGTCTATGTACCAATTACCTTGACAAATATGCTAAGTAGTGACGCTCTGTCTCTAAATTAAAATAGCAAAAACAAAAACCAACCTACTTCATGCCCATCAATAGTTATTACCAGATATACAGAAAACAGCAAGTGTGTGGACAAATTTGTTCACTGTAGCACTATGGAAAACAGTGCAGCCTCCCTTCAAAATGTTAAAATGAAGTTACTACAGTATTCAATAACTTCACCTCAGTATATAACCAAAGACACTGAAAGCAGGAATTCAAAGATACAGTTGCACACTCAACGATTATAGCAGCATTACTCACAAATAGCCAAGAGATGGAAACAGTCCAGTATCTATTGATAGCTAAGTACATAAACACAATGTGGAAATACGCACAGCAGAACATCTACTCCAAGGAAGCTGATTCTGGAAGCGCATAGCTCAATTCTGGAAGCTGATGACCCTGGAAGCTATTCTGGGAGGGAAATAAAGCACTCAGACAGGAAAGCACCTGTGTGTCTCTAGAAGCCCAAAACCCAACGGGAAGCCGGTGACCACCAGAGGCTGGCAGGCTGAGAAGAGACCTGTCAGATAATGAGTCAGAGTTCCCACTGGATTATGAAAAGTTCAGAAGAGGACAATATTGACAGTGGTGGCTGTTTGTCACAATAATGTACACAAACAGGATGCTAATGACTTGAAACAGATCCTTCACTTTATATATGAATATTTTATCGCAATGACAGAGACCAACCCCGGTGGTACACTTCTAAGCCCCAGCACTAGGGAGGCTGAGAAAAGAGAATGGCACATTCGAAGCCAGTCTGAGCTACACAGCTACACACCTGTCGAAAGGAAAGATGAGAGCTTGTGAGGACTGGTGAACCCAAGTTTATCCTGATAAAAAGGTTCACCAGAGGTTTTCAAAACTGTAGACTTGTCACTTTGCCTAAGAAAGTCTCCTTCCACACGCATGGAGAATACTGTGTCTGCATAGGTCAGCCACTCATCCTTCCACATGCATGGAGAATACTGTGTCTGCATAGGTCAGCCACTCATCCTTCCACATGCATGGAGAATACTGTGTCTGCATAGGTCAGCCACTCATCCTTCCACACGCATGGAGAAAACTGTGTCTGCATAGGTCAGCCACTCATCCTTCCACACGCATGGAGAAAACTGTGTCTGGATAGGTCAGCCACTCATCCTTCCACACGCATGGAGAATACTGTGTCTGGATAGGTCAACCACTCATCCTTCCACATGCATGGAGAAAACTGTGTCTGCATAGGTCAGCCACTCAGTCTGCAACATTCTACAAGTCCAGATTGCGCTGCTGAACTTCACAGTAATTATTCATTTGTACTGCATCATGTAGCAAACTTTCCAAAATTATACATTTTTGAAAAAAAAATCATACACTTTTTAGAAACTTCTAGTGCCTGTGTAACACAAAATATGGTCATGCTTTTTGTGACCATATGCCCCACCAATTGCCACCCTTACTGTTTTTTAGACCGTGAGCCGGTACCAGTGTTCACCACATTTTGCATAGAAACAGTTGCTAATGTTGAATCTTTCTTAATAGACTTTTAATATAAGCAAACACGTGAGAGCAATGACTCTTACACTATACTTACAAATGCTGTCATGAACACAACAGAGAGAAAGAAAGCAGGCCTATGCAAGTCAATGGTCCCACGAGTCAGATGTGCTCACTAGTGGATAGTGAGTTACCTACTTCACTTTCAGCATCAAAATAAAAAGATGTTCATGAGTATAAAACAAAAATTCTAGTCATAACTAGCAGAATGAACCAATTTTTATATATTTATTTTGATTGGCACATAAAAATAAATATTTATATTTTAAAATATTCTAAACACATTTCAAAAATATGAAAAGCAAAGTTGCACAACAGACTTTTGTTGGGGGGGGCACTGGAGAAAAACACAGACTTAAGGTAACAAAGACAGAACATTTAGCAAACATCACACGTCGATATCATAACTTAAATAAACTTGGTAAAGCATACCTGAAAGCTAGGATGATAAATATTTGTATTTGACTCTAAGTAAAATTCATAAACGTCCTTTGCCAAAGAACTGAAAGCATTTTCCCTCTAAACCGAAAATAGATATCTATCTAGTTCTCCCCCTTTTTTAAAAAAATTTTTCCCTCATTTTTTATTGGATATTTTCTTCATTAACATTTCTTTTGTTTTGTTTTTGTTGTTGTTGTTGTTGTTGTTGTTGTTTGAGACAGGGCTTCTCTGTATAACCCTGGCTGTCCTGGAACTCACTTTGTAGACCAGGCTGGCCTAGAACTCAGAAATCCGCCTGCCTCTGCCTCCTGAGTGCTGGGATCAAAGGCACGTGCCACCATGCCCTGCTTCATTAACATTTCAAATGCTATCATGAAAGTCCCCTATACCCTCCCCCGCCCTCCCCTACCCACCCACTTCCAATTCTTGGCCCTGACATTCCCCTGTACTGGGGTATATAAAGTTTGCTAGACCAAGGGGCCTCTCTGACCAATGATGGCCAACTAGGCCATCTTCTGTTACATATGCAGCTAGAGACACGAGCTCTGGGGGTACTGATTAGTTCATATTCAGCTCTTTGGTACTTTCTCTAGCTCCTACAATGGGGGCCCTGTGTTCCGTCCTATAGATGACTGTGAGCATTTACTTCTGTATTTGCCAGGCACTGGCAAAGCCTCACAGGAGACAGCTATATCAGGATCCTTCAGCAAAATCTTGCTGGTGTATGCAATTGTGTCTGCGTTTGGTGGCTGATTATGGGATGGATCCCCAGGTGGGACAGTCTCTGGATGCTCCATCCTTTAGTCTTTGCTCCAAACGTTGTCTCTGCGACTCCTTCCATGGATATTTTATTCCGTATTCTAGGGAGGAATGAAGTATCCACGCGTTGGTCTTCCTTCTTTGGTCTTCCTTCTTGATTTTCTTGTGTTTTGCAAATTGTATATTGGGTATTCTAGGTTTCTGGGCTAATATCTACTTATCAGTGAGTGCATAAAAGTGACTTGTTTTGTGATTGGGTTACCTCACTCAGGATAATATCCTCCAGATATAACCATTTGCCTAAGAATTTCATAAATTCATTATATTTAATAGCTGAGTAGTACTCCATTGTGTAAATGTACCACATTTTCTGTATCCATGCCTCTGTTGAGGGACATCTGGGTTCTTTCCTGCTTCTGGCTATTATAAATAGGGCTGCTATGAACATAGTGGAGCATGTGTCCTAATTACCAGTTGGAACATCTTCTGGGTATATGCCCAGGAGAGGAATTGCTGGATCTAGTGATAGTACTATGTCCAGTTTTCTGAGGAACCGCCAGACTAATTTCCAGAGTGGTTGTACCAGCTTGCAATCCTACCAGCAATGGAGGAGTGTTCCTCTTTCTCCACATCCTAGCCAGCATCTGCTGTCACCTGAATTTTTGATCCTAGCCATTCTGACTGGTGTGAGATAGAATCTCAGGGTTGTTTTGATTTGCATTTCCCTGATGATTAAGGATGTTGAACATTTTTTCAAGTGCTTCTCAGCCCTTTGGTATTCCTCAGTTGAGAATTCTTTGTTTAGCTCTGCATCACATTTTAATGGGGTTATTTAAATTTCTGGAGTTCAGCTTCTTGAGCTCTTTGTATATATTGGATATTAGTCCCCTATCAGATTTAGGATTGGTAAAAATTCTTTCCCAATCTGTTGGTGGTCTTTTTGTCTTACTGACAGTAACTTTTTCCCTACAGAAACTTTGCAATTTTATGAGGTATCATTTGTTGATTCTTGATCTTACCGCACAGGCCATTGCTGTTCTGTTTAGGACTTTTTCCCCTGTGCCCATATCATCGACAGCACACCTAGAAGCTCTAGAACAAAAGGAAGCAAATTCACCCAAGAGGAGCAGACATCAGGAAATAATCAAACTTAGGGATGAAATCAACCAAGTGGAAACAAAAAGAACTATTCAAAGAATCAACCAAACCAGGATCTGGTTCTTTGAGAAAATCAACAAGATAGATAAACCCTTAGCCAGACTAACTAGGGATCAGGGACAGTATCCTAATTAACAAAATCAGAAATGAAAAAGAAGACATAACAACAGATCCTGAGGAAATCCAAAACATTATGAGACCCTACTACAAAAGGCTATACTCAACAAAACTGGAAAACCTGGATGAAATGGACAACTTCCTAGACAGATAGCAGGTACCACAGTTAAATCAGGATCAGATTAACAATCTTAACAGTCCCATTTCCCCTAAAGAAATAGAAGCAGTCATTAATAGTCTCCCAACCAATAAAAGCCCAGGACCAGATGGGTTTAGTGCAGAGTTCTATCAGACCTTCAAAGAAGACCTAATTCCAATTCTACTCAAACTATTCCACAAAATAGAAACAGAAGGTACTCCACCCAATTCATTCTATGAAGCCACAATTACTCTGATACATAAACCACACAAAGATCCAACAAAGAGAGAACTTCAGATCAATTTCCCTTATGAATATCGATGCAAAAATACTCAATAAAATCCTCGCAAACCGAATCCAAGAACACATCAAAACGATGATCCATCATGACCAAATAGGCTTCATCCCAGAGATGCAGGGATGATTTAATATACAGAAATCCATCAATATAATCCACTATATAAACAAACTCAAAGACAAAAACCACATTACCATCTCGCTAGATGCTGAGAAAACAGTTGATAAAATCCAACAATACCCCTTCATAATAAAAGTCCACATAAGAGCAGAGACACTGAAATTAATAGAGGAGAAAGTGGGGAAAACCCTCGAAGATATGGGCACAGGGAAAAATTCCCCTTTTCTTAAAATACTAAAAACTTGGGAGACTTCAATGCCCCACTCTCACCAATGGAGTCTAACCAATCATCTAAACAAAGAAATATTCGAGCTAACAGATGTTTTGAGCCAAATGAACCTATCAGATAGTTACAGAACACTTCACACACACACACACACACACACACACACACACACACACACACACACACACACAACTAAAAAGTTTGGGCTTTTATGAGGAATTTATTAAAATTAAAACTTTATTATAAATTACCTTAGGATAATTATCTTTGTAAATTCTCTTTGCCTCTTTAGTGCTAGGCAAAGGATGTACTTTACAACTTCCTTCAGGAGCTAGCACTGTGAACAGACTTTGATGTTATAATAATCACACAGCATCTTGTTCAATAATCAGATCTTCCTCATAAGCAGTTGCACGCTCTAGTAAGTAATCTTGTTTTGCAGGGAATTTCAGTGAATAGATCTCTGACACTTTTCATTACTTTTCATTTGTGTGGGAAGAGTGTGTATGTGTGTGGGTGTGCTAGCCCTATTTGTATATGGCTTGTCTCTGGCTTGGATCTTGGCACCTATCCGTTAGGCTAGGCTTGTCCCCACACCCTCACCCTGGGATTATAGACACAAGGTAAAAGAGCTGGATCTTACATGGGTGCTGGGGATATGAAATCAGATCCTCGTGTTTGCATGGAAGGACTTCATGTAAAGCCTTCCATACTCTCTCAATGTCTTGGCAACCTCCAAGAATTCTTTTTGTCAGCCGTAACTAGAAGTTTTCCTATCATGCTGATTTGATAACTTGGTTTGAGCATCTTTACAGGGAGGACACAAGCGGGTAACTTTTTAAAAGATTTATTTTTATTTTATGTGTGTAAGTGTTTGCATGTATGTATGTGTTCCATGTGTATATTTGATGTCTGAAGAGGCCAGAAAGCTGTTAGCCACCAAGTGGGCGCTGGCAACTGAGCCGAAGTCTTCTGTAAGAGCAGTGAGTGCTCTAACACCTCTGAGCCATCCTTCCAGCCCCATAGGCTTCTGGTTTTGAACAGAATGAAGTTCTGAAAAGGATATTCCTATTTTCGAAAGTTCTTTACATTTCTTTATTGTGCAGAGGAATAACCTCAACCCCCCCCCCCCCTTATTTTCTAGAACCGTCTTCCAAGTTTTACTTAAATTAGGCAGATTTAAGTCTGGCTAAATAGGGAAATAATCACTAAGAGATTAAGAATTCCCTCTCAAGAAGTTCACTGAGAGCACACAATCTAGGCACATATTCCGGCCAGTTCTGTCCTGAAGTCTTACTAAAAGTTCCTTCAGCATTTCTCAATCTACTTTAGGATTTTATTTGGCAATCTTTTAAAGGTCAGTTTTTTGGGTTTTTGTTTTTTACAAAATGAAGAACTGGCAGTTTTTGTTGGAATACTTGTCTAGGGTTTACAGTAGTAGTAGAAGGGAGTGCCAGTATCTTTCTAACATCTTCCAGTATGAGACCACTGTCTTCAAGCTCTGATGACACTTGGACACATAAATGCAGAATAGCCATTGTCTTCAGGTCTTTAACTCTTTTTATCCATATTTCATTTAAACAACTAAATATTTGTTGCAGGTGTTGATTTTCCTTGTCATACAGGGGCTTGCTTTTAGTTTCAAGTTTCACAATACTAGGGCTCACAATTGGTAACTTTAAGACTTGGTAGCCTTTCATAGTGCTGTCTAGTTTTGTTGCCACTGATGTTCTTAATTTGACACAAGCAAAGGTCAATTAAGAAAATGGCCAACTGTACTAGCCCATAGCATGCTGGTAGGATTTGCTGAAGGAGGTGGAAGCAGGGATCTCTGTAAGTTCAAGGCCAGCTTAGGCAAGCTCCTGAACAGGTAGGGCTACAGAAAGACCCTGTCTCAATAAACAAACACACACCTCCAAAAGCTTGGCCTGCAGACAAGCCTGTGAGACATTTTCCTGATTAAAGATTGATGCAGACGGAGCAGCCCACTGAGAGTGGTGCTACCCCTGAACAGTGGTCCTGGGGTGTATAAAACAACAGGCTGATGACAGCCAGGAGAAACAAACAGGAAGCAGCACTCCCCCACGCTACTTCCTCGATTCCTGCCTCCAAAGTTCTGCCTTGAGTGACTGCGATAACTCCCCCCATGATTTAGATGTCCGCTGAAAGTTGTAAGCTGAAATAAACTTTTTCTTCTCAAAGTTGCTTTTGGTCATGATGCCATACCATAGCAGTAGAGACCCTAATTGAGATACATGGTTTTTAAATCAATCCTTAGAAAAAGAACCTACCAAACAACCTGGAACCTTGTCTTCCACTGTCATCGTATTTTACTGCTTTAAGTTCATAATAAACAGGGTTATAATTAAAATCATATTTCATTTTAACAGGGAAAAAAAGGTTTTCTTCTTACAACTCTCTGAATGGCAAGGGTGTGCTGAAAGCTGTCACTGGGCTAAAGTAGTCAAGCAATACAGCTGCAAGACTATGGACATAGAGTTCACCTCAAGTGATGAGAAGAACTAGGGCAGTAATGGAGGTAACCAGCCAGCTTCTCCACAGAGCTACCCAACATCAAAGTCTACCTTAGCTCTGAGGATATGGCTGAGTGACAGAGCCCTGATTTGATCTCCAGCAGGTGAGGGTTAGGGGCATATCTTTAATTCAGCCAAAATAGGATTATTTAAAGAGCTACCTAACATCTTTTACCAAAAAATACTAATCAACCTTGCATAACCCTATATACTTATCATAAGGCTAGCCATTAGGGTTCTGCAATATTTCATTTTGCCCAAGCATCTGGTGAGCTTGTACTGCCTCACCATCTTCATGTTAGCTATGGGCATGTGATTTATGTTATCAGTGAAATGTATGAGAAAAGTGACAATAACCACAAGTTTTACGTCTACACATGATTGCCTTGCCTTTTTCCTCTGTCACAGTAATCAAAGGTTTGTCCACAAATGAGGACATACAAAATCAAGTTACTACCTGTCCCATAAGGGACACACAGTATAAACAAGAAATAAATCTTTACTAATTTTAAATCACAGATCCTGACAGTTACAGGTTGATTAGCAACTGTCTGTTAATAATTCCTCTCTTAGGGAATGCTACATGAGAACTCAAGCTGTGTGGTATCTGCTATACATTGACTGAAGTTCAGTGCGATATTTTGAGAGTTTACTATTTTCAAGTGAATCAAGATGTCACATTTTACAAAGTTACATTTTGGTCTTAAGGGCAGCACAATGCTGAGTCTTCCAAGCTCAAGACACTAAAAACCACTAGATGGTTGTTTCATGAAACTGCTAAAGCTACCGTTACATTTTGCAGAGCATCCCTGCTACATTCAAAGCTACATAAACCTATGCCTGTATCCGCAACTCTAAGTATCCCACTGTTGCTTGTTTCCCTTGCCTTAGGAGCTTTGGATTTAGAACATCTCAGTGTGTGCAACACAGACCACGGAGATTGTGTTTGCATCGTAAATATATTTGCACCAAACAGACCACAGCCAATGTGCTGAAAGGTAAGAAATGCTTTTAGAACACACTACATTATCTTTGTGAGCAACATTATCAATAATAATTCCATCCAAAATAAAGCTAGTTAGTAGGTATTATTTATTTACTCTTCAGCTCAAAGATGAAGTGTCTGTCCTTCAGCAAAATCTGGCATTCTTGAACAAACCATTTTACAAAATTTGATCACATGATTAAAATTAATAAATATATGTTTAAAAATATCACTAGCATCCTCTCTTTATAAAACAAACTGGAAAACAGTTCCAGATGTCAATGATCTTAAGTCTAGAGGG
The DNA here is from genome assembly GCF_000001635.26 of Mus musculus. Lineage (NCBI taxonomy): Eukaryota > Metazoa > Chordata > Mammalia > Rodentia > Muridae > Mus > Mus musculus. The sequence goes on from NC_000079.6 coordinate 114,372,061, forward strand.
ATATGGACAAGTAACAGACGATCGCAATGAGTGATCGCAGGACTACAGGGACTCTCTAATCCAAACATCTGCAATTCAAAATGCTCCCAAACTATTTGAATACTAGCATGATATCAAGATTGGAAAGTTCTACACTATAATGCTATGTGTGTAAGAAACAAAGTGAATTTTATATTAGACTAGGACCTATCCCCAAGATACCTCATATATAAATATTTGTGTGTATATATATATATATATATATATATATACACACAAATATTTCTTAAAAGATTTTGCAAAGATTTCAAAATTTTTAAAACCCAACTATAAACTCTCAGACAGGAATGTTTAACTTATACTGGACACTGGGACATGCCAGTAGGAATCCAAATCCATACAGACTGGCACTTATTCTAAATGTTGAGTTTGAACAAATCAGTAACGAAGCTGCTACCTGGGGACCAGCAGGAGCTCTGTGAGCAAACGGGGTTGGGGGTGGGGCAGGAGAGGCACAGAAGCCTCAGACAAGGATGAAGGAAAGTGTGCAGAAAGACAAAACTTTAATTATAGAAGAAAGAAGAACTGTGGAATTGTAGGTAACTTAGAATCACCAAAATAGTATGAATGCATGCCTATAGGTTGGGCCAGGTGGAAGGTGTTAAAAATGCAGATACCACTGGGTATGGTTGCATTTGCCTATTACCACAGCACATGGGAGGCTAAGGCTGGAATACTGTAAATTTGAGGTCAGCTTGGGCAACTAAGAAATTTGACCCAATCCGGACTGTATAACTAATTCCTATTTTTAAAAAGGGGGAGGAGATGAATGTCCAGGAATGGACAGAAGAACAAAAGATGAGAGCAGAGAATATGAAGGATTCCATAACGCACTGAGAGGTCTGAACTTCATCCTGTATGTAACCTGAAGTACAAATAAATTCAAATGCAGACCAGTTGGAAGCTGAATGACATGTTTCTAGAAATCATGGGGAAAATGGGAGCTAAATTGGAGGCAAATAAGCATTAGAATTTAGTGACTAGGAGCTGGAGAAATGGCTCCAAAGGTAAAAGGTAAAGGACATGTGCATTATGCCTGATGACCTAAATTCAATCTCTGCCTCCCAAATGATGGAAAAGAACTGACTGCTGCAAGTTGTCCTCTGACCTTGGTACAAGTTCACACCCACATATATACACAAATTAAATATATGTAATTGTTTTTAAGGTAAGAATTTAGTGATGAATAAATAAGACCTAAGAGTAAGGAGATAGGAATGAAACAAGTTTCTAGCTCAGAAACCATTCAGACTCTAATGAAAGTAATTAGGAAGGGAAGGCAGAGGAGTGATGAAGGGTTGTGATCATCATCTCATTGTTTCGACTCCAGTGAGATCAAGATGTCTCTGGAAGGTCCTATGCAGAGGAATTTTAAACCTGCAACAAAGGTGCTTTGGCAAGGGATCACATCCAAAGACCTTCTTCTAGGTCTGTGTGCTCTGGCTGGAATACAGACATGCCCTTATTAAGGTACACACCTTTAACCCCACTACGTGGAATAAAGACACGCCCTTGATACTTGCCTTTAAACTCAAATAATGAAAGTAAAGTTAGTTTGTTGAAGGAAGCACACATGTTTAAAAGTCAAATCTAACTGAGGGACAAAGTGATGAATTAGTTGACAGAATGACTCAGAAATACGATATGCCCAATTCTCAAGAACAGACAAGAAAGAGAGGTGACTTAAGAGAACAGTACAAGGTGGCTGGGAGAGAAGGCACTGGGACAGTTTGACAGAGACAGGATTCCTATGAGGGCAGAATGAGCCAGAGAATGAGAAGGAGCCAGAAGACTAGAACAGATTGCCAGAATTAGTTTGAGGCCAAGCAGAACAATTCAGTCAGAAGCCAAGAGAAGCCAGATTGAATCAGTCATTTTAAGAGAGAATAAATAATGATTTTTTTTTAAGTCATGGTAAAGAGCTGGAGATAGAGCTCAGTGGAAGTGCACTGTCTACCATGCACAAGGCGTTGTAGGCTTCAACAACTGCACCTATACCTAGTGAGTGAGTAAGAGAGAGAGAGGAGAATGAGGAGGGAGGGAGGGAGGAAAAGAAAGAAGCCATGGTAGATAATAGAAAGAATATTAGCTCCCTATACAAGCTGTAACAAATTATCAAACAATTGGTAGACTAAAGCAATATATATTCATTCTTTATAGTACTGGAAGTCAGAAGTCTTAATTCCATTGTAATTAATATCAATATATCAGCAGGCCTAGTTCATCCTAAAGCTTTAAGGCAGACTCTGTTCCTAATGTAGATTTCTGTTGGTATATGACTGCATTACTCCACCTCTGTTTCCAACTCTACATTGTCTCTTTATACTCCTCTAATCACTGTGATAGTATTAGAACCACCACAACAATTTCCATTGTCAAGATTCTCAATTACATATGTAAAAATTCTTTTCCTATATGGTAACATACTAGGTTGCAAGGCTTAGCATATGGACCCAACTGGAGGAGTTCATTATTCAACCTAGCACTATACAAAGAATAAAGGTACTTTAGTTATTTTTATTAGTGTGTGCGTGTTTGAGAGAGAGAGAGAGAGCAGAGCATATGTGGATATCAGAGGACAACTCTGTGCAGTTGGCTCTCTCCTCCCACCTTTATGTGAGTTTTAGGACCAACCTCAGGCTGTCTGGCTTGTGCAGCAGTGCTTTCTTTACCCACTCAGTCATCTAGCCAACTCAGAAGTTCTAGTCCTTAAATTCAACAGTGAGTCCATAAGAATTCATTTCCTATTATATTTCCTACCATATGTATGTGCATACATATGTAAAATGTAAAGCAATTTTTAAGACGCAGCTGGGGCCAAAGAGATGGCTCGGCAGTAAACCTGCTTTCCTGCACAAGCCTGAGGGCCTGAGTTCAGTTCCCAAAACCCAATGTAAAACCAAACAAACCATATTTGGCGTTTATTTCTTATTCCTTCGCTATCTCTGCTGTTGTGTGGAGGCTGTCCTGCATCTAAGGCAGGAAGATAGTGGCCACAAAGAAGATGAAAAACTCTCTGGAGTCAATCAAGTTGCTACGAGAAGTAAAAACTCCGTGCTGTGCTGGTTGGTATACAAGCGGACTTCAGAGATGATCAGACAGGGCAAAGTGAATCGAACCACCCTTTCCAGTTTGAAGAAAATCCAAACAGAACGCTGTAACATGTTGGCCAAAACTGGTGTCCATCCGTCTAGTAGCAAGGATATTACAGACTGGTTCTCACGGACGCAGGTGACTGTGGTACCAGTACCAGAGCAGTCTGGTGAAAAGCAAACCGTGCAAGCTTTTCTTTAATAAAAACCTGTCAAAGCTTGTCTTTAAACAAACAATACAAACAAAACAAAACAAAACAACATCACACATTTGGAAGTCTGGTATGGTGGTGTAGGCCTCTAATTCTAGCACATGAGAGGAAGAGGCAGGCAGATCTCAGTGACTCCACACTAGCCAGGGCAATACAGTGACACACTCTCTCAAAACAAACACAAACAAAAACTAAAACCACAGGAGGAGAGACAGGCATCTGTAAGCCCAGCACTTTTGTGGCAACATGAGAAGGAAGACAGGAGAATCTCCCAAAAGCTTGAGGGATAGCTAGCCTAGAATATGAAGTACGACAGCAGAAATCTGTTCTTCATGCCTCAACAAGGTGGAAACAGAAGAGAATCAACTCCTGAAAACTGTCCTCTGATCACTGCATGCATCCTGTGGCCGTGCATGCCAGCATTTATACAAGAACAAAATAGTAATAATTGTCTTTTAAAAACCTACAAAACATAGCTGGACATGGTGGGACACACCTCTAATCCCGGCACTGGGTGGGTAGAGGCAGAAAGATTAGGAATTCAAACCAGCATAGGCAGTACGTCTGAGAGAGAGAAGAGAGAGAAGAGAGAGGAGAGAGAAGAGAGAAAAGAGAGAGGAGAGAGAGGAGAGAGAGATTGGCTAGTGAAATGGCGCAGTGGTAGTGCACCTGGGTCAGGTGGCTCACAGCTGCCTGTAACTCCAGCTCTAGGGAAGATCTGAGCATACACTCTGAATTACATTTCCCAGACTCTAGCATGTGAAGTCCTCCTATCTGCCCATTAGAGTTGAGAAACAACTGCGTAAAAAGTTGAAGATATGAAGACTTTTTAAGGTAATTTAGATCATTTAAGTCCATTCGGGTATGCTAAAATGAAAGAAATATTATAATTAGCTTTTAAGATAATTCAGCCAAGGACAGCGGATCCAAGGCAACTTCTAGTAAACACACTCAACTTGTCTCTCCCATTGAATGTGGGGAGGGGAGGAGGAGGAGGAGGAGGGAAGAGAGGAGGAGGAGGAGGAAGAAGAGGAAAGAGAGGAGGAGGAGGAGGAAGAAGAGGAAAGAGAGGAGGAGGAGGGAGAGGGAGAGAGAGAAGGAGGAGAATCTGGACAGGATCAGAAGAGGCAAAGCTGCAGCCCTGAATCTACCTTACCCACCCCACCTCCACGCTCCAAGCCTAAGCATCACAAAGCTGACAAAAGAAACAAGCACTCTGTAGTAACCTGCTCCAAGTAACAGAAAAGAAAAGGAATGCTCAGAGATTGTAGAACCCACTACTTACTTTCTCTTTCTGTTCCTGGCCCCAACCTTAGGTAATCCCAAAACCACACCAGAGAGGAAACAATGGGTATTTGCCAGAGCGAACCCTGAAGTTCTTTTTCTCTGTTCACTGGAGTGATGGTTCTAAAGCGGTGCCTCATGCAATACCCACTCCTTTAGCTCCTTTTTGTGCTAGAGCCCTTAGCTCCTGGCTGATTCCCATGCGACTATGGAAGCAGACCACCAAGCCAGACCAGCAGGGCCACAAGTTTTAGTGTGGACACTGAAAAAGGAAGTTCTACGGAGCTGGGTTTTCAGAAAATAGTAAAATAATATTTAGTAATCAAGAGAGCATTTCTACTTTCCTCATTTGCTTTGCAGTACTGGTGGCAGAGGTCAGGGACTCACACACCTGGCAGATATTCCTCCAAGAACCGTCATCCTCAGCCCAACAAAACACTGTAAATAATCCACAGATCAAAAGAGCAAGTCCCCGGGGAAATATTTAGAGAAAGATAGAAATGATGTAAGTAGAGTATCCAGGTATGAAATGCTCAGAAAAGAATAAAAGGTGTTTTAAACAAAATAAAACACAGCATATACAAATTTGTGAAATAAAATTACAGTAATTCAAAACTAAAGGAGGAGGCCAGAGAATCCCCAGCGCTCTTCCTTTCAGCATCCTCCTGACACAAATCCAACCCGAGGGAGGGGTCAAAGGAAGGGAACTCGTGCGTGCGGGGTGGGCAGCTCAGGAGGAGCTTCTAGCACGCAGAGGCCCTGATCCTCTCCCTCTCACAGTGAGACACAAAATCTCCAAACTAAAGATAGAGAAAAGGGACCTGTGAGTAAGAAAGGAGCTCTCGGGCTTTCTAGTGCTGTGACAAAACACCATGACCAAATAGCAAGGTTATACTTCCACATCACATCATTGTTCATCACTGAAGGAAGTCAGGACAGGAACTCAAACAGGGCAGAAACCTGAAGGCGGGAGCTGATGTAGAAGCCACGGGGGTGGGGGTGGGGGTGGGGGTGGGGGTGGGGGTGGGGGTGGGGGTAGGCGGCAGTGCTGCTGCTTTCCATCTTACTCCCCATGGCTTGCACAGCCTGCTTTCTTATAGAACCCAGGACCAGCAGCCCTGGGATGGCCCAAGCCACAATTGGCTGAGCCCTCCGCCATCAATAACTAATTTTTAAAAAATGCACTACAGCTGGATCTTATGGAGGCATTTTCTCAATTAAGGTTCTGTCCATTCAGATAACTCTAGTTTGTGTGTCAAGTTGACATTAGACTAGCCGGCCTGGGGGCATGCCTAATAAACTAGTAAGAGCCTTTACTTTATAGAATGTACTGTTAAAACATGAAAAGAGGGGTCGAAGAGTCAGCTCAGTACTAAAGAGCATGTGTTTCTCTTGAAGAGGACTCAGGTTCTGCTCCCAGTACCCACAGGGCCGCTGACAACAGTCTAGGGGACCCAAGTTCCTCTTCTGACCTCCATGGGCACCAGGCACAAATGTGGTGCACATATATACACACAGCTAAAACACTTCATACTCATGAAATAAAAGTAACTCTTAAGAGAAATAAAACAAAATGAGACTGCACTCTTACATAGGCCAGCCTGCTACCCTCTGCAGTGCACTACTAAAGAAAGCTGCTTTCTAAGAAAGGGAGAGAGAGGGAGAGAGAGAGAGGGAGGGAGGGAAGGAGAGAGAGGGAGAGGGAGGGAGAGAGAGGGGGAGGGAGAGAGAGGGAGAGAGAGGGAGGGAGGGAGAGAGAGGGAGAGGGAGGGAGAGAGAGGGGGAGGGAGAGAGAGAGAGAGGGAGGGAGGGAGGGAGAGAGAGGGAGAGGGAGGGAGAGAGAGGGGGAGGGAGAGAGAGGGAGAGAGAGGGAGGGAGGGAGAGGGTAGATTAGCTCACTGAACCATAACCTCTGATAATCACACTTAAGCAAAACTATAATACACAGTTGAAACACAGGCAGTGGCAAAACAGAACATCTAAGTCGTTACTTCTGCATGGCTGTGACTAATTGCCTGAGAATGGTTAAAAGGAGGAATTTTTTTTTGTTTTGATCCATGGCTTCAGAGTTATTAATCCAGTCATGTGGCCCCATGAGGTTGGGCAAAATCTGTAGCAGGACAACTGTTCATTCTTGGCACTCCAGGAAACAGAGAGGGAGGCCATGAGGGAGGCACCAAGTAAGACACAGATCCAAGGTCATATCCCAAGTGACTTACTCTCCTCAAGAGCACACCTCCTTCTGTGTCTCCTAACATGCATGAGGAATATAAATCCATCTAAGGGTCCATCCGAGAGCCAGAGCCCTTCCGTTCTCATCATCAATGGCATCACTATCACAGACCCACTCAAATGAGTGCCTCACTAATCACCCAGGCACTCTTACTCCAACCAAGCTGATAAAGAACGTTAACCATTACAACAAACATCCTGAGAAGTACAGAGAGGCAGGAACTCATCAAGAAATCTGGCCATTTTAATAGAATAAACAAGTTGAAGATGCTAAGCCTAGTTACAGGAAAGGATGGCAAGTACACAGGGAAAGACTTACTCTACAGAGCAGAGAGAAACAACACTTATCAATGAGTGTAAAGGAACAGTGTGTGTGTTATGGTTGAATATAAAATGCCTCCCACACCCTTCATGTCTTCAGGCTTTGCTTTCCAGCTAATGGCGCTATTTTGGAAAGTGCTGGTAACGTGGGAGGTAGGGTGTAGCTGGAAGAGGCAGATGCCCTCCGGGACTGGATCTAGCTAGGGCCCTTCCAGCCAGCCATGAGGTGAGCAACCCTGCTGGGCCACACCCTTCTGCTCCAGGGATACTCAACAGAGGCCCTTGGACATGGAGGAAGCACACCATGAACTGAAACCACTCACCACAATATGCTTGTCCCCCTTGGCATTTCTAGAGGGCACTTTGTCACAGTGAAAAAAACTGTTTCTAGAGTTACCAGAAACTAAGATCTTCAGCAGAGATTCTTAAATTAAATACAGGGCTGACAAGCTACAATAATTTTCTTCCAATTCAAGTTATGACTCAAGTATGACTCTATGAACTATACTTTTAGAGTTAACCTATCAAGGCAGAAGCCACTCTTTTGATTAAAAACTAACTCTTTTCTCACTACCCAAAAGTAATTATTACAAAGTATTTTAAGTTTCATATTTTTAAAAGGTTCTATAAACACAAGCTCTTAGTCAATGTGGTATTATGGGCTATATTTTATTTCTCAAAAACTTATGTGTAATACGGATATTAAAATTAATTTCAAACTAATAAAGCAAAAGGTATAAATTTCATCTAGATATCTTTAAGTACAATGAAGAATTCCCCTGAAAAGAAGTGCTCTTTCCATTCATAGTGGTGGTCCTCAAAAGACTCAAAAACATCTGCATTTACTTTAAAGTTCATCAAGACAGAGTGACAGTTTTAGGAGAAGCATATGGCTTGTTGAACAGTCATCTAGAACAGAACTTTTTGTCAAGAAAGGACCTTTTACTTGTGTATGAAGTGGCCAAATAAAGCAAAGAACATATTTTTGAGCCCTAGAAAACACAAAGAAATAACTCTTCACCTGGCTTTGTTAAGGACCCAGCAAAGCATACTTCAGAAGCAATCCGACCTGTACTGGGGAGGACGCTCCCTGGACTGAAACAATTCTAGGAGAGCAGTGAAACCAAGAACTCTAGAGAAGCAAGGAACTTTCTTAAGCATTATGTCCAGCCAAAGATCACCTCCCTAAAAAGCACATTTCCATTAGAAAGGATAAGACCCTTTCTTCTTAAAATTCAGGAGGGCAGAGTTCAACAACTGTGCTATATTAAACCTGAGCCCTTCCAAAAGGAAGAACAAGAGTCTCTAGAGAAGAGTTGCATGGCCGGCTTTCTCCAAAATTACCAACATGCCTTCTCTACCTCTAACCCACCCATCCCACTCCACCTGTCATTAGTACATAAATGAATAATGTAAATAATTGAAGTTTTTTTGTTTGTGGAAATTTCCTTTATCCCTGTCCCAAAGAAAGCCATATATGTGATGTCGTTGAAGATAAAACGTATAAAACTACTTAGAGGGGAAAAAGAAAGTCGAGAGTTTTCAGTCCTAGCTTCCTATCAGAATCTCCAGAGATAAGCTTAAGTCAAAATTGTGACCAAGGTACCTGAATGCCTCAGATGCCGTTAACAGGTGACCCTAAAGAACAGTTGACATTTAAAAAACAAACACTAAATTGCAGGGTAGTCCTGTTTTTATTTTGTTTTAAGTAAGTCTTGTGAATGCAAGAAAGAAGATTCCATTTGATCAAGTAATTCCAAATAACTTAAGGCTGAATTTACCTAGCAAGATACTTAACAGACAGAAAGAACTTGAAACAGGAATTCTGAAGTGCCCCTTTGTCCTAACAGAATAGTTTATAAAACACAGAATAGTTTACAAAAATATTCAAATATTTAGATGAAAACAGCTGAAAGAAGAAGAAGAAGAAGAAGAAGAAGAAGAGGAGGAGGAGGAGGAGGAGGAGGAGGAGGAAGAGGAGGAAGAGGAGGAAGAGGAGGAGGAGGAGGAGGAGGAGGAGGAGGAAGAGGAAGAGGAAAGGAAAGGAAAGTGTGGTTCCTGTAATTCAGTCACAACTGATTCTTTTAGGCTCTTCAGACTAGGAAGCTAAAAAAGAAAAGCTGTAAGAATTCAGGTATTAACAACAATAGTCTTTTATCCTTAAAAGAGTACAAGGTTTTATTCTTTTTTATATGTATTCATTTGTGTGTGTGTGTCTCTGTGCTTGTGTGGGGAGGTCAGAGGCCAACTTGCAGAAACAGGTTCTCTCCTTGTGGGTGCTGGGTACAGAACTCAGGTCACAGTAAGCAATGTGACCATTGGCCCAAGGTTTTAATAACTCAATTTTAGCCATCATCACGGCTTCATTAAAGGTCAGAATTTTACACAAAATTCTAATAGGTTGTTATTTGGTATTCAAACCATATTTTTTTAAAAAAGTAAAAATGATGAAGGCAGGTTAGAACTGGTTGGGCAGATGCAAGGCAAGAACTCTAAAGTAAGCAACTCTTTCTCGTTCAGAATCAGCACCTTAGTGTTCAGGCCCAGAAAGTCAGTTTGTATTTCTCTAAATGAGCCCTCCAGCCTAGAGGCTACATAAGGATGTGATGGAAACTTCAGTCCTGATAGGAATCCTTTCTAGTAAACAAATTTGAAACTGAAAATTTGAAATTGGGTTTTATATTCATTCCCAATATCAGCCATCATTTAATAGATTCTAGGGTCTTAACTGTTGATTGAGTGAGTAGTTCTGTTAGAGTAGTTCTGGAGGCCACTGAGGATGGATATCAGAGCTCGGTTAAGGCTATTAAGACAAAGTTATTGTTTTCCCTTTATCAGAATATGGGACTGGACCTCTGGTCTTCCAGAGAAGACTTGACATTCTCATCTGCTTCAAGATTAAAGTTTTACATACTATTGTCTCCTCCTTAATTAAAGAGTTAAAACCAGAGGCCCAGAGGTTAAAAGCATCAATTGCTTCTTCTAGAACATCTGGGTTCAAGTCTCAGCACCTACATGGTAGCTCACAGCCACCTACAACACCAGATCCAGAGGTCCAAGGCACTCTTCTGACCTGCTCAGGTACCAGGTGAGCATGTGGTACACAGACATACATGCAGACAACGCAGACAGCACACACACACACACACACACACACACACACACACACACACACACAGAAAGCAAAATAAATGTTTTTTTAAGTTAATAAGGTTCACCTCTCAGGAAAGCTGGTTCACGTAGACCCATGCTAAGGAGTGGGAGGAATAATTACTCCCTAAAGAGACGACAGATTTACCCTCCCCAGAAGCACTGCCCTGAAGTACCTTCTTACAGAGCTCAGTCCATCAGATGGCCCGTGCAAGCCGCTGACACCATGCCTGCTGCTTTTCCCTCTCTTTTTCTTTCAGATACTGGCCAAAGCCTGGGCATCTTTTCCCTGACGCCCTAGGACTTCCCACTTTCTCTGAAGCTACCCTCCCTTCTTCATGCATGTGGATACTTACAAACACATTGCTTTCTTTCTTCTATGTTCCCACTCCAAAGAGCTGTCAGGATTCATAGCTTGCCTGTCATGTTGTTGTTCACTCAAATGCTAATAAAACTGTGCTTGATGCAGGTTAACCAATGAAGAATTTAAAAAAAAAAAACACAAAACAAAACAAAAAACCCTTCAAAAACAAACTCCAGAGCTCAGAAAGATTGGCTGGCATACTCACTACTTTTTAAAAGCACAGCATAACCGCTGTTTCCCAACGGGAAGGGAAGTTTATAAAAAAAAACTTGGTTTTAGGCTGAGCTCCGGGATCCTTGGCAGAGAGAGAGAGAAGGGGGAAAACTGTAGGAACCAGAGAGGTCAGGGACACAAGAAAACATAAGAACCAGCTAATAGTTTTAAATAAAGAATATACCTTGCTAAACGAAGAAAACAGAAGGCATTGGAAATTTAGCTTTTTTTTTTTTTACATATTTTCCTCAATTACATTTCCAATGCTATCCCAAAAGTCCCCCATACCCTCCCCCCCACTTCCCTACCCACTCATTCCCATTTTTTTTTGGCCCTGGCGTTCCCCTGTACTGGGGCATAAACAGTTTGCGTGTCCAATGGGCCTCTCTTTCCAGTGATGGCCGACTAGGCCATCTTTTGATACATCTGCAGCTAGAGTCAAGAGCTCCGGGGTATTGGTTAGTTCATAATGTTGTTCCACCTATAGGGTTGCAGATCCCTTTAGCTCCTTGGGTACTTTCTCTAGCTCCTCCATTGGGAGCCCTGTGATCAATCCAATAGCTGACTGTGAGCATCCACTTCTGTGTTTGCTAGGCCCCAGCATATCTCACAAGAGATAGCTACATCTGGGTCCTTTCGATAAAATCTTGCTAGTGTATGCAATGATGTCAGCGTTTGGAAGCTGATTATGGGGTGGATCCCTGGATATGGCAGTCTCTACATGGTCCATCCTTTCATCTCAGCTCCAAACTTTGTCTCTGTAACTCCTTCCATGGGTGTTTTGTTCCCAATTCTAAGGAGGGGCATAGTGTCCACACTTCAGTCTTCATTCTTCTTGAGTTTCATGTGTTTAGCAAATTGTATCTTATATCTTGGGTATCCTAGGTTTTGGGCTAATATCCACTTATCAGTGAGTACATATTGTGTGAGTTCCTTTGTGAATGTGTTACCTCACTCAGGATGATGCCCTCCAGGTCCATCCATTTGGCTAGGAATTTCATAAATTCATTCTTTTTAATAGCTGAGTAGTACTCCGTTGTGTAAATGTACCACATTTTCTGTATCCATTCCTCTGTTGAGGGGCATCTGGGTTCTTTCCAGCTTCTGGCTATTATAAATAAGGCTGCTATGAACATAGTGGAGCATGTGTCCTTCTTACCAGTTGGGACATCTGGATATATGCCCAGGAGAGGTATTGCTGGATCCTCCGGTAGTACTATGTCCAATTTTCTGAGGAACCGCCAGACTGATTTCCAGAGTGGTTGTACAAGCCTGCAATCCCACCAACAATGAAGGAGTGTTCCTCTTTCTCCACATCCTCGCCAGCATCTGCTGTCACCTGAATTTTTGATCTTAGCCATTCTGACTGGTGTGAGGTGGAATCTCAGGGTTGTTTTGATTTGCATTTCCCTGATGATTAAGGATGTTGAACATTTTTTCAGGTGCTTCTCTGCCATTCGGTATTCCTCAGGTGAGAATTCTTTGTTCAGTTCTGAGCCCCATTTTTTAATGGGGTTATTTGATTTTCTGAAGTCCACCTTCTTGAGTTCTTTATATATGTTGGATATTAGTCCCCTATCTGATTTAGGATAGGTAAAGATCCTTTCCTAATCTGTTGCTGGTCTTTTTGTCTTATTGACGGTGTCTTTTGCCTTGCAGAAGCTTTGGAGTTTCATGAGGTCCCATTTGTCAATTCTCGATCTTACAGCACAAGCCATTGCTGTTCTATTCAGGAATTTTTCCCCTGTGCCCATATCTTCAAGGCCTCCACCACTACCTGGCCAAATAATTCTTTTAAATTCACATTTCTGTAGGCTAGTAGCTACCTGGCTCTCACTAATATGACTCTTAAGATCTACTTTCCCAAATGATTATACAAACATACACATACAAAATAAGTAAATATTTAGTAAAGTAGATAGAAACCAACCTAGTGATGTAGAATGTTTACCAATTTAGACTTTCCCTTGCCATGAAGGTATAGTAAACACAGAACTGATGTCAACAAGTGTCCTCGAGCCACTTCCTCACTGGAAGTCTCTACAGGCTCAACTGCACAGTGGGAAAGGAAACCACAAAATACAGCCAGAGGTTGGGAGCAGAAAAGAGACTTCACTCAAGTCTCATACACCTACACTTCATCACAGAGAAAGGCTAACAGCCTTTGGGGCTCTGCTATCCTAAGAGCCATGCTGCAGGCAAACACAAGATCAGTCTAAATCTGGGAAGTCCTATGAGGAAAGGTAATACACTCATGCATGATCGTGTTAAAAATGATGGGGAAACAAACAGGACAAGAATCTTAAGTCCCACATGTCAACTATTTTGAAAGAGAAACCAACTTATCTGTTGATAGACTCGAATCTTAAATAGGTACAAGTTTTGCCAGAAAACTCCTTAGGATGGCTAGGGAGGGTAAGGGCACGAACGGATGACTGTCAGGACACATATCCGTGGTTTTACTTTTTCTTTCTTACATGCTGGTTTTTTTTTTCTTTACATTGTCATTATAATTGAATCCAAGCGTCAGTGTCATAGGTAAGAGCTTCCTTCGACCACTGACACTGGCTCCCATTCCTCTACCTCTCACCTCTTGCTCCCTCACCACCTGCCTCACAGGTCTGGCTCACCTTCATTTCTTTAAGGATCACAAAAAGTTTTTTTAAAAGCAATTGACATTTAAATTGCCCCATGGGTTGGATTTCTTTCTATTCAGTCTTTACAAATCATTAACTTAAGCATATACAGTAAGAAGTTCCCATATAAGCCGGGCGGTGGTGGCACACGCCTTTAATCCCAGCACTTGGGAGGCAGAGGCAGGCGGATTTCTGAGTTTGAGGCCAGCCTGGTCTACAGAGTGAGTTCCAGGATAGCCAGGGCTATACAGAGAAACCCTGTTTCAAAAAAGAAAAAAAAAAAAGTTTCCATATAAACATGAGGGGAAGCATAATTGTCTCCAGTAAGATGCACATACAAAAGTAAAAAAAAAAAAAAAAAAAAATCGGTAGTGTACAGTCAAAATTATTTCCTCTGGGTTTTAATGTTTTTAACTACGAAAGAAGCACGATCTTATATAACTTATATATATGCTATTTTCAAATCTCTAATAACATATTTACAAGGAAAACCTGTTACATTTAGATGTGTAGTAATAGCTACCCATTTGTAAAATCAAGTATTATCTTAACTTCAACTAACATAACTGTTGAGAAATACACTAATGGTCCCTTAAATTTGTTTTCAGTTCAAGTTCTATAATGAGCACATTAGTATTACATTATGTAAATTAATCTCCATAATGTGTAAGTGGGAAAGGTCTAAACTAGGTCAGCATAAAGTAATCACTGGAGTATTTTATCTTAGAGAACAATTTGGTTTTTCCCAAGTTCCTCATGTGTAAAACACTTTATTACAAATTTATCTTTTACTTTCCACCAGTATTACAGTATTTATTTTCCAGTGACTGCGCTCTCTCTCTCTCTCTCTATATATATATATATATATATATATATATATATACACACACACGCATATATATATCTATTTACAGATAGATAGATAGATAGATAGATAGATAGATAGATATAGTGCTCTACTACTGTCTGCAGAAAAGCCCCCGCCCCACCCTTTCTGCAACTCTGGAGTGCTGGGATTAGAGTTTATGTGCCCGAGGAACGTTTTATTAGGTGCTGGAGACTGAAGCCAGTACATCATGAACTCTAGGCACTCTCTGTACCAACTCAACTCTATCCCCAGTCCCTGAGGCCTTTTACAAATCTCCTGACTTTACTAAGGGCAACCTTTTCTTTCCCACAAAACAACCACTACTTAAAACTGCATCAAAATTTGTCTCCAAAAGTTCCAACCAGCTCACTTTAACTCTGTATTCCCTCTGTATTGAGCTTAACACTAATTTAACAAGCATTTTGATAGATACTAGTTCCCTTTTTCTTTCTTAAAGGTATTTAATGGTTTGGTCTTGTTTGAGACAGGGTCTCTCTAAGTAGCTCTGGCTGTCCTGGAACTCACAGAGATCCAGCCGCCTCTGGTTCTGCCTCCCCAGAGCTGGCTGGCATTAAAGGCTTGTACCAGTGTGCCAGACTTTTCCTTTTTTTTTTTTTTTTTTTTTTTTTTTGTACCACATTCTTCCCACCCCTTACAGACCCATCCTCACTGTGAACATTGAATGTAGTCTCCACAGCATGCAGCTGTCAATACAAGGCCACTCTTCACAGGAGCAAACTTCGAAACAAGTGATAAAACCCAGTATCTTATACACCCAGGAAAACAGAGACTACGTAAAATAGAGCAATGCTGCGGAGGGGGGCGGGGGGGAAGGGAGGGGGCAGTCACCACAAGAAACCTTCCGGCATCTAGGGCTACATAGTGTGATCTGTCTCAAACAAACAAACGAAGTAAACAAATCAAAATAAAAGCCACCTTGCTGCCTGAGAGCGTAGCTCCGTGGTGGAACTTAAGACTGGAACGCACTGGTTAGAAAGACAAAAAACAGGTACGCTGTAACCTTCCGATGGATATTGCTATAAACTCTGAAGTCCTGAGAAGTTTTCCTCTTATGCACAATGATGAATACAACAACCTTTCTGTTTGGAAGCCCAGCCGATATTAACTAAAGCCAGGGAAAGGATAGCAGGGATTTACCCTTTCAGGCTGGAATGGGGCAAGCAGGTGACAAGCGGAAGGGATGTAGGACATTGGGAGAGAGGTCGCCCAGACTCCTCCCCTTCTCAGGAGCCACGATCCAGTTCACAGCTCCTCCGCACAGACCCTCGCCCGTCCGCAGCTGCAGAACCCCAGGCCCCGCAGGCGCCTCGCCGGAAACCAGCGTCGGTCCCCGCATCCCGAGGAAGGGTCAAGGGAGGACGCGTTCCCAAGGCCGCCTCCGGGGCCCAGCCGGCCCAGCCTCCCCCAAAGTGGAGCGACCTGGGAACCCTGAATGAATAGCTCGACAAGGCTGACAGTTATGTTACCTGGATGGAACTCTACAGACGGAAACGGCAGCTGTAGCCATTGCCCTTCGCCCCAACATCGCCTGTCTCAGCGACACTGACATTGAGACCGCCGCCATCTTCCTGTAGGCAAACGCCAGGATGCGAGTACGGATCCCCGCTAGGGACTCACTTCCTCCGTTCTCAAAGCAATGCGGCCGCAGTGAAACAGAGGCATGTTCTGTTTGTTTTCCTTTTGCGATTGAGGACCTAGAAAAGAAATTAAAGTTCTAGCTGAAAGAACTAAAGAGGGAAATGGATGAAAGGACTCAGTGAATGCAAATGATGCCTCTATAGAAAGTAATCCTTGTTAGTAAGGTTGGTCATTTACATTGAGGCTGAGAAGCCCAAAAGAAAACGCTTCGAAAAATGTAAACACCTGTAACTCATAATTTTTCAAAGAACTCGGAATATCTGAGGCTGGGCCCACTGGAAGAGCCGGAGGGCTTCTTGAGTCTTTGAGAAACTAAAGTAGTACTTTCCCAAAGTGTTGCCAGATTCCGTTTGCAAGCCTTCAGAACAGGCTGCACTCAGTTTGATGGTCTGTAGTTATAATAATCATATTTTCCACACTAAAAAGCTAGCCTCGCAAAAAAAAAAAAAGGAAGAAAGAAAGAAAGACCATATGGATTTACATGAAATCTAGTGGGGGCTGGGGATGTAGCTCAGTTGGTAGAGTGCTTGCCTACCTAGCATACAGGTACCAAAGGCTTGGTGATCTGCTCTTATAAGCCTTTGATTTGAGGTTGAGGGTAGAGTATGGAAGGTTGTCACTGGAACTACCAAGCAAACACCTCGCCCCCCCCCCCGCGCCCCACCCGGAAAAGGGGCGGAGCCATCTTGATTATTCTTCCTATCTCCATCATCCCTTCCATTTGTCACCCATTCCATTCCAATGGCCATTAAAAGTAACAAAAAGCAAAGATTATAAACGATAACCAGGTTTAAGTGTCCTATCTAATCGCACCTGGCTCCTCAGTGCTTCAACAAACCTTTTCTTTTCTTTTCTTTTTGTTTCCAAGTCTGCGATGTCAAATCCAGGGACAGGTGTGCAGTTCATCACTGATCTACATTCCTAGCTTCTTTGTTTCTTGTAAGAGACAGTATCTCTCGATGTTATCCAGGCTAGACTTCAACTTACCACCCTCCTTCTTCAGCCTCCAGAGTATTCACAGACCTTTTCATCCACTAATGTCTTCAACGTTGTTTCTCAAACGATACCCCAACACTGATGGGAGAACATTAGTTTTCATATTGATATAGCGTTGGCCTGGGTATTCACAATACCTGTCATGATTCTTTCTTAATGTACTTATTTATGTATGTATGCATACAAATGGGTGCCACGGCACATGTGGAGGTCAGAGAACAGCTTTCAACAGTCAGTTTTCTCATTCTAACTAATGTCATAGGTTTGGTGGCAAGTACTTTACCACTGAGCTGTCTAGCGGAGCCTCTTAGGGTGGTCCTTGGTTGCTCTTTTTGCCTCCATCTTTGAAATGTATTTAGAATTTGATTATGTTCCCTGCCTCTCCTAGTAGGACTCTGATCCAAACCACAGTCCCCCTCTGCAGGGATGTTTGCATTTGCCCAATCTGCTTCAGCTCAGCAATCAAAACTATGGGGTCAGAAGTCACACATTCCCCTCTTTTCTACTAAACACCTTTTCTAGCTCAGCTCATCCTCGGAAAAGCCAGACACCTTATTATAATATTTTTTAAGGCCAATGTAGGGACGAAGATGTAGCTCAGTGGTATGGCATTGGCTTATCGTGGACATATGCCTGAGTTCAGGCCTAACACTGGAAGGGAAAAAGACTCCTGACTTTACTCACTTACTCTGTTAGAACTTACTCTGTTCTCCGTCAGTTGCTATACTCTAAACCCAATAGATATTTCCCAATATACCAGGCATGATTCGGTCTGAAAGACTTTACCTTGGACATTCTCTAGGCCCAGGATGCTTTTCTAGCATCTGGAATACTCTTCTCCCAGTGATCTCCTCTTTCCCTTGCCCCTGCTCTCTGTCTCTGTCCTTCCTCCTATAATTTTCTCACATGTCCCCTTCACTGGGAGGCTCTTTCTAACCTCCAATTTCAATCTCACCCTAGAAATTTCTGTATGAATTTCCAGGCTTCTTTTACTTCTGCTTTGCATTTTGTACGTTGTAGCCGTTTGTGGAAGTTCTATAATATGACCAGGGAGGCAAGAGCAAAAATCCTTTGAGAAATAAGATTGATTTCATTTTTTATGGCTTATTTAATTTTATTGTGCATGCACTGATGTTTTTGCCTGCATGTATGCCTGTGTGAGGGTGTCAGATCCCTTGGAATTGGTTTTATAGACTGTTGTGAGCTGCCGTGTGGGTGCTGAGAATTGAACCCAAGACTGCGAGAACAGCTGAATTCTCAACTGCTGAGCCCTCTCTCCAGCCCCGAAGATCAATTTCCTAGTGGCTTTTCTTACCTCCAGGAAAAATTTGTCTTTTAAATTCTGCAATAAATATTGACCAAATAAAGATTTTTCTTTTTACTTACAATAATTACCAAGCTATATAATTTGATTCTCACTTTTTACCTAAATGTATACCACGGTCCATACTGGACTATCCCGAACACCAATTTATATAACATTGATTTATGACTCTTTCCCGGGGATTATCATTGCTTTTGGGGCAAAGAGAAAAATACCTGATCTTCTCAAAACAGGCTATTTCCGGTCTTCTTCACCAGACTCCTTCCACTCTGCTCACCAGAAGTTTTTCTCTCTTATGCCCCAGTCTTCCATAGGCTGTTGCTCACTGGAGTACTCTTTCTTGCCAATTCCCTCACTATCCCATAGGCCCCCAGATCCTACCTATTACTTTATATCATTGTATAAGGTAGCAACTACATCTCAGACCCTTCCCTACCTCCCTCTTCCTTGTTGATGGAACCTAACACCTACAAAACGAGACCAAAACTGCTGTATACTTGCTTTCCCTGAAGAGATATTGCAGCTAGCACATTACTTGGTCCAGAGCCAGTAGGATCTGAAATCCCTTATGAGAAAAGAAAGGCTTCTTGGGTCAGGGGAAGGTCAAGCAACAAGGGAGATAGAGGAGGAGAAACAGGAGGAGGAGAAGGAACGGAGGAAAGAAGAGGAGGAGGTGGAGGAGGAAGAGGAGGAGAAGAAGAAGAAAGAAGAAGAAGTAACAATGCCCCTTATCCATCTTTTGCTGGTCATTATATAAGGACATAATATCTGGAGTTGTGGCTTCTTCTTAGCAAGAAGGGATCAATGGTAGCCCACAAGACAGGAAGGAAGAACATAGAAAAGGAAAGAGCCTATGTTTTTAATGACAACATTGATCTGGCTTTGAACCAACCTCGAGCAAAATATGTCCACACTTTGTGCGATGTCAGATAGCAAATAGCTTAATTATTACACCACTATTTATTAGGCATGCTATGTCTAAAAACATGCTAGGAACATCTTTTCTGATGCTCTTATATGTAATGTTCTGTTTTTTGTGACTGCATAAATTCTTTGTGTAGATGTCCTTCGGATAGTATCCTTCTCCTCCCTAGTGTCTCCCTTGCTTAATTTTTAATTCAATGTAGTTTTCTTTCTTTAGAGTGCAAAGCCAGTTATCCAAGGAAAGGACCATATCTGTTTCTGCTGGTTATTCTCCCAACACGTAGCCCAGTTCATTGTCTCCTTCACTGCTCTCCCCTCTTCTGACAGAATCTTGGTATGTAGCCCGGGCTGGATTCAAACTCATCCTCCTCCTACCTCAGCCTCCTGAGTGTTGCGAGGTCAAGCCTGATGCTTCATTTGGTCTCATACTTGAGACATAGTGGAAAGCAAAAGATGTGTAGAAGCTGAGTGTGTTTGTTCGTGCCTTTAATCCCACCTAGAACTTGAGAAGCAGAGGCTGACAGACCTCTGTAAATTCCAGGTCAGCTAGGACTGCAGAGCCTTGTCCCACTAAACAAGTCAAAACCAAAAAGAACCTCAAGAAAGAAAGGAAGGGAAAACTACCTATAACTTTAAAAGTATAAAATGCAAGAAAATAGTTCTTCTCGTTTTGTTGTTTAGAAAAGGTTTATATAAGCTTTGTTTACTATGATTATTCTTCCCAGTCTATGGATCTTACTGGTTTCCGAAATGCCACCCTTGAACCAGTGATTTTTCTGGAAACCTGGTAAATACAGCAGATCAGGCCTTCCTGTGGCTGGAAATAGATCTTGAAGCATAAATTTACTTCTTACTAAGCTTTCATTTAAAAAATGAATAATAACCACTTTCGTTTTCTTATTTCTTATATTTTAGGTGCTGGGCATAAGCTGGATAATGGAGCAGAAATAGTTTGCTGTGTGCAGGTTTGGGGGGGGTTGTTGTTATTGTTGTTGTTTAAATATAATTCATCCAAACTATAGACTATTTTAGTAGGCTTAATAGGATGTCTCAATGCACTTTGCATTTTATTGTTAAAATAGAAGCATTATGATAGAAATTGACTTTACTTCTTGCTTGCATTTCATGCATGGTGGCCAAAAGAAACATTTATCTTAGTATTTCTGATGGCATGAGAAATTTACAGTGGATCTAAAGTTGTCTGTTTTCAATTTTTCTCCTTGCACATGGGCCTTTAATAAAGCATCCAGAAAAATAAATTAAAACCAGATACTTCTATCAGAAGTTTCACACAAAATCACCAGAGGCATGGCAAAACTCCATCATCATTTACTGGCTACAACTAATTTTGTAAATCACATCTTATATTTTTATTGCTAATTTAATTGAAAACCCTTGAATTAATACAGTATCATCTTATAAAATTGTCATGACCTCTGGCAGGGCTTTTGAGACCTTGGCAACCAATAAAACAATTTCCATGTGTAGTTAAGAACTGATTCTTGAAATCAGTTTTGGGAAATGTGTGCAAATGATCAAAGTCCCTACGGACTCAGAGAATTTTCCTACATAAATTTAATCACATGCCCCATTCACACTCTTGAATTCTCATCCTAAGGTTTCAACTGCTTCTATGCCCTTCTCAAGCTCAACCTGTGAAATCAAACCAATCATGTCCTTGCTTTTTCTCTAACCCACTAGAAGATCTCTTGCTCTCCTATATAGTTTCTGTCCTGGGAAAATACTACTAACCTTCTTACAGTAGAAGACATCATCAACTACAAAAGGCAACATTATGCTCTGATCTAATTAAAACGAAGGAGGAGGAGGAGGAGGAGGGGGGGGGAGGAGGAGGAGGAGGAGGAGGAGGAGGAGGAGGAGGAGGAGGAGGAGGAGGAGGAGGAGAAGAAGAAGAAGAAGAAGAAGAAGAAGAAGAAGAAGAAGAAGAAGAAGAAGAAGAAGAAGAAGAAGAAGAAGAAATCCAGCAGTCACATATCATGATAGGACCAATTATGTGTCTTGCTTTTAGAGGTAAGACATGGGAAAAAACACGCATCATATGGCAGTTGCCTAACAATGTATTTTTACCTTTTGTCCTTGGTAATAGAACTTGTATATTTACCGACCACTAGAATGAAGGCTTTAATTTAATTTTTAGTTGAAATAAATTCTTACTAGGCAGCCCATGGTCCTTCTGCCTCAGCCTTCCCAGGCATCTTTTAACTAATAGGAATAGCAATATTATTAAACAATGAAATACAAGGAAAATGTGAAATGTCAACCTCCTTTTAGTTTTTGTTTCCATGTGTGTCTGTGTGTAGTGTGTCTGTGTGTGTGTGTGTGTCTGTGTGTGTGTGGTGTGTGTGTGTCTGTGTGTGTGGTGTGTGTGTGTGTGTGTGTGTGTCTGTGTGTGTGGTGTGTGTGTGTGTAGTGTGTGTGTGTGTGTGGTGTGTGTGTGTGTGTGTCTGTGTGTGTGGTGTGTGTGTGTGTGGTGTGTGTGTGTGTGTGGTGTGTGTGTGTGTGTGTCTGTGTGTGTGGTGTGTGTGTGTGTGGTGTGTGTGTGTGTGTGGTGTGTGTGTCTGTGTGTGTGGTGTGTGTGTGTGTTTTGTGTGTGTGTCTGTGTGTGTGTGTGTGTCTGTGTGTGGTGTGTGTGTCTGTGTGTGTATGTGTGGTGTGTGTGTGCTGTGTGTGTGTCTATGTGTGGTGTGTGTGTGCTGTGTGTGTGTGTCTGTGTGTGGTGTGTGTGTGTGTCTGTGTGTGTCTGTGTGTATGTGTGGTGTGTGTGTGTGTCTGTGTGTGGTGTGTGTGTGCTGTGTGTGTGTGCTGTGTGTGCTGTGTGTGTGTGCTGTGTGTGTGTGTCTGTGTGTGCTGTGTGTGTGCTGTGTGTGTGTGTCTGTGTGTGGTGTGTGCTGTGTGTGTGTGTCTGTGTGGTGTGTATGTGTGTGTGTGTGTGTCTGTGTGTGTGTGTGTGTGTCTGTGTGTGTGTGTCTGTCTGTGTGGTGTGTGTGTCTGTGTGTGTGTGTCTCTGTGTGTGTGTACCCACGATGCATTTACCATCGTGCATGTATACAGGTCAAAGGTCAACTTTGAGAGTCATTTTCTTTTTACCATGTGAGTTTGAGGGATTGAGCTTAGGTCACACAGTACCAAACCAGGCGCTCATAGCCACTGCGCTGTCTTGTTTGCCTCCTGAGGCACAGGCTGGCCTGAAGTTCACCATGTATCTGAGGATGACCTTGAATTTTTGGTCTTCCTGCTTTCACCTCCTGTGCAATGGGATGACAAGTGTGTGCCAACATGTCTAGTTTCACATGACGCTGAGGGTCAAACCCACCTGGACGTTCAGGCATGGTAGAACTATGCATACCTAACCCTTATGTGGAAGCTTTTGAGTATTCCTCCTTAAACGTGTATAGCAGCCATATTTATTTTCCTATTTTCTGTTCTGCTGAATACATGTAAATATGAAAACTCAGATCTTAAAGACAAGATTTACTCTGTATGGTGAAAGAATGGCAGTCCACACCCTCCAACTCTCATTTTTAACACAGGAGAACCACCCACCCACTGATACTCCCACCATCTCCCTATTCCCACTTCATGCATATACAGCATCGTCTTGGTTATACTCACAGCTCCCTTGCCTCTCTAGTATTTTCGTATACAGCCAAACTACCACTTACAACAAATCCACCCATGCTCTATTCTCCACCAAAGCCATGCAGCTGAGCAGCCTGGAGAAAAGTCCTTAACTCCCATGATGTGTCAGGATCAGAGAATGGAAGCCAGAGCCACAGCTCCAACTGGGGACCTGAGACAGCCCAAGGCATGCTCTTTAGAGATCTCCACTCAGATAAATCTCGGGTTCTTCTTTCTTTTTTGTAAGATTTATTTTTAATATTCTGATTATGGGCTCCATAGTTAGGCTTTCCATTGCTGTGAAGAAAGACACTATTGACCAAGGCAACTTTCATAAAGAACAACATTTGATTGAGGCTGGCTTACAGGTTTAGAGATTCAGTCCATTATCATCAAGGTGGGAAGCATGGCAGCATCCAGGCAGGCATGGCACTGGAAAAGGAGCAAGAATTCTACATCTTGTCTGAAGGCAAACAGGAGGAGACTGTCTTCATGCAACTAGGATGGGGGTCTCATTGCCCACTCCCTACAGGGACACACTTTCTCCAACAAGGCCACACCTATTCTAATAAGACTACATCTCCTAATATTGCCATTCTCTGGGCCAAGCATATTTAAACAACCACAATGGATGTGTGTGTGTGGAGTGGGGGCGGGTATGTGCACATGAAAACAAGTGCCCACATAAGTCAGTGGTGTGAAAGCTCCCTGGGATTACAGCCACCTGGTGTGGGTGCTGAGAATTGAACTCAGATCCTCAGTAGGAACAGTATGTGCTCTTAACTGAGACACTTCTTTACCCTGAATCCAGGATTCTTGACTTTGGTGAAGAAAAGAATTCCAGAACAAGTCAGTATAAATTTACTAAGTAGGATATTTTAATATATATCTAAATGATGTGTGAATAAAAAGAGGGGTGCTGGGGTAAGGACAGTAACCACATAGTTAAGTGTCTTTAAGATATACATATATTAATATATATACAACTTTGATGGTGTCTGGAGTTATTTCTGAGAGAAATTTAAGGAAAAATTTCCTTTTCTTTCTCAGTAAACAGGATCAAAGGCTAGTTCTTGAGATGCCTTAAATAGGATAATAGGATTACAGCTCATAAGAATACCAATAAACAAACAAACAAACAAACAAACAAAAAGTGTATTTACAGGCTGGAGAGATGGATCAGTAGGTAAGAGCACTGACTGCTCTTCTGAAGGTCCTGAGTTCAAATCCCAGCAACCACATGGTGGCTCACAACCATCTGTAATGAAATCTGACACCCTCTTCTGGCATATCTGAAGACAGCTACAGTGCACTTATATATAATAATAAATAAATCTTTGGGTCAGAGCAAGCAGGGACTGAGCGAGGGGAGCAAGCAGGGTTGACCAGAGCAAGCAGAGGTCCTAAAAATTCAATTCCCAACAACCACATGAAGGCTCACAACCACCTGTTTAGCTACAGTTTACCCATATACATTAAATAAATAAGTCAATCAGCCTTTTAAAACAAACAAACAAACAAACAAACAAACAAACACATAGTTCACAGGAATAACAAGGTCACTGTAAATGTTGGCTGTAAATGAAGTTTATACTCCTATTTGTGAGATTCCCAGGAAATCGTAGGTTTGCCTCTGAGAAATAAAGTCATATATGCACAAGCCTTAAGCATGATTCATCGTTATTTGAAATACAAGTATAAAAGGAATATTCTCTCTATGAAGACAACCTTCCTGGCAAGTTTTGTTAATTGTGCTGGAATTCTTAACTGTTGGCAAATGAGGGACTCCTTCCCCTGTTCATGTTTTCTAAATTTTCCTGTAAAATTCTCTCCTGCCTCAACTTGACCTAAAGAGTTCCTAAAGAATTTTGCAATAAACGTAACTTCTCTTTCCCTCTCCTCCCAATCACTATCTCATTTTTATTCGACCAACCTTACCCAGCTCTTTTCTCTCCCGGAACCTCTGCTGTCCCTCCTAGCCTCCTTCTTGCTAATAATGATTTTCTGTGTGTGGGAAATGAAGCAATCAGAACAGCTTTTCAGATAAGGCTCCAACTTCCCAGCAGCTACATTCACGTGCTCTCTCTGTTACCATAGATCTACCATTCAGGTCTCCGTCTACAGCTAATCCCTCTGCGTCGCAAAGGCGGTACGGTCTCATCCTGGACCACCTACAATCTGCCCTACACTTTTATCTACATATACTTTACTGTTTTCTGGACCATTCGGGAATGGTTATCTTTGGTTCCCTGCAGCAGACTGTTGCTTCTCCTATTTTGATTAACAATGAAGCTTACTTTGACCCAACCTCTTTCACTAACTATTCTCCTGTCTCTTTGCAGCAACTGGCCTCCTAACTTTCTGTTCACTGCTTCGATTGTCTCTACTTTCTCCGCATTCCCGTGGTACTTTGCCTCCTGCGGCTCCACTGAATCCTTCTCTTCCAGGTCACCGACCTTCATGTTCATAAATCAAGAATTAGTTCTCAGATTTTGCATTTGGCGTATCATTTGACGCAGCTCATTTCTCGGTCCTCCGTATCTCTGTTTGCCTGGAGTCACAGGACATTACATTGTCCTGGTTTCTCTACTGCTTTGCTTGGATGCTTTTTTTTTGGGGGGGGGGGGGGAGTGTCCAGCACTGGCCCTTCCTCCTCTTCCCAACTCAGTACTGTTGGAGAATCTATGACTCAATCCTTTGTCTTCTCCAATCCTGAGAAGGCATCATTTACTACGAAGGTCTTCAGATTTCACCTGTACCTGAGCTGCTTCTACATCCACGACTATCCCTTTCAGTGATTATCAGTCTTGTGTTCCTACCTGTTTATTTCCTTAACCGGATATCAGATCTTATAACCCTAACGTGCTGAGCTCCATACTTCCCCAAATCTGTTTGACCCATAGTTGTTTCCAATTTTTCTTAAAGACTTATTTATTTTTATTTTACCTGTGTGAGTGTTTTCCCATTGTAGATTGCATGTGGGCAGTGCCTATAGAGGCCAAGAGAGGGCGTCAGAGCCTCTGGAACTGGAATTATAGATGGTTGTTAACCACCATATGCATGCTGAGATTGAACCTGGGTCCTCTGGAAGAGCAGCTCCTGAGCCCTCTCTCCAGACTCCCCTGCCTCTTTTTTAATTCGTTATTTTTAAATTGTGTGTTTGTATGTGTCTACATATGAATGCAGTGTCCCTGAGGGCCATAAGAGGGTTTCTGATTCCATGGAGCTAGAGTTGTAGAGGCAGCTGTAATGTGTGCTGGGAACAGAACTCGGGTCCTCTGAAAGAACACAGAGTGTACTCTCTTAAACACTGAGCATTTCTCAGGCCAGCCTCCCTCTTTTAAACTTTAAAAAAATTTTTTTTCTTAAACATTCTTTTTCCCCCCTTTTCTTAAAAAAGCACCTCAATGTTGCCTTTTCTTGTCTGAATTACATTGTCATTTTTTCCAAGGCTCCTAAAAGGTTCTTAGCTTCCCATTCTAATGACTGGCATCTGACCCACCCAATTGGACTTTGCCTCTGCCCTAGAAATACAGAACTCTCTTACCATAATGCTTTTTATTCCTCCTAGGAGAATGTGGCTGGGCAAAGTGTCTAACTCCCTGGGCTGTATCTTCTTGCCACTTCTCCTAGTGTGAGAGAACAGAAGAAAGGAACAGACGTTCGCTGAATGTCTACTGTGTGCCAGCCTTTTTAGTCAGCTACTCCGGGTGTTTTGTCATTTTATCCATCCTCATAGCACAAAGGAGAAATGGGGATTCATGCAGGTTGAAAACAAATTCGAGTCATATGGCTAGTAAATAGCAAAGCTGGAGTATAAACTCAGAGTGGGGCAAGTCTGAAGCCTGCCTTTCACTAGCCTACAGGCTTTGCCTAGGAAGGTTTGAGAGGGCTAGTAGTCATCCATTATGCCAGCTTTGGTTTACTATCAGGCTTGCCTACTTTCCACTCTTCTTCTTTCTTTCTAATTAATTTGCTCATATTCACCCCTCAACTGCCCTCCTTGACTGTGGTGGTTTGAATAAAAATGGCCCTTATAGGACCAGAGGGAGTGGCCTGTTGGGCCATTGTTAGGAGGTGTGGCCTCACTGGAGTGGGTGTGGCCTCGTTGGATTGGGTGTATCACTGGGAGTCTGGTTTAGAGCTCTCAGAAGCTTAACCTAGGCCATTGTGTCATTGTCACTTCACAGATGTAGAACTCTCAGTTACCTCTCCAACACCATGTCTATCTGACTGACACCTTGCTTTCTGCCATGATGATGCTGGACTAAACCTCAGAACGATTAGCCAGCCCCAATTAAATGTTTCTTTATAAGAGTTGTCATGATCATGGTGTCTCTTCACAGCAATAAAACCCTAAGATACTGAATCTCCTTGCTTTCTGGTCTCTTTTTTGCCTAAAATAATTTCCTTTCTGAGTTTATGCTGTATGTGGGGTGTGTGTGTTTAAATCTATACTGTCTATTTTTATTGTTTTTATTGACTTGATACAAACTAGAGTCCCCTAAAAGAGAAAGCCTCAATTGAGAAATTACTTCCATCAAAGTGGCCTGGGACATTTTCTTCATTAATAATTGATGTGAGAGGACTCAACCCAAAGTAGGTAGTGTCACCTCTGGATAGGTGGCCCTGGGGTGCTTAAGAAAGTAAACAAAATAGGCCATATAAATGCAAACCAGCCAGCAGCAGTCCTCAGCTGTCTCTGCTGGGTTTCTGCCTGCAGGTTCCTGCCCTGTTTGGGTTCTTTGTCCTCAAAGGACAAAGAACTGTAAACCGTTACTTCCTCAAGTTGCTTTGGTCATGGTGTCTCATCACAGCAAAGTTACCCTATCTAAGATGGGCCTGTAAGCCAAATAGGTGATTCCCCCACTAAAAGTTGTTTTTGGTTAGTTTCTTATCAAAGCAATAAAACAAGCCAGGGCAGTAGATGAGAAGAAAACTTTTAATACCTTTCTGAGTCTGGCTTTTTTCTTTACTACCTTCTTTCTCCCCTCCACAAGGTAGCAGGTAGTGGTTGAACCTAGGGCTTCATACATACAAGCAGTCAATATGGCGTCTCCCCAACTCCCCTTTTCCCTTTTTTTA
Source organism: Mus musculus (assembly GCF_000001635.26). Taxonomy (NCBI): domain Eukaryota; kingdom Metazoa; phylum Chordata; class Mammalia; order Rodentia; family Muridae; genus Mus; species Mus musculus. The sequence continues at coordinate 114,400,099 of NC_000079.6, forward strand.
TTTTGAGAAAGGATCTTGTTCAATGACCCAGGCTGGCATTATGTTCATTCTGTATTGCAGAATGCTCTTGAATTTTTTGATCTTCCTGCCTCAGTTTCACAAGTAGCTGGGAATGCAGGCCTGAGCCACCAGACCTAACCCAATTCAGTTTTGCAATACAGGGGCCATTAATGTTTTTCTTGAAATATAAGGCTCTTATCAGCCACTCCCTGCCTCAAAACCTTCCATCAGGTATTGGGTGGCCCTGCCTTTGCTGCATTTTCTCCCTTACCTCCTCCACTATTACTCTTTCCCTATTCACTGGCTTTCCATTAATTACATTAAGTATTTGTCTGCCTGGAATATATTCCCCCTCTTTACCCTCCCCTCCCCAGGGAAATCAGCATGGCTACCTTTAAGTCTTTGATCAAATGTCACCGTTTTTAGTGAGTCTTTCTGTGACGTATATATTAGTCAGTATTCTGTCAGGAGAACAAACTACATTAGCCATTGCAAACAGTGAACATTTAATTCATGAGGATTGTTTATATAGGTAATTGAATCGTAGAGAAGCCAAATCAGGTAGCTCATACGTCAAGGCAGAGATTACAATCAGGGCTTACACATCACAGAAAAATCACAGCTCATGGGATCTAGGACTTTAACTGGGGCCATGTGGCAGAAGCTGTGATCAGGGAAAGAAAAGCCATTGCGAAGGAACTAGAATCATGAGGAGAGACAGGATTCAAGCACTGACAGGCTGCACCTATCTGTGAGCACAAAATGGGGTGGGGCTGGAGATAGGGGAGGAGACAGTGCTCCTAAAGTTCCCTTCTGCCTGTGTTTCCTTTTAGCTTAGCTTCCCCTAAAACCAAAAGTCAGCAGCAAGGAAGCGCAGGGAAGGAGTCTCTGTATTCCACCTGTGTCTGTAACTTGGCTATGGGGAGGCGTAGCCAAAATCGGCAAGGGCGAAGACTTGAAAGTTCAGGATGCTGCGCTCCTGTCTCAAACCACTGGCACAAAAACCAGGGAGCAAACAGGAAGTGGTCAGGCCTTTAAACTCTCAGAGCCCATGTCCAGTGATGCTCTTCCTCAAGCAAGGTCTGCCAAATGAGGACAAAGAACTTAGATACCCAAGAATACGGGAAGACATTTCTGTTTCATACCACCACATGAGCCTATCAAAGCTTCTAGCTCCTCCACACACCCACTCTCCTGATGCTCGTCACCCCGATTTTTGTCTATAGAGATTTCTAGTTATTAGAGAAGCTGTTATTGCTATAGAAAAAGAAGTTATTAGGCTGGTGGTGGTGGCGCATGCCCTTAATTCCAGCACATAGGAGGCAGAGGCAGTCAGATCTCTGAGTTCAAGACCAGCCTTGTCTACAGAGTGAGTTCCAGGACAGCTAGGGCTACACAGAGAAACCCTGTCTCAAACAATAACAACAATACACTTGATCTTAGCCAAAAGGCGGAGAAGCGATCAATAACAACAATAAAGGAAAAAGGTAAAGAAAGGAAGTCGTGGAAACATCAAAAAGGAAATAAAGTCACAATATGTTTTCGGAATTAAACTTTTTGTTTGTAATTAAAAATTACTCGTCAGTGCTGGGGATCCAGCAGGGTCCTATGCAAGTTAGAAAAGCACTTTGTAGCAGGTCTCCATCCTCCTCCAACCCTCCACATCCACCCAGGCCCCTAAGCCAAGTTTGAGCAGAGTGATGATAAGCGGGAAAGCTGGGCAGAAATCAGCACCCTGATCAAACCAGCCTGCAAAAGCTAGTCCAATGAAGATCCCTAGTCCAATGAAGATCCCCACCGAATGCAGGTTATACAGCTGCGGAGACTCACTGCCGTGCATGAAACTATACCATCTCTTATGACTGATGACACCTTTCTCTGGAGCAGATTCTCGGCGACCCTGGGCCCTTGGTATCAGTGGCTCATCGTCCAAAACCTGAATCGAAAATGTAGCGATTACCTGAAACTGAGTGTACTGGAGGACGCTTGTTTGCTTGCAAGAAGAACTTACAAGAACTTACTTTCCCGAGTCAGTTCTAGTGCTGTGGGTTCAGTGACGTCATACGTTCACTTGGATCCTTCTTGGAGGCAGTTTTTACCACACTTCTGGGGGTGGGGGTCATTATTCACAGGTTTTGAAGCTTTGGAGTCTGACTTCTCATTGATGTCACTAAGCGAATGACACCAAAGTTCATGTTTGTTTGTTTGTTTGTTTGTTTGTTTTGGTAGGAATTTACTTCCTATGTGAGATGTATCATGGTTCAAAAATGATGTAGATTCCCAACGCAAAGCCCATGTGGTAGGGGAGAGACTTCTTCTAATTGGTTTGTTGGCAACCCTTGAGTGGGTCAAGATGCACACAAGTACATCCAGGAGGAAGGAGTAGTCCAAAATGGTAGCTTTCTTCTGAGGATTCACTATTGGCAGTGTCCCAAGGTCTCTGCTCCACGTAGGGATCCTCATCTCAATGGATTCAGGCTAGGTGGGACAAGAGTCCAAGCAAGTTATCATATACAAGACTCATGTGTATTGTGGCTGCTGTAAACACCAGTCTCCGAAGGGCGCAGCTTATCCAAGCCTGTGCATCACGGGCAGTAGCCACCTAAAAGTTTGCCCAGAGCCTTCATTCTGTTGCTGAGGAAAAAGCTGGATTCCACGCTGTAGCTCTGAGAATGATGGATTCTTACAAGGTTTGTATTCATGTATAAATTCTTTTGAGATTATCCTCACTGATCCAGTCCATGAGGCTACCAGAAGATACCACGATACCCAGTGCTTGGCTCAACCATTCTACATGTAGAGGGAGATGCAGTTAGACATCTGCAGACTGAGGTAACTGTGGCCTGCAGGTGAGAGGGAGCCCTACTCCTCTCCAGCTCCGTTGTACTCATAATATACGTAATGCTCGTAAAAGTCTCACCCTGTAAACAACCTAGGACAGTCATGTCAGTGTTACTTTTCAGCCAACATTGGTCTGTAGATTATTTTGTGAATGCTTTGTGGAAGTCCAGCAGTCAAAGTGTAGTAAGATTTGAAGACTATAAGTGATGATGTATCACGTTCCTAATCAGATAAACTCACTCTCTTGATGATACCTTGTTTCAGGGTTATGGCTACAGTGTTTAAAACAGTCTGTATAAGATAAATCCTCTAAGAGAGGATTGCAGATGCCCTGTGATTGGTATATGTAATGGGACCTATACTTGCTGGGGATAATGCAACACTGGGGCTCACTTTACATGACTACTTGCTTGGAAGTTTGATGAGTACAAGCTGAGAACTGAAATTTGCTTAGGAAAGTATAGGATGAGAGACTTGGCTAACCTTTGCCGTAGTCTTAATGTAGAAAACTGAGATCACTTGCAACCTACATTCTAAACATCAAACCCAGGGCTCAGAAGTTAAGAGACTGTGCTGGTCTTGCACAGGCCCTGAGTTCAGTTTCCAGACACCATTTTGGAGAGCTCTCAACTCCCTGTAACTACCGCTCCAGGGCTATCTAAAGCATCTAGCTTCTGCAGGCACCCAAATACATGTGCTCATATCCACACACAGATGCACATGTAAGTAAAAATGATGATAATAACAATAAAGATGAATCCAATGTTCCATTTGTCCCATGGCTGCACTTAAGGGAAAAGAACCACAGAAGAACTAAGTGAATATGCTTGAAGAGGTTTCTCTCTTACAAAACAAATTTAAATACAATTAGCCAAGTCATCAGGGTACCACTGAAGTTCCCCAGTGCTGTATGCTCCAGGTTCTGTGGAATCTAAAATCTGGGTGGAGAGTAAATTTTGTACCAGAACTGGTGCACTCAGGGCAGGAGGCTGTAAACAAGATTGAACAATGGGCAAATTATTTTCCTTGAGATTTGTAACCTAGGGGTGAGCACCAGGGTGAGAGTCAATGAGTAACAAGCAAGCGACCTTACACAAAGTTTTACTGAAGGAATTAATTTGTGGCTGGCTGTAGTGGCTCATTTCTTTAATCCCAGCACTTGGGAAACAGACAGGTAGATCTCTTCAAGGCCAGCCTGATCTACATTGTGAGTGCTAAGACAGCCGTCAGGGCTACATAGACCCTGTACACACACACACACACACACACACACACACACACACACACACACACAATTTGTGACTATTAAGAAGCCTGCATGGTTGACTCAGGCCAGTCAGTTTATCTGTGGTCAGCTTGTAAGGCTCCCACAAGGCTGCCAAGAAAAGCCCGTTGGTAGCTATAGGGTTTCAGGTGGGATTGTTTGTAAATCACACCTTATGTGCGGCTGCAGTTACTTTTCTCATCTCTGGTCAAGTTACCTTGAACGTTCTGTTCATTTCACAAAGGCCTCCAGTAAATATGCCACCACATAGTTTTCTTCTGTGTGGGTCATGCCCTGGTAGTCTACACTATTTCCTAGAATGACTGAGTGTAGAAAAAAAAAAATCTAAAATGAATTGCCTTTATTAAAGATAATAATTGCCTTTATTAATGTGGCTTTGCCACATTACAAAAACATGGCTTGATTTCCAAATCTAATTGGTCTTTTCCTTAAGCTGATTTTCCTCTTTGGATTAAAAAAAAAAAGTGACAGCTGGGCAGTGGTGGTACACGCCTTAAATCCCAGCACTTGGGAGGCAGAGGCAGGTGGATTTCTGAGTTCAAGGCCAGCCTGCTCTACAGAGTGAGTTCCAGGACAACCAGGGCTACACATAGAAACCCTGTCTCAAAAAACAAAACAAACAAACAAACAAAATATATATGACTATGGATACCTAGAAATTATTCATAGCAAGCCTAAAATCCTGAGGTTTGAATTTCTTTCCCTTCTTTAAATTCTTTGAGATGTGTTTATTTTCTTCTAGGTTCACGAGTGTTTCGCTTGCACGAGTCTGAGCGCCACATGTAAGACTGGTACCTGGAGAGGTCAGAAGAGGTCATCGAATCTCCTGGAACTAGAGTTATGGATGGCGCCAAAATGCCACGTGGGTGCCAGGAATCAAACCCGTGGCCTCTGCAAGAGTAAGTGCTCTTTGCTACTGAGCCACTTCAGCCCTAAAACTTTCTTTTTTTTTTCTGTTGAGCAAAACAAAGCAGATTGTATGTGGTGCTCCTTTAACTAAGGAAGCGAACGCCTGTTCCCCAAGTGTGGGGCGGGGAGATACGTGATTGGTGTTCCTGCCCAACTGGTGATGTTCCCCTTAAAAAATGTTTCTGAATCAAGACTTGTTCCAGCTTCTGGCTCAACTTCACCAAAAGTTTTCAAAGTCACCGTGCTCTGAGCCAGGTTGGCAGATACAGAAAAGGCATAGAGGAGCAACTACGAGCAACTTTAATGGGCCAGGCCTGGCAGCGAAGAGCATTCTCTTAGCTAAATATATCGTATTAGATGAAATTCAGTCACATAATTGCATCAAATTGCCAAAGAGGACAGGATGTGTGGTCTAACTCTGTGCCTGGATGAGGAAAGAAGGAGAGAAAGAAGGAACTTGCTAGTTTTGTTTGTTTTGCTTTGTTTTCTGAAAATCCAGTCAGTCTCTTTTTTACTCAGTTTTCTGAAAATCCAGTTAGTCCAAATTTTACTCAGTTGTCTGACATAGTTTTGTGCAAAATGCAAGGGTATGAAAGCAAATAGCGGAGTCCATTGGGCTTTGAGAGGTAATTTCTCCATTTTAATTTGCATGGGGTTGATATTCTTAAATATCCTTCTTAATCAAATATGCATGTTACCTAGATCTTGTTAGTGCTGAGTCCAGGAAGTGGTAGGTTTTTCCATCCACGCCTTTATAGAACCATTTATAGGTAGTTCCGAGTGTCTCATCTTTCAGTCTCTGGAGCTAAGTCCGTGTTATTTGAGCAAACATATTGGTTTGCAGATTAAACGTCGATCAGCGTAAGACACATAATAAGGTAAGTGGCCAGTCAGTATAGACTCAGATAGCATCTGAGTCACTTCCGTTCATTTTCAAATGACTGTTTTGTGCCCACGCCATTCTGCCCTGTGCTGACAGCTAGTCAGCCTGGAAGGAATAGTTTTCAGGAAATGAAAAAGAGACAGCGCTGGGAATTAAAAAGTCGTCGATACAAAGAAGCACAACATTGCTGCTTATCTTTAAGTCAGGTTTGGAAAAATTGCTTTCAACCTGTAACTGTCAAAAATTTTTGCAGAAACTTTAAAGTGGGAGAACATGGCAAAAACTGTTCAGCAGGCTCACCAGATTATGTCTGCCTTTTTTAGACTCTTAAAAACTAATTATAAGAGGAGCTTGGGGATTTAACTTGCTGAGTTTCTCTTTTCCTCTTAGCTTTGGGGTGTGCCCTTTAAAGCATTAAAACGCTGGGCAAGAGGGGTCACTAGATTGTATCACCAGAAAGAATATTAATTTCTGGAAGACTTCAAGATTCCAAAGGTTGCCTTGAAATCATCAATTGGTCACGTGGCCCAACTGCAACAATTGGGGCAAGCAGGATGGAGCTATCCCATGCCACTAAAAGGCTTAGCATACTAATGGCCCTTTGACACCACCAGCCATTCAGAAATCAGACTTTGTCATGCTGAAGAATAGGCCACTCACCCACAACAGGAAGCACTGGGGAGGCAAACGTGACAGTAATTCCCTGTCAGATAAAACTGAGGTATTGTTTTGGACTCCCGACATAGGAGAAAAGAATTATCTAGTCATAAATTTAGAATAATCTTTCTTTACCTATTAGGCGCTTCACATCCAAGGGAAGGATTGGCGTTAAAATTGTGGTTAACAATTTTTAGAGTCGAGGCATCTTTGAGCAGGTCATGGAAATTGGAGTTGAGGCAACCTGCTACATTTTGGTATTCTAAGTGTTGCTAAAGGTTACCAATACAGTTTGGGAAAAGAAACAAATTAACCAAGACCCCGTGGGATCTGCACTGTGGGAAAAGAAAGCACCAGGGGCACTCTGTCTCAAGGTTACTTTTCTGTGTCTTTCCATAGTTCCAAGTGATTTGTATTAAAGCACAACAAAGCAAGAGAAACAATCCAGCCCGGAGCCCGCCTGGAAACCAGGAACTGTCCTTGGAAACGTAGGGAGGTGAGGGGACTCTCACATTAACACATCAAAACTAATTTGAAGAGGATTTAATTGATCTGTGGGCTGTCAAAGGAAGACTTCAGCTTGTAAATTACAAGTGGTTGTCTGCTCATTACCCTCTCCCTTTTGAAAAAAAAAAATAGAGTGGAGAGAAATAATCTTGGTATTTTGTCTGCTTCTGTTTGTTATTTCTCTGCTTTAGCCCTGTATGCAGTGCCTTATTTTGCCCAACTATCAACTGTTGAAAACATTTTTTTTTTTCAAAAGGGGAAATATTTATTTCAGGGCGATTATCTCTTGTTCTGTAAATGAGGAAAAAACAGGTTCAAATGAGGCAGACTTCATCAAAGACACTTGTAATCCCCATTGTGTCTGTGTGTTCTTCCCATCACTTTAGAGAATGTGATAAATATCTCTTTGAATCAAGCATTGGTGCTTAGGTTTCCAATCTCCGACAAGCTAAAGGTGATGCATAAATAGGATATTCAGATACAGTAATCTGTTTACTGCATTGACTTGCTTTTGAATGTAAAAAAAAATATCTACTTGTTCTCTTTAAAGCATGGCTTCTACTAGAAGTGGATTAAGTTTTTCCTATAAAGTTTTGATCACAATATGTTTGGGAGAGAAAAGAGAAATAAACAAGACCAGCCTTATTTAACTCAAAATGAGTAACTACAAAAGAAGAAGAAAAACGGTCTCACAAGTTCTCACTCAGTCCTTAAAAATCTCAGCTCCAGGAATAAATATTTGCCTTTCAAAAGCCTTCAAACAGCACAGGTTTATGACAGGGCTGCATCCCCCACCCCCCATTTGCTTGCCACAGTTTTTTTATTTGTTTTGTTTTTAATTTTTTTCTAAAAGTTTGTATGATCTACTTTTTTGGTTCTGCATTCTTTTGATTTAATATCCCCCTCTTGGCCCTTTTTATTGCCCCAGGCTGTTCTTCAGATACAATGTTTTGTGTGTGTGTGTGTGTGTGTGTGTGTGTGTGTGTGTGTGTGTGTATTTGTTTTTAAATGAGAAGAGTGATCAAAGTTTTGGGTAGTTTGAGTTACCTACATGCATTATTAGAAGTTTCTTAGTCTTAAAAAAAATGTAAACATTGGGAGAATAACGTTTTTGAAAAAGAAAGTACATTTGGCCCAGTATGACAGTTTTTCCTGGGGACTAGGCACATCACTTGAATTTTGCTGTCTTGCCCCAGAAGTAGAATTGAAAACACCCCGTATTAAAATTAAATTTGATAGTGCGAGTAGAATATGAATAACTGGGGTCTTATTTATTGGTTAGTTTCTGTAAACATTTTAAATTTTACAGAACAAATCTATACTGAAGGTGTAATGTTGCCAGAATAAGAATATCCATAAAATTATAACACACACTTACATGCACACACGCAAACACACACACACACACACACACACACACACACACACACACACAGTGTTTCAGCTTTATCTCTCGGTTTCCCTTTTTTGTCCCATCAGAGTACTGAGAGAACACATTTTACCAAAATCAACCCCACAACCCTTCCCCCTTCCCCCTTCCCCGGTCTTTGCTTTCCTTCTTAAAGTGCTCCTTTGGCCTTTAGGATTTGGATGCTGAAGGGAATTGAAGAGAGAGACAGTATGTTTTGCGATAAGGATGAGTGAAGCAAATGTATTCTCAGTGACGTGGTCAGCATGGGTTTTCCCTCCCATGTGTTGTAGTTCCCATCAGGTGTCTAAGCCCTGGACCTAGTGGAGCATCAGTGCACTGGGCCAGCTGTTTGCAGAGTCTGCTCTTTCCACGCTGCCTTGTCTCAGGCTTGGGTGTGTGTGTGTGCGCGCGCGTGTGCGAGTGCGAGTGCGCGTGCGCGTGCGTGCGTGCGTGCGTGCGTGCGTGCGTGTGTGTGTGTGTGTGTGTGTGTGTGTGTGTGTGTGTGTGTGTGTGTTGGGGGTGGGTGGGAACCCGACCCCTCAGCCTATCAGGCACTCAAAACTGCAAGAAAATTGTAGCTAGCTTCTTCCAGCTAGGTCAGTCTTACTCCAGCATCCGTAATATAAAAACCACTTTTCAAATTGAAAATTTGGTGACATTTAAATACAGAGTATAAGCTCTCATAATGGTTTTTAGCCAGTCTACGGCTTGAAGGGAAGTCTGGGGTGGGAGAAAACTTCAGGCAGTCTTGCAGGTTCTCCCCTGTACCGTTGAGGTACCCAGGCAACAAACTGTAGGAACCCCTGAATCAAGCACAGGGAGGTGAAAACATGCTTATTGTTTCTGCCCTAACTTGTGCAGCTCGGACGTGCACCAGTCTGTTCAGAGAGCTTTTCTCATCTATTTTCTCCTAGGTCTGAAACTTGGGCTTAAGTCTCAGCATAGCAGTATGAAGTCTACTCCAAACTGGGTGATCAATGGTTAACAGGACTCCATCACTGACTTACATGATGGGAGTACTGAAGTTAATTGTTTTGAGGTTTTTTGTTTTGTTTTGTTTGTTTGTTTGTTTTTTTAACATTCTCCCTACTTCTAGCAAGGCAGTGGTGATGCATACCTTTAATTCCAGAAGTCCAGAGGCAGAGGTAGGCAGATCTCTTTGAGTTTGAGACCAACCTGCTATACAGAGCAAGTCTTAGGATAACCAGGCCTATACACAGAAACCCTGTTTCAAAAAAAAAAAAAACAAAAACAAAGAAGCAAACAAAAATGTCCCTGCTTGTAAAAGTATTTGTTTACTTGGAGATATGATAACCCAGAAAAAAAAGTTAAAATTCATTCTAGTCATTGTTATATTGGACAAAATATTGGTTGTGTGTTTATTGTACAACAGAAAAATCCTTCCATCTTTACCTACAGACGAATTTACATAGATAGATACACTCCATACATTTCTTTTAGACTTTTCATAAATAAAATGTCACAAATAACAAGTCCATGTTCCAATCACTTCCTATGGTTGTCTAGTGTTCCTTTTCAAGGCCCAGACAACTTAACATATATGTTTTTTCCTAATTCCTTATGCCTACTTAGCATCACTCCTGAAACGAACATTTCTACCTTTTCACGACTTTTCACTTGAAAACGGCAAAAGGCCACCTTTGTACATACGAGGACTTTATGTATAGCTTTACGCACGTGTGTTTGCAATATGTACATCATTATTTTACTTTTGATGCTATTCTCTATCTTAAACAGTGCTCTCCGCAAATATTAAGAATAATTAGAAACCCTAGGTATCTTTACAGTTATCAAACCAGGTTGTTTCCTAAACATACGTCTCCCACTTACAGAAAGATCCCGTTCAGATCTGTAACCCCTGCCTTGAGAAGAGATACCTTTAATGGATCTAAGTTCCCAGCGTAGCTACACAACCTGTGTCGGCCTTTTTTGGTTATTCTCCTTTTCTTTGGGCTTCATCTTCTCATGGAATTAATCACCTGAACTGTTTGTTTGTTTGTTTGTTTTTACCTTTGAGGAAACTGTATGCACATTTTCTGCATAATCTCTAGCGGTTTTGGCTCTGAGGATCTTTGTATATAACAGAAGATGAGAGTACTTTGACCACATTGTTTTAATCCTTAAGATGTTTTGTGTGTCACGAATGGGGAAGCCGTCATTTCTTCTAAGGCATCCCGAGACAGGCTCCACAAGACGTTTGCTTCTTACTGAAATTTTTGAGTGATGCATTGAAGAGTTGAAGTTAATAACTACTAAATAAGTTCACGCTGGGGAGATTCTCTGTGACTATTTTAAAGGTCAGTGATGCCCTCAGGTTCTATCTAACTATACACACAAGTGTGAAGAAGAAATTTGTGTCTTTGGACGAAGTGATTTCAGTTGGTAACAGTTAAAACCATTATTTCTCATTGACTGTGGGACATTAAAAACCTTCCTTTTGTAAGGAGAATTTCAATTTCTGATCTTTTACATAAAGATAGCCTTTCTAATAATTATTTTGTTGTCAATATCTTAAGCCAGAATCCACATAGGAATCTGGTATTAAATAGTCATAAAGGAATGTGCTATTTTTAGCCACATCTAATGTGGCATTAAAGGAACTTCTCTTCACCTTTTAAAAAAGAATTCCCCCAAAGAAAATGCATGGGTACGCAGATCTTTTCCACTGTCTCAATCTGCAGAGGCGTCCAATACAGCAGATGTATTTAAGAATGTGGAAGCCCATACTAGGTATCTCTTTCCTGAATATTTATTTTAAAAGAGACCTAAAGGCTTTTCCTATCGTATAGCCTGCATTTGGGTAATAAAATGAACACGATGACATCGTGAGATTCCCTTCACTCTCCTAAGGGATTCTACAGGCCATGGCAATTTTACTTATATCTTATTTTCAATCTTCCTTAGTGATGGATGAAACCTAGCATCTAGTGGGGGGGGGGGCTTAACCACATATCCTAGAAGTCTGATTTAAAATAAAAATTGGCTTCGCCTTAGCTCTGGAAATGTTGCCATTATAGGCTCCTAAACATTTAGGTAATTTTGGAATTTTCCATGGCTAGTCATGTGTACCTTTCTTGTGACCTCAACCCATGTTTCAGTGACTAAACTGCAGCCTGAGCAAGTGATTGTTAAAGCAATGCATGCTCACCGTAGAACATACCAGGAGCATCGGAACGTAGTCAAGTCAGGGTGACGAGATATGTACATTTTACAGATAAATTTGAGTAATTGGCTCATCTGTGTTGAAATATATTTGCCTAAGACAGATTTCTCAGTGAAGGATTATTAGACAATAGTCTAATTATTTCTGCCTGTGGTGCGGGAGCTCAAACCTTAGGAGCCTGAGCATTGTTGACAAGTGTTCTATTACTGAGCTACAGCCTCTGCCATAGCATTAATATTTTAATAGTCTTGGTTCATTACCATATTACTTTAAGTATATATAATATTCCTAACCATGTATGAGAGAGGAGAGACAGACAGACAGACAGACAGACAGACAGACAGACAGACAGAGAAGAACAGAAACAGAGAGGCGCCTTTCCTGATCATACTGACTCTTCAGTTTAGTTCTTCTAATTAAATTGGTACAGTGTGCTAAATGATGCCCCACCCTGCAGATAAGTCCACATCCAAATCCCTGGAATTTGTGCTTATCATTTTCTATGGCAAAGGGTGAATATTGCCTAATAAAAATATATATCATTAAGTTTCAGAAAGGGAGAGGAGGGCTTATCCTGGAACATTCAGAGGAGGCTGAAGTAGATTCTCATATATTCTTATAAGACAAGAGGCAAAGGGAGTTTAGAGGGAGACACACAGAAAAGAAGTGACATAGAGAAGGAGTCAGAGAGTGGAGTGTGGTGGCCACAAGCCAGGGATGTCATGTTGGAAGGTCCCAGAAGACAGAAGAAGTAAGAAAGGAATTTACTCCAGAGTCCCCAGAGAGAATGTTGTCCTGGCAACATCTTGATTTCAGACTTTTGGCCTCCAGAAATGTGAAAGAATATAGTTCTGTTGTTTCAAGCTAGCAGGCAGTAGTGATTTGATATTTGAGTCTCAGGAAATAAATACAATGGGTTAAAAAAAGTTAACTATATATTAAAACCTGTGAAAGTTTTTCCACTGTATATTAAAAATAACAAAAACTATATTTCACTGTTTCTTTTTTTGTGTGTGAAGTCACATGTTTTGTTTTTGTTTTTGTTTTCTTTTTTTCTTGGATATTATCTTTATTTACATTTCAAATGTTTTCCACTTTCCAGGTCTCCCCTTTGGGAAGCCCATCCCATCCCATCCCCTCCCCCCCTCCCCCCACCCCCCCAACCTCTCTGAGGGTGCTCCCCCACCCACCCACCCACTCCAGTCTTCCCTCTCTGGCATTCCCCTACACTGGGACATTGAACATCTTCAGGCCTAAGGGCCTCTCCTCCCACTGATGTCCAGGAAGACCATCCTCTGCTACATATGAGGTTAGTGCCATGGGTCCCTCCAAGTGAATCCTTTGGTTGGTGGTCCAGTCCCCAGGAGCTCAGGGGTCTGGCCTGTTGACATTGTTGCTCCCTCCAAGGGGCTGCAAACCCCCTCAGCTCCTTCAGTCCTTTCTACAACTCCTCCATCCGGGACCCTCCCCCCACCCCCCCCCCCACCCCCCAGTCCAATGGTTGGCTGCAAGCATCCTCCTTTGTATTTATCAGACTCTGCCAGAGCCTCTCAGGAGACAGACATATCAGGCTTCCATCAGCGAGCACTTTCCAGCATCCACGATAGCATCTGGGTTTGGTGGCTGTATATGAGATGGATCCCCAGGTGGAGCAGTCTCTGGATGGCCTTTCCTTCAGTCTCTGCTCCACACTTTGTCTCTACGTTAAGAGATATTAAGGAATAGTGATTGTTGCTTCCTATTATTTTTGATGTTATTTTTAAGTTTGTGTGGCTATCTTCTTTTGGGGTTGTTGAAAAATTACTTTCTTGCTTTTTCTAGGGTGTAGTTTCCCTCCCTGTGTTGGCATTTTCCATCTATTATCCTTTGTAGGGCTGAATTTGTGGAAAGATATTGTGTAAATTTGTTTTTGTCATGGAATATCTTGGTTTCTCCATCTATGGTGATTGAGAGTTTTGCTGGATATAGTAGTCTGGGCTGGCATTTGTGTTCTCTTAGGGTCTGTATAACATCTGCCCAGGATCTTCTAGCTTTTATAGTCTCTGGTGAGAAGTCTGGTGTAATTCTGTAGGTCTGACTTCATATGTTACTTGATCTTTTTCCCTTACTGCTTTTAATATTCTTTCTTTGTTTTGTGCATGTGGTGTTTTGACTATTATGTAACAGGAGGAATTTCTTTTCTGGTTCAATCTATTTGGAGTTCTGTAGGCCTCTTGTATGATTATGGACATCTCTTTCTTTAGGTTAGGGAAGTTTTCTTCTATAATTTTGTTGAAGATATTTACTGGCCCTTTAAGTTGGGACTCTTCACTCTCTTCTATACCTATTATCCTTAGGTTTGGTCTTCTCATTGTGTCCTGGATTTCCTGGATGTTTTGGGTTAGAACCTTTTTGTATTTTTCATTTTCTTTGACTGTTGTGTCAATGTTTTCTATGGTATCTACTGCAAGGATTCTCTTGTACCTCTTGTATTCTGTTGGTGATGCTTGCATCTATGATTCCTGATCTCTGTCCTAGGTTTTCTATCTCCAGTGTTGTTTCCCTTTGTGATTTCTTTATTGTTTCTATTTCCATTTTTAGATCCTGGATGGTTTTGTTCAATTCCTTCACCTGTTTGGTTGTGTTTTCCTGTAATTCTTTAAGGGATTTTTGTATTTCCTCTTTAAGGGCTTCTAGCTGTTTACCTGTGTTCTCCTGTATTTCTTTAAGGGAGTTATTTATGTCCTTCTTAAAGTCCTCTATTATCATCATCATCATCATAAGACATGATTTTAAAAGAGCCTTGCTTTTCTTGTGTGTTGGAGTATCCATGACTTGGTGGTGAGAGAACTAAGTTCTGGTGATAACAAGTAGCCTTGGTTTCTGTTTCTTATGTTCTTGTGCTTGCCTTTCACCATCTGGTTATCTCTGCTGTTAGCTGGTGCTGGTCTTGCTGTTTCTGACTATGGCTTGTCCCTCCTGCAAGCCTGTGTGTCTATACTCCTGGGAGACCAGTTCTCTCTGGGAGAAATTTATGTATGGAGAGCTGTTGCACAGGGTCAGCTCTGGGGTGCAGACAGAAACCAGAAGGATCCTGTCCCCAGCTGTTCCTTGGATCTGGTGTCCTGATGGCTTTGGGAGGGTCCCTCTTGGGCCAGGGATTTGAATGAAGTGGTGGTCTTACCTGTGTTCGCAGGTGTGTCGGCACTCTTGGGAGACCAGCTCTCTCCTGGTGGTATTTGGATATGTAGTGCTGTGGCACAGGATCAGCTCTGGGCACAGAGGGAGACAGGAAGGCTCTTGTCCTAGGCTGCTCCTTGGTTCCTATGTCCCGAGGGTTCTGGGCAGGACCCCCACTTTTAGTTTCATCTACATTTCCTTCTCTCTTTCTCTCTCTCTCTCTCTCTCTCTCTCTCTCTCTCTCTCTCTCCCTGTCTCCTCTCTCTCTCTCTCTGTCTCTCTCTCTCTCTGTCTCTCTCTCTCTCTCTCTCTCTCTCTCTCTCTATATATATATATATATATAATGTATGTATGTATATATGTATGTATGTGTGTGTGTATACACACATGCATATATTAGACTGGGTTGATAATGAGGTTGGAAGAAGATGAAGCACAAAGCAGAAAGGGGAAGGGTTGAACCCATGTGGAGGCCAGTGCAATGATTTTGTAGAGAAAGGGAAGTCATGATTTGGAATACGGCAATGGTTGGGGATGGACACAGCAGATACAGGAGATGCAGTGCCTGGCAGTGAGTGTCTACAGAGAAGAGGAGGTGGGGATAATGAACAGTGAGTGAGTAACCATGCCATTTACTGAGATATAAAATGGCGAAGGAACAGAAAAGGGCATGGAGGGAACATAAAGACCCGAACTAGTGGTGGAGACCTTGACCAGAGTCAAACATTAGCTAGCTGTTACCATACTGAGGTCGTCGACATGCACAGGACTTTTAAGGCATTGTTTGGGGTACAGAAAAAGCAAAACCCTCAAGAGATAGAACCCTAAGGGGTAACATTTGTAGGCTGCCTAGAGAAAGTTTGTCTCTTGAAGGTGACAAGGAGCTGACCCAGGACAATCAGACGGTGACTTTTAAGGCCAAAGTGAGCTGGGCGTGGTGGCACACGCCTTTAATCCCAGCACTCAGGAGTCAGAGGTAGGCAGATTTCTGAGTTCGAGGCCAGCCTGGTCTACAGAGTGAGTTCCAGGACAGCCAGGACTACACAGAGAATCCCTGTCTCGAAGCAAACAAACAAACAAAAAATGTACAAAGTGACTCAGAATATTAAACGGTTTAGGATGCTCTTTTGTATTATTAGTCTCTTTTCATTTTGCAAAGTCCCCCAAACAGAAGATTTGGTGGCTTAGATTTCTCTTTCAAATTGAACAGTGCAGTGCATGAACAGAGGCCAGATGTTAACACATTTGGATGCTGCCTGGTTTGCAGACTTCTTCCTGGGCAATGCCAGCCAATGATGGATAGAAACCCTGACATTTCTTCTCCCTGACCCACAAGTCCTGCGGACTAGTTAGGAAGTTCTCGGGTCCTGATCGCCATATAAAGCCTTTCAGCTTCAATGCTTGCTCTGTCCTCATTTTATGTTTTCCAGAGAAAGCTCTTGCTCTTAGTATGTGTGACACAAAAACATCTTCCACAGAGTTACAAGAATTGCCAGAGTGTGTGTATAGTAGAGTCCAAGACGTTGGATGAAAAGAAGAAGAGAATAGAAGAGAGCCTGAGCAACCAGGGCCTTCCTTTGTAAGATGGGACAGGCAGAGCCTGATTATGTCTGGGGTCATGGAGTAAGAGAAAGGGAACAAGATGGTCCAGATGGCCAAGTAGTCCACAGTCCTAGACTCAAGGAAGCACAATGGTCGCAAGTCCATGAGAAAAGTGAGTGGTGGGGTCCGAATAACAGATAAGAATTAAGTTTCACTTCTCATTGTGGAAAGAGGGGAGGAGAGGAGGAGGACAGATGTTCAGGTAAATTTACGGATGTGGTAGCAGGAAGTTTAGGGTGTAATGCCAGAATGGCTTTGATGTGACTTCCAAAGTAGACAGTGAGATGGCCCACTGAGAAGGAGAGAGGAGGGCATTGGGTGGGTGTTCAAGGATAATAGAGTTTTCTGGAGCATTCCAATCTGAACCAGGGTTGTATAGAATTATTGGCTATAACTGTTGGTATGTCTTAGGCTTTCCACAAGAAACAGATCACACCCATATTGGGGTACTGAGAGAAGATAGTGAAAAAGGACTATTTGCCAAAGTCTAGGGACGATGTAAGAACATTGGAAGGTTTGCAGTAACACCCAGGACTGGTAAACCAAGGAACTGTGATATAACTGTCAAAATTTCGTAAAAAGGAAAGGATAGAGACATTGAACTGAGGTTTAGAAAACAGCTGAGGTGTCTGAATTTTAGCACAGATTCCTTCCTTCCTTCCTTCCTTCCTTCCTTCCTTCCTTCCTTCCTTCCTTCCTCCCTCCCTCCCTCCCTCCCTCCTCCTCCCTCTGTCCCTCTGTCCCTCCCTCCCTCCCTCCTTCCCTCCCTCCTTCCCTCCTTCCCTTCTTCCTTCCCTCTCCCTGCCTCCCCCTCCCTCTCTCTGTATCCCCCCCATCCCCCTACCTTCCTCTTTCCCTCCCCCTCCCTTTCTTTCTTCATCCTTTAGTTCTTATTTCCCTTTTCAACAGGCTTTCATATAGCCCAGGCTAGCCTCACACTCCCTCTATAGCCAACTGTTCTACCTAGTGTTACTCTTGCTATGATGAAATACCATGGCCAAAGCAACTTGGGTTGGAAAGGGTTTATTTGGATTTCATTTCCACATCGCAGTTCATCCTTAAAGGAAGTCAGGACTGGCACTCAAACAGGGCAGGAACCCAGAGGTAAGAGCTGATGCGGAGGCTGTGGAATGGTGCTGTTTGCTGGCTTGCTTCTCATGGTTTGTTCTGCCTGCTCTTATAGAACCACTCTGGGCTGCCCCCCCTTCCCCCATCAATCACTAACTGAGGTTCCCTCCTTTCAAATGACTCTAGTTTGTGTCAAGTTGATATAAAACTAGCCAGGACACCAACGGTGGCTGTCAACTCCTGATCCTTCTGCTTCCATTTTCCAAGACCTGGAATAACAGCTGTGCACAACTATGTCCAGTTTTATGGGGAAGTGGGAGTTAGGTCTAAGTTATTGATGAATGATAAGTGAGCACTTTACCAACTGTGCTATATTTCTGTCTTCCTTACCTGCCCCCTCTATAGAGAACTGGAAGGGTATTTGGACCTCGCCATCTTATTGGTCCTGGCCAGGCCCACTCAGAAGTTAGGAGGCCAAAGAATCTGTGTTGTCATTCCAAAGAGGTCAACTTATGGGGGGGGGGGTGTCTGGCTTTGGAAGCTTATTCTCTCTCCAGGTGAAAGAGTAAACTTGGAGAGTTATAATACCCCACCTCCCATATATTAAATGCATCACAGAGCTAATATTTACAGCAGCATGGCTGAGCCTCGTGGTATAAGACTGTGGCTAAGGCGATAGAATCTCAAGTTCAAGGCCTACTTGGGCCACAGAGTACTTTCAAGGCCAGTTTGAAAACTTAGTGAGACTTTGTCTGAAAAAGAAAAAGAAAAAAAAAAAAGAAGAAGAAAAGCAGCTTTAAAAGGGTGAAGGATCTGTGTGTGTCTGAATATCTATCTATCTATCTATCTATCTATCTATCTATCTATCTATCTATCTATCTATCTATCTATCTCAGTGTATGGTTCTTGTCCAGCATGTATGAAGTCCCAGGCTCAATCCCTGGTACAGCAAAATGTGAAAACGACTTCCAGAACAATGTATTTATTGACTCAGAGATAGAAGACAGGTTTATATAAAAGGTTGGAAAGCATTTATAATACCAGCACTCAGGCGGCAGGGGCAGGGGGATCTCTGTGAGTTCACAGCCAGCCTGGTCTACAGGTTTCAGGCCAGCCAGAGCTGAGTCTTTACTAAATAGTTATTTAATTAATTTAATTATTTAATTATAGCTAGTCTATATATAAAGGTATATTCAAACTAGTGGAATAAATGAATTAGTCATTAATTAGCATTTTACAATTGACTAATGATTTAAAAAAAGATATTAAATTCTTACTTTTAGACCCTTACAAGTTTCTATGTAAATCAATGAGTTAAATGTAAAACAACTTGGATTAAATGTGTGTGCATATTTCATCATTTGGAAACTACTACAGAAACTAGAATTTCCATTAAAAATTTAAAATATACTATGGCTAGGCAGTGGCACATGCCTTTGATCCCAGCACTTGGTAGGCAGAGGGAGGCAGATCTCTGTGACTTCCAGGTTAGCCTGGACTACAGTGCAAGTTCCAGGACAGCCAGGGCTACATAGAGAGACCCTGACTTGAAACAAAACAAAATAAAGCACCCCAAATTTATCTTTATGGCAATGAGTCCTTCATACGAGCAGAAAAATTTATGGAAATTTCATAACACAAGTTGAAGCATTAATAACCATAATGTACAAATAATTGAACCCATAAGAAAAAAAAAACCATAGAAACGTCAGCTTTGGCAGACAAATGATTTATAACCTGACAAGCAAATATGAAAGTATCCCACCTTATTAATCATGAAATACCTGAAACTGAAATCTGTCAGAGATAACACCTATAAAGCTTTAGAAGACTTCAATGGCCCATTTGTTGTTGGAGGGAAAACAGACCCTCCCATTCAGTGTGGACACATAAGTCAATAAATTTCTTCCTGGAAGGCAATTCAACACGATGCATCAGGATGTAAAATGTATGTAGCCTTTGACCTGTCATTTCACCTCCAAGAGCTACGTACAAAGAGATGATTGTGTAGTGCATAGTACATTCACCCAGACTTTGTTGATTCTAGTTTACCACTCCCAGCCCATTCCTATGTCACTGAATGTGAAAATCATGGTTCAATCCTGCAGTAGAATACTATGTGACTATTAAAAATAATATCTGGTTCTACGTTTATTCATACGAAAATACTCCTGCACAGTCCTACCGGCTAGAAAGAAGATAAGTGCAGAACAATTCCAAATCGATAGACACAGGTATATGGAATAATAAACCCCCCAAAATATCCACCAAATTATGTGTAGCAGTTTATATCACATGTTGGTGCTGGTAGTCAAGAGTGTTTCTTATTTGGCTTTATTCTGTATTATCTCAATTTAAAAAAAGAAAATGTAACGGCAAATATATAGTTAACTATTTTTAAGTGGGGGCTATCTTTCTTCCCTTAAAAGTTATTTTAAATTTATTTATCTATTTATTTATTTAGTGTGTGTGAGTGTGTGTGTGTGTGTGTGAGTGTACACGGCACATATGTAGGGGCAGGAGGATAATCTGTAGGATTCGTTTGTTTCCTTCCACCATGGGACTCAGGTTGTCAAGCTTGGTAGCAAATACCTTCACGCCCTGAGTCTGCCTTTATTTTTAGCACACAGTAACGAAAGAGACTCACAGCTTTACGCACAGACCGGAAGCAGGAAATCATAGCCATCTCAGTCAAATCTCAAGTTCTGTGTTTATTAATGATGGTATCATATTCTCCTTTAGGGCGCCGTAGCTCTCTACTTCATTCTGAAATCTTTCCTTTGAATATCAAAGCCAGATCTCATGGACTCATGTTTATAGAATTTCACCATGACTCACGGTATCAACCGTGACTCAGGGGTAAAGAACTCAATTGATGGGGACTACCCAAAAGCAAGAAGAAAAGGGAGAAACTGAAGGTGATGGTGAGGAGGGATAAGGAGTCAGAAGCCTTGCAAACAGAAGAAGGCAGTGATTGGTTGGCGAGCTGTCTGTCATTCTGGGACCTGGGACAGAGCAGGAGTATTGGCAAGTAGATAATAGCCCTTTAGTAATTAAGGAGGGAACAGGAGGGGCTCCAGGCTTTTTTTCTGTTTGCTTGATGCATCATCATAGCTTATTAAAAGAATAGGTAGCGATCTAAGGAGACAGGCCTAGAATATGTGCACAGCTTAGACAGCAAGCAGAGATGCTTCGAGGACTGGTAGATCATGGTACCTTGGGATGGACAGGGAGAGTTGGAGCCAGAGAGGAAGTTACCAGCAAAGGCCTTGCCGGGGAAGCTGGTTCCCATCGGCGACTTTGCAGATGCCAGTGTTAGCTGCTGAGGGAACAGACAGACTACTGGCCCTGCATTAGAGTCAGAATACCCAGAATGCTGTCCGATGGAAATATAGGGCAAGGTGCACGTGCAAATTAAAATTGTCTGCAGGTCACTTTACAAGGTTTAAAAGAAGTGAAATTATGGTTCTCTTGGAGTTTTTTGTTTTTGTTATTGTTAGTTTTGTTTTTCCAGACAGGGTTTCTCTGTGTAGCCCTGACTACTCTGGAACTCTCTGTGTAGATCAGGCTGGCCTGGAAATCACAGAGATCCACCAATCTTTGCCTCCAGATTGCTGAGATGAAAGGCGCACCACCACCATCCAGTGTGAAATCGATTCTTAACACTTAATATTTTATTTAGCCAAATGTATTACACTATTTTAATCCCCACCAATAATCACTATAATTAATACTAATACTAAATATTAACACTAATATTAATACTCTGTATAGTAACTAATGTGATTAGTCAATGCAATATTATATTCTTCCCCTGGGTGAAAGTTTTTGAAATCCTGTGTGCGTTTTCTGTATCCGGAAAGCCCACTTTCAGGTCCTAAATAGCCACATGCATTTTTTGTCTACTGTGTTGGATAACACAAAGCAGGAGAGTGGACACAGGCCACAGGTTCTTTTCATTCCCACCCTTGTAACTGTATTCAAGCCTTCACCCCACTGAGAGACAGAAGCGAAGCGAAGGCAATCCATTTGTAAGAAATATCTTTATTGAGTTAAAATTACAGCCTGATTAAGAAACTTTGAGATAAAAGGGATAGTTAATTTTAAGTAAACACTGCACTTTCTTCAATTATCACGGGCAATAAGAAGTCAAGGACAAAACTGGATTATTAAAAATAACGTGTAATTCTGACCTATCTAAGTACTACTGGATACATTTCAACCCACATTGCAAAAGTTTGAATTGTTTTTACTGCGGGAAAGTCTTTCAGTTACTAAGCATTTTGCTTAATTAAGTCGCTGTGCCTTCCTCTGCCAGGGGGGAGATTAATTTTAAAAAATTACTTTTTTGCTTTAATTGAGTCAACTGGGTAGTTTGTAATGATTCAGTTTAAAAAAATTAAGGTATCCAAATGTAGACACTTTAGTCATGTGTGTTAACTCAGGGATAGAGATATCAGAAGAGCTCTGATTATCGGGAGAAAGTTTCAAGGAATTGTATTCTAAACATTGGGTCAGCAATTTTGTTTTCCTTCTCAAACATCCTGAAGCTAAGAGATAATTCCTAAGTTATCACTTTCTTCACTCTTCACAAAGCTGCAGGTCATGCATCCTTGGGCCAAAGGAAAAGCATTACCCCTGTGTGCCTCACATTGCCTTGTAATCATTTTTTCCCCACTAGTTTCAAGAAGATGCTGATTTCTATAGCACCTTAACTTTAAAAGAATGCTTGTGTTCGATTCTTTTGAGGCTCCTCAGTTTCATAGCACACAATCACTTACACACACACATGCAGAAACACAGACACACATGAACTCACACACGGACACACAAATACACCCAGATACACATTCAATCACATACATAGACACACAGACACCACATACATACACAAACACACATGTAGACAAGCAACACACAGACATGAACACACACAATTTCACACATAGACACATATAAAACACTCAAACACACACATAGACATACTCATGCACACACATGCATACACATACATAGACACACACACACATACACACACACACAGCTTTAAGGCACTATATTTAAGAAACTTCAGTAATGCTATTCAAAGCAGTGTAGGGAAGTCTGCTCCTAGCATTCCGAGGGTCACTTTGGTCCTCCTGACACACTGTAAGACAGTAAAGATATCTAAATAAAGTGATAGCCTTGGTCCAATTTCGCATGGCTTTAGAGAGCCTTGAGTTTATCGTGTTTTAATCATGGTCCTTTAGCATTTGCCAAATATATGGCTTTTCTTAAGAATATTTATATTTGTCTTCTGCTGTCTGAATGATCTTTGTGGGGCTGGAGATGTCGTTCGTTGAAACGACACTTGCTCAGTATCTGTAAGCCCTGAGTTCTAGCCCCAGCATTGCAAAGACAAGTGATCTTTATTTTTAATGGATTTCACCGAGGTATGTGTGCTGAGATAGCTAACCAAAATCCTACTTTACTTTTATGAAGGAATTCAGTTAAAGAATCATTTTATTTACTTGAAAAGCACATTTCATTTACTTGGAAAAATAGACCAGTTTAGTAACCATGATTTCATAGATTCACAGACTTAAAACTTATAATGGGCTTCAAAGAATGATTTTTTTTCTGAATTATTTCCATATGTATAGTTCCATTGAAAATTAATGTGAATCAGAGGATTAGACAGGAAGACGATAACTCATAGAACTGAAGATTTATTTAGCAGAGTTTGTGTAAAAATTATGTTCAAACTGAGTGTAACTGTTCGTTTAACACATGCCTACTGAGGGGCTGCTGTGTGCCGCACATCGTAGATGAGCCACAATGAAAAACAGAGACCATTCATGATGCTGGGAACTTAAAACCCAGCAGACACTCATCCAGAGGCTGTCAGAATTGATGTGAGGAACTCAGTTCCACCTGAGCTGACTACAAGTGTGCTGGTGTGTGCTGATATTCTTTGGAGTGCGGCAAAGAAAACACTGAAATTCTTTTTCCCTTCACCATATTCCACATTAAAGGGAAGCTGGGTCAGATTGTACATGTCACAATATTTAGTGCCTTGACAAAGGAAGCATAAAATCCCAAAGTTTTGACTGGTTTCTGTGTTGAAAGTGCAGACAGTTTGATATTTTGGGGGGATAGGGTGGGGTGGGGGCTCTTTCGAAACAGGTTTTCTCTGTGTAGTCCTGGTTGTCCTGGAACTCACTCTGTAGACCAGGTTGGCCTCAAACTCACAGATCTGCCTGCCTCTGCCTCTCGTGCTGGGATTAAAGGTCCCAGCACCTCCAGGCCAGTTTGAAGCTTTGCTTGGACTTTTCATTTTTCTATTCTTAACGTTTCACAATGGGTGCATTAACATATGTCAAATTTGGACTTCGGGAAAATGTATGTTCTTTCTCATATCTTAGCCTTCACACATTTTCACGTTTTACACATTAGAAAAACTTGTAAGACTTGATCGAACACTAGACTTTAAGAAACAAGTAAACAAGCCACACTAGCAAAACCATCAAAGGGCTGGACAGATGGCAGCAGTTGACAGCACTGATGCTCTGGCAAAGGACCTGGGTTCCATTCTCAGCACCCACATGGTGGTTCACAACCATCCATAACTGCAGCTCTCAGGAACCCAGTGTCGTGCCCTCTTCTGACTCCCATGGGCACCACACACACACATGGTGTACATACATATATACATACATGCAGGCAAAACACACATATGCATAAAATAAATAAATCTTAAAAAACAAGCAAACACCCCAACCAAAAAACAAGCCCCCCAATGAAAACAACCCACCTACTTTTTTGACTAAGGGAAAAATGAATGATAGCTAACATCAGCTATGAGGTAGAGGGTATGTATGACGGCCATATGATGAGAAATAACATGAACACTATTAGAGTGCCGCAAGCTTTATAAACTCAGTCATGGTCCAGATAAATTCTGTGCATGTGGCCTTCAATTTGATCTTGAAATGTGTTGCAACTCAGCATAGAGAAAGGAAACATTTAGAATTTTAAAGTAAAATCACCCTTATTTGTAAAAGATTGTTATTACTTTGAAGCTTTTATTATTACTATTATGTATGAGGGCTGAAATGAAGAAAATATAACACAGAAGTCAAATGGGTTTAACACTAGGGAGGGAATAAAAACCAAGGGAAGATGGATGGTCAGGCTGCACTGGAGAGCTGGCCGCCCACATGGTAGAGAACAGAGACTCTGGAAGCCTGAACTTCGACCTCCACCAATGTGCTGTGGCATGCGTGTCCACCCTCTCCCCAAATAAATGAATATTTTAAAATGCATTTCTTTGAAAAGAAGCAAAACCAGGAAATTTCGCAAGTTTTAAGCAATCAACAGCATCTCAAGGGCGAGTGGAAGGCTGTTAGAAACACAGCCCACTAAGACAGAAAGAAAGGAAGCTGTGCCAAGAAAGTAGTGCCAACGGGAGGATTTGGAGCCCCACAGACTTACGTTCAAAATCAGCAGGCTTCCAAATCAACAACCTACCTTTGCAAGAGAAGGAACTAGAAAAAGAATAAGTTACCCTAAAGGCCACAGAAGAAAGAACACAATCATTAAAATAGAGATGAATAGAACAAATAGAAAAACGATAGAAAAAAAAATAACCCAACGAAACCAAACGGGGGTCTTTCGAAAAGACCAAAGTAATTAATAGAATTTTAGCTCTAAGGACTAAAAAAAAGAGAGAAGATTCAAATTCCTAAAACAAAACAAAACAAAACAAAACAAAAAAATGAAAGTGATAGTAAGGCTATCGATTCTGAAGAAACAAAGAGGATTATGGGAGATCAAGCATAAAGAGATAGGCGGATAGATTAGATCCTATGGACAACTTCCCCAAATCAAAAATTTACCAGTTCTAAACACAAAGAAATAAACAAATGAGTAGACCTGTAAGTAACTATGGAAATGAGGAAAACAAAGAAAGAAGACTGGATTAGTAACCAAAAACATCTCCTAACTTGCTGGGGGTACCCAGTTAGTTATAGAGTATTTGCATAGAACGCATAAGTACCGGAGGTCAAGCTCTTTTCTCTCTCCCTCCCTCCCTCCCTCCCTCCCTCCCTCCCTCCCTCCCTCCCTCCCTCCCTCCCTCCCTCCCTCCCTCCCTCTCTTCCTCCCACCTCTCTGTCTTTCTTTTTCTGTCTCTTTGTCTCTATCTCTGTCTCTCTCCCTCTGTGTGTGTCTGTATGTGTGTGTGTGAGTGTGCACGCATATGTGTGTATATCTCTGTCTCTCTGTCACACATACACACAAACGAGGTGGGGTAGGTGGTCAAAGTTGGATGCCTAGCATTTAGGAAGTAGAGGTAAGACTGAAATTTGAAACCCTTCTGGGCTTCATAGTAAGATTCTGCTTTAAAACATAACAAAACAAAAATACCTTCTGCAAAGAACAACATTGGGTGTGGTGGTTTTTATATGCTTGGCCAGGGAGTGGCACTATTAGAAAGTGTGGCCCTATTGGAGTAGGTGTGTCACTGTGGGTGACAGCTCCCGTGCCACGACAAACTGCTGTGGTAGCCTGCCTATGGTCCCTGTGGTTGGGATAGATAGGGGAATTCTCTGGAGCCAACTGACTAGCTGTCCTTCAAGTGAGAACTCTGACCTTAGGATGGGAAGTGGATAGCAACCAAGACAGGAAACAAAAGCTGTTTAAGAGACAATGGGAACACACTCACGTTCATGGTCCAGAAAAGCTTTCATTTTTAAAAAGAGATACATAGTGTCCAAAGTTTGAAACAGCCTCTCTACCAAAACCCCTGCGTTGTTTCAAAGACAGCGCAAGGAATCTCAAAATTCATATGAAATTAGTAAAATGTAAATAAAAGGATCACACTTCTGAGTGTTTTGATTACATTTCATGAAGAGGTTGACTGATGTCCAGGGCTGTTCTGTTCTGAGGCAGTGTTCTAGAGAGCATAAGGACTGGGTGCAATCGTTCCGTTCACCTCTCTACTTCCTGACTGTGGATGCCATATGACCAGCCATATGACCAGCTCCTTGAGGTCCCACTGCCATGCTTTTCCTGCGAACAAACTGTGGGCTGGAGTCAGCCCTTCTTTCTTAAGTTATGGGTTTGTTTAGTTGGTTTCTCTTGCATTTTGTTCCAGCAGCAAGAAAACACAAACCTTATTTAAAAAGATGGATCAAGCCAGCTTAGAGATTCTTGCCCCTGTCCTTGTTATGTGAGGACATGCTATTTGTCCCCTCTGGAGAACACAGACATGGCATCTCACCCTGGAAGCAAATAGCAGCCTGCTTATGCATCTTTTGGTGCCTATGTCTTATTTGTCTTTTTTTGTTTTTGTTTTGTTTTGTTTTTCCAGCTATTCTTTCAGTGTTTCCTGATTCTTGGGACAGTGTGTGTGTGTGTGTGTGTGTGTGTGTACACCCATGTACAGGCATGCCATAGTACATATGTGGAAGTCAGAGGACCACTCTTGGAAATGGCTTCTCTCCTGCCACCACGTAGGATCTGGGTATCAAACTGGGGTCATTAGTTCTGTGCAAATCTCTCTACCTACTGAACCATCTAGCCAGTCCCCTACCTCAATCTATTCTTATAACCTTCCCTCTTTTCCCTTTAGGCAGAGTTAATCTCTTTTTAAAGAAAGAGTCATAGCCTTTCACATACTTTTCAAAACAGAACTAATGGTAGAATTGTTATAATTGTGTCTGTCTCTCATAGGCCTGAGAATGATATGTTGTTCTTCCCAAAACCAAGCACATTATCATTTTTCAACCTTCATTTATTTATTTGTGTGTGCTTGTGTGAGTGTGTGGCTACAAATGTTCTTTGATACATAGTAGAGGTCAAAGAACACATTATGGGAATCAGTTCTCTTCTTCTACCATGTGGACTAAAAATTGCAAACACTTCTGGAGGAAATAGACCCAGTTAAGGTTTTCTGGGTGGATAATAAAAAGGGAAAATTGAACCACACACACACAAAAAATGAGATACATTTTTTTCCCAAAATACTCTGCACTCTTTCTGTCTGTTTTCCTTCGTTTTCTTCCTTCCTTCCTTCCTTCCTTCCTTCCTTCCTTCCTTCCTTCCTTCCTTCCTCCCTCCCTCCCTCCCTCCCTCCCTCCCTTCCTTCCTTCCTTCCTTCCTTCCTTCCTTCCTTCCTCTCTCTCTTGCTCCCTTCCTTCCTTCCTTCCTTCCTTCCTTCCTTCCTTCCTTCCTTCCTTCCTTCCTTCCTCTCTCTCCCTTCCTTCCTTTCCTCCTTCCTTCCTTTCCTCCTTTCTTTCTTTCTTTCTTTCTTTCTTTCTTTCTTTCTTTCTCTCTCTCTCTCTCTCTCTCTCTCTCTTTCTTCCATTCTTCCTTCCTTCCTTCCTTCCTTCCTTCCTTTCTTTCTTTCTTTTCTTTCTTTCTTTCTTTCTTTCTTTCTTTCTTTCTTTCTTTCTTTCTTTCTTTCTCTCTTTCTTCCTGTTTTTATTTCTATTTAGTATCTGCTATGCACTAGGCAACATTCTAGGTGTCAGAGACACGAGAGAGAATAGTCATTCCTTCCTGGAGCCCACACTGTGAGGGAGGTGATGAAGAGAACCATAGAGAATGAATGAATGAATGAATGAATGAATGAATGAATGATGAATAGCTTTTTATAAGAAGAGCATGTACCCAGTACAGTTGGGGACGAGCTTGCATGTGGCCCCTTGCTGGCCTTAGTCCCTGGGGATGACTTTGAACTTCTGACCCTCTGGTCTGTATCTTCTGAGTGCTGGAATTATAGGTGTGTGCTACCACGCCTGGTTTTATATGTTTCTAGGGATCTGACTCAGCAGTCCAGACAGCAGAGATGCCAAGTATGAAGGTTCTGAGAGACAACCTTCTTTGGTTTGTTCAAGAGATGATAGTTAGGCTTCCCAGGAATCTTTTTTTTTCTTTTAAAGATATTTTCTTTATATACATTTCAAATGCTATCCCGAAAGTTCCCTATACCCTCCCCCCGCCCTGCTCCCCTACCCACTTACTCCCACTTCTTGGCCCTGGCATTCCCCTGTACTGGGCCATATAAAGTTTGCAATACCAAGGGGCCTCTCTTCCCTGTGATGGCCAACTAGGCCATCTTCTGCTACATATATAGCTAGAGATACGAGCTCTGGGGGTACTGGTTAGTTCATATTGTTGTTCCACCTATAGGGTTGCAGACCTTGGGTGCTTTCTCTAGCTCCTCCATTGGGGGCCCTGTGAGCATCCACTTCTGTATTTGCCAGGCACTGGCATAGCCTCACATGAGACAGCTATACCAGGGTCCCTTCAGAAAAATTTTGCAGGCATATGCAATAGTGTCTGGGTCTGGTGGCTGATTATGGGATTGATCCCCGGGTGGGGTAGTCTCTGGATAGTCCATCCTTTCATCTTAGCTCCAGACTTTGTCTCTGTAACTCCTTTCATGGGTATTTTGTTCCCTATTCTAAGGAGGAATGAAGTATCCACACATTGGTCTTCCCTCTTCTTGATTTTCTTGTGTTTTGCAAATTGTATCTTGGGTGTTCTATGTTTCTGGGCTAATATCCATTTACAGTGAGTGTATATCTAATGACTTCTCTTGTGATTCGGTTACCTCACTAACGATGGTATTCTCCAGATACATCCATTTGTCCAAGAATTTCAAAAAATCATTGTTTTTAATAGCTGAGTAGTACTCCATTGTTTAAATGTACCACATTTTCTGTATCCATTCTTCTGTTGAGGGACATCTGGGTTGTTTCCATCTTCTGGCTATTATAAATAAGGCTGCTATGAACATAGTGGAGCATGTGTCCTTCTTACCGGTTGGGACATCTTCTGGATATATGCCCAGGAGAGGCATTGCTGGATCTTCCGGTAGTACTATGTCCAATTTTCTGAGGAACCTCCAGACTGACTTCCAGAGTGGTTGTACAAGCTTGCAATCCTACGAGCAGTGGAGGAGTGTTCCTCTTTTTCCACATCCTCGCCAGCATCTGCTGTCACCTGAATTTTTGATCTTAGCCATTCTGACTGGTGTGAGGTAGAATCTCAGGGTTGTTTTGATTTGCATTTCCCTGATGATTAAGGATGTTGAACATTTTTTCAAGTGCTTCTCAGCCATTTGGTATTCCTCAGTTGAGAATTCTTTGTTTAGCTCTGAACCCCATTTTTAATGGGGTTATTTGAATTTCTGGAGTCCAGCTTCTTAAGCTCTTTGTATATATTGGATATTAGTCCCCTATCAGATTTAAGACTGGTAAAAATCCTTTCCCAATCTGTTGGTGGCCTTTTTGTCATATTGACAGTGTCTTTTGCCTTACAGAAGCTTTGCAATTTTATGAGGTCCCATTTGTCAATTCTTGATCTTACAGCACAAGTCTTTGCTGTTCTGTTTAGGAATTTTTCCTCTGTGCCCATATCTTCGAGGGTTTTCCACACTTTCTCCTCTATAAGTTTCAGTGTCTCTGGTTTTATGTGAGATGGTAGTTAGGCTTCCCAGGAGTCTTATGAACTAACTAATGGTTACAAATTAATAAGGTGCTATTCAAACTCAAGCTATGCGAATGTAGAGTGAAATTATATTTGCACTAAGATGAGTAATATGTCGCAGTCCTCTTTCTAATTTTTTCACTCTTGACTGTGAGGATGAAGTTAAGCCTTTCATATTTCTTCCCCACCCAGCTTTGCACTCTGACGTCACCATGAGAGTGTGAAGCCAACTGGTTGGACCATCAGCCAATGTTACAGACAGATAGATCTTTTCATTCCCAGAGAAATGGTTGCTGGATGCCATAAATTCTCAGCAAAAGCAAATTGTCTCATCCCCCTTCTACGTCCTCATAGCATAACAATAAAAGTAGGAAGAGTGGGTGAGATGGCTCCCCAGGCAAAGGTACTGACTGCTGTGTTTGACGACCCAAGTTTGAACCTTAGATTCCACACGATAGAGGGAGATAACTGACTCCTGAAAGTTGTCCTCTGACCTTCACAAACTCATCACACTGTGGCCTGCCAGTATGTGCATATGCATGTGTGTGCACACACATCTGCCATAAGTACATGTAAAAGTTTAAAAACATTTCTATGCGAGTGAAAACACACAAAACAAAAACAAATATGAAAGAGACATAACAGGCCAATGGAAGACAGGCGCAGGCGCCCAAAGTAACCGAGAGAGCTTTGGTTACACTGTGTTGCTGTTTTTAATTTTTTTTCCAAACAGAGTTTTTTTCTTTATAACAACCCTGGCTGTCCTGGAACTTTCTCTGTAGACCAAGCTGGCCTGGAACTCATAGTGATCTATCTGCCTCTGCCTCCTGTGTGCTAGGATCAAAGGTGAGTGCCACCACGCCTGGTATTTTGGTTACACTCTTAATTGTTCATTGAGTGTAACACAACAAATTTGTAGAGTGTCTTATCATCATGTTTGTAATAAGTTTACAACCTTAAAAGCCTACCAGGATTCGGGATGTTTCCAATCTTAATACATCCTAAAATTCTGTGTCTTCTGGGTCATACCAGTGGCATTAACAGTATGTGTCTCAGGTTAGCTCAGTGGCATTAACAGTATGTGTCTCAGGTTAGCCCAGTGGCGTTAACAGTATGTGTCTCAGGTTAGCCCAGTGGCGTTAACAGTATGTGTCTCAGGTTAGCCCAGTGGCGTTAACAGTATGTGTCTCAGGTTAGCCCAGTGGCGTTAACAGTATGTGTCTCAGGTTAGCCCAGTGGCATTAACAGTATGTGTCTCAGGTTAGCCCAGTGGCATTAACAATATGTGTCTCAGGTTAGCCCAGTGGCGTTAACAGTATGTGTCTCAGGTTAGCCCATGATGTAAATACATTTCAAGCAACAAGATGCTGCTTCATTGTTAGAAGTGTCCATGAAATTGGTCTACTTGGCATTCTGTGCTATGGATTTATACTTTGAGTTACTGCATTACTTTTGATTGTCAGATAATTGCATATACTTTGGATTCCTGGATAATACAAGCTTATTATTTATTCTTAATCACCAGTAACATTTTTTTGGCAATCGGGTATTTTCAAAATGTTGTTTTGATTTCGTTTTTTCCTTTGTCCATCCCCCAGTCCTCCTCTGTGTTGGCTGACTACAGAGTTATCTTCTTTCTTATGTTGGCTCCCAGGTCTCATTCTCATTTGGTCTCTTATTTCTAATCTGTCTGGCATTTTCTTCTTCTCTCTTTTTAAAAAATTTTATCAAGTCCTTCCAGAATGTTTCTCTTTGAGTTTGTAGTGTCTTTTTCTTCTGGGCTTTGGCCACAGGAGAGTTCCCAATCTATGACTGGAAGTGAACATGTGTACTTTTTTGTGTAACATTATATGGACCGTCTCCTTCCTCCCCTCACCACTACCCCACCCTACGTCTGCAAGATGACCCGGTCTGTTTTTATTCTTACTGGATTTGTATGGCCTTGCCTCCCTCTGCAGCATCTCCCTCTGTGAGTATGCTTTTGCAAAATTATACAGTATTTTTATTCTGGTCAAGGGAACATTCTGGCCCTGCTTTAAAGATGGTAATTATGGCTCTGTGAAGACCTTCCTGGAGAATTTGCACCAAATCTTCTCTTTTGTGTGCACGAATCCTTCCTCTCGCTTTGTGTTCTTATCCTTTCTGCCTGGAAGAGCTCAAAGAGCAAGCAGCATTAGACGTGGGTCCATGAGAAAGCATTTCTTATAGCTGCACACTATGAATTTGGGTTCTTCTGCCCTGTTTACCTAGCTTTCAAAATTATAAATTAAAAACTTGACCAAATAACTGGTGACCTTGCAAATAAGATTTTAAAAAGTTCACTTTGTATATTAACTTATTTTTTTTGTTTTAATATTCTGTAAAATTTGGGCATTTGAATTATCATGTATTTCATTACAGTATTCCTAATAATTTGTCATACACTTCTTTCAAATACACAACGAGAAAGAAATGCTTATGTTTAAAAAGTGGGAAAAGAGCACTTTCATTTGTTTTATTTTTAAATTGGCTTAATTAACAGCCCCCCCTCCCCCGAAACAATGTCTTGCTCTATAGTCTTGGCTGACCTCCTACTTGCTATGTGCCCGAGTTAGCCTTAAATTCTTGGCAGAGTGGGCCTTAAATTCTTGGCAATCCTCCTGCCTCACTCAGCCTACTGAATACTAGGATTACAGGTGTCTGCTACCATGCCCCATTGATATTTTTTTCATTTTAATTAATATGTTTATATTTATTTATGGTGCACGGTATTGTAATCCAATACACGTTATGGTGCCTAATAATGAAATCAGAGCAATTAGCATTTCCATTTCTTCAAATGCTACTTCTACAAATCAGCTACCTTCAAGGTCGCTTCTATTTATTTCAAGAGCATAATTAATTGTTGTAGAGCATAATGCCTTGTGTGCTATTTAAAACCAATTCTCTTCACATAAGTCTATTTTGATCCTCTTTATTTAAACAATCACTATTTAAATATAATTATACTTGAAGGAGCCTTATTTCTCATCATGGTATAAATATTATGCTTTTACAAATTTCTGAAGAAAGAGAATAAAATGTACTTTGTTTGGAAGATGATATGTCTGTAAGCCTGATCCCTCAATTAAGGATTGTAGGGACAAGTTGAGTGCTCAGAGAGAGAGAGAGAGAGAATGAACAAGAGAGCAGAGTCTCCATGATTTGTTTCTTTCTTGATTTTGTACCTTAAATGAACTCAATGAAGTTAGGAAGCAATAGGCATTAAATAACAACAAGCAACTTTTTTTTCCTTTATATTTGGTTGTGTGGTGGGCGAAATTTCAAGATGGCACATTTTTGTCTGTTTGGGTAGCTGTAACAAATTGTCATGGACTTACTGGCTTACATAAACACTTATTAGTATTTTGTTATCTGGAAGTCCAAGATCAGGGGGCCATCCTTTGAATGAGTTCTGCTGTGGACTGCTAACTTTCCAGTGCACTCTCAACACAGTGAAAGGAGGGTGAGTGAGCACTCCTGGCTCTCTAAGGAAAAGGACTCTAATCCCTTCCTAAGAACTCTAAGCGAGAGAGGTGAGGTGGCTTAGTGGTAAAGACCAAGTACTGTTCTTCCAGGAGACCCGAATTCAATTCTCAGATCTCGTTGGAGGACACACACACACACACACACACACACACACACACACACACTTAGCAAATATTAAAAAACCAAAACCAATACTGAAAGAACTCTAAGATCATCACTGAATCACTTCCCAAAGACCTAGCTCTTCAACATTTATTGGGGTAAAGGAGAATGGACATTCAACCTGTTGCTAGTGCTCACATGTCCTGGCCCGTGGTAACAGTCTTTGCCAATATATTCCGGCAAGCACCAGTCCTGTACGGCTGAGAAGGGTGTTGTACACATCACTTCCCAAATAAATTAATACTAGGGGAATTATCATGACAGGTATGACCTAGTGACTCAGCTGCTTACATCTGGTCTAGGTGTCAGAGACAAGAGGAGTTTGAGTTCTCGAGTGTGGGTGAGCCTCAGAGAGAATCTTGCTGGATGTGAGTGAGGAAGGGGCTCTGCAGCAAGGGAGCAGCCAGCAAGGAGATGCATCCCAGACCCAGAACCTCAAAGTAATGAATTCGTTTCGTTGTTAGTGTTTTTTTGAGATAGGCTTTCTCTAGGCAGCCCTAACTGTCCTGCATCTATCTCTATCTACTAGGCTGGACTTGAACTCAGAGATTTGCCTCTGCCTTCTGAGTTGTTGTTGTTCTTTAAATTTTGGATTTGGTGGTGTTAAGAGGACTGACTGTAAGCCTAAAGCCTCGCTTCTTAAACTACAGGCTGTCACCCATATAGGTGGGGTAACAGAATGTGGGTACCTTGGAAATTCGGCACACGGAGCGTGTAATAACTAAAGAAGTAAGCCACGGTCATCCGCACAGGAAGGAGAGCTGCTCCTGGAGAGCTCGCCTGGGTTGTGTCCTGCAAGTGCACCATAGCTCGCTCTGCACTGTCACTTCATGCCCTGCCAACCAACGCAGACTGAAACACCTCAGCTCCTATCCCTGGCGACCGTGCGGTGTTGACTGCAATGTTTGACTGAACGTGCAAAATGCTCTGCTCTCGAGAAAACACAGTGTTTTAATTATGGAAAACAAAGACTTTTTAATACTTCCCTAGGACCATTCTGCAGCACTCAAGTATAATTCTGAAATCAAAACCTTTTCAGTCTCTCTAAAGGAGATGATGCTCCCAGGATGTTGTCAGAAAGCCCTTAAACCAAGAAGTTAAGAAATCTAGAACCAAAGCATCCAAGATCCAGTGTCTGTTGCTTCACGTGTCCTGCGATGCAAATGCTGACTTTGAAGAAAGAACACAGTTAAGAAGGATAGGGAGGAGGCTGTAGCTTTTAGTACAATTTTGGATTGTATTGTGTTCAAATGTTTGTTTTTAGGAACTGAGGTGCTGGTTGGAGTTTCATGAACACACACACACACACATACACACACACACAAATCACTAAACAGATTTTTTGGTTTAGGAGTAGAATTTTCACATGTTTGAAATGGCCTCAAACATATTTTTGCCATTTTATACTACATTTTTAATGTGAAGCTACAACCCCTACACTGATGATTATAAATAAAAATATCCAGCCTACATTTAATTACTTATGTAAAACTATAGAAATGCATTTGTCACTTCAGTGTGCAAATTTACTTTCCTTTTTAATAAATGGTGAAGTTATATGCATTCCACAAAGTCATTTGAAAATATAATCCTATTGTTTATTATCAGTAAATGTCTTTTTCCCTAGGATCTGATCATTTCTTACTCTTAAAGATTTATTTCTGACTGGATTGTGACTTAGACATAGAATCTCTCAGCACAGATGGCCTACATCTCTTGGCCACCCGCTTCTGGCATTTTTCTTTGGCTTTCTTCTTTCTCTTCACCAAAATTTTAGCATTTTCAACAGTCTCCTCTGTTGAGGTTTTGTCTTTTATTGTCTATTGTAATGTTAAGGACGGCCTCCAAGACTTGGAGTCTGCACTTAGCCCCTGTGACCCTACCCACAAGTTAATTTTGATTGGTGAATAAAGATGTTGACAGCTAATAGTTGGGCACAAGAGGCATAGGTGGGGTTTAGGTTTCACAGGTTTGGGGTGAGAGGAGGACTACGAGGTAGAAGTAGGTGAAGGAAAGAAGGAAGAAGAAGCTGCCATAGGTTAAAGGTCCTGAGGGCTGTCCAATTGGAGCAAAGAGCAGCCCAGATGGAACATAGTAAATAGTAAATAATAAGTTGGGGCTATCGATAGAAAAGTCAATTCTAAAAGCACGGAGGGTAGGCAGCTGCCCAGCTCTTGTGCTGTTTAGGGCTTACTGTAAATGTAAAGGTTGTGAATTGTCTTTCATTCCGAAACTCAGTAACCAAAGGCAGAGTACAAACCCTGGAACGGGATTTAAATATTTACTACAACACTCCTCCTTACCATTTTAAGTGTGTTCTTTCTTTAAAGTCATATGTCAACATTTGCATCGCAGGACACATGAAACAACAAGACACTGAATCTTGGCTGCTTTGAAATCTTGGATTTCTTGCCTTCTTGGTTTTAAGGCCTTTCTGACAACACACTGGAAATATCATCTTCTTTAGAGAGATTGAAAATTTTTATTTTTGTTTTTTGTTTGTTGTTGCTGTTGTTGTTTTTGTTTTTTCCTGCTAGCTCTTTTGTGCCTCAACCACCAAGACACAGCAGTATCTGCTAGTTCAGGGATAGCCTTACTCCACCCCCTCCCCCACCCCATAAACAACTTGAGAGTATTCAGATTGGCATACACAATACATCTATGAACAGACTTTGGCTTCCCCTCTCCAGTTTTCCTTGGTCTATAACAAGAAGGCCCCTTACTCAATAACAGGTCCATACTGCTACAGATAAAGATGCCTCGCTTCATGAGATAACTGCATTTGTCATTCTCACTACTGCTTTGGACCAAACAACCATCACTCTTCACCCAGAGCATCCACCGCTACTTTTCTGGTTGTGTACTTTTCATAGAAAGTACAGCGCTCACATTCATTGTCCACTTCACCGAGTTTCTAATAGCTGCTAGCTGGAAGGAGACACTCAGCCTCACCTCGGTACAGCCCACCTCTCAGCAGGCGTCATGAAAAAGAAGTGTCTGGTTTTCATTCTCGTCTTTATGTACTATGCTTTTGGGCTGCTGTTGTTTTGCTTACTGTTAACTGAAGTGATTTTCTGCATAAAAGACAAAGAGCTTTAAGGCTGTAAGGGGGGGCTGTATGATTTGGGGAACTTCCCTATACAGCCGTTAGCTAGCAATAAGGACTTTCTTTTCAGCTCTGAGAGTGTCCCATTGGTAGTCTCTGGTCCAGGGATCAAACTTAGGTTGTCGGTCTAGGTAGCAAATACCCTCGCCTAATTATCTTGCCAGGGGCTTTATTTATTTGTTTGTTTATTTATTTATTTATTTATTTATTTTATTTTTGTTGTTACTCTTTTGGGAGACTAGGTCTCATTATATACATTATGTAGCCCTAGCTGGTCTGGAACTTGCTTTGTAGTTCAGGCTGGCCTTGAACTCACAGAGATCTGCCTGGCTCTGCCTCCCTGCCTTCCTCATGATGATATTAAAGGCATATGCCTCCAGACCTGGCCAATTTTATATTTTCATACACTTCTTTATCCATTCATCTATCTATTGATGGACATCTAAATTGATTCTATAGCTTGGCTATTATCAATACAGTCTCAATGAACCTTGGAGTTTCAAAAAAATGTCTCCTAGATATTGACTTGCTTCCTTTGAATATATACTTAGCAGAATTATGATCAAGTGGTAGCTTTGATTTTCAGGTTTGCTAAGGAGTCTCCACACTTGGTTTCCAAAATGGCTGTACCGATTTATGTTCCCATCTTCAGTACATAAAGTTCTCCCTTATAACATTTGTAGTTTTTAGCTGTTCACGTGGGGATGAAAATGGATGTCATTTTTTTTCCTTATTATTATCCTTGGTAATCAGTGATATTAAGCCTATTGAGTATATAGTTGGCCATTTGTGTATCTCACTTTGAAAAGTGTCATTTAGATTACGAATCCACTTCTTCTTCTTCTTCTTCTTTGCTGTTGTGTTTTCTTTTTCAAAGCAAAGCCTTTTTAATGAATACATTTTTCACATATACAGTCATGCAATGCTGGAGAATCAAGCAATGCTGTCTGCACTGGATACAATCCTGGGCCACAAGTCTGCACACTCCTTTGCAACTAGACCTGTGATAGCAGAACCTTTCATCTCACCTTTATTGTTCACTATGACCCCTGCATTATCTTCAAAATTAAGGGACGTCCCCCTCTTTTCTTCACTATGACTTCCGTTGTTGAATTACCACTGCTGGACACACCTTTTCTCTTAGTCCTGGTTTGCCTTTCTTAACTGTGGGCATCACCGTGTCACCTGCCCCAGCAGCAGGTGAGTCTGTTCAACCGTCCCTTGATTCCCTTCACAGAGATGGCATACAAGTTTTTGACTCCCGTGTTGTCAGCACAGTTGATCAGAACTCCTACCGGAAGACCCAGGGAAATCCGGAATTTCATTCCGGAGGACCGACCATGTCCTTGCTTCAACATCTAGAACGTCTGGCAAGAGTCAGAAAGTGTTGTTGTGTTTTTATGTGTTCAATATTGTTTGTTTGCTGAGTACGTGGCTTGTGTACATCTCTCATGCTCTCCCACTCATCGTTTGACTGTTTCCTTTGTGATGAGGAAGCATTTCAGTTTGATAGGATTTCATTTTGGCTACTTTTTTGCCTTTGGTTTTGGTTGGTATCTAAAAAGTCTTTGCTCAAGTAGCATTATCAACACTTTACCTAATGCTCTCCTCAAATTATTTCTGGGCATATTTACAATAAATATTTCATTCAGTTTGAGTTCTGATTGCTTTGTTTTGAGATGAGGTCTTCCTACATATCCCCACCTGGCCCAGAACTCACTGTGGAGAAGTGGATGACTTCAGGCTCATAGCAATCCTCTTGCCTCTGCCTGCTGAGATTAGGAATTGAAAATGAGCAAAATCATGTGAAGTTTGAATTTTGTATGCTGAGAGCTATAGATCTTATTCCATTCTTCTTCACGAGGACACCCAGTTTATCAGCCCTATCTACTGAAGAAATTGTTTTTTCTACAATGAATGTTCTTGTTGCCTTTGATGAAAATCACTTGTCGGCTTGTGCACTTATTTCTGGCTTCTCCATTCTATCCTATTGATCTATATATCTATTCTCATGCCAGCATGACGCTATTTTGTTTACTCTAGCTGGGACGGTTATTTGAAGTCAAGTACGATGATGTCATCAGTGTAGTCATCAGGATAACTGTTTCTACTCATCAGACTGACTCTTCTGGGTCCTTTCGGATTTACACACAGCTTTTTCTACGATGAATTTCATTTCATTTTGAAAAGGATAGTGTTGAGTGATCATGTTCAGTGGTACACGTATTTTAACAACATTAGTTCTCCTAACTCACAAACACATGATATCATTTTTTACCATATGAAGTTTTCAGTGTATAATTTTTTAAAACTTTCCCAGGTTGAATTTACTCTTAAGCTTTTAAAAATAAGCATCATTTTTGTAGGTATTGAAAATGAGATTGCATTCTTTTTCTTTTCCAGGTATTTTATTTTTGGTGTATGCTTGCATTCTGATCTATCTTGAAAAGGTTATTTGTTTGTTTGTTTGTTTATTTATTTATTTATTTATTTATAGCAAGACCTGACATACCCCAGGCTGGCCTTAAAGTCACTCCATCATTGGAGATCACTTTAAATTTGATCATCCTGGGTGCTAAGGTTGCAGGTGTGCCCCACTACATCTGGCTTATGCAGTGTTGGGGTTAAACTCAAGCCCTCGTGCATAAGAAGCGAGCACTCCATCAGTGGGCATGTATCCCCAGGCACAGATCAGTGTTTCCAATGATATGAATCCGACAGATCCAACGGAGAAGCTGTTATGTGAGGTTGTGGTAGACAAACCCTTCTTCCTTAAAGCCTTTTCCCTTCTCTTTCCTGTCGGGATTAAGGATTATTGAAAAGTCAGGTCTGATTGACGGCAGTGAACTAGACTGCATAGATGACTGCAGAGAACAGATTGTCTCAACTGGACTACGGAGAGCAATATGGAGACTCACGGCAAAGCTCCTGCCATGCACGACAGCTAAGGAACAGAAGCAGGGGCCCTCTCCGCTAAGCAGTCCTGAAGGGGAGCATCGAGTCTGGGCAGTACTGACACAAAGTGGAAGAGCACACACGGAGTGTCTGTCCTGTCCTGTTGGGGGTAGTTTTATGCTACTGCCTTTAGCTCCGGAATCAGCTGAGCTACCAGGTCCCATCTGGCTTCCCTTTCGCTCTACCCACCTTTAGTTCCATGCTACCAAACCCTTCCCAGCTTCCCTTGAATCCACAGATAAAACACACACACACACACACACACACACACACACACACACACAGTTTGTTCCTCTACAATTTGCCTTCTTGGCACAATTGCTGGGCATTACTATCTCCTGTCTGGAAAAGCATGCCCTTACCAATATATTATCTCTGTCTCTCCACCTGCCCTAAATGTCAGTGGCTAGTCCCACCTAGCCCCTGTAAACATCCTTGGCCATTCACCTGTAATAGTGGCCCCAGGCCCCAGCTCTCCCCACCCCACAGACCTCCCATGCTTACTGTGTTCTTCCTCCAAAGCATAACAAAAAACTCCTCTCTCCTTCCTTGTGTCTCCCTTTCACTCCTGGGACCTAGAAGTCCCATCTGTACCTTCAGCCCAGAAATTGTGCCCTCCCCCATCTTTCTTTACTGACAAATCAAGAACCAATTGGGGAACAAGACCTTAGCATCAGAACTGCCTCCTTCACTGTTGTTTACTCTCTTCTCAAAGACCTGACTAAATTAGGATGGAAGCCAGCGTCTGTGGCTGCATGGAAGCTGCAATCTTCTGGGTTCAGCCTTCTAGAGTACAGGGCAAAAGAGAGATGGATAGAGTATGGATGGGGACTGGGAATGCATGACAGAATACCCAGCATGCTCAGGGCCATGTCTATTCAACTTGAGACAATCTCAAGGTGAAGCAGTATGTCTTGTTCCATGTCAGGTAAGTTACTGGTGAACTTAGCTCTCCTCAACTCTGAGTGGTCTGGGATGATTCTCAAAGCCCCATGATAAGATAATTCACTTTACTATGCTGCATATGATATCTTGATAAATGTGATTAATATTCCAGATAAATAGCATAGTGTTTGCATAAATTCACAAGTCTCCCCCCCCAAGAAGTTAAATTAATAAATTAAAACCTGAAGGAGAGAAAATAAACTCAATCTCTCCCCTAAAACCAACAACAACCCACTACTGACTTTAAAGAACAGGAATGGGCATAAAATGGAACGCTATTGTGAGTGATCTGGTAAAAGAGAAAAGACACTTAAACCTTTCTTCAGGCAGTCTAAAGGTGCAAGACACAATTTTAAAAGAAATTTGTGACAATAATTTAAATTAGTTAGAGAAAATTAGCATTCAGATGGATTCTAAGTGGAAAGTAACACATATTTATTTTAGGTGTGAAAATAGTTCTTAAAGAAGGAATAATTTGCTGTTTCCAGAAAGAATGAGAGTGTATAAATACATTTGCAAAAAAAAAAAAAGTTGCAAACTTTTAAATTTTGAGATAAAATGTAAAAAGTAAAACTAAACTATGACCACAGATTGAAAACTTTATGCAAATGATTCTCCTTTCTAACATCATTTTGCATCTACAATGAACATTAATTTTTAACTTAAAGGACTGTACATACACGTGCATATATAATATGTAATATATATATATATACTAAAAGTATTTTAAAATTATGTGTGTGTGTGTGTGTGTCTATGTGTGGGTATATACACTTGATTGTAGATACCCTCTGAGACCAGAAGAGGGCACTAGATCCTCTGGAGCAGAAGTTAAGGGCAGTTATGTATGGCCTAACAGTGTTGCAATTGAACTCAGGTCTTCTGAAAGAGCCTTGCACATTCTTAGCCACTGAGCTATTTTGCCAATCCCCGACATTAACTTTTTCTGAGGGTGGAAATTATCAGCCCACAAGTAAAAGCATTAGTAACATAATTGATTGCTTTAAGATAGCCATTAGGAGCTGGGCTTAGTGGTATGCACCTTAATTCTGGGACATAGAAGGAGGCAGATCTTTGTGAGCTTGAGGCCAGCTTGATCTACGTAGTGAGTTGCAGGCTGTGGAGAAAGGCCCTTTATCAAACAAAACAAAACAAAACAAAACAAAATAAAACACTGCTAATAGATGGATATGATCAAAGTTATTACTCATATAAAAGTAAACGTTTCATAGGAGTTTGGTCATGCTTGCTTTAATTTAATGATAAAAACCCATCACAGAAAAACTGTGTGAGAAGCATAGGGAATTTGTTATTTTTCTGGCTTGTTAATTTCTTAGTGCCACTAGTACAAATGTACACTGAGAAAATACTTTAAAAAATGTCTTAGAATCATGACTCTTTTTTATCATCTCTGGAAAATACAACTGTACTATTAACAATAATTACTATTTCAGGAAATAAAACCAGAATTAAGCATATTTTTTTGCCCATGAAATAACGTTTTAGTGCCCCCTCCCCAATTTTCAATACCTATATTAAAATCAAAACTACCATTTCAGAGTTTAGCAATCTTAGGTAAATGTGGGCACACAATTAGAGTGTGTTTTATAGTATATTCCCTTTATAAATTAGTCCTTGTAATAACAAATGAAAATTTAAGAATTAAGTAGAAATATAAAATTCTTTCACTTAAACAACCTGTGAAAAAATAAAAAATATAATTGACACATAATTCATAACGTTTGTATCCACTTAAAGTGTGAAACTCAATACTTTTTATAAAGTATAATCTCTCCTATGGAGAACTGTCAATTACTCACTATCACGTCTGCCTTTCATCTGTTTCTCTATATTTGTCTGTTCTGGACATTTGAGTAAACTTTTAAATGTGCAATTTATCTTTGACAACCTCTAAGTGTCCATGCAGAGACAAAAGTGTCCATGCGTTCTTCAAGTACATGCATAAGAATTTTGAAAACAGCTATAGCTGACTTGCAAATTTCTAATGTTCAATGTAAATGAAACAAACCGATGCTCGTTTAGGCCCCTAAAGAGCTAAAACACAACACAACAAAACAATCAAACAGTATGACTGTTACGATGTTATATTAATCTGCACTTTTTTCTTATATCCTTGTAAATTGGTGAAGAGAAATATTTATTCACTTCCTTCCTTCTTCTCTTTTCTCCTTTTTTTTTTCTTGAGGCAAGGTTTCACTTTAATATTTAGCTTGTCCTTTAACTAGAAGCAAACCTCCTGCCTCAGCTCTTAAGTGCTGGGATAACAGGAGTGGTCTATATTCCTGACCTGACCTTTTCTATCACCTAGAACATCTGGCCCACTTCGCAAACATGGATCTGACCTTTCCATGGGAGGTTTTTTCTGCTCTCAGAGCACTCTTAGTTGCCTACAAGCCTTTCTTTCTTGGAGGTTAGGAGTAGACTTGGAATACTTATTTGAAAATGTTCCCTTCTGCACAGACCCACTGAAGGCTACCGTTCTGATTATCGCTCTTGCTGATCCTCTGGGACACGCTTTTCTTTGTGTTTCTGTTGTCGCTTTTCCTTTGCCGTGCTTCTCAGCCGCCATCCCTGCATCTGCCAATTCTGTTGAAATAGCATGGAAGCCAAAGAAAAGATACGGCAACTTGCCCCAACACTCTCTACTTATTTCTTTGAGACAGGATCTCTC
This sequence comes from Mus musculus, assembly GCF_000001635.26. NCBI lineage: Eukaryota > Metazoa > Chordata > Mammalia > Rodentia > Muridae > Mus > Mus musculus. The sequence goes on from NC_000079.6 coordinate 114,443,449, forward strand.
ATGAACATACAATTAGGTTGGTGGCCGACAAACTCCAGTAATCCTCCAGTTGCTGACCAGCACCGAGCCAGTGTTACAGGCACGAAGCAGCGCCTAGTTTTTTCACCTGGGAGATGATGGGCTTTGAACTCTGGCCCTTAAGCTTGCTCTGCAAGTGTTCTTTCTCAGGGAGCCATCTCCCAGCCCGTTATTATTTTTGATGATCTAATTGTATCTACCTGTCCTCGTGGCTAAGATTTGTGAAACAGCCTTGCTGTAATCTTTTACTTCTCTGTGATGAATTCCAGTTTTCCCAGTTAGAATCTAAGCAACCCTTACGGGGACTTAGTTTCCCTAATCAGATGTCGTCCCCCCCTCCCCGCCCCCCCCCCCGTATGCTTTGATTTGACAGGACTTTAACTGGGGAAACAGGCAGGACATGTGTCATCCCTTCCAGAGGGGCGGCATGTTCTACGGGTGTATCTTAGAGGGCCAGTGTCTTGTCTTAGAAGACGAAGTGTGAGCTGAAACTCGAGCTTCGGACTCAGGCACAGAGATCCGCCGTTCAAACCCTGATGGTGATGGGATACGGAGAAATGGATGAACTATTGTGGACCGGCGAGCAGGAGAATGGAGCGTGGAGGTCCTGACCCAGGAACAGGGAAGTCGGTCAGATGACAGCGTGAACAGAGCGAAGAAGCGCCAGGACAATGGGAGAAAGGTAAGCCGGAAGGGCATCTCCCTTCTAAAAGACGCAGTTGTTGCCAGCTTTGCTCCCAGAAAAGGTGCCTGCGTAACATAGTGCTGTCTAGCAAAGAAAAGTAGAACACTAGATTGGTGTGTGTAAAAATTTCTAAGTTTTAGATATAATAAACTATGGTAAATTTTCATGGTTCTGTGCCATCAAATAAAATCCAAGTCAGTTAGGGCCTGTGAGTTTCCTGCTTGCTTTCCGAGTGAGAGGCGTGGAGTTCATAAAGAAAATAAAGAGGTTAGGAGATAGGAGGGGGTGGGCACTAAGAGCCTGGAGAAGTGAGAGGTTAGCAGGGCAGAACGCAAAGAAAGGCCCTGTCAGATAAGGGCTGAATGGTATCCGTTGTGCTCCTTGTCTTGGAAATCTTGGGAGTCCCTGGTGATCTTTGAAAACCTCTTCAGAAGAGTACAGGAGAAAAGTTCAAATAACAGTGTTCGGGAGAATGCCTGAGGTGAGACAGTGGTGGCAGAAAGTGACGACTCTGCCAGTGGTCTCATCTATAGGGAGATGCAAGAAGGTGCTTTATAAAGATCTAACCAAGTACACACACACACACACACACACACACACACACACACACACACACACACATCTACCTTGAATGGATGAAGTAAACTTTACTATTTATCACTTTTATTATTTATATATGACTACATATTATTTCAAACTAATACCATTTAAGAATACGAAGTACACACACACACACACACACACACACACACACACACACACACACACACACACTGTGGAAGGAAGTGTGTAAAAAGACAGAGAAGAGAGATGTGGTAAAAAACACAGATAGAGAAATAAGGCTTTCCAGAACTGAAAGGAGGGACCTCACTATAGTATGGGATTGAGTGGACCTGGGCTACTGAATCAATGGGGGGAAACCCTTCTGGGTTCAGTAGATGAGTGATGGACACTGACAACAGGGAAAAAGGGAGGGGTTGGAAATGTGAAAGAGGTGAATGTGAGCCTGTGCTGTCCACAAAACATATGCTGAGGTTAGACTTCTTGGAATTCTAATGAAGTCATCCATGAGAACTCTGGGTTCTGGTGGAACCCCCAGGTCGTTGGAGATTACTCAAGAGAGTTTAAAGTCATCGCAGGGAAGTTCTTCGTTTTGCTTTGTGTTCAAATGACCCGAAGGGTTTATTTAAGCACAGAATTGCTGGCTGTGAATTTGGTTCAGTGATACAGAGATAGAGTCCAGCCACAGTTTTTTCCCCCCTCTGACTTCTTGCTGGGGCCCAAAGTTCTTGAGAAAAAGTTATTCAGTATAGCCAGAGCCCCGAGTCCTTGAGCAATGAAAGCAAGAGATATTAGTGGGAATAAATCTAGCCCCTATCCAGGCACTGTATCTTGCTTATATTTGAGAATTTCAGTCACTGTGTCTTGTTTATGTCAGTAGGAGGGGGAGCTGGAGATTCAGGTAGCACCACGCAGCTATTGGGAACATTCCGGAGTTGTCTTCACGATCTTGTACTCTGTGAAGCTTGGGTTCTTGGTTATGTAGACCAGTAGTTCTCAACATGTGGGTCATGAACCCCATAGAAGTGGTATATCAGATATCCTGCCTATCCGATATCCATACTACAATTCATTCACACTAGGATTACAGTTATGAAGCAGCAATGGAGTAATTTTATGGTTGGGAGGGGGCAGTCATCACAACAAGAGAAACTGGATTAAAGGGCTGCATTGCAGTATTAGGAAGGTTGAGAACCACTGATGCCGATGACGGAAAAGAATTTCAGGACCAGTCAGTAGGAAGCAGTAATGGAGTTTACAAGGAAGAAATTTTAACAGATTTAAGCATGGCCTTTAATAGAAAGAGAGATACTTAAAATAAATAAATAAATAAAAAAGGGCAGACACTCAGATATGAGTGTAGGCTACTGTGGTGGGGGATTGTGCTTAAGCATCTTAGCAGGAGTCAAGTATGCAATTTTGGTGTCTTCTGAAGTTAGTTTGTTCAAAAGTCTTAAGGAGTGTTCTTCCCCTTCTTTTTGGCGAGATGGTAATGGGGTTTCTGAGGTGTAGTGGAGAGGATTATAGTTGATAAGGTAAAACCGAAGGTCACAATGGTGGCACAAGGGAACTAAGACAGCTTTAAAAAAAATACTACTATTATTATTTTTTTTAACCTGTAAATGGTTTATAGACTTGTTTGTGGGGTTCCCAGAAAATTGCAGGTTTACACATGGGAACAGAGTAAGGCCAACCAGGTCACATATGCTTGACTGTCCGGCATGACTGCTTGCTTTCTTAATTTCTTTCTTAGAATATCTCTATATAGATGGGATGTTATTTCTATGTAGGCAAGCAAAGTTTGTTAAAGGTGTTGGCCTTCCGGACTTTTATCCAGTCTCTGAGGTCAGACCACCTTTCCTGTCCACGTTGACTTCCTTTTTACAGTGTTTCTGTGCTGCCTTAATGCTACCAGCTGGATGCATAAATTGCCCAAAGCCCATTTTGATGATGTCGCCTTGGGCACTGATCCCACAGGAAAATCAACGTTAGGAGTCCCCATTCTCACTGCCTTTTCTACCACTCGGTCCCTGTTACCTGTAGACATCAACTCAGGCCCACAGCATTGTTAGGAAACTATAGGAAATTTTTTTCCCTATTCCTCTTATACCACCATCACTACTATGAGCTGTGTACAAAGGTCATGGAACTGTCCAACTCAACTCTTTTTTGTTCTTGGAAGAGATCAAGATTTAGACTTAAAAAAAAATGGACCCAATTTAGAAGCACAGTTTTGGCTTTAAAAATGTTTGTGGGTAACTGAATTTTTGCCTCAAGTTTCCACTGGGAAACAGTATATCTCAACCTCTTCCTCACCCGGATTTTAACTTTTTCCTCTGTCTTCTCGCTGGGACCTAACGTTCTTGAGAAGAGCTTATTCGCTGTAGCCAGAGACCTGAGTCCTTGGGGAATGAATACAAGAGATATTTGGTGGGAATCTATCTAGCCACTAGCCTTGCCAGTTGGTTCCTTGGCCATAGTCTTAAAATAGAAGAATGACATAGTATAGCTTTGCCAGGGCGACATTTGTTCTAATCCAGAGAATATGTTTTTAAGTGTTTGAAGGACTCTGCCACAGGAATCTTGATGGCACCAGCCAAGATATCTGAGGCTCAAGGATGGCAAACCCCAGTGACCACCCAGTACTCGTGGGGGGATTCCAGCAAAATAGAAGCTGGGATTTGGGCATGTCTGGGCAGGTCTGCTGACTACATAGGGCAAGCATGCCTGGAGTCTATTTACATAACTACTTTTGGCTGAGGTAGGACAGTGTTGTGCAGTGACTGGAAACTGGGATGGGACCAGCAGAAATGTGTCAATCTTGGGAGGCAGGCTTTGAAAAAAAAATCTCCTTTAATAAATGAGTTTCATTAGTCAACAGGATTCTTTCTAACCTGACAATCGCATAGTTTGTATTAGCATATTGGATACTGTGTAATTAGTCTGCTCTAGGGATCTATAGATCTATAGATCCTCTCTAGTGATCTATAGCCTGTGGCAGGGCATTGCTTTTGTTTATTTGACTAGCAAGAATTAAGCTGACTGTGTGAATAAAAAGATACAAGGCACATTTTGAGTTTTGGAAAAGTGACAGGTGACTTCTTTTTTTAAAAAAATAAAATTTACAGGGAATAATATCTCTAAGTCTATTTAAAAAAATAGTACACTTTTGCTATAGTACTCAGAACTACTTAGTTTTGTTGAATACCATCATGGGTCAAATAGTTTAAGTTATATTTACCCTCCCTTCAAAAATTATTTATGCTTCTACTTCAGGTCTCAGTTGGTATCATTTCTCATTTATTATTATTAGGTGGTAAATCACAATAGCAATTGTTTTCTTTAGCTAACAGTAATTGTAAACCTAGGGGAAGAAGTTTATTTACTGTCCATTTGGGGTGCCAGCCACTGAAAAGAAACACTTTATACATAGACATCCGGAGTCTTTTAATGCTCATAGCGTTACTATGAGATGAGTACTTTATCCTGACTTTAGAGATAAAGAAACAGACCCAGGAAGGTTAAATGAGTTGCTCCTTTGTATGGCAAACAGTGGAAGAACAGCAATGTTGGGTATTTGGAGTGTTTTACCCTCATTTTAAAGAAAATGCTGACTCTCCATTTGGGTAGTTTATTTTTCAGAAATTCTCTTACTCCCAACATTAATTATTTAAGTTGAATTCCTGACTCTTGGAATTGTTTTCTAGGCTTTTTTTTTTTTTTTTTTTTTAAATCATATCAAATAAAGTTTTAAGGTTTCTTTTTTTTTTCTTTTTTTTTTTTTTTTTTTTTTTTTTACTTTTTTTATTGTTAATACTTGTTTGGCTGTTTGTATGTCTGTGTGAGGATATTGGATCCTGGAGTCACTGAGAGTTGTGAACTGCCATGTAGTTGCTGGGAACTGAACTTGGGTCCTCTGGAAGAGCAGTTAGTGCTCTTAAGCATTGAGCCATATCTCTAGCCCAGATTTTTAGTTTTTGGCCTTTTTGTTGTTGTAGTTGTTGTTACATTTACTTCTTCCTCTTGTTCGTGTGTTTCTGTGTGTGAGTACTCTCTCACCACAGGATTCGTGAGTGGGGTGGCAAGAGAACTTTTGGGAGTCTGTTCCCTTCTTCTGCCAAGCTGGTTCCTGGGCCTCAAACTTAATTAAGCTTGGCTTCAAGTTCCTGAGCCCACAGGGCTACCCCATTGCTGGCGCTATGAGTGTTTTAGAAGTGACCTTGCATTTTTCTTTCTTCCGTGGATGAGGACTAGATAGATGCCCACTGTGCACCTTTCCTTCCTGAGAGCGGTGTCTGAAGAATTTTTAAGTTTTCATTTGGGTATATTTTCAAGTGTACAGGAAATTTGCCAAAAATGATAGTACTGAAAATTCCTCCAGGTCTTTTACTGAGACTTGTTCGTTGGCAGCAAGCTCCCTTTATCTTTTTGTACTGTCTTTCAATGTACTGGATATGAAGACTACCATAAAACATAGAATACTTTTTAAAGCCATTTAAAGATTATAAGTACATTTTGCTCTTCCCTCTAAATACTTCTGTATATCCTGACTGTAGGCCTGTTCCTTTGCATAATTGCAGTGGAGTCATCAGGTTTAGCATATTTCACATGGATACCGGGCCTTTTCGCTGGAGAATATTATGCGAATTAACTCAGTATGTCTTATAGCACTTCCGTCTTAGGCACATTCTTTCAGGTGCCTTGTACTTGTCTTGTTTGAGGGTGATTTCAATTAAAGTAGATTTAATTTTTGCCATGCTTGAGAAACTGTATTCCATATAGTATACAAAAAACTACATTCGAGTGACATTTGACAAAAATTGAGCTTTTGACTGATTTTTTTCCATTATCATTTCCTATTCTGCAATTCCAAAGTAGTCATACTAACATTAAAATTAGTTACTAGCAACTGTTTCTCTTAATAATATTATTATTAGATAATTTTTTACTTACATATTTTTTGAGCCAGAGTTGGAATTCCAGTTATAATAATTTTAACCATTAATTTTAAAAGAAATCTCTAGGGTTGCAAATGTACCTCAGTGGTAGAGTGCTGACCTAGAGATTTCTTTTCTTCTCTTCTTTGTTGTGGGGAGAGAGGCGTGCTAATTAAGCTGGTATAATATTAGTGTAAAGTATGAAACTCTGAGAAGGAACTTGAGATACTGTTTTGTTTTTAAAAAGAGGCATGACACATATAGAATACAATTTTAAATAAATAACCTGGATGTTGTTTAAAAGGAAAGCTGTTGGATTTATCACTCCTGCTTGCCAAGAGGTACCCCGGGGCCCGTTACGTCTGAGCTTTTTACCCTGATGGTCAATGGCAGCTTTAAAGAGTGTGTAGCAGCGTCCCAGGACAAAGCCACAAACCCACCTGAGGAAGGGCTGTGAAACTGTATCTGGCCGGTCCTCCTTTCCTTCAGAGATGCCCTCCCTAGCAGAAGCCAGAAGCTTGTCTGCCCCGCACTGGGGAAGCTCTGACTAGCTCCTTCTCTGCAGTCAATGGCAGTTGGTTAGACTTTTGCATCATGACTTTCCCCTTTCGTGGCAATCTGGGGACCACAACTCTCTCGGCTCCTGCTCATTACAGAAATGCCTGCCCTTGCTTCTACTCGGCTTCTCCTTTGGTGACTAGTTGAGAGCCAATGGTCTCCGATAGTAATTTTTACTAATCATTCATACCAGAAAGGGATAAACAAGCCAGCCAGGACCTTGGTCTTTGAAAGAGCATCCTTGTTTAGCGCAGGTGAGATGGATCGCTCTTGGCTCTTTCTCTCCCAGTTTTCTTCACTCCCTCCCAGCTTTCACCTCGTTGGCATTTTAAATATGGTGTTTAGATTGAATATGAAAAACACAATGGACTAAAAACCTGTGTTGATGATTTATCTCATGTAACACAGGGGCCCCTGTTTCTGTTCCAAATAACATCCTAAGCCTCCACATTGTATCACAAAACCCTCAAAATTTGGATAGTTTTTCTCCTACCTTCAGTGTCATTATTCAGGGTGAATCACAAACATCATGGTGGAAGTCTCTCCTTCACCTTCCCAGTGTTCCATTACTGCCCAGTGCGGTACTTATTACTTACTGGAATGTTGACTGCGCTTCTCAGATACATACCGGTTTGTTTCTACTTTTCCTCGTGTTGTATGTGACTGTTCTTTCATTTTAAAGGCCATCTCACTTTTATTTATGTGTATGTCTGTGTGTCTCTGAGTGCTCACACGCATGTAGGTGTCCATTCAGGCCAGAAGAGAACACCAGATCTCTTGGACCTGGAGCAATAGCTTGCTGTTAACTGCCTGATGTCGGTGCTGGGAACTGCATGCTGGCCCTCTGGAAGATCAGCAAGTGCTTTTAACCGCTGAGTCAACTCTCTAGCATGTGTTGACTTTTAAACAATGGGAAACATGCTTTATTTAGATGAACTTACAAGGCTCAAGGCTGTGACAACTAAGACCAGCAATACCATGTTCATAAGGACACCATGATAGATGTCTTTCGGGAAGGAAGTCACACCTTCAATGTTTGGTCTGTGGCTATTAACACATGCCTGTCCTGCAAGAACTGCTGGACCTCTGGTCCCCTTAGTTCACACTGATTTGTCTTAAGTGTTTCCACACTTATTTAGGGCTGGAGAGATAGCTCAGCAGATAAGAGCACTTGCTATTCTTCCAGAATACCAGGGTTTGGTTCCCGGCACTCACAGGGCAGCTCACAACCACCTGTAACCCCAGGCATAATCATTCATGGAAATAAAAATTTTAGAATTTTAGTTTATGTGTTCGCTTGCATGCATGTATGTGTGCCATGTGCATGCCTGGTGAAGGATCCTATAGAGAGAGCTGAAATAACAGATGTTTGTGAGACTCCCTGTGGGTGCTGCAAACCAACCCTGGCTCCTCTGTAAAAGCAGTGAGTACACTTAGGTGCAGAACCATCGCTCTAGCCCCCTTTTTAAAAAAGGAATCTATGTTTTGTTTTGTTTTTTTTAATTGTGTGTGTGTGTGCACGCGCGTGCCTGAGAGTGCAGGTACCCTCAGAGCCCAGAAGAGGGCATTGGATCCTTTGGAATTTCAGTTAACAGGTGGCTCATAGCCCCCTGATATGGGTTGTGGAAGCCGAATTTGGGTTCTCTACAAGTGTATGGACTATAAACTCTTAACCTCTGAGCTACCTTTCCAGTCCTGGGGTGATTTTTTTAAAAAAAGAGATTTATATTTTTTATGTATTATGAGTACAGTGTTACTGTCTTCAGAACACCATAAGAGGACATCAGATCCCTTTAGAGATGGTTGTGTGTCATCATGTGGTTGCTGGGAATTAAACTCAGGACCTATGGAAGAGCAGTCTTACCTGCTGATCCATGTCCCTCTCCCCTGCCCCCTCCTCAGGATAATTTTCATCCTACCTCACTTTGTAGCACCCTTTGTCCCTCACCACTTAATATCAGTGGTCCACATACACCTCAACACACGTATCACGAACATTTTCAATAACAACCAAAATCACTTCTTTTTTTTCCATCACCAGAAACTGAGACCGCTGGCTTTTACATTTTTTTTTTATTTTTTCACTCATCATTTATCTACAAATACACATTATAACTTTTATATACATTGCACATTTACATGGTAGAAAAGTACAAAACTATATATTTAAATGAATTTATATTTAACTTGCCATGTTTGAAAATATAAAATTGCATCAGAAAAAAGTATTATGAAAAGCAAGAAACTTGAACTGATAAAGCTTTGATGGAACTTTTAGTGACACATTGGTTGAAAAAGAACTAATTGAAAAGGTACAGCTGACTAAGCTCAAAAGAAACGCTGAATGACAGGTTGAAAGTGTGCCTTTCACCTCTCTTCAGTCTCCTGACACCCACATCACTCTATGTCTTTGGATCTGTAACATCATAAAAGCACATCTCCAGAATTTTAATGTCTCTCTCATCCTCTCTCCCAACGTTCACCAGAACGAGGGGACGGAAGCAGACATTTCCTCTAAGATGCCCATACTCTGTACCTTGTACTGTGGCAGAGTTACAATGCCTTTTGGTCAGTCAAGATTCCTTGTAAACAAAACCCGAGGGATCAGGTATGTACAGATTAGGCAGCTGAGAATCCAATAAATAAACATGACAGAAACTGACATGCAAATTTGTTAAAAAGGTGGAAAAGAATCTAACAGTGAGATGCGGAGAGAGACAGGTGGGTGTGCATAGTGAGGAATGGACTTAAATGGTTTACAAGGGGGAAAAAAAAAACAGTTTTACTTTACAAGCAAGAGACCTCACAATAAATAACAACTGCTCTTCCTTTCACGAATAAATTTCTTCAAAAAAACAAGGTGTACAGTCAACCAGACATTTTATGTATAAATTATAAAACATGACACAGTATAAATAAATGTCTACAAGTCTCAACTATAGGCCTCATCCAGTAGACCACGAAATGACCATCTCTCCATGCCCAGTGAATAACAACGTGGCCTGGGAGAGAGCTTAGGACAAAGGTCCTTTAATGTATAGTTTTCCCCCCAAATAAATAAGCATACACTTATTTACATTATGAACAATATATTTTTCTTTTTCTTATCTTCTTTTCTATCTTTTTTCTTTCCTTTATTATTTATTATTATTATTTATTTTGTTGTGTTTCGTTTTGCCCAAAGGCTATGTCAACACTGAACATTGGTGGAGAGTTTACCACTCTAGAATGGAAGAGATAGGAAAGCTGTAGTCCTGGTCTTCCTCCTCCTCCTCTTCCTCCGTTTCTTCCGAGATGGCTAGATGGGGAATACAGGGGGAGCTGTTGTTTAAATACGGATCACAACAGCGCAGAAGCAGCTCACTGTACGTTTTCAAAGCCCTCTGACACAGCCACATTACAGCGTTGCATTTTTACATGACTTGCAGTGTGATGCTTTTTTTGTTTGTTTGTTTGTTTGTTTGTTTTTTTTGGTTTGGGCCTCTGCAGTTACGCAATAAGTTTACTTTTAAGAAAAACAACAAACCACCACAATCTATGAAGTCAAAATTGCAGAAAGTTCTGAAGAATCAATGGCTCAGGTTTTACAGGCAGATTCCTGAAATCAGATAAAAAGCGCTCTTGTGTTCTAGGTATAACTACTTTGGCTCCTTAATTCAGAGTTAGTAGGTGGCAACTGCGTTAAGCCGCAGCCCAGGTGTGATAATATATAAAGCTGTCTTGGAAAGAACGAAACAAAACAACCAAACTTTTGAACATTTGAAGCCGTTAGTTTAAGATTCCAGTGTTAATGAGGCAACAGCAAAGCAAAGTGCCAGAAGGAAGGAATGAGCATCAAACAATGGGACAAAGAATTTTCATAGGCAACCGACCCAGTGGCAGGCCACCAGGTAGATCCATCCTAAAAGCCAGGAAACACTGCAGAGCATTTTGGCTGAGGATCAAGGGGTTGCTGGTGAAATTTAGCAGCTACCTAACCAGGTTTTCACAGCGAGGTCTGAGCTGTCCATTCCCCAGGCAGGGCTGGCCTGGAAATGCCCTACATGGCAGCAAGGTTAGAAATCACACTTACAGTTGCAAGATCCAGAATGCTTCACTTCAAGAAGCACGCCAGAAGAGCAGGCAGCTTCCTTCATGGCACACTCGCTGGCGTATGTGGCATTGTCACTGGCACAGACCGGCTCATCCGACTTACTGTCAGGACACAGCTCATCGCAGAGAGAGCAGCGACCTCTGCCAACCTTGGAATCCCATAGGCATTTTTTCCCGCCGCCACACTGGATATCTTCACAGGACTTTGCTTCTAGGATATAACACACCTGTGATGAGCAAACTGAGTGTCTCGTTGTTTTTCTCCCTTTCTTCCATTCCCTAGCCATCCATCCATCCATCCATCCATCCATCCATCTATCTATCTATAAAATCAATAATGGGTTAATAGCAGTGTTATACAAAACTGCTCTTTCACATACACCCACACAAACACACAGTATGCTTTCTTGGATCTTATAGAACCACACTAAAAATAATATTCTTTGGGTCAGAATCTCACAGTCTCCTTGAGTTAACTATGCATCTGATTATTTCCTACAAGTGGGATAAAAAAAAAAAAACAAATTCCATCAATTACTGGAATCCGGTAACAGGTTTTAAGAACTGTTAAGTAATTATTTTTCGCTTCCAGCAAGTCTGGCACTTAAAAAAAATGTGTAAAATTGTGTGAGTTCTAAGTTTTCTAAGATAGAAAAACTGTTTTCTGCTTCTTGCTGGCGTGTCAATGCAACTTCTAGGAGACAGTGGCTTTTCAGGAGGAATGTTTAATGGATTTGTTCATTGGTTAGCCCCCACACTATTAAATCAGATTTTTTTTTAATCTCCCGTCTTTTTTCCTCTCCTCAATCCAGAATACCTACTGATACACTTTCCCTCATAGGCTAATCCAATGGATCTGCCCAGCAAGCAGGTGGCCTTTCTCAGGTGGCAGGCGCTGGAGTAAGTCACTCCATCATTTCCACAAAGGTACTGTTCAGAAGAGGAGGGCTCTGGGCAAATCCGATTACAGGTCACACAGTAGGCATTATTGGTCTGATCCACCACACAAGTGGAGCTGCCTGGACAAAAAACATCCCTACAAGTCTCTGGAGAAAAAGAAAAAAAAAGAAAAAAGAAGAAGATGATGACATTTCAAACGGCATCTTCTGGTCCTTGGGGAGTAAGCAGCTGATATTATGAAGGAAATCATTAAAAGCAAAATATCCACATCTTAGCAGGCATCTGGGGAGCCTGGCTGTTTCCCAGAGGATCTATGACTCCAGGCTGGCTCCTTCATTAATTATCCTTTAGGAATTAGATAAGAGCCCCTTTATTTGGTATTACTATTCCAATTCCCGGGCTCTTTATGTAAACTGTACTATCTATCGCCCTTGGGTCTTCAAAGATCTTTGAATGTATAGAGATGCTGAAGGGTAGGACCTACTTTTACATTTGCCCTGGTACTGTACTTCTAGTTCCGGCTGCTCTTTGCATCTGGCCTTGAGGAGTGCACATTCGTTGCGGTAGGTTTTCCCATCCAGCCCACACACTGGGCCCTTCCAGGTGATGTTGGAACAGTCTGGGGCACAGACGCAGCGGGGTTTATTCTTCTTGTTCATTCGACATTTTTTCCCAGGTCCGCAGTCCACGTTCTCACACGTTTCTAGGAGTTGGAAAGAGGCACACATTCAAACCAAGGCCAGGCAGTTGGAGGGTCAGCCTGGGGCGGAGTGGGGTGGACTGGTGGTCTCAGATGTCTTGAGCAATCATGCATCCGAGATGGAGGGCCCCAGACTGTCTCCTGGAAGGGATAAGGGGGTTGGGGACCTCAGGCCAAGTCCTGTATCCAAATTCTCTCAAAGACCACACTGGTTGGTCGCTTTCATTATCATTCTCGGCTAAGAAGCCCGGGGACTGACCTCTTCCGACCTTGTTTTGCCTCCAGCGCGAGCAGAGGCAGATTCCACTAGCTAACTCCACTCCGGGTAGAATTTGAAAAAAAAAAAAAAAAAGGAGAAACTGAACAAAACTCTGCCAATCCTAAGCTTCAGTCAGCTAGTAGGAACGCTGAGGGCAAGACGCCCTCTACTGAGGGCCTGCCGCCTAGGGGAGAGGAGGCCCACCTTTACAAGGGATGCAGTTGGGGGCGCCCCCGTTGAAAATCATCCACTTGAAGAGAGTATTGTCGTTCACATCCTCCTCGGTCCATGAGGTGCTCAGCCGGCCGGTGCTGCAACACTCTTCCTTGCTCAGTTCTGTCTTATACAGGACCTGGCAGCGGCCGTTCTTTGCTTGGCGGAGCCAGCAATTCCCAGCTGTGAAGAGACAGGGATCAGTAGGTGAATGAGTGAGCCGTGGGGTAGCGGGAAGGAAGGCTGCTTAGAGCTGGGCAAAGAGGCCTGGTGGGGCGGGGAGCAAGTGATTGGGGGAAGGGGAGCAGGAGAGGGACAGTGGGATGTGAGAGGGAGAGAGGGATGTGGGAGGAAGGGAGGGAGGGAGGGAGGGAGGGAGAGAGAGAGAGAGAGAGAGAGAGAGAGAGAGAGAGAGAGAGAGAGAGAGAGAGAATATGAATCTCCAAAGGGGAGAGTGGGGAAGGACCCGTCACCGAGGTGGGAGGTGGGAGGTGGGCTAGAGCGGCCGCCGCTGCGCCCCAGCCATATCAATGTCAGTTACCAGTGACCCAGACACAACACGTGCAGCTTGCATTGACTTTTACTAGACTGTTTACTTTTATTCGTCCCATTTCATAACCTGCAGCGACTGGAAGACCAGATTAAAGAACCTGACAAAAACAGGATGCGACGGATGTTTTTACATGTCGGTTTCATGTAGGCGGTAAGAGAATTATTTGTGACAGGGGTTAAGAAAGTAAGAGAGGGGAGACGTGGAAGGGAGGGGAGGAGGGAGGGGAGAGGGGGGAGTGTAGGGAGAATGAATATGAATCTGCAGGAACAGATCAAGCATAAAGATACTTGTGAAAAATGAAAGGAAAAAAAAAAGCAGTCGGGCCCAGCCTGGATCTGCCCTGAGCGGCCTCGAGGCGCAGCCCGCCCGACGGGCCCGTTTTGCAATCCGCCAGCCCGGAGCACGCCCGCAGCCACCGCGGTCTTTCGAAATTTCCGAGGGCTGCTTTCTCTGGCGCCCACGTCCCGGCACCCAGGCAGCGCCCCTATCAGCAAGGCTGGTAGCCCAGCCTAGTGTCGGGCAGACGGCTAGGACCGGTGCCGGGGAGGGCAGCTTACGACACACAAAACCTTACCGCTCCAACAGGCAACGCAGCAGGGTTAGAACCCGGAGGCGTCTACCGGGTCACACATACCTACCTTATGTCTCCCAAGAACCTCTTTACAAATAGTTTCTTTCTCTGTCCCTATTTAATGTGTTCGGACTTTGGGCAAGCAGACGTCTCATGAATCACCAAAGTGACTCGAGAGTAATTGTCGTGAAGCTGCGGGGTTACCACTATTTTTAAAAAAGAAATCCAGCCTGGAGACTAATTGTAATAAAATCAATTCATTTTTAATTTTAGAAGATAAACTTCAGAAATTTGCTCTTTAATCCAGGTCGGAGTCTAAATAGCTTGTGGGCTGCTTGGTTCACAGAAGTTAACAGGAATGAGGCAAAGTGGAGAAAACTGTAAAGTACTTAAAACACTTCGGGCTAATAATTTGGTTTGTCTTTCTTCTTTTTCGCGGGGCTTGGGGGAAAGAGGCAGAAGGAGCATCCGCTAAGCGTAAAACTACCTCCCTCTAAAAATTTCAGTACCCACATTTCCAAGTTTGGGCAAAGTTTCTGAAACCACGTCCCCCGGCCACCCAAGAAAATTCGGTATCTCCCATCCCCCACCCCGTCATTTTTTTTTTAAAGAGTCTCCAAAAGATATGGAAGGAAGATGGATAGATTGCTAGTAGGTCGACTGTAATCTCCAGGCTACGGATGCTCGCCCTTCTCCCGAGCCAGCCAGGGGAGATAACATCTAAAGTCATTAGGACCAGAACTTGGAGCATCTACCCCTAACTACTGAGGCTCCAGCTCCTCCACTCAAGCCCTTTCCTTTTTGAGGGTAACCTGGCTCTAAACTCCGCTCTCTATCCTAAAGTGTCACTGCCTTCAGTCTTTCCCTCCCGTTCCGTTCTACAGGAGTAGCCGGGTGGTTCCAACATCTTCCGAGAGCAGCGTAGGTCAGAACAGACCAAGTGGAGACAGCAGAAAAGTAGAACCCCTGCCCCAGCCGAGCCTCTGGGCGCATCCCTTCCACTCACCCTGGGCGCTGCGGTCCTCCATGAACTGGCAGAGTAGCAGCAGCAGGAGGCAGAGCCCGCCGGGCTGGTGCCTGGCGCAGACCATCCTGGGGCAGGCGCGGGGCGAGGAGCGCGGCGGCGGGTGGCTCGGGCGAGCGGCGCGCGTCGCAGAGGCGAGCGGCGGAGGGCGCAGCGATCCCGGCGCAGCCCCGCGCTCGCCACCGGCCGCCCGCGCGATTCAATGGACGTCAGAAGCCGGGCGCAGCCGCGCTTTAAATCTAGACGGGGGTCTCCGAGGTTTGCGGTGGGCGGTCTCCCAGTGTGTGGGGCTGTGGGAGGGCGGCCGCGACCGAGGGTGTGCCGGCTCTTTGGGGGTGGGGAGCTTTTAAAAGTTCAGTGTGAATCAGGTGACATTTCCCACCTTCTGGAAACCCTTCCCAATTATCTGTCGGAGGTGCCCGAAATCAAAGCGGCAGGAGGGGAATCGCCGAGTTCTTATTTGCGTAGGAGCGGGAGGGGAGGGGGGAAGGAGGCAGGGGCGGGGGCTGGGGGCGACGCGTCGGGGGTGGGGAGGAACATCCACTTCAGTCCTGCACGCCGCCGCTCGGAGCCGGCGCGCCCGGGGTGGCGTGCGAGTGTGTGTGTGCGCGCGTGTGTGCGTGTGCGCGTGTGAGTGAGGGCGCTGGAGGAGGCGGCCGGCGGAGCGCGGGGACCCCGGAGGACCCCGGGAATGGGTCCCCAGCACCTCTGCTCCAGGGCTCCGGGATGAGACTTCTGCAACCCGCCGCAGGATCCCTGAGCTGCTTCAATGCCCGGGGGAGCAGTTTCAGGAGCCTCCCTGCAGAGCCTTGGCGCGGGGTCCCGGAGACGTTTTGTGTCCCGAGGTCTCTTACGTGTCTTACTTTGCGGCCACCCTGCCAGCTCCCCCGCCTCCCACTCCCTCCCGCGCCCCCTCCCCCCCCAGCCTGGAGTAGGTTGCTAAGAACCCCGACCCCCGGGCACCTTCCACCCGGGCCGAGCGCTGCGGAGACGCGGCCCTCGGGCTCCACAAGTCAGAAGCAAACAAAAATGTTTAACACCTCGGAGCCGGCCGCCCCCGGCAGTCTCGCCCTCTCCCTTTCTTTTCTCCCCTTTCACTTCGTCGCGTCTGGAGTCGCAGCCCCGAGCGGGGGCGCCGACGTAGGCGGTCTGCCCCCCTCCTCCCCCGCTCCGAGACGCCCCAGTTTCTGTCCCGACTCCTCTCTCTCTCTCTCTCTCTCTCTCTTATTTAAAAAAAAGATTGCACCATGATAATGAACTTCTGCAGCCTCAGTTTATTGAGTGCAATGCCTGGCATTCTTCGCCGAAAGTTGGCGGGTCTTCTCATTTATAACATTTTCTGGCACGGCTGAATGAAACTGAGGAGGCGATATTTCCTTTTATATAAAACGATTACTTCACGGAAAAGGCTATATTGTTTATTTCAAAGCTGCCTTTTAAATTTCTATTCTTTTCGCTTCTGAAGCCCGAACGACAACAAACAGCGAACAAAACAGACAAAATTCTTGGACATTCCCAGGTCATTGGGATTTGCTCTTACGGATTTCAAATTCGCCCTTCTTCTCTAGCCCCAGCCCTAGCGCCCCCCCCCCCCGGTCCTCCTCTCATCCTCCCACCCCCATCTTCCATCACCCTCCTCCTACCCCCTCCACAACTGCAAATAACTCAGTGATAACAGATTTTTTTCCACCAACTGCAGGAGATAGTGCTAATCTTTTAATAAAAGGTCCCATTACAATGGGATCTGTCTGGACAGACTATAATAGATCCCGAAATACAGCCGTGCTAATATTAGAAGACAGTTGTTTGGGTGCCTCTCAGACGGGCCCAAGCCCCCCTTTGAAAGTGGGCATGAATCACAAAGCCCCGCGGCCGCCGCACCTGCACCGCGCGCATTCGGTGCAGCAGGCTGGTAAAAACGGGTGACCTCGCCGCCGCTTTTCGCTTTATAATTACAGTCATGAGGACGGAGCGGCGGGGAGGGGAGTGGGTGACCCGGGAGAGCCGGCTTTTTGCTCACTTTAGACGGCTCTGGGGCTTCACATCCTTCTTAATCTTGCCAGATTCATTTTGTCTGTTTCTGTCTGTCTGCCCGTTTGTCAGTCTCCTTCCTCTTCAGGCTTTTTCCTCCCTCCTCCCTCCTCCCTCCTCCCACTCCCCACATCTCTTTTTCCCAGCCCTTCCCGGCTTCGGTCTCCCCTCCCTCTCCCCGAACTCTGCCCATACTCTCCCTCCCCTTTCCTCGCTTCCTTTTCTCTTCCCTCCAACGCATTAATGTGGAGTTGTTTAGTGCCCTCTAATGGTAGGCGACATTAACAATTAATAGCAAACTGTCCCCCTTGCAGGAGCCGCCACTTAACGGCAGAATTTCAAAGTTGAACTGTTTTCTTCTTTACTCAGAGATACTTATGCTGTGATGTACTACTGAGGAAGTTTGTTATTCACCTTCCTATGTCCCCACCACTATTCCAGGGGGAAATTTTACTTAAAGGAGAGCTAACAATTACTGTTACTTGACCTCTCCCCATCCCATACATCTTATTCCCTTGCCAGAGAAACACCCACCTTCTGTTTTAGCTAGAATTAATATATATATCAAACTGTTTATCTGGATTTGGAAAATAAGCATTTTAAGTGCACACAAGCTCTCAGGTGGTAGATTACTGATTCCCATGGCCACCAATGGCCATTAGAATGTCCTTAGGATCGCAACATCATTGCAAAAAATTTTATTTCTTTCCAATTTAAATACATCTTTGGTTTCAAGTCATCAAGTAGCCTTTGGAATTTGAGAGGATTTTCTTAAACTTTTCAAAATTGGAACCATATGAGGTGTTCAAATTATACTTATGCCTACTCATAGATGAGATCATTTTATAAAGAAAGGTTATTTATTCTTTTAAATTATGTATGTATGTGTGAGTGGAGGTTTCCAAGAAGTCCAGAAGATGGACCATGGGATGGGTTCTGGGAACTGAACTCAGGTCCTCTGCAAGAGCAGTGCTCTGCAAGTTCAGTGTTCTGAACCTTAACCCCTTAGGCATACCCAGCATCCTCAACGAGGTCAGTTTGCCTAGCCTAGCACTGGCAAACTAGTTGTGCAACAGTGTAACACTCTCCTACAGGAAGTTCCTTATGCAGGAAGGCAAATAATTCAAAACAGCTTCAGGAAGTCCCCGAAACTGAGCAGATTCGCTACCTCCTTCCTACCGAGTTAATAATAAAAGCTGAGAATCTAAAGGAAAATGAGCTACAAAGACGACTGCAAAGACGACTCTGAGACAAGAGAAGCTGCCGGGGAGAATCAGAAACCAGCCAAGCTGCCTGGAAGAGGTTTAGACCAGAATCACTTTGAAAGGACCCTCTGGAACCTGTTGAGGTGCCTGCAGTTTGTGAAGTGTGCTGTGGGTTCCCCAGCTTTTGTGAACTGTCACCCAGGCTGGGGTGGTCCATGGTGAGGCAGCTGTCTTTGAGTCATTTATGCTCTTGTAAGTAACCCCAATAAAACACATTGATTCACTGGGATGGACTTGGGTGGTATCTGTACTTTGTTCTGTGGTGGGATCTCTATCTGGGTTGAGTAGATGTGTGTGTTGCATCTCCCTATGGAACCTTTTGTCATAGAGACCATTTTTAATATCTTCACGTTCTCAGCACTTTCTGGAAATATTATTTAAAGGACTATAATTCTGCCTCCCCCTTTAAAAATAACATTAAACAGTGAAAACACTGATATATCTTGCATGAGCTGATTAGATTTAAATAAATCATTTATGTAAATATACACAATCTAGTGTAAAAGGATCATACAAGTATATACAAATGATACTTTTTGGGGCGGGGGTTGCAGTGTTTCAGACTTAATGGAAACTAGGAAGCAATTAATTTGAGTTAAAAGCATATTTATCCAAATAAAAATATTTGGCCTACCCATACAAATTAAATGTCATGTGGATGTGTGTACCATAAAATTATGTAAATTAATTTAATCCAAGATGTACCCACACAATTCCAAAATGACTGGGAAAAAAAGTAATTTTTCTTTGTCTTTTGAGACAGGTCCTCAAGTAGCCTGGGCTGGCTCAAGCTTGATATGTAGTTGAAGATGCCTTTAAACTCCTGCCTCCACCTTCTAAGTCCTAGGATGACAGACAGATGTGTGACACCATATATGGCCATTTGTTTCTCTTTTTCTTGTGTCATATCAAATAATCCAAGTACTCACTTTACAAACTACATTGATGAGTCATTTTGGCATCATGCAGTTAGGTCAACACAGATCAAGTTAGAAATGCCACCATTCCATAGGCTTCCCTTATGGCCAGAAGACCCAACACAAGATTGCTTCTAGTTCCAGAGAGGGTGGCCCTGTAGGTCAGGGTTGAGGTCGCTGGCAAACACAGTGTGGAAAACCACAAGTGCCCGTTGCGTTTGGCCTTGTGAATACGGAGCTTTGCTGTTTGCTCAGTGCTACAAACCCATCCTGTTTTTCAGCTGCACCTTGGATAGTATTGATCTGTTTGGGAGAATGTCTGCCTCCGAATTTGCCCACATCAGTTACCAGGACTCTTGTCATCCCCGGGTGACTTTCTGGTCACATCTGAGGAAATGAGTCCCATGTCAATGCCAGCTCCATACTGGCTTCCTGTGGGCATCCGCAAGAGATGCATCCAGTTTCTATGGTGTCATACTACACACCTGTTCAGTGACATCGGAGCAAAACAGCTGCAGCTCTTCTACTGTTTGGTCTTTTATAATGTTGAATATTGGTTTGGCTGACATCTAAATGTTAAAGTCAAATTTTAAAATTAAAAAAAAAGAAAGAAAAATGCCATTTTCCAGTTTCATTGTACAAATGCCTTCAAGTTTGACTGATTTTTTTTTTTCTTTCTGCTTTGCCAAAAAGTTAATGTAAATTATGAGACACACAATAGAACCACTTTGTAACCGAATTTCTGGGCACCACACAAAAAAGACTACTGTTCTCTGATTTTTTTCCTTCCAGCTTCAAAAGCTATCTTTCTTCTGAAGTTTATAAATTTAAAATATTAGCCTTTGACAAATGCTTTAAGCCAGCTTCTACGAAAGCTATTAAACCCACACTGGAACGACCTGGTTTAATGTCAGTCCCTAAAGCAGAGCAGAGGAGAGAGATGAGATTGAGCTCCGAGCATGTGGCAGCCATAGCCTGGCGGGTTTCCTTTTGTGTTTGGAAAGTCAAACTTCTCTTGAATCAGATTTTGTCCTTCTAAATATAGAGACAGTTGGTGCATGGGGTAGTTTTTGAAATGGTGCAACTTCATAGGCTAGAATGAACATTTGAGGGAGTGGGGTGGAGTGGTAGTTCTGCATTGCCTGAGTTGTGGTGACCCCAAAATGTGAAGAAACGTAGTCCCAGTCAAACATTATTCGTACAGGATATGAAAACCACGAAGGCTTAGAAAAAAGTATTATAAGATGTGTCTTTAAATAAAGCATTAAGGTAATGATTAGTTGGTTGTTTTGTACAGTGTGTCAGTCAGACACAGTCTACTCTTTCTTCTTAGGCGTACTTTTCTCCCCTGTGTAACGTGTGTGTGTGTGTGTGTGTGTATGTGTGTGTGTGTGTGTGTGTGTGTGTGTGTGTGTGTGTGTAGCTTTGTTTCCCCTTCATTTTAGAACTCCTTTGAGTTTTCAAAACTCAGCTAAGATTTGGGACACATGGGCGCTTAAACTATCAGCTTATTCAGAAGCTCAGTGTAGTTAGGTCAGTAAGGTAAACCATCCAAATTCTGCCCCAGGATAGAACTATTCTGTGGGATTAATAGAAAGTTCTCCCTGTTTCAGGCCACTTGGATAAGAGAAGGGACTCAGGTATTTGAGTGTGACTGAAAATGCCAGCATGTGAATGTCAGTACTTTCTGTCCCAACTCCGCATAGACATTCTACATCGTGGAATACAAGTGTGAGGAAAACAAACCCAGCATTTGCTGTTTAGGTTCAAAACAATGCATTGATCAAAGCGAGAGCATCCTTCCTGGATGATTCGTTGGCTAAAAATGAGTCCGTATATTATAGTCATGTTACTAAGGTTTGATTTCTTTTTTTTATATTTATTTATTTATTCATTTATTTATTATATGTAAGTACACTGTAGCTGTCTTTAGACACTCCAGAAGAGGGCATCAGATTTCGTTAGGGATGGTTGTGAAGCCACCATGTGGTTGCTGGGATTTGAACTCAGGACCTTTGGAAGAGCAGTCTGCGCTCTTAACCTCTGAGCCATCTCACCAGCCCCAAGGTTTGATTTCTGATGCCCCATTTTGGCTTTCCATTAAGCAGCAAGCAATGGCTTGTGTACTGAAATAATCAGCTATTTTCTAAGGGCTTCCTGTTGATTATCGGAGTTAGTGGTTGGTGTAGTTGTTGTTTGGCTATCTGTGATGTGGCCGCTTTCATTAAGGAAAAAAAAAAGACTCTTGGCATGAGTCTTATCTCTGTTGTGATGTATACTTCATTCAAGAAGGAAGTATTGTTTGAGACAATGTCAGAGTTCAGTTGGTAGGCAGTTAGACTAACTCTGGACATCTCCTGTATTATGTTGATAATTTTTGCACAGCTGTTGGTTTAATGTAACATATTTAGGAACTCAACTGCAAAAGTAATGGGAGGTAAGGCACTTGGGAGGCGTGGCCATGAGGAGCATGATCTTATGGGTGTGATTACAGCTCTTATCAAGGGGCTTAAGAGAAGCAATCTGTTCCTTTTACCTCTTTGTGCTTCACTCCATGTGAAGCTGCAGCCACAAGGTCTTGTTCTGGAAGCGGGGAGAAGAAAAGTCTTAATAGATACGGCATCTGCTGATGTCTTGATGTGGGGATAAAACAAAACAAAACAAAACTTCAAAACAGTGACCAATACATTGCTTATAAACGACCTAATATAAGGTGTGTTATAAGTTGTTACAGTGTCAGAATAATACAGTGCCATCATCTTTCCATGGAGGGAACTTTTGTTTTGCTTTGCTTTTGCATCTTGTGAAAAAAAAAATCCCATGGCCTCATCACTGAGCTCCATATCTGGTCTGTGATCTGGTCTATTGATCTATTTATTGATCCTAAGCCAGTGCCAAACTGTTGTTAGTAACAGCTTTGGCAGAAGCAATGAAGTCAGAGAGTATAATTCTACTTACTGTTTTGTTTTGTTTTATTTTTCTTTTCAAGATCTTATTAGGTAATCTACTTGTTTTTATATACAACTTATAGAATCTGCTTGTTTATTTCTACAAAATCCTGATGGAGTTATGGTTGTGAGAGGGTAATTGTGGAGAGCCAGCCTTTTAGCAAAAGGAAAACTTTGAAAACTATGAACATAGTATATCTTTTCATTACGTAAAAAAACCAAAAAAATTAACATTTCTCTCAACTGTGGTTTAGGGGATCCACATTGTGTTTTGTTTGTCAATGAAGAGCATATGTTGAAATAGGCCGAATTTGTGTGTGTGTGTGTGTGTGTGTGAGAGAGAGAGAGAGAGAGAGAGAGAGAGAGAGAGAGAGGAATCTCAGAGAAGCTGAAGCTGAACAAGTTATGGACATTTCCTTGTGCAGGCTGACACTTGTCTTCACCCTTCCAAAGGCTGGTCTGTGGCCATCAAGAAGAATGCACTAAGCACACTTTTCAGGAGAGCCATGCTAACTCATCAGAGTTGCTTACATGTTCTCACTGGTGTTTCCTTTAGACTCTAGTCAGTCTTTTCAAGGGGAAAAAAAAATCATCCACCACAGAATTTACACTCAGTGAATGTTGGGATCCCTCATTGAGTAGTGGTTTGTTGAATATTTTTTCTATCATTTTTATGTAAGTAGATTCCTATTCGGAACAATCCATCGTTACATTCCGGAGAGGTGGAAACATGCAGTCTCCATTCTGCCAACATCCGGGTGGCAGTTCACTCTCCCTTGGTGAGTTGTGGCATCTTTTCCATTGTGGTTGCTGCCTGTTTCATTGATCCTCCCTGGACTTCCCCTTGTATTTCATTTCCTATCAATCAAGAGGGTAACAACAGCAGCAACATACCTTGTACCTTTTGGACCATGTATTGGTTTATTTATTTATTTATTTCATGTAAATGTCACATTCAAAAGTAAACAATACTTTGTATTGTTTATTCAACAGTACTATTAAATATTTAACAATGGGCTGAGGTCAAACGGTGTCACAACATGTGGAAATACAGGACTGATGATGCATTAAGTGTTGAAATAAATTATTTCAACACATGGTGAGCCTCTCTAGTTTCTGAACTAAAATGGGACTACGTATACATATATGTATATTTAAAAAAAAACTGGTAGGCAAATTAGTTAGACACAGTTCTGGTTAATGTATGCTTAATCTCATAGTTGTTGTGTAGCAGTACAAGATAGCATGCATCAGAGGAATGCTTATCTGGTTCTTCAATACATTAGCTAAATAATGTACTGGTCTCAGTGTGATTTTCTTGCAAACAGGGTATGAAGATCACCAGGAAGCATGTGCTAATGCCTCACATGTGGGACAGATGGAAACGTAGCCTAGAAGAACCATTTAGTTTAGATCATTTTGGCCTCAAGACTTCTAATCTTTGCTTTAAGAGAAAACATTGTTTTGGCCAGCCAGATGACACAACCGTCACACTGTCAACATTTCCATTTTTGCCAAGGCACCAGATTTCCTGAAGAAACTGTTAGGCAGTGATTCTTCACTTTTTTTTTTTTTAATGTTTGTGGTCCCTTTGAACAGCTTTGCAATATATGGACCATCTTCCCAGAATAGTACAGAGAATAGAACACTTACACACTCAAACAAAAATTTGCATTTGTTCTGAAAGAGTTACAGACATAGAAATCTATGCGTGGATATTGTATGGTTTCAGGGATCCTGGATTTAGACTCAGACCTTTGAAGGCGGGAGCTTCTAATACAGGCTGTTTATTCTGCCAATACACTTTGTCAACTTGCTTTCCAAGAGCCCTTCGGAGTTTAGAAGTTAGAATGTTCTTCCTAGTGTGAACTTCATATATTTTGTAGTCTTTCAAAATTAGTGATTGCTAATCATGGCTTGAGTGGCGTCTTGAGTATCTCTCTCCCTGCTTCCTGTTTCCTGTCCACAAACCAATCAATTATTTTGATCTTTAATAACAATTGTCACATATTGAGCACACATTGCATGCCAGAAACATGAACTTCGTATGCCACCACTAGTTTCCTTACCTGTGTCTTGTAGTAGATGTACAGATTTTCATCACCATTTTGGGGGTTGTTCCAGAAAGCATAACAAAGCTGAGGTAGTTTTAGGAAATGCTCCGATTCTCGTCATACTTATTTATTGTGAGTGTACATGTGTGTGGAGGTCCAAGGACAACTCACAGGGGTCAGTTTCTCCTTTTACCATGTTCACCCCAAGAAATGAACTCAAGCTGAGGGTTAAGCTTGGAAGCAAGTGGTCCAAGTCTTAGCCCAGCTTTTAAATAAATCAACTAATCGACAAACCTCCTATACAGCCAGCGATTTTTATTCAGAATCCCTTTTGTTTTGTTCGTTTGTTTTTGGTAGCTGTGCTTATACTGGAACTCTCTCTGTAGACCAGGCTGGCCATTAACTCACAGAAATCTACCTGTCTCTGCTTCCTGAGTGCTGGGATTAAAGCTGTGCATCACTACCAGGCAGCCTTTCTTTTTCTTTTTCTTTTTCTTTTTCTTTTTCTTTTTCTTTTCCTTTTCCTTTTCCTTTTCCTTTTCCTTTTCCTTTTCCTCTTTCTCTTTCTTTCTTTCTCTTTCTCTTTCTCTTTCTCTTTCTTTTTCTTTTTTTCTTTTTCCTTCTCCTTCTCTTTCTCTTTCTTTCTCTTTCTTCCTCTTCCTCGTCCTCTTTCTTTTCTCTTCTCTTCTTTTCCCTTTCTTTCTTTCTTTCTTTCTTTCTTTCTTTCTTTCTTTCTTTCTTTCTTTCTCCCTCTCTCTCTCTTTCTTTTTTCTTCCTTCCTTCCTTCCTCCCTCCCTCCCTCCCTCCCTCCCTCCCTCCCTCTCTCTCTCTCTCTCTCTTTCTTTCTTTCAAAATGATTTTAATTTGGATTGCCAAGGTGAAATAAACAGGTCTGTAATTACTGCTATATGCTAAACAAAGCAAAATATTCTTAATGTCTTTCTGCTGTCTTTGCAGTTGAGGTACACTAGGAGAAAAGAAAGAAGAAAAAAATCTGTTGAAGCCTTTATAGAGATTTCAGCTATTTAATAAGGACCGTGAAAACTGCTACAGAGGGCCAGGAGGGTTTTTTTTTCTTTTTTAAAGATTTATTTATTTATTATTATATATAAGTACACTGTAGCTGTCTTCAGACACCCCAGAAGAGGGCATCAGATCTCATTATGGATGGCTGTGAGCCACCATGTGGTTGCTGGGATTTGAACTTGGGACCTTCGGAAGAGCCAGTCAGTGCTCTTAACCGCTGAGCCATCTCTCCAGCCCCACATGGGGTTTTCTTTAGGTAGCATTTAGCAGTCCTGTGTATATGGGGGGTGGGGGCTGTCAGTTATGAGAAGTGTCTGAAGGTGGTGTTTTGGAAGAGATGATAGAAGCAGACTTGTCAAGCCTCAGAGGTCAGAAAGGACTCATTCAATATCCCAAAGACTTTTTAAAGACTCAAGCAGCAAGTTTGAGAAACACAGAAATTGAGGTAAATGGAGAAGCTGGCGGTTGCCATCCTGTGAGCTCTTGCAAACACGATGGATGCTTTGGGTTTGCCGGAGGAAATCTTGTGAGATGAAAGTAGTGGAGTTTCCCTTTGCGTTTTGAAATGCTCTCCTCCGGGCTCTGTGGAGGGGGACACTGACATTGGAGAGGCGCTGGCACGGAGGAAAGGGATGCTTTCAAGAGCCAGAGAATAGGCAGAACCGACAGGAAACGAGGCTGGTTCTTGTGTTTCCAGTGTGATGGGATGAGTGGGTGGCAGCATCATTTCACAATGTAAGCAATAATGGAAGAGGGGGCAGTTTCTGTTTAGGACTTGGATTTAAGGAGCTTTTGGAAGGTAAACATTTTTAAATATCCTAAATTGCCAAAGTCATCTTTATAGACGAGCCTAGTAGGTACCAAAGGTTAGTTTTCCTTTATGATTTTGGAGACAGCCAGTTGCAGACACAACCATTTACCCCCCAAAGCCACAAAGCAGTTTCGCATGAGTTAGCCAACAAACGAATGGGGATGTTTCATAAACTAACATTTAGGAAGATGCGTCCTATCCTTTGTATTTTGGAAGCATTAGCTTTAAGGAAAAGTCACAGCTCAAGATTCACCACTTACCTATTAACAGGATGAAAGGGGGCTAAACACTCTCTCAGGTTGTAGAACCATTCAGAGCCTTTTATCTTATGCAGATTAATCTCAGTCTCTTGAAGACCACCCAAAATCCAATACCTGGAGTGGGATTAAAGACAGTGGAGAAGAGAAATAAATCCCCACCTGCTCCGACATACATTTACACACTGAACAATATTGTGTATAAGACTTATTGAAAAGGACTGAATGAGAATAGCTATGAGAGCCATTGCGGGAATGGTTAATGGATAACTGCTGGGTGATAAGATGTTTCCTGGGAAACACAACACACATCTCCTCACCCCAGATGGGGAACCGGAAAGACCAAAGTAAAGATATCACCAAAGTCCAATTTGATGAACCAATGAGTTTTATTGGGGTTACTTATGGGAATATGGGTGAAAGGTTAGAGAAGCAGAAATGACTCAAAGATAGCTGCATCACCAAAGCTCCCCCAGCATGGACAACAGGTCACAAAGTAAGTTCAACATATTGAAGAAGTGTCCTTTCCAGGTGCCTCAGCTGGCTCAAACATCTTCCAGGCAGCTCAGCTGGTTTCTGCTTCCTCCGGGCAGCAGATCTGGTCTCAGAGTCTCCTTGGCTATGTTTCTTCTCTGAGAATCTTCATTGCAGATCATCTTCCTAAGGTCTGAGAGGGACCCTCAGCCTTTCCTGCTTACTCTGGTAGGAAGGGAGGGACCTGTTGGGTCTGGTTAGTTTCAGGGACTTCCTGAAGCTATTTTGAGTTGTAACAATGTATGTACAGCAGTGAGAAACGGCTTTAGGGCTGGCCAGGATGGCTCCACAGGGAAAGGCTCCTTGACCACCTGAGTTCCATCCTGGGGAGCTATACAGTGCAGGGAGAGAACTGGTTCCCACAGATTGTCCTCTGACATCCACACGTGCTCTTGCACATTCATGCACATACACTCACACAATACAATAAATGTGAAAACGATCTGAGTTGTTACATACTTTGTAAGTATCCAGAACTTCCCACAGGATGGAATGCTTTGTTCTCAGAGGAAGTGTTGGCACACTAGTAACTTATATAGACATTTATATAGTCCCACAGTAATATATGTCTCTCTTGAATCAAGAGAAAACTTAGAAAGGCATTATGGGAGGAGCAGGCTACCACTGAAAACCAGCAGCCAGCCATTGTATCTATCAGACAGCTCTAAATGTGTCCTGACAGGATCGAGTGCCAAGAAGTGCTTTCATTCATGACAATGACAAAATTCTAGACAAAAATGTGTAAGTTGAATCTAATCAAAATGCTAACTCTAACTTTCCATTTATAGGGTAGTGAGGAGATGGAAGAAGCTTGCCACAGGAAAACAGTCTAATCTAAGCCGAAGGGTCGTTCCACAGAAGGCTCACCTGACATAGTCAATATAAGCCTAGGCTTATACTTTTCAAAATGTACTTTAATAAGTGTACTTAAGTGCTTTAACCTTCCTTCTAGCCCACTCCCCACCAGGAGTAGTAGAAAGGAAAGGTTAATAGAGCAAAGGAGGGTGTGGGCCTGGTTATATGTAGTTTGTTGGGGCAAATCCAGTCTGTGTTGTCAGGATAGCAGCAGCTCAGTTCACACAAATGAGCAGAATGAGCTCAACCCACTCACAAACGCTATTCGTGAACTAGCAACGGCCGTGTGATCCAGAAGAAACCACAAGGCTCTGCTAAGCTGCCTGAGTCTGCAGAAGTGGTAAGAAGCTACTGGAATATCATGGACGTTCTTCGGTGCATTTCTCTCTATGAAGTCAATGAAGAAGGCAAGGTGAACCAAGGCCAGTGTTGTCAGTGAAGACCAGTGTCAGCAAAGTACGAGGGGCAAGGCGAACCAATGCTACAGTTCTGTCCACCGTCTGTTGAGTTAGACTTATATCCTTACCAAACGTCCCTTGTTCTCTCAACAGTCTACTCCAGCAAACCATCACATGCCCTTATCCCAGACAGCTTCTAGAAATACATGTGTCTGTTCTCAGCAAAACATCCTCCCACATGTCTGCTTCAGCAAAAGCAGCTTCTCATAAGAGTGTTTCCAGAAAAACATCACAAAAACAACTGAGTCTCCAAAGAAACCAGAAATTTCTACTTCAGGATCTGATGGATAAACGTTCCCTCCTCCTCCTCCTCCTCCTCCTCCTCCTCCTCCTTCTTTTTCTTCTTCTCCATCTCCTTCTCCTCCTCCTCCTCTTCTTCTCCTCCTCCTTCTCCTTCTTCTTCCTCCCCCTCCTCTTCCTCCTCCTCCTTCTCCTTCTTCTTCCTCCCCCTCCTCTTCCTCCTTCTCCTCATCCTTTTCTTCTTCCTCTTCCTCCTCCTCCTCTTCCTCTTCTTCCTCCTCCTTTTCTTCTTCTTCTTCTTCTTCTTCTTCTTCTTCTTCTTCTTCTTCTTCTTCTTCTTCTTCTTCTTCTTCTTCTTCTTTTTCTTCCTCCTCCTCCTCCTCCTCCTCCTCTTCTTCTTTTTCTTCTTTCCCTTCTTCTTTTATTGGATATTTTCTTTATTTACATTTCAGATGTTGTCCCCTTTCCTGGTCAACCCCACATCAGAAGCCCCCTCTCCCTCCTCATTCTTCTACGAGGGTGTTCCCCCACCCACCTACCCACTTTCACCTCTTCACCCTGATATTCCCCTACACTGAAGGGCCTCTCTTCTCATTGATGCCAGACAAGGCCATCCTTTGCTACATATGTACCTGGAGTCATGAGTCCCTCCATGTGTACTGTTTGGTTGGTGGTTCAGTCCCTGGGAGCTCTTGGGGGTCTGGTTGGTTGATATTGTTGTTCTTCCTATGGGGTTACAAACCCCTTCCTCTCATTCAGTCCTTTCTCTAACTCCCACCTGCTTTCTATGCAAAATTTCTGGTTGCTTTGTCCAGCTGAGAATCCAGTCACAGTGAAGGAGGCTCTTTCCATAGCATGTTAGATTGCTTCTTTTTTTCTTCTTTAGTCTGAATCCCTCACTACTGGCCCATGATTTACATACTCCAAGAAAGTGTTTAAAATTCACTTATGCCTTCTTATAGGGTTTGTTTTCTGAGCGAGCCACACTCAGAGGAAGCAAATAGTAAATAGGTAAATTGGACCTAGTGGGAGTAGAAAAGAATTCTGAATAGTCAGTATTTTTTATTGAACACCATGTGAAAGTGTTTCATGGAATCTTGTGTGTCTTCATTAGACTGAAGGATGAACATGATAGAATTCAAGAGAGGAAATGATAACATACAGAAGAAAATTTATGTGGACCACGTTTGTGAGCCTTGGGCAGTCCTCATGGGTAGCTCCCTATCAGCTTTCTCTAATCATGGTTTTTTTTTTAAAGATTTATTTATTTATTCTATGTGAGTACACTGTAGCTGTCTTCAGACACTCCGGAAGAGGGCGTTAGATCTTGTTACAGATGGTTGTGAGCCACCATGTGGTTGCTGGGCTTTGAACTCAGGACCTTCAGAAGAGCAGTCGGTGCTCTTAACCACTGAGCCACGTCACCGACCCCCTTCTCTAATCTTGTTAATCACAGAGTCTGATTGCTTTCTGGTACATGTTGTCCTAGGTAAGCATGGAATAAGTCTTTCTATCAAGAAGCCCCAGTTTTCTTTAAAACTGAGGAATGATGTCAGGGTTGAAACTGGGTGTGAAGGGCATCCCTTGCAACTGGGATGACAACGTGTGTGTACATACCACAGTTTGTACGTGGAGATCAGATGATAAACTCCTTGACCATACGGATCCCAGGGACTAAACTCAGTTCATCTGACTTGACAGTAAATGCTTTTATTTACTGGACCATTTACCATTCTTCTTTATTTATCTTTTTTCTCTTTCTTTCTTTCTTTCTTTCTTTCTTTCTTTTTTTTTTTTACTGCTGAACAATAAATACATCATTGTATGGATTTATAATATTATTGATGGACATTTGCATTATTTCTACTTTTTAACTATTATGGATAATGCTACTATAAACATTTAACCACAAGTCTTTTTTTTTCCCCCTTAGGTTTGTACACAGGAGTGAAATTTCAATCATTTGGAAATTCTATGTGGAAGATTTTGTGGAATTATTAAAATAATTTTGGAACAGTATTTTGGAAACTACTGTTTTCTATATTGACAATGTACAATGACACTGGCAATGGATGAGTGTTCCAATTTCTCTAACACTTGTTATTAACTACCTTTTTTTTTTTACTGTAGCTGTATTAATATGTGTGAAATGGTAACTTACTGAGGGCTTTTTCCTATGTCTTCATTTTTGCAAGTACACTCTAGTTACTAAGTTCACATATAGGGATTTTTATAACAAGGAAATCAGTGACAAAGACCTGTAGACTTCTGACTAAAGAAACACAAATATTCGACAGTGGATTTTGATACTTCTAGACACAGAAGAGGGAAGTGGCTTACAAACTCTTCAACACAACATAAAACCCATAAAGAGTGCATTCTGGAAGGACAGATACTTCACAGTTAGAGTGAGACCAGTATGGCAGGTATATCCCATCAATACAGAAGGACCCATGTCCTGCAACCAAAGCATGGCACAGGGAAGTGTGTAGGAAAACTTGTCCATAGCTGATGGGTGCTGACTTTGCCTCTAAGATACAATTTTCCATTTCCAGGGCCCCTTATTTGTGGTTCTGTGTTACATTTTTTTCCAAATCACTTTTAACTTTGTATCATTCAAATTTAGTTACAAACTCTATTTAACTTAGATTTTAGTTCTGCAGATCTTCCAGTACCAGAAGACCATGGATGTATTACGTCATCGATGCATGACTTTCTTTTTCCTATGGTGTAAAGCACACGGTGGCAAAACCTGGCTGGTTATGTTAGATAAGGTTTTAAAACCTTCCACATGTATTTTCTCTTAAAAATTCGTCTATGGATTTTAGTCTTCTCTGTAGAGAGAAAGCCCTTTCTCATCAAGCAGGGTGTGGAGAAGAGAAGAAACAATATACTAAGGGAAAAAGCTCAGAGCAAGGTAGACTGTATGACTTGGCATAGTGTTAAGCCAAATGTAAAAACAGAACAAAACAAAAGCCACTTTTCTTTTTGAGCATGAAAGCAATTCATCACTGCAGAACATTTGCAGAATACAGTATGCAAAGAAACTGATTGAGAGTGTGAGGTCCTTACTACACAGAGATAACGATTAATACCTTGGTTCATACCCCCATAAAGAGTTTCCTCCATATGTATATTCAGTGGCTCAGGCAATCACCAATATCAGTCCAAGATGGCAGGTCCAATCTCCTCAGTAGAGGTCTAGGTATTTTGAAGAATATGGGAATGCTCATCTTTCAATATTTCTGCCAACATGCAGGGTCTAAGAAGGAAGGAAAAAAAGGGCTGGGAAGGAGTTGACAGAATTTCAGGGTTCTGAGCTTGCACACTAAGTTTCCAGCTGGGTGCTAGATCAGTTTTCCAATGAGGAAGATGAAGGAGGGAGATCAGAAGGTACTCGAGTGTGGGAATATTGACCTGTTGCTAAATGATAGAAGAATGGTGGGTTATCACTGTGCTTTTATTCCTATTAGGGCCATCTCAGGAAAGGGAGTAGACTTGCCCTCCACAGACAGAACTCATCAAAGATGCCAACCTTGGGTTGTAGAAGACAGCCACAAGGGGAACCACAACAAGGATTAACATTGTACAGATGGAAAACAAATCTATTTGGAGCTGGAGAAATGGCTCAGAGGATAAGAGCATTGGCTGCTCCTCTAGAGGTCCTGAGTTCAATTCCTAGCAACCACACCGTGGCTCATAACAATCTTAACTCCAATCCTAGAGAATGTGATTCCTTCTTTTGGTCTTTGTGGGCATTAGGTGTGTACATGATGCAGAGACATAGGCACACACGTGAAATATCCATACACATGAAATAAAATGAAAATTAAGAAAAATAAAACGAATCAATGTAGTTCCAATTATTTTGTACATTTTTATGGGCAAAGAATCTTCAAAATATGTTTTAACATGGTGTACTGTCTGGTTTTGTGTGTCAACTTGACACTGGCTGGAATTATCACAGAGAAAGGAGCTTCAGTTGGAGAAGTGCCTCCATGAGATCCAGCTGTAAGACATTTTCTCAATTAGTGATCAAGGTGGGGAGGTCCCCTTGTGGGTGGTGCCATCCCTGGGCTGGTAGTCCTGGGTTCTATAAGAGAGCAGGCTGAGCAAGCCAGGGGAAGCAAGCCAGTAAGTAACATCCCTCCATGGCCTCTGCATCAGCTCCTGCTTCCTGACCTGCTTGAGTTCCAGTCCCGACTTCCTTTGGTGATGAACAGCAGTATGGAAGTGTAAGCTGAATAAACCCTTTGCTCCCCAACTTGCTTCTTGGTCATGATGTTTTGTCCAGGAAGAGAAACCCTGACTAAGACACATGGTAACTTTATTTTGTTTTTCAGCCCAAGCCACTGGCAAACACAGTCAAATGTCTCAAGTGTACATTCATTTATAGATTCTATTGTTATTCTTAATGGCAGAGGCAGGACATTGCATTGTGTTATGGAAAGCAACTACAGATATTTGAAAAATGTGTATCTTTGTTGCTCTTACAGTGATGAAACAATGTTTAGCTTTTAGCCAATGTGATTTTTTTTTTCCTTCTAAAAAAGTTTTAACAAGTTGCAAGCTACATGTTGGTAGAGTGCCTATAGTCTTGTCCTGGGTGTTGGATAAAAATTCAGCACCGCCCACGATTGTTAAAAGTTTCCTGTGTCTGCTCCTGAAAGGCTTCTTCAGTAAGGCTATGGATTAAGAGAATCCCCGGGACCACAAGAAAGAGACACTCACAGACGATGCCCACAGCTCAGTCCCACACAGTATGTCAGAACAAAGGCATCAGTATATGGTGGTAAGTCCTGCAGTCTTCCCTGCATGCTTAGCTGCCCTTTCTTGTTGCTGGCCTTTTATGAATAAGGAGTTGAATCAGCCTCCGATAAGGCAACTGCAAAATGCTGGCATTTGAGAAAGGATAACCTGTGAATATGGTCCTGGGTTTTGCTTACATATTTACATCTCTCCAGGACTAGCTGCCATTTGAGACGAATTTGGAAATAAGGAGATAAGTATTCTTGCACTCAACTGAGGGGCAGAAGTCAGTCTGCCCTGTGATCTGCAGTCTGGATCTCCTATCGGCGAGTTGAATCTCCCTCGCATGCGGGCCCAGTGCAGACTGTACAACAGAGCCCTCCTGTGTGCATCTCACAGGAGAAGTTTGTTCCGAATGTCATAGTGTTGTTTTCATCTTGATAGACTAGCACAATCTGGTGGAAGGGGGGTGGGTAGGTGGGTTCTGGGGACAGGAGGAGGGAGTGCTCAGGTGGGTGAACAATGAAGGCTCACATACTGTGTGCAGAAATGAAGTGCAGTGGACTGGATAGGTGAGCCGAGGCAATTGGGAGTGTGAGCTGGGAGATTTCAGAAAGAACAGCATTTGCAAAGGCTAAAAATGATCAAGAAAATCGGCGACAGGTACTAGAAAAGTCGACGGGAAACTCAGTCATGTCCAGTAACCTGCAGCATCAGCACCATCCACCACCCTTAGACTATGATGAAAATTTAAAGCTCAAGAGAGCGTGAAGACTGGAGATTGCTCAGTGGTTATGAGCACTGGCTGTTCTTCCACAGGACCCGGGTTCATTTCCGAGTACCTGCATGGCAGCTCACAACTGTCTGTGACTCCAATTCCCGGGGATCTGACACTCTCATACAGATATACACAGGCAAATACCAGTGCACATTAAATAAAAATACAAATTATTAAAGAGAGTGTCCCATCTTACTTTGTGCCACTTCATGTTGATGTATTTATTTCTAGTCTTGTTATTTGAAAATACTGCTTCTGATGGCACGGCTATTCATGTATGTGAGTAGAACACTCCTGTATAAATTCATAGGTAGCCAGTCAAGCCTGCCTGTCACATCGATGGCATTGCCTCTTTACCTCCGAGGCTGTGGGAAATCTCCCCCAGCTCTGAAGTCAGCAGCATTGATGTGTTGAACGGTCTTCCAAGGACTGGCATAGATGCCACACTGCTAACAGCAATGTCTACACACTCTTCCTGTCTTCCGTTGTTGGCCCTGCTTCTCATCAAGCCTTCTGGCTAGTGGTACGTGCAAGTGCTAGGATTTAGCATACATGCCCAGGGTCAGAGAGTCAACGAACAGAGCTTGAATGAGGTGACATTCTGGGTCTGTGTTTCTGGCAGTCTGTATTTCCCCTCCTGTCAATTTGGCCAGTGAATGATGCTGTGGAGACTGCTAGGGGA
Source organism: Mus musculus (assembly GCF_000001635.26). Classification (NCBI taxonomy): domain Eukaryota; kingdom Metazoa; phylum Chordata; class Mammalia; order Rodentia; family Muridae; genus Mus; species Mus musculus. The sequence goes on from NC_000079.6 coordinate 114,478,125, forward strand.
AGCAGATGGGAGCCCATTTCTTTTTTCTTTTTTCTTTTTGTCGTTCTTCTATTAAATAGATGCTTAAAGAATACAGGTTTCTTCAGTTGCCTTTGATGCCATGCCTTAGCCCTTCTGAGGTGATTTCCACTGGAGGGGGGCTGCTTGAATGTGTTCTATGTTTGTAGTCTGATCAGCACGCGTCCTAGGTGGTGGAATATGCATTATTCTCATTCCAAAAAGACTTGGGGAGGCTTCCTCTGTGGAAACTGACTATGCTCCCTGAGTTTTGATTTACATTTTTGCATAATCTAGGGAGGACCCCATGGATCCCATGTGCCTTGGGTTTGGAGGCAGAGTCACAGACTGCATAGAAGTGTTCCTGAATGAGTGCACCAGCGTCACGTGACACTGCCTTCTGTGCTGGCTTGATTTTAAAGAGGATGCTGGGCATAGTCTGATTCTGGCTTTTGGAAGCATGGTTTTGTCTAGCACACTGCACAAATAGATGTACCCAAATTCAACTGGTGGTGGAGAGCAGATTTCGCAGCTTAGCAGAGTCTGCCATTGAATCTAACATGTTGGCTTCGTGGTAATTTTCTGAGTTTAGGGAAATTGTCTTGTGAAGGGGATCTGGTGTAAGAGTGTGAGTTGGGTGAACACAGGGGCTTGAAGCTATAGTAGCAATGATGTGGAAATAAAATGACGCAAGGTTGAGTTTAAATTTACAATTAAATTCTGTGTTTTTTTTAAAGGTAGAGTCCCACTATGTTGCTTTGATCAGAGCATCCCACCAAAGCATCTCCAAATAGCTTCTTATTAAAATTTCTTATTCCAGATAGGTTTATTTGAAGAACAACGTGTATCTAGAAGACAGAGGTGAAATTTGGGCCTGAAAAAAACCCCATATTCTTTTTTTTTTAGTCATTATAGGAATTTTTTTTCTTTTTCCAATTTTTTATTAGGTATTTTATTCATTTACATTTCAAATGCTATCCTGAAAGTCCCTATACCCTCCCCCCCACCGCACTCCCCTACTCATCCACTCCCACTTCTTTGCCCTGGTGTTCCCCTCTACTGGGGCATATAAAGAAAAACCCATATTCTACATTTAATATCCTGCTTCTTAATAAAACTTCTCTTTCCAAACAGGCTTTTTTTTTTTAAATGTAGGAAAGATAAAAGAGATAAAGTAAGTGCATGAGACTACTTTTATTGTTTAAAAGCAGAATTGTTGAAATATCTATCTACGTATTTAAAATAAGAAAACCGTACATGTTTAATATACATGCGCTATTTAGAATATATAGAGGCAAGAAGATGGCTTATATATTATGTAAGAAATTGACATATTATAGGAGGTAATGAAAGATGTGATTACCTCTCTTTTGATTTTTGGTATTATTTGAATCCTTTGCATTTAGTATATTTATTTTAAAGAAAAAATACAACATTAGGGTCAACTTTAGCTATCTTTAGAAGATTCAATTATCCCTATAAAGAAAAAAATATTTGTAATGGGTTTCTTAAAGATAAGAAATAATGTAGACCAGTTCTTAATCAGATGAGGGAACTCAGGAAATAAACTGAAGTAAACACTAAGAATTAGAATATTTGAATCAAGAGTGTGGGTAGACCATGCTCTCAATAAATACAGGAGTACTCCACTTCAGTATATGAAGCCACTGTGACCGACAATTTCAACTCAAGAGAGAACAAAGGAAGAAATATGATAATGTACCTTAAGGAGTTTAGGAATTAAGGTAGACATGTAAGTAGGTGAAATGCTAAGGGATCACTCCAAAAATTGTTATGCTGCCTCTTAGACCAAAACATTCCACCTTGAATGGAATCATTAAGCAGGAAGGGAAACAACTCAAAATAGCTTCAGGAAGTCCCTGAAAATGACCAGATTCACTAGGTGCCTCCCTGCTAGAATATGCAAGCAGTAAAAGCCTAGAGCTCATCTCAGACAAGGCAAGCTGCAGAGAAGACTCTAAGACCAGACCTGGAAGAAGCAGAGCCAAGCCAAACTTCTTGGAAGAGACTCAGAACAACTGAAGCTCTTGAAAAGGACCCCCATTGACCTGTTGAGCTGTGTAGTTGCCAGGTTCCCAGATTTGTGAGCTGTCACTCATGTTGGGTGGGCTTTGTGATGCAGTTGTCATTTTGGTTGCTGTAATTAACCTCTCATCCATATTCCTGTAAGTACTTGCAATAAAACTCATTGGCTCACCAAGTTGGACTTGGGTGGTATTTGTATTTTAGTTTGTAGTGGGATCCCTATCTGGGGTGAGTAGATGTGTGTGTTGCATCTCCTCAGGAAAACGTTTTGACACACAACAAACTCCAACAGCACAGCTGTATCGTATCTAGGTCATTTGATTGATGACCAACAGAATTTGGTAGAAATATATTCTGTGTAGATCAGTTAGCTTAGCTAATTAGGGTTCTTGTACAACTGAGAGAGTAGCTTAAAAAGTAAATAATGAAGATGATGTGGTGGCTATTCTTGATTGCCAGCTTGACTTCATTTAGAAGTAACCAAAGCCCAAACTGTCTGTGAGGGATTTTGGTTGATTGGATAATTTGAGGGGGGAAGATCTATCACACATCTGGGTCACACCTTCTAGTAGCAGCCTACAGAAAGAACATTGGAAAAGGAAGCCCTTGCTTTTTGCATGCTCGTCTTCATTCTTGCTGGCAAGTTCTTTCTTTCACTAGTATTATTAGCATACTTCTATGGAATTCTGAACTATACTAAAAACCACATTAGACAACCAGTCTTGTCTACAACTAAAGGATTCTTGTACTTTCTATCCAGGAACAAATGTTGGAATAATCAGACTGCAACCTACAAGCCACTCTTAGAACTCCCAATTTTATATACATAGATTTATCCCATCAGTTCTGTTTCTCCAGAAAACGCTAATACAGATGAATAAACCACATGTAGCAATCTTCCTCAGAAGACTATCATTTTTTCTAATATTTATGTTCATATGCTATAGGAAGATGGAGGGATCAGTGGTTAATTCTCTCCAAAGAAATAAATGTGCTCATGGCATATGGAAGAGATCTCCGAAGGTGAGAATTGTCTTATTGCAGGTAGAATTGATAGATACATAGTCCAGGCAAAGACACGAGGAAATGGCTGAATAGCATAGCACTTGGAACAGATCACTTGGAAGTAATAAACATAGGAATATTGAAATTGTATAGGTTAGCCTTAGTCCTGTAGGTAATGTAAAGTCATAAGAAATATGAAGCACAACTATGTGCACAACTATGCACTTACTCAGTAAAATAATAAAAAATATAATCCAGTAAAACAATGTAAATGGGAACTTTTAGCATAAGTTTATAACTTCTCACATAGACACTGCTGACATTTCAGGCATGCCTGTTTAATCAATCATATCCCATACGATCATGGCAAAAGGCACTATAATAAATATAGTCTTTGGCATATTAACCCCCTTTCCGTATAATAGTGAAACAAAATTAAAATAGTAAATAATAGTTATAGTTAAAGATTTTTGTTAAATACTGTGCCATTATAAAACCTATAAAGCAAAAATTAAAATAGAAACCACAAGGACAAAGAGACTGAAAACTCTGGCTCATAGGTTTTTGTTAGCTTTCTACTGTATTTACTACTATGCTACTCAACCAAGGCTATGCACCTTACCTGAATGCCCATTGCTGGCTATATATTCTTCTAGTGTTTTAACTGTATTCACTGGTTAGTTTTAACTGTTGCAAGTAGAAACAAGTAGTTACAAATAGATACAATGTCAGCAGCATCTGTGTAAGAAGATACAAACTTTAAGTTCCCATTTAAATGGTTTTACTTTCCGGATTATGTTTATGGTTTTTTGTTTTGTTTTGTTTTGTTTTGTTTTGTTTTGTTTTGTTTTACTATATTAAGTGCATAGTTGTGCTTCATATTTCTGATAACTTTACATTACCTACAGGACCAAGTCTAACTGGGACCTACACAATTTAAATCTCCCCACATTCATGTTTATCTGTTCTGAGTGCTATGCTATTCAGCTATTTCTGCTCTCCTTATGCCTTTGCCTGAACTGGGTATCTATGAAGTCTATGTGTACAACTTGATGCAACCAAGAATCATCTGCGATGTAAGTCTTTAAGAGGAATTATCTAGACCAGGTCTGCCTGTGGGCATATCTTTTGGGAACATTTTTATTTTTGATAATTAAGATAGGAAGACTCACCCTGAATGGGGACAGCATCGTTGCTTGGGTTGGGACCTGATCTGTGTAAGAGGGGAGTTAGCTGAGTAGAAGCAGCAGCAGCAGCAGCAGAAGCAGCAGCAGCGGCAGAAGAAGAAGCAGCAGCAGCAGCAGCAGAAGCAGCAGCAGCAGAAGCAGCAGAAGCAGAAGCAGCAGCAGAAGCAGCAGCAGAAGCAGCAGCAGCCAAAGCAGCAGCCGCCGAAGCAGCAGCAGCAGCAGAAGCAGCAGCCGAAGCAGCAGCAGCAGCAGTGGAAGCAGCAGCAGCAGCAGCAGAAGCAGCAGCAGAAGCAGAAGCAGCAGCCGAAGCAGCAGCAGCAGCAGTGGAAGCAGCAGCAGCAGCAGCAGAAGCAGCAGCAGAAGCAGCAGCAGCAGAAGCAGAAGCAGAAGCAGCAGCAGCAGCAGAAGCAGCAGCAGCAGCAGCAGCAGCAGCAGAAGCAGCAGCAGCAGAAGCAGCAGCAGCCAAAGCAGCAGCCGCAGAAGCAGCAGCAGCAGCAGAAGCAGCAGCAGAAGCAGCAGCAGCAGCAGCAGAAGCAGCAGCAGCAGCAGCGGAAGCAGCAGCAGCAGCAGCAGAAGCAGCAGCAGCAGAAGCAGCAGCAGCAGAAGCAGCGGAAGCAGCAGCAGCAGCAGCATAAGCAGAAGCAGAAGCAGCAGCAGCAGCAGCAGCAGCAGCCGAAGCAGCAGCAGCAGTGGAAGCAGCAGCAGCAGAAGCAGCAGCAGCAGCAGCAGCAGTAGAAGCAGCAGAAGCAGCGGAAGCAGCAGCAGCAGCAGAAGCAGCAGCAGCAGAAGCAGAAGCAGCAGCAGCAGCAGAAGCAGCAGCAGCAGCAGCAGAAGCAGCAGCAGCAGCAGCAGCAGAAGCAGCAGCAGCAGCAGCAGCAGCAGAAGCAGAAGCAGAAGCAGAAGCAGAAGCAGAAGCAGAAGCAGAAGCAGAAGCAGAAGCAGAAGCAGAAACAAGCAGGCAGCATGGATGCCTTGGTTCTTTGTCAGCTCTTCATCTTGGTCATGGTACTCTGAGTTCCTGACTTTCTGGCATAATGGATTCCAATTTGAACTTCTAAGCCTACCCCTTACCCCAAACAACAACAACAACAACAACAACAACAACAACAACAACAACAACAACTCTTTCTGACGCAAAGAATGTTACTTTTTGGTAAGCATTTTATCACAACAACAGAAGTGAAACTAGAACATGGGAGAGTTTTTTTATTAAAATATCACTTTTATTTTATGTGTACGGGTGTTTTGCCTTGCAGAACTGATGCTCATAGAGGTCAGAAGAAGGCATTGGATCTCGTGGAACTGGACTTATGGATTTTTGTGATGTGGGATTTGAACATGGGTTCCCTAGAAGAGAAGAGCAGCCAGTGCTCTTAACTGCTAAGCCATCTCTCCAGTTCAATGTTTTATAAATTTTACTTAAATATATAAATATATTTAACATTGCATTCACTTATTTATTTATGTGGTGGCATGTGTGGAGGTCAGATCTTTTTCCTTTACCACGTACATCCTGGGAATGGAACCCAGGTCATCAGGCTTGGTAGCAGGTGTCTCTACCTGATAGCATCTTGCCAGCCCCTAAAATAGATTTTTTTTCTCAATTTTTATAGAAAAGTTACAAAGATAGTATAAAAAATTCTATATAGCCCTCACTTTACAAGAGTATGTAATTAATTAAGACAACTTAATTATAGTGCATGTAGAGTTTGAAAATCTATACTTTATCTGAATTTTCTTAGTTGTTAATTCTTTTTTTCTCCTCTGGGGCCATGAGGGTGCACTGTCTTTAGTCACCTTGTATTCCTCCTTTTCTTGTTGTGACACTTTATGCTAGAGTGTATGTATGTATGTATGTATGTATGTATGTATGTATGTATCTATGCATCTATCTATGTATCCACCTGTCTATTATCTGTCTATCTGTCTGTTTGTCTGTCTGTCTGTCATGTTCCTTTTTTTCAAGATATGGTCTCACGATGTATCCATGGATGATCTAGAACTACCTATGTAGGACAGGCTGGCCTTGAAGTCACAGAGATATGCTTGCCTCTACCTTCCAAGTGCTGGGTTTAAGGATGTGTGCCACTATGGTTAGGTTTTGTTTTTTGTTTTGTTTTTGACAAAGATTTAATGTGCAGCCATGGCTGGCCTAGACACTCACTATTGACTATTGCCTGGAGTTCACTATGGAGATCAGGCTGGCCTCAGCGCAGTGTTCTGCCTGCCTCTGCCTCCCAAGTGCTGTATAATCATATATCAAGTCACAGTAATTTTATGTGGTAGGTATATTCTATGTACCCACACACTCATCTACTTCCTACTTACCCATCTCTGTATGTATGTATGTATGTATGTATGTATGAATGTATGTATGTATGTATGTATGTATGTATTTTTAAAGCAACATTATTAGTGGCTTTGCTTGTGTCAATTAACCCTGTTTATCTGGTGCAAAAACTAAATTAAGTATATGGTTTTATAAAGCCATTCTATGAACCCACATACCCATCTCCTTATCTGTCATCTATTGCCTTTTTATGCAGAGCAAGCTAAAACACAGGACCCGTGGTTACACATTGATAAGTGCAAACTCCAGCAACAGGAGGCAGAGTCTCCCTTCTTCACCACTTCACTGTGTTCCTTCTGATGTCCTGGGAACTGACTAAAGGAAAATGATGCACCATGGAACACCTGGGCCCACAAAGGTAGCTTATGGAAAGGAGTGCTCAGCAAAGCTGACTTCTGTCGTTCAAGAGTTTACTGAGGCATGTGCCATGTTTCACGGTGACATCATGTTCCACCAAGGGTCTGAGGACTAGAAAGAATAATTGTATAATGCCATACCAAACATTTTAGTGTCACTTCTAGAACTCATTTTTGCAATCTCTCTTTGGATGGGTGAGTGAGGTTTCTTCTTGGAGCAAATGTCCCGAGACAAGAATGTTGGGGTCATTGTTTAATCAATTTTCAACGTTTAAATCACTCTCTAAAAATTTGTTTTACGTTCAAGATGACAAGACATTTAAAATTCTAATTAACAAATGTAACTTATTGATTACGTTAACAAACTCTTTCCCAACCAACTGAAGATGAGCAGAAGGTCAATTTTGTTTGATTACTGCACTGTTGATTCTTTTACACCGTTCTGGCACATAGAAAGTAATGAATAAATACTTTGTTCAATAAATGCTTTGTTGAATGAATGAATGAATGAATGAATGAATGAATACCGATTCAACTCAAAGAGACACCAAAGATTTCTTGGTGATACTCTGGCCAGGCAGGGACTATACAGAGTTTGAGAAAGGAAAATATAAGAGTTGTTTAAGGACCCTGATATCTTTCGCAGGCTGTTTTGTCTGTAGACTCTCTGATATCTTTCGCAGGCTGTTTTGTCTGTAGACTCTCTGATATCTGCATGCAGAAACAATCAAGGGACTTTAGGGTAGTGGTTAGGGTAGTGGTTTTCAACCGGTAGGTAGCGATCCCTGTGGTAAAACTCTATCTCCAGAAATATTTACATTATGATTTGTAATAGTAGCAAAATTACAGCTATGAAGTAGCACAAAAACCAATTTTATGGTTGGGGGTCATCACAACATGAGGAGCTGTAATAAAGGGTCACAATATTAGGAAAGTTGCACTGCACCAGGGAGTCTTTGTTTGCCCTTTGTTCCTCTTGCTGGCGTTTCCAGCTGGAACTCTAACTCTCTGAATTTGTAAAAATTTATTCTCAGAATGATCTATGAATGTTTATGACTTTTTTCTTTATTTCTTTCAGGGTCTTACTATGTAGCCCTGGCTGGCCTGGCACTCGCTGTGTGGACCAGGATGGTCCAGAACTCACAGAGATTCACCTCTAGGTGCATACCACCCTACCTGCCTTGTTTGCAGTCTTTCAAAAAGGTAAGGGGCAGATCTTAGAACATCAAGTGTAATTCTTGGAAATGAACTTCACCAAGAAAGTTATTTTAAAAGTGACATCATCAACAGTTTTACTTTATGTCAATCAACCGTGTTTACCTGGTACAAAAACTAAATAATGCATGGTGTTTATAAAAAGTAGTAACTTCAAAAACAAAACAAAACAAAAAAGCTCACTCTGCTTCCAGGGAGACATCATACACTTGATCTCTAGGAGTCTTTGTAAATGGGCTGGAGATGTAGCTCAGTTAGTGGAATGCTTGCCTAACTCAGCCGTCGATCCCTACTGTCACAGAAACAAGATGTGATGGCATATACATGCCATTCCCGTCACTTGGGTTGTGAGTCAGGACAATCAGAAGTTCAAGGTAGTCTCCAACTACACAGTGCTAAAGCCCCGTCTCTCTCTCTCTCTCTCTAATATCTAGAATATCTATATTTAGGACATGGTACTTATATAAATGCTAGGTAGGATCAAAAGTGTGAGCCTTGGCTTCCTCTGTACCTCTATTTTCCCCAACTAGTTAAAAAGGGAATAAGGGTCAATCAGAAGCAGTTCTCCCAGATTTATTCAAAATGTTGTGAGTACCTAGGAAACTGTTCTAGCATTGCCTACTGAAGTGTGTGTGTGTGTGTGTCCAAGAAAGGTCTGTCTTTGGAACAAGGGTTGAATGAAAAGCCATTGGGCTTACAACTACAATGGACATTTAAAATGGCAAGGCAGAAGGGCAAATGTTACCTGCAACACATGCTTATCACTTTACTCTTCTTTCCATTCTAATAGTAGTGCAGGCCAGTAAGGGCTGTGTTTTCAAGGTATGATTGTATAAAAACATGTCAAAGCTCTAAATAAAATCAGTGAGAGAGAAACAAAAGAATAAAGCATAGAAGGGGGGTTATCTGTTATAAGGTATTTGGTTTTGACCATGATTTTGAGAAATTGAGAATATCTTAAAAGTGAATCATTTTGTTTTTGATAATCCTGCTTTTCTGTGGACAGTTTGTAAATATTTAGGTGACGCAGTGGATTTATTCTGACAACCATAGCAGACATCTGTATTGGCACCTTAAGAACTCAGGGCAGAGAGGAGAGGAGTGGACTGCCAGTGGTCAACATTACAAGGAAGGAAGTCATTTCGTTCTTTAGAGCTTGATTTGAATCCTAATTTTTTATGAGATGGATGGCTATCAAAAGTGGTTTTGTCGTCCTATTTTCATTTCGTAATCCATTGTAAACAACCCACTCTGTGATTAATTATATTTCAAAATCATAATTTCCAATGGATATGGTGGCTTTTTTTTTTTTTAACTGTAAGGTCAGTAGAATGACATAAAATGTTAATTTGCTACCCAGATGGGCTGGATTGGTTTCTTCTTTCAGGTGAGAGATGTTGAATGGAAGACATATTCCTCTGCCTCCAAATTACTTACTCTTTAGCCAACATTCCACCATTTGAGATATGAATCTTTAGTTTTCTATCCCTTTAGTCAGGGGCTCTTCGTGAAAACCTAAGCTGCAGTCAATGATACTTCAATGATACACATAGTCTGGTGCAGTTAGTGACTCTATCTATGGAGCCTGTCCGTCAGGATTTAACTAAAGTTCCATTAAGAACACTCACGCATGGAACCCCACACTCAAGTTTAGACAGTTTCTGGGCGAGGAACCGGTGAGCCGGGATGGTATCAGGTGATGTTTTAGGTTCACCCACAGCACTCTAGAAGTCATTCGGAGAATACTGCTCTTCAGAATGTAGAGAAGGCACTGCGGGAGGAAAAGGTGCCAGAACAAAGGAGAGAGGTGAGGCGAGCTGGAGGTACCAGAGCTAAGCTTTGGCTCCTGTCATGAATCTGCCTAGGGCCTGTTCCTGAGACGTTATTGCTTTGGTCAGTGGCTCTATGACTAATCTCTCTCATCCAGGAAAAGTGGGAGATGCGAAAACCCCACTTTGCAAATGGCAGTGCTAGACCACAAGAATGCATGCAAAACAAAGAATTCTCAGAGATAAACTCCCTTGACTTAACGGAGCCCCTGGGGGGTTAGAGGCTTTTTTATTTGTGCTGGCCCAGTAACATGTGGTGTAGATCCAGATATGTCCTGGGTCTTGTGATCATAGACTTTCTTTTGAAAACAGTTGCTGACAATCTGTCACTCCTTTGTGCCCGTTTGAAAATGTGGGGTATCAGCTGCTGTCGCTGTGGGTCCATTTCTGGTTTCCAGCAGGCGGGTGTGTCTGCTTCTCTTCTTTCATCTTCATCCAGCTCTCTTCTTTGCGGCACTTTCCGGTTTGTCAAGCCAAGTATGCCTGTCATGTTGGAACCCAGCCCTGGGACACTCACCAACGTTCTTTGTATTAATGTCTGTCTTGCCTGTCTGTCCATCCTTCCTTATCTTCTGCAGGCCTACGTACAGGTCCCTTCGGGAGCTCACCTAAGTCTGCGTTTTTTAAATTGCAGATGTTCCCAGACTGCTTCCTTTGCTGGGAATCCATTCAGCCCCTTGGCCATCCCCCCCCCCCCCCTCTGGGGCGTTTTCCATCTCAGTCCCGCTAACAGGTTTGGTTCCCTGCTGAAGGAGGCAGGAAAGCTCAATAGGCTTCAGAGTCAGCCTCGGATCTGAATCCCGCCTTTGTAACTCTGAAAACAATAATTCTGACATTGAATTGTTATGAACACTCTTTAAATATGTGTGGTATACAAAACAACAGCACCTGTGAAGTACAAGGTGGCTGTTACAATGTATCATACTTGTATTTTTTTTTGTTTTTTGTTTTTTTGTTTATTGTTTTTTTGTAAAAACAAAACCAAAACCTTCCGGTATTACAGATTTTCCCGAGTTTGCAGTTTCAAGAGAGGTAGACGACAGAGAGGTATCCATTCCCCAGCTATGTGACCTGAGAGTAGGACTGTAAAGACTGTAGACCTGAAGCAGGGTGAAGCACTGTGATAGGCAGGGAGCCAAATCTCCTGTGTGCTCATGGGCCCCTCCCTCTCTTTAAGCAGAGGCTTGATGAGAGTCACCTGGTCCCCTCAGTGTCATTTCATTGTGGGGAAGCCTTGAAACCTCAAGCAGATCGCCTTATAATGTCCTAGGAAGTCCCCTCAGCAGGCGGTGAAGTGTCTCTCATGCTACAGGTTCTTGTCATGTTATCTGTGCAGGTGCCAACATGCTCTTGTAGTCTCCTGGTGTGCTTTCTGTTGCTACTAGTGTCACCTGTTTAGGGATATACAAAAACTGTGTAGATTGAAGGATCCATAGATGAACATATCTCTGGTTTACTAATCTCTGAGATACCCCTCCAGTTTCAAAATAAAGAAAGAGGCTTCAGTTTCAAAATAAAGTCTACTCTTTCCCCCTTTCCAAACTTGACCTCTTCCTTCCATGGCTTGCTTTGCTTCCAAACATTCCAGGTAAGCAGATAATATAGATGGAAAGCATTCCACCAATGAAGCAGACGAACAAACAGAAAAACAAACAAACACCCTTCAGCTTCCTTTTCCATAACTAAAGGGCTGCAGAAATCACAGAGCTTCATCCTTTCTTTTTTGCTCTCCTGGGCTTTATTCATTCTTGATCACTGCTTTTTCATTTTGCCAACATCATTGCAGACTCTCTGACCATACTTCTGGCTGCTCCCCAAACACTACCTCTTCTCAGGACCCACCAAGACTTCCTGTTCATGCCCCAGCTGGTGCAGATCCCACGCCTCTTAGAAGCTATGTTGTTGTTGTTAAAAGTGACTGTATTCTTTCTGTGGGTACAACAGCGTATTCCTTTCAGGGAAAGTAGAACAATAATTTAAAATAAAATCTGCTGAGTACCAATATATTGTCAGGTTATTGATTTTTGCCCTGTTCATATCTCACATTTTTTCTTTCTTGTCAGATCCTGCTTCTAGCTAACATAGGATTATATTTGGCACTTGGGGACAAAGATGGCATGGAGAACTAAAACCTAGAGATAATCCTATAAGCTCATCTAGAACAAAGGCTTAATTATACCCCTATCAACCAAGTCTTTTATGTGAGCTGAGTTGAAATAAACAACAAATTGGTGAGCTTCATGTGGTCTGCTTCCCTTGGCGATCGTAGATGCAGAAGGAACACAAGCTAGAGTGAAGGAGACAAAGCTTCTGCCCAGGACAACTGGCTTGTGTTTGGTTCTGTTGGTCAGAAAACAATTATGTGTTAAATTCATCACTGAATACATCTTTGGTCTTTCTATGTGAAGAAATAAACACTGGACAATTTGTTTCAGGGTGGACTGAAACTGTCTGGGAATGTTATGTACTCTCTAGTGACTAATTTCCCTTAGTTATAAACCAAGAAGCTAAGCACTAGTGTTTCTGGAGATGGAGGTGGCCAAGTGCCAGGGTACATGTGGGTGAATAGAAATAAGGAAGGGCACCGATGGAGACTAATCTGTGTTGTTGCCAAGGGATGGAGCTTTGTCCTCCTTTTATGTCTTTCTTTCCTGTACCCTCTGCATGACAACAGCTAGAAGAAGCTGATATCTAGGGCTAAAGCCTATGGTATCCTGAGAACTTATCCATCGTATTTACTAGAAACTTCTTTCATCTACCCACACTGCCAACACTCCAGGATGGAGTTATTGCGAAAATATTTAATAATTGCTACAACACAAGGCCCTGGCCGAAAAGAATGGAAACAAACAGGTGATTATTTGGAACCTAAGGTGTAATTGTCTCTGGCATGGACTCTGCAAGGGCTTCCAAGTGGATCCTCCACAGATAGAGTGATCTTTGCCAGGTGTAAATACCACTTGGTTACTGACCACGTTGTCTCACTGCTGACTAGTGGGAATAAAGATCTGAGGTCAGGAAGTAGGGGGTGGAACTTCCAGGCAGAGAGAGTGACTGACACATGGAGAAGAAAGCAGAATCGAGAGAATCCAGAGTAGACTCAGGGAATAGACACAGACCTCAGCAAAGCAGAGAGGTATAGAGCTAGCCACATGGTGGCTCATAGGCCACACAGTGGGGCAAAGTTTAAGCAGTATCTGGGAGACTGCTCCAGTAAAAGGCCTAAGCTTTAAACTCTAATGGAAGTTGCGTGTCATTATTTATACATCAGAAGGGTCCGAGAAAGTCCTGCAGTAGGTTACTCTTTGTTCTCGATTCTTAAAAACTTTCCATGATTCCCATAAGCTCTTAAGTTAAAGAACATCATTGTTACAGTCTTTAAATCCTTCCATACTATATTCCTTATCTGCCTTTGGTACAGTGGATAGTTTTTCCCTGTATCAAGATGTTACCTCCATAAGGGGAACATCCCATACTCAATGACAGTTTAATATAGGATGTGATATAGACCAAGAATTTATTAAAGGATCTCTGAATGTATACATTCATAAGAAAGCAAGTTAAACTTTTCCCACACCTATCTTCACATCTGGTCCAGGATTTTGTTGTGAATACACGTGAATGTGTGTTTAATAAACGGTGTTATGGAAGTTATTTGATATTTTGTATGCTGTTGCAAGGCAATCGTGTTCTCTTGGTGGGGTGGTGGCGGACACCTGGGAGTTCTCCCAGGTTACCCTCGTAACGTCACTGCCAGCTTATACCTCCTTATATGGTACTCTCTTCTGTTTCCCAACGGACTCTCCTCACTGTGTCCTCACCAGCTTCCAGCCGTTGGTAGAGGATCATTTTCACATGTAGTTATTTCCAACCGGTTCTCTGTTTTCATTCTTCCTTTCTCCAAGCCCATTTTTCTGTGGATTTTCTCAGAAACCCAAACTTAGCTATGTCACTATTGCCTGGAGATTCTTCAGGGTGCCCCATAAAGGATCAACTTCTAGTTTAATGCAGACAAACCTGTTGTCTTTTGAGACCTACCTACTCTTTGATCAATGTAAGAAATATTTATTGAGCACCTACTATGTTCCAGAGGATCTACTGATAGGAAATAAGAAAATATTTTCTTATTCTATATTAGTTTTTTTCCTCTGTGTGTATTGGGGATTAATCACAGCTTTGTATGCTGGGCAAGATTTCTGTGACTGAGCCCTCCTTTTATCTTTTCTTATCCTTTATTGAAAGTATTGTCAAATGGTACACTCTTGGGTAAGACATGCATAACTAATATCTTTTTATGACTCCATCTTTATTTATTTTTTGCTATAAAATGTGATCTCCCTTTTATTTCTCAGTTCTATTGGTATCTGTCTTAAAAGATTATTTTGCAAGACTTACTTTAAGAACTATTTTTTCTTTTAATATATTGGTTACTTCAGTGTCTAATTATTAGTAAATTCTGAAGCTTTACACTTTCACATAGTCACACTCTGTATTTTGGTCTGTCTCTCCACTCCCACTCCCTTATCTCCATCCTGCCTTCCCTAGATCCCTCCAGTCGCTATTTCTCCTACTATTTTTGGTGTGGTTTAGAGTCCCACAGGGTTTAATCAAACCAGCTCTTGCTATCCTGAATTTGGAACTAACCATCAGAGCTTTTGGGGTCACCAGTGGGTGGCACACAAGTTGATAACATGCCTCTTCTTGCCCCAGGATCTGTCAGCCACTAATAGATCAGCAATGTGTGGTAGAACACTGTGGGTGCTTTCCCCTCCTGTAGCTGACTTTGGAAGGACCTGGATTTTGTGAACTCAGTACCAGAATGCACAGCTGCTATGGCTTCATGGTCCCTGTGTCCGACTTAGACGATGGCATTTCACAGCTCACTCAAAGGCTCTTACACTATCCCCTGACTTCCACCATGTAGACATAGTTTTCTCAATATACTGATTGATTAGTATATACATCTAGTCACTTCCTTCCCTAAGAAGGATGGGCTGTTCTTGTACTGAGCACTATTATCGCTTGTTCATATTTCCCCCCAATAATCTGTATCCTTCATGTGATATACTGTGTATCCTTCGGGTGATATACTGTTTTGTCTTGATCATTATTGCTTTGGAGAAAAAAAAAGCTTCATGTTAAAGGATAAACAGGCACTCGGGAAATGCTTTTCAACTGAGAACATATTCTCTGAGGATATGTGACCCAAGACTGTATCATTTAGGTTGTACACATTTTGTAACAGGGTTTAAGGAAGTGACATTTATTATAATCTTGTTGATATGCTCTAAAAGTTGATAGATTATAAAACATGGAGCCAGATCTGGTGGCACACATATTTAATCCCAGCACATGGGAGAAAGAAGTAGCTAAATCTATGAATTTGAGGCTAGTCTGGTCTGTAGAGTGAGTTTCGACCATCAGGGTTACACAGTGAGACCATGTTTTAAAAATAAACAAGTAAATAAAAAAAGCAGGCTTCTGTTTCATTAGGTGACCTGTATTTAGAAGGAATCCAATTGCATCCTGACCTTTTAAAATTATATTAACTATGATAGAAAATTAACTTGTCTATGTGGAAAGACATACACACAATTGTGACAAATCTCAGTAGTAAAAATTTTTCTTATGACCACTTCCTACTTTGATTTATGGTGGAATTTGGCATGGTTTAGACTGTCAAGTGCTGATGTTATTTCCCCTAGAACATACCAGAGTTTCTTTCTGTTGATGCAGATAGCAATTTCAGCAATTCACTTTCAGGTGGGGTCTCCCAGGCATCGCTTTTACCTCAGGACATCTATTTTTATTTCTGTCTCTTGGTTATCCTTAAACACAAAGTCAACATTAACTATTTCCTGTGACAGCAAACCCTGTTTCGAGCTCTGTCAGGCATGCAGATTCCAGTGGGGGGCTGTCTGAGATGGGAACACTGGAGTCTGGTTTTGTCAGTGTTCAAATATTTATGAATCATCTGCTCTGTGTCCAGGTCCCTAGTAAGGTACAGTCGTTTTCATCCTATTTCACTGCTGTATTTTCAAGGCTAAGAACACTGCCTTGCAAATATTTTTGTTTTATTTTGTGTGTGTGTGTATGGTGTGTGTGTGTGCATGTGTGTGTATGTGTGTGTGTGTCCCAGAATGTGCAGGCACAGATGTAGGCATGTGTTCAGGTGTGAACACAGTTGGGGTTGCCTGTACATGGAAGCCAGAGAGAGGTGGATGTCTACTGTCTTCTCTCTTGTCTTCCCGTTATTTTTGAGACAGTGAACTTGGAGTTCATTGACTCAGCCATGCTGCCTGGCCAACGAACTTCAGAGATTTGTCTGTCTCTGCTCACCTAACGATGTGGTAAAAGATGTACTCTGGAGATTTGGACTCTGGTCCTCATGCTGGTGTGGCAGTCACCTTAATGACTGAGCCATCTGCTTAGCCTGTTAAGAGTGTTTTGGAATGAGCAAGACACTGGAAGATGTGGAGTCTACTTTAGGCAGGGGAAACATGGTTGGAGAGGCTGCTAGTGAGTGAACCCTCAGTGGTGTTCCTGCTATGTTCCAGCCCCTGTTTTCACACTACCCATGTGTTATCAACTGTACATGAACATTTTGAGATAGCTAAGGTTATTTTATTTTCCATGATGCCTTTGTTTTCCCAGTTGCAGAGCCAAGGAATAAAACAGGAATCATACAAACAGTATCATTGTGTTCCTAATTATGCACTTTTTTTCTTTTTAGTAATTAAATTTGTTCTTTGACAATTTCACACATGTACATAATGCACATTGACCACTTCACATTGTCCTCCCATCCCTGTCTATCCTTTCTTCTTTACATATTGCTTTCCCACATTCATGTCTTTATTTTATTTTATTTTATTTTATTTTATTTTATTTTATTTTTTTTGTGACCCATTGAGTTTAACCAGGGTCATTTGTATAAGCATGCATTTGGAAGCTCTCTGTTGGAGCCTCGTGAGATCAGCTGAAGGTAAAATGTGCCTCTCCCCAAATCTATCAATAGACAATAGTTCAGCAGTTAGGGGGAAGGACTCATGAGTCCCTCCCTCCTCCGTGACTGTTGACAGGGCTGGTCTTGTGGCAATCATGAATTCATGATTTCAATATGTCTAGGTTAGGGTTTTACTGTGATAAAACAACAAACAAACAAACAAACAAACAAATGCTTTGGGAGGAAAGACTTTATTTGGTTTATATTTCCAGGTAGCAGTCCATCACTGAGGGAACTCAGGGCAGGAAACGACAGATAGGAACTGATACATAGGCCACTGAGAAGTGCTTCTTCATGGCTTTTTTTTTTTTTTTTTACCTATGGCCTTTTCATAGTACCTAGGACCACCAACCCAGGGTTAGCACCATGAATAGTGAGCATCACCCTCCCACATCAATCATCAATCAAGAAAATGTATCACAGACTTAACTACAAGCCAGTCTTGTGTGGGCATTTTCTCAGTTGAGATTATCTCTTCCAAAATGACTAGTGGTGTTAAGTTGACATAAACTTAGTCAGCACTTAATGGTTGTAGCAAGCCTAGAGAATGGTAATTCCACATCCCTTCACTTTATCTTCTAACATTACATATTCCACACTCCCTTTTCCTCAGTACTTCTGAGCCTTAAAGGAGGTGGTGCAAATACCTTGTTTAGGCCTGAGCCCTCAACTGCTACTTACTGTAACATCTTGGGCAGTCACTAGTCTCAGATTACCAACATTCACTACAAATAGAGGCTTCTTGGATTAAGCCTGAGAGTGTTTTTTGTCTATTGGTATAAACATAGAGTTTCAGAAGTCAGTATGATGCTATGCCAAATTAGTTCAACATCAGTAAGTTCCAGGAAACAAGGAAAATGATGTAGTGGGTGGATAACCTTAGGGGAGGAGGGATAGTAGAGCATAGTTGAAAGTAAAGGAAGAATTCTGGCATAGTGAAGACTTGGGCCACAAGGGATGTAGGGGATATGAAGCTATAGAAGGCAACAACTAACTATAATGATGATTGTATAAAAAAGTTATGTAGAAACCTATTATCTCATAACCTGAATAAAAACACACAGGGAATTATCCTACAAAGCTAGGTAATGCTGCTGCTAGAACATTGGTTTACTAAGCAAAATTCCCTGTCCAGGGTGTGGAATACCTCCCCAGATTTTGATCAGGGAGGCTCTATACATCCCATCAAATATCACAGGTTCTTATCAATTCTCTTACTGGGCTGCCAGACTAGAGAATAAAACCCTTTTACTGATCCTCTCCTTCAATGTAGCATGCTTGAAATGCTCATAGAAGCCAGGAAATGACTAAGGAACTGTAAGGAGGGGCGTAAAATACAGATGTAAAATGAGAAAAGGGAATAGTGGGACAGGAAGAAATAAATGGAGTGGGGGATGGGAAGGCAGGACAGAGAGACAATTATGGGAGGAGATAGCTAGTAAGAAAGGCCTCTTGGGGCCCTTGGTCTTGCAAAGATAATATGCCCCAGTACAGGGGAATGCCAGGGCCAGGAAGCCGGGGTATGGAGTTGGGGAGCAGGGCAGGGGAGGGTATAGGGGACTTTCTGGATAGCATTTGAAATATAAATGAAGAAAATATCTAATAATAATAGATAAAGAAAGGCCTCTTGGGAGGGGACCACATGGGAAGACCAGCAGTTTCAATTGACCTGGATCCCTGAGATCTTTCAGACATGAAGCCACCAACCAGGCAGCATACGGCAGCTGATATGAGGCTCCTGACACATATATAGCAGAGGACTGCCTGATCTGGCCTCAGTGAGAAGATGCACCTCAAGAGACATGAGGCCCCAGGGAGTGGGGAGGCCTGGGGTGGGATGGGGATGGGGGTGGAGACATCCTCTTGGAGACAGAGCAAGGGTGGAGTGAGGTATGGGAAGGGGAGTGGTCAGGGTAGGACAGACTGGGAAGGGGATGAAGTTTGGACTGTAAAGAAGAATTAAAGAATAAAAATGAAAATAAAAAAGAAAGGCCTTTTGAAAAAGCTATATGAAACCCTATGACTATAGATGCTTCCTAAAATATATACATATGCATATAGAAAAAGAACTTTAATGGCGTTACCTTAGCAGGATAGACCAATATCCCAACTAGACATCACATGCTAGCGAACAGAATCAGCAGTACCAGGAATAGGCTACCTTTATTTATTTATTTATTTATTTATTTATTTATTTATTTAATTTCTTACTTATTTGTTTGGGTTGTTGGCCAATGGGATTTCATAGTCTCCCTAACATTACAGTCTATTGCCAATACTCTTGGTTAATTTCTAGAACTTGTTGCTAAGATTTTGCTGTTTAACATACTATATACTTGAATTGTAGGGTATGGAGAGACCACGTTTGTATTTACCTGGGAGACTAGCGTTTGGAGAAACCAACAACTTTTGGATCATATCTAAGACACACTCCATGAACTGGAACCCAAACATGGCACCATTAATGAGACCCAGAACCTACGGCTTAAGATAGATCATAGGCCCTAAGGGAGAATCTGTTATTCTGCTAAATGGACACAATTAAAACGGAATTCTAATGACTCTATACCCATAGTCTAGTGCCTGTCTTAAACCTCATCAGAAAAGCTTCTCCTTGCAGCATATGGCAAGCAACACAGAGACTCTCAACTGGTCAACCTAAAGAGAATAAGATATTGTGGAGTGTTTATCCTGAAATGGTATATATGTATCTCACCCCTACTTCCAAGACTCAGCAGTTTTCAGGAAAGAGAAGGTGGTAAGATCATAAGAGTCGGAGACAAAATTGAAGGAGACAGTACTTCTTGAACACAACAGGGCAATTGCACATGTGAACTCAACAATTGTGACAGTAGGCACAAGATCAGGGAACCCAAGTCAGACAAAGTCCCAGCATGGGAAGGTCGGCATGAAACACCACATTAGCTGAGGAGGTATTGCCTTTTAATAGCTGCTGAGAGAGGAAAAGTTAATTTTCTTTAATGGTGTGACCTATGTTAGGTGGACCAGACTCTAGGGTAGGCCTTTCTCTCAAGAGTAGTTGAGCAACACAAACTGGACTTGATGGGGGAAAAAGGAGGAGGAGGAAGAGGAGGCAAGAGAGGAGGAGGAGGAAGAGGAGGCAAGAGAGGAGGAGGGAGAGGAGGAGGAGAAAGAGGAGGAGGGAGAGGAGGAGGAGGAAGAGGAGGAGGGAGAGGAGGAGTCGAAGAAGGAGAGGGAGATAATGACAATGAAAACAACTCAAAGATGGGTGGATAGGAAGGTGAGGGTGGAGAGGGTGGATTCTGGAACAACTGGGAATGAATGTGATTAAAATACATTATATGAAATTCTCAAAGAGTTAATTAGATGTCATTTAAAAAGGTCATAGATTTGGAATAGGTCAAGGAAGTCTATATGGGAGGATTGAAAAGGGGGAAGAGAAGGGAGAAATTATGTAATTATAATTTCAAAAAATATATAATAGAAAAATTTCTGCTTCCAAACTTGTGTTCTATGATCACATTTGAGAATACTGTCTATGTACTGGATATATTTTCCAGAAATATGATTTATATTATTTTTACAAGTCTGCCACTTCTTCCAAATGCTTAAATGTCTGTATCAGAGATTTCTAAAAAGAATCATGATTCACTTTCATATATTTTTAAAAATTTCATTACTGTGGATTCAATGTTATAAGACAGAATTCTTTTTTTTTTTTTTTTAAGATTTATTTATTTATTTATTTATTTATTATATGTAAGTACACTGTAGCTGTCCTCAGACACTCCAGAAGAGGGAGTCAGATCTTGTTACGGATGGTTGTGAGCCACCATGTGGTTGCTGGGATTTGAACTTCTGACCTTTGGAAGAGCAGTCGGGTGCTCTTACCCACTGAGCCATCTCACCAGCCCCATAAGACAGAATTCTTTGCCTAACTCAAAATTAAAGTTTGCCTATATTTTAGTCTAACAATAACAACAACAACAACAAACAACCAAAACAACAACAAATTCAACCAACAAAAAAAAACCCACCCCAAAACCAATAAAACAAAAACAAAACAAAACACACACACACACACACACACACACACACACACACACACACACACACACACACACACAAACCCAAATAACCAAAAAACCCCAAACAGGTCACTGGTAGGATTCCTATGTTCTCGTGGATGACTCTACACACTTGCATATATGGAACAGCATTAAATGGACCTAGTGGGTTATTTAAAAAAAAAGAAAGAAAGAAAAGAGAAGAAAAGAAAGAGAAAGAAGACATGGAGTTGGGTGGAGGAACAAGGGGCGAGTTGGGCATGATATAAATGTGGATATGATTATATTTCATTCTATTTTTGTATGATATTTTCAACAATAAAGAAAAAGGTTTAAAAGATCATTTGCTAAAGATACATATAAGTTGGTTGTAAGATATAGAAAAACAAGCTAGTGTTGAAGTGGAAGATTCTACCCTGGTAGCTAGGTTTCTTAAATATCTATCTATCTATCTATCTATCTATCTATCTATCTATCTATCTATCTATCTATCTATCTATCTATACATACATACATACTCTGTCACTGTCTTCAGACACACCAGAAGAGGGAATTGGATCCCATTACAGATGGTTGTGAGCACAATGTGGTGGCTGGGAATTGAACTCAGGACTCTGGAAGAGCATTCGGTGCTCTTAATCGCTGAGCCATCTCTCCAACGCCACTAGCTAGGTTTCTAAGCACCAGAAATTACCGTGTAGTCTGTTGGGAGAGAGAAGGCATGTGTTTTCTTATTTAGCTGTAAACTCTGAAAACCAACCTGCTGGTCAAGGTGTGCCCTTCTGTGCAACAGCGGCCTGACTGTTATTGGGGGTAACCACCTACGTTCTGATTGGATGGGACACTTCATGGGAGGAAACCCATACCTGGTGTTGTAAGCTTGGGAAGGTTATAGGCCTAAGTAGGGAACTGGCTACTGATGTTTCCTTATGTACTTTGGCTGTCTATATTTGCACACTTAAATCTCTTCTTCCCAAAGTCTCTTTCAGTTACTGTGACTTTTCAGTTGCATTTTCCGTTGTCCTGTTTGTAGAGTCAGCTGTCTTTACGTTCCTCTGGTCTGTCGTGGGTGTTCCCTGAGTTTGGGCTGTGCAGTCCATGGCAGTCAGCTGCTCTGGCTTCACACCACTGCTTTTTATCAGTAATAGATGAGAATGGCACCAAGGTGTCCTCTGAGAGAACAACTGGGGAATACGGTTATCTCTCTGTTGCAGAGGGCAGTGCCTGGAGACGGGCTGGCATGAGCCATTGGTTCATCTGATTTGCTTCTTTAATGGACGGGGATCCGAGGCGGAATAGTTGCTGCTGAGCTATGTGTGGAGGACATAGAGCTGTGGCTTCGGGTCACAGTTTGGCTTAGTCTACTGCACAGTGATTGCTATCAAGCTGTGGTAGCTGGGCCTCTGATGTGGGGACCTTCCTTGAAGAAGTAGGCTTTTCAGGTTTTTGGTGCTCTTACAGAAGACTGAAATTTTGTTTACATTAACCATGTTAGGTAGCTTATAGCTTCATGGAACTCTAGCTCCAGGAGATCTGATACCTTCTGGCCTCCATGGGCAGTGCCACCCTACATGTATGTGTGTAATTTATGAGTGTGTATAGTACATTCATATGTATACTTATAATATACATTATACACACATATACATATTACATGTACATAATACATACATACATATATATGTGTATACACACGCAGACACATACATATGGAAGCATCCATATACACCCAATGCCTCAAGTCTTGAGGCTGAATTCCTTGGAAGAAGAAAGAGGATGTTGGTCTAGAGGAGGAGGGTCTGCTTTGTCACCAGGGGTTATCAAGACAGTCAAGAAAAAGAATTTATTATTTATAGATATATTTCAGCCCGTGTCTTGGTGATTAATGATGACTGTAAGTTGTCAAATGTGTATTTCCATTCTCACAGTTTTAATCTCTTCCTGGTAATATCCTAAAGTGGTTCCAGCAACTATTTGGAAAATTGTTAGTCATCTGTGACTAGTGGGCCAGTGTGGAGGTTTTACAATTTCGCATGTACCGTAATGTGGCATGGTACGCATGTTCTTTAGGTAGTGGAAAACATCAATAAACAAACACAATGCACAAAGAGATAAACAGATGACTAACACGGTTGTCTGAGGGTGTGGCTTGCCAATTAGGCAATCGCTTCTTATTATTTTTATAAGACCATATTACTAATCCCTTTCTGGCTGCCCAGATGTCTGTTATTTGCTTCCCTGCATTCGGTTATTTTCTGTTTTAATTTCAAAGATCACCGAGATAGACATGGGAAGGGAGAACACAGTGGGATGCAGACACTGAATTATAAGCCCTAGCCTGTGAGCTACAGAGACATCCTGGACTGACACTTTTGTGTGAACTTGCAGGCTGGTCTGATAAACAATGATGGTGTAACAACAGCAGCACAATCCTTGAGACTAAACGATGGTGACATTTGCATTACACTACAAAATCTAAAATATTCATGCTTTCTTGTAAAAGTCAATGTGTATTCCATTGCACAGAAGTTTAACAAGAAAAAAGAATGACATTTGGTGATGGTCTTTGCCACTAAAACACATATTTAGAAAGCAGTTTAGTATTTCTTGATCCTATTCATTGAACGTGGGTCATTAAAATAATTACAAATTCTGGCAGCTATGTACAGTATGTGGCAAAAGCTTCACATGTCATAAAAACACGAAGAGAGACCCTAAGATAGTGGTTCTCAACCTGTGAGTCCCGACCCATTTGGGGGGCCAAATGGTCCTTTCACAGGGGATGCCTTAGACCACCATAAAACACAGATATTTACATTATGATTTATAACGGTGGCAAAATTATAGTTAGAAAATAGCAACAAAAATCATTTTACGGTTTGGGAGGAAGTCACGACAACATGAGGGACTGTATTAAAGGACCACAGCATTAGGAGGGTTGAGGACCAGTACCCTAAAAGATTGCAAGTATTTGCTTCTTGTCCTGCACAGACCACCCATCATTCAATAGTGGAAAGGAGCAAGTGGTTGGCTTTCATCTTGATGCTCAGAAATTATGTATGGTTCACTCTCAGTTTGGGAACTGGAATGGTTGGATAGCATTTTCCCTGACGTTGTGACTCGAGTTTTGCTTTTGGGAGTAAACACTCCTCCCTTTCCCACCCTCCCCTCTGCTCTTTCTTTCTCTCTCTCAAGTTCAAGACAGGAACAATGTTCATAATTTGACACCATTCTTGTTCTAGTGACATCATATCAGCATTCTTGAACAACAGCAAGTGTCTGAGAACCACAGGAGCGATGCTGATTTCATCTGTCTACTTACAGTTCCATGAGACGTTTCAGTCCCTAAATGGTTTTGCATTTCTTTATTCTTTGCTGTGAGAAAGGATGGCTGCTTTCATAAAGTATTTAAATTGTATTTTAAAATTTACATTATCAACCTAATACTTAAAAAAAAATTATGGAGCCTGCATAGCTGAACAGGACAAGGTAAATGAAGGTCAATGAAACAGTAGCTAAGTTGATTTTCAAAGTCCCCTTTCAGAAGGTTATCTGGGATGCATTAAACAATTCTCCCCCTTACCGCAAAACCGAAGGGGGGAAATAAATGTTTTCACAGAAGAGAGTCATTCCCAGCTGAAGTTAGCAAAGTTGTGGGCACCCTCAGATTTCTTTGTTAAAGAAACCCTAAGGACATTTTACCGCATGGTTTAGTCTGGCCAAATAAAAGGAGAGACTGGGGTCGAGATGTGAGGAAAGTATGGGTAGGGTACAATATCTGTGTTAGGATATGCTTTAAAAGGCTTCACATATGTTCCAACAGATCACACATGTTTACATATTATTAACATCTTAAAAAGCTGGACATCAAAATGAAATGTGTAGAAGCTAGCATTATGTCACGCAGGGAACAAGGAGAGAAGAGGCAGGCATACATTTTCTTACATGCTTTACCAAAAACTCTTCAAAACAAAAACAAAACAAAACGAGCTAGGATGTGGAACGTGGCCATAGGTGTAAAATAGATTATAAATTAATTTGGAAGCAGGTGTTTCCATGGTTGTGGGGAACAATGGCAACTGAACATTTCCATTGCATTGGAAGACCGGACCACGGTTATGCTTACAGCAGGCAAGAAAGAGAAACGAGGCCACGATCTGGAGCGCATTCTCACTTTCTGAAACGAAACCCGGAGCCGTAAATGCTGCGGCTGGAAGAGTTTTGTAGGGGTTTTGATCCTGGTGGGCGAATTCAGCAGTAACGTCTTTAACTGATGCACAGAGCTCACAATAAAAAACCCTCATCCATGAGGTATTTCCTAGTCCCAGGTGTCAAGTCTCTGTTCCTTCTTCTCTTTTTAAAAGAAATAAACAAAGACAAAAAATTATAAATGTATTTGTTAAAATCAATTTGTCATTTCTTAGAAAAAATAAAGCTATTAAACAGAAATCCTCTTTTGGCCTCCTGTCTCATCTGTCTCATATGTGTATATATGTGGCAGGCTGTGGGAGAGAAATAGACAAGTTAAAAGAAATAGTTACCTTATCCTTCCAGTAGCTACTCTCTTGATAATTAGTAGACTGCTAGGATTAAAATGTGCACTCACGGTTAGTCTTCAGTGTATATTTAAGCATATGCACATACATGGAAAACATGTCAAGAAATAAATGCCGTTGATTTTGTCATGTTTTACTGATAACTTTTGTGTTTGCTTATATTTTAATTTACTTAAAAGCTACTTGGCAAGAAAAAGCAACAGAATAAGAGAATCTCCTACCACTCTCCTCTAGGTGGGAGGTCGTCAGGGAACTCTGGGTACAGCGATAGGGTTCAATCATGTAGCCCTGTTAGCTCTACCAGTGAAGAACAGCCTCACATTAGCACCATTTTGTAGTTCGGTCTAATACATTCAAGTTCAATCACCAGTTGTGTTTTCCTTTTCTGGTTCCAGCTGAGAACACTTGGACCAGGAATCTTTCCCCTGTGTGCATCCATTAGAACGGTTCAGCTTTCCCTCTCCAATCTACCATATGCTTTTGTTTCCTCTTCAAAGGGCTCCTTTTCTCCATATTACTTTCATTTATTTTTATTCTCTTCCTTGATGTGTTTTTATTTGACTCCTTTCTCTGACCCAAAGATTTCTCACTACTTCTCCCCTCTAAGTGTGTTCTTACAATCTACAGCTACAGGCTCAGAACAAATAATACTTTGCAGGCTTCCTGTCTGGTTAACTGTTCACCCACTAATAATGTTTACTGATAAATGAAATATGACAATGAATGAATTGGAAGAGAGACAAAAGAAACAATGTCATTGCTTATTTAAAGGATTTTAGATTCTAGTGGATAAAATAATAACAAGACTTACAAAACCCCGAGAAAACCCAGTGAGACAATTATTTAAAACACACATGGCAATCTGGGAACAAAGGTATTAGGGGACAAAATTACAAGTGCTGCCCACAAGACAGTATCGGTCTTGGTTGATGCCCTAAATTGGTTGTCATATGGCCATCTGTAATATCACAGGATTAAAATGGAAACAGGTTTCTTCTTCCATTCACAGGTTCTGACTGTGAATGTAATTCTGTGTATGACAAAGGAAGGTGGCACAGTGAAGGAGGAAGAAAGAGAAAGAAGGAGGAGAGGAGGGAGGATAAGAGGAGAAGGGGAAAGAGAAAGATAGAAAAGGGTGGGGTGTGATCTCTAAAGTCTTCCTAAAAAGGTTCTAACCTTAAAATACGTTTAGGCTAGTGCAGTGATTAAAAGATGTGTCTTCCTGATATGACTGATGTATGGTCCAGGAAGGCTGACATTCAAGGGGGCCAGTTCTGAGCAGTGAAAGGAAACACAGGAGCTCTGTACTACAGTCGCACGGGATCTGGAGTGTTCAACGTTAACAGATTTAAGTAGATGGTTGTAGTAGTTAATTTTGATTATCAACTTGACTGGGTCAAGAAATACTCAGGAGACTGGTAAAACATCTTCCTGAGTGTGTCTGTGAGTGCATTTCCAGAGATAATTAGCCAAGGAAGGAAGGCCTGCCTTGAGTGTGGTTGGCAGCATCCGATGGGCTGGGGCCCCTCATGGAATAAAAAAGGAGGAAGAAGCCATCAGCACAGACTTGCTTCAGTCTCCGAGGCCTATCATCCCCGAGGCAAATAACCTCCTCTTCCTTGTGTTTATGTTACATTTCTCAGGCCTGTAGCAATGCATCCCCCAGCTTTGGCCTGAAAAATTTTAAGCTACAGCAAGTCTTTCTTTTTTTTCTTTTTTTTTTTCTTTTTTTAAAAATACTGTTTTGAGAGGTGGGGTCATTCACTATTTTACAGTAGCTACTTGAGAAAGAAGCCAAGGGTGGGTTGAATCAGAAGATTGGAAGACACAGACTCTCTTCTTTCAACACATTCTCTCTCTCTCTCTTTCCCCATTCGTCCTTCTCTTCGTTCTCCTTGTCCTATTTGTCTCCCTTGTCCTCCTTCTCCTCATTCTCTTTTCCTTCTTCTTTTGCCTTCTTCTTTTGTCTTCTTCTTCTTCTTCTTCTTCTTCTTCTTCTTCTTCTTCTTCTTCTTCTTCTTCTTCTTCTTCTTCTTCTTCTTCTTCTTCTTCTTTCCCGCTCCTTCTTCTTCCCCCTCCTTCTTCTTCCCCTCCTTCTTCTTCTCCTCCTTCTCCTCTCCCTCCTCCCCCTCATACTTCTTCTTGATACAATGTCTGTTTTAGTCTGGACTCAAACTTGATATATAGCCAAGCATACTTTGATTTCTGATTCTCTTGGCTCCCCTCTGGAGTGCTGGGGTTACAGGTAGGCCTCAACATATTTGTCTTACGTAGTACTTGGCATCAAACCCAAGGTCTTGTACATGCTAGGCAAGCACTCAACCACCAAAACTGCAGCGCAAGACCTGTATTAAGCAAGAATATAGTAGATAGTTTTTAACAATGAGATATCCAGAACCTATCTTTTATAACTGAAATTCTATAGGCTTTAGTTATCATCCCCACCCCATCCCTTTTTAACAAGATCGAGAAACTCACATTTGATAGAATTCACTTAGGCAAATATTCTGCTTGTGAAGGGCTCAGAGTTTATAAGGAGGTTTCGGGAGTGCGGATGGAGAACTATGGGGCACAGGGAGCTTACTTGGTGGGAGAGGTTTGACTGATGACTGGAGACCTGCCTGGATGACGAAGGGTCGCGTTCCCTAGAATGCAAGTTCGTCTCATGACCGACTGGCTTTGTAATCGAGATAGGAAACTGAAGAAGTCTTTAAACATGGATAGTTTTTATTAGCATCCAAAGAAGACGTTTAGAGCGGAATTATGGGAGCACGGGGATGGGAACATTCTCATCACACTGACTGCTCACATCCAAGGAGGAGAACTTTATGAGTCACACTGGAATATCTGCATACTGACAATATGGCGCCCAAGTCTCACTCATTATTTCTCTTTCTGTACCTGTGTATGGTCATGTAGAGGAGTGAAAGGCAGCATGTCTTCTTGGACTTTTCTTCACTTGGGATTTTATGCTCCTGTGGTAGTCCTTTAATAGACTGGATTGTAATGACAGCCTTTCCCACATTTTTTTTTCTTTTTCAGAAAGACTTATTCAGCCCACTAAATTATCTTTTACTGCTCATTGCTCTGCGGTTCCCTGTTTTTTTTTTTTTTTTTTTTTGTTTTTGTTTTGTTTTTGTTTTTGTTTTTTTTTGTTGTTGTTTTGTTTTTTTACTTCTATAGGAAGGTCTTGTAGATGAGCTAAAATTTTCTCAAATATGCCTGGCCTTGTTTTTACTGATGTATCTAATATGACCAAAAGGATGAAGCACCTTCTTAGTCCCACGTGAGTGTGGTACTCAATGCTACTTTCACATCTTCTTTGCTCTAAAAATGCTTCGTAGACACCATCCCTCCACACACCTCTCAAACCTTTTAACCCTAGTTAAAGGCATCCCTGCATCCTTGGAACATTTCTTTGTTCCTCCCAGCCTTTGCTGATTGCTTTCCAGTATTTATCTTGTCTTTCCAACTCTACTGCATCTTCTTTGAAGATAAGGTAAATTTTCTATTTCTGGAACTTGTGTGGTGCCTTACAGAATGCTCCAGACACAGCATTTCTAATGTGGCACGCTGACTACCATTGTAAGCCCCCAGAGGGTGGAGTCTCAGCCTTGCAGGCATCTTTTGTAAGCCTTCACACAGAGCGGTGAGACAGTAAGCATCTGAAATGTCACTAGGAGCCTCCAGGTGTGTATGCTTTCTCTGATAATGATGGATGTAAGACAACGTCAAGCCGCTTTGTGGGCATGCCCCGTTGGCCAGGCATGCTAAGAGAATGATGACTACAATTGTCACCTGCTGAGAGATCAACTGTGTCCCTTCTGTGCAAGCATTTCTGTAAGGCTTCTGAAGGGACTTTAACCCTACCCTGAATTGAAAGATGAATTATTATTAGAAAACACGTAAGAGAGTGTGTAAGGAGAAAAATCCGCAGCCATTGGTCCACCATAGAGCTGGAAAAAGTGGAATTAAGCCAGAGTCTCTTTACTCATGCAGAGAGCTCATACCTTTCTTAAAGTCTTGGGTTATTAATAATAATAATGAGAGACATTGTCAGCTACTTGGATGCAAAGGGCATTCCAAGACCAACAGAAATGCTTTCACGGAGCCAAGTGTTCAGGGTTTGCATAATTGCTAAACTCTGTACTTCTCAGCTTTCATAAGACAAACCCATCTTCAAAATTTATTTATGAGATGAATAATTGAGCCTGAGAATTTGGTTCTGACATTTTCTTCTTCTATTGTGGATCTCTGAAGAATCATTTTAATTCTTTCTTTCTCTCTCTCTCTCTCTCTCTCTCTCTCTCTCTCTCTCTCTCTCTCTTTCTTTCTTTCTTTCTTTCTTTCTCTCTTTCTTTCGTAGCATCCAGGAAAGACATTTTCAAACTTTTTAAAAGCAGGAACCGCAGGGAAATTTTTTTAATGCAAGTGATGATTTCAATTTGGTAACCATTTCCTTTGGGAGAGGCAACTGTGCATCTTTTACTTGTGAAATAGGCCCTGCAGAAATGGAATGATCATGCCCCCCCTCCCCCCAAGTTCTTCTATGTCATCCATATCATGGAAGATTTGACTTCATAAAAAAAACCCAAAAAACAAAACAAAACAAAAAAAACCTTTAGGCATTGTAGACAAAGGATATTCTTTTTCATCTCTATGAAAGTTATCTTGCCCAGCCAGTCACATAGGAAATGGTTGGGAGAGGCAGGAATGAACTGACTCATTGATATATCTCCTGTGAACTCTCTGGATTGCTTTAGAGGGATGAAACTGAGCAGTTGAATGATTGTCTAAATTCCGAGGCAGAGAAGTGGCTTAAGGACAGCAAACACAAATAGGGCCTGTGGAAAACAGAAGGCTTTCTAGGGGATCAGAGGAAACCTGTTTTGCACAGGTGCCACCCCAGTCATGATCCTGAGCTGTGCAGAATTTCACAGTGTGCCTTGGGATCACAGCTGTTATGATTCAAGCCTCCCTCTTCCCTATGCGGTGGTCCTGCATTGTTCTGTAGGCCCATAATAGCAAGTACAAAGGAAACTACAATAGGACATCAAGGCTCAAGTGGTACTTTTACTCTGGCAGTTATGTTTTGATCTGTTTAATAGGCCTTTAGAGGCAAACGGAAAACGTCTTCCAGTATGTTGAGCTAATTGTTTGAGTAGTCACCAAATAAACGTTGCAAAGGCTTTGAAGTAATGACAGAAGGCAGAAGTAAAGAAAACAACCATCTCAAAAATCTTGTGTTCTAGAGAGACTGGCATCTGAACGGATTGGGTTCTGATGTCTGTCAATGGAAATTCTTACTTTTCATGAAAAATATTAGGTTCGGAGTGCTATTCTGCTGCATTCAATTGTGGAACTGAGAACAGAAAATGTATACTCTTTTCCTTTAGTGAATTTATATAATGGTACTTCGGTCATTTAGTGCTGTGTTTTTAAAACGTGGTTTGAGTGTTCTTGTGAAAACAAGGGTTCAGTAGAGTCTACTAGATTTTAAGTCACTTGATTTCCATGTTTTCTTAGACCATGAAACAAGATACTTAGTCTTTGTGAAACTCACCTTAAAAATTTGAAGAATAACTACCTATTCCTTGGTTTCTCTGGATTCTTTATCGAATAGTCCTTCTGCTTCTTAATTTTGAAAATCTTTTTAACATGTTGTGACTTGGATATGGTCCGAGCATGTTTCCCAGAGGGTCAAATGTTAGAATCTTGGCTTTCAGGGTTGTTGGCAGTGTTGACATGGTGGTTTCTTTAAGAAGCAGAACTCACCGGAAGGCTAATTTTGCTCTCCTGGTTCTCATGAGACTGAGCCGTTATCGCAGGACTGACCCCTCTGCAGTTTCTACCTATCTGTATTGACAGATTACCTTTCTCCCCAACCTCTTTCCAAGAAGCCAGCATCTATGCCAGCGGTTCTCAACCTGTGGGTCTCGACCTCTCCGGGGTCAAATGACCCTTTCACAAGAGTTGCCTAAGACCACAGGGAAACACAAATATCTAAATTATAATCCATAACAGTAGCAAAGTTACAGTCATGAAGTAGCAATGAAAGCAGTTTTATGGCTGTGAGGTCACCATAACATAAGGAAGTGTACTAAAGGGCTGCGTCGTTAGGAAAGTTGAGAATCACTGCTCTTTGCTGTGACATAATCAAAAGCATCCTTATCGAAGCTGACAGATGGGGTGGTGGAAACTGTGAGCCAAGTAAATCCGTTTTCTTTATAAAATATTCGTTCTTAAGTATTTTGATAAAAAAGCAGAAAATAGATCAAGGTATATTCTATTCTATGTCATGTTCTCTAGCCTTAAATTCTTGGTTTGGCCATTTTTATATTCCCAGCTTTCTCCAAGGTTTTATTTACTTTTCTCATTGGATACAAATGGCTTTTACTTTTCTTACAAGGCTAAACTTCAGGGATGTTTTTCCTTCTCATTTCCGTATCATATTAGATTGTTTAAGTAGACTGCAATGCTAAATTCATGAGAAAATAGAACCAATATTCATTTTATCTCCATAGCTCCGTACATCAAAAATGTATTCCTTATTTCCAAGGTCATTCCCTGTATGGCTTCTTTTTAGTTATGTGCTTCTTTGTATAACATGTGGTCATGTACCAGCGCTCTCCAGTGTAGTCTATCTAAGTCATTTTAATGCCGTTGGCATCAGTAAAAACTATACACCCAAATCACTCGGAGAACTTGAGGAAAATGCTAATACCCAAGTTGCATCTCTAGGAATTCTGATTCAGCTGGTCTGAAGTATAAGCCTGAGGGGGGAAATATATATATTTGTTTTTTTGAGACAAGAGACAGGGTTTCTCTGTGTCTCTGTGTAGACCTGGCTGTCTTGGAACTCACTCTGTAGACCAGGCTGGCCTTGAACTCAGAAATCTGTCTGCCTCTGCCTCCCAAGTGCTAGGATTATAGGCATGCGCCACCACTGCCAGGCTTGAGAAATTTTTTAAAATTACATTTATTTGTTTCTGTATCTCTCTCTCTCTCTCTCTCTCTCTCTCTCTCTCTCTGTGTGTGTGTGTGTGTGTGTGTGTGTATGTATGTATGATGTATTCCACAGGGTATGTGTGAAGGTCCAAGGATGTCTTGTGGGAGTTCATTCTTCCTTCCACTCAATGGGTTCTGGGAATCAAACTCTAGCCCTCAGGCTTGGAGGAAAGTGTCTCTACCCACTGAGCCATCTCACCATCTCTGTTTTTCTTTTGAACCCCCTGTGTGTTCTAGTACCCCATCACCTTTACACTCTCTGCCACTGTTAGGCACTTCAAGTTTTACAACATTTATTTAAGGCAGTGATGGTAATAACTATAAAGACAGCCAGTAATTATCACACACTTATATGCTATACATTAATAATAGTTATTTCACAAAAATACCAAATGAAATATACTATTATTAATAATACTATTATTGCTATTGTTTCTATTTCACAGACAAAGCACAGAATCATCGAATAAATTGTTTCAAGTCACACAGCAATTATAGGACTGAACTGAGATTTCTACCCAAGCAGGTAGGCTCCCAACTGGCATATTATTGCTGTTCTCTGTCCCAGTTTTTCCTTGATGAGTGGAAATTTCTAATTGTGGACCAGAAAATCATGTAGCAGTTCTCCAATTGCCTTTATCTATACATCTTTGACTCAATGGTTTGAAAAATAAATGTTTTGCTGGGCATGGTGGCTCATGTCTAAAATCTCAGCACTTATAGGACTTGAGACAGGAGGATTGCTATGAGTTTCAGGTCATCCTCGCTACAAAGTGATATCTTTCCTTAAAAAACAAAAACAATAAAATAAAACAACCCCCCCAAATACCTCTGAAAATAAAACAGAATAAACCACACTCCAAAAACATCAAAGAAAAAGGAAGAAAAGACCTATGCTGGAAATGGAGAGATGTTGCTTAGTTGTTCGAGTGCTTACCCAGCATGCACTAGCACCACATAAATTCCATACTGTGGTGTATGTATGCCAACACTTAGGAGGTTGAGATAGTACAGTAGTTTAAGATCCTAGGCTGCATACTGAGTTCCAGACCAGCCAGAGGCGTCCAAGATCTTGTCTCAAATAAACAACATGCCCCAAATAACAAAAACAACAAAAAACTCACAAACAAAGCCAGAACAATAAACCAAACTACACTACACTAAAAAGAGAAAATACAGACCAAAATTGCACAATAAAACATGCCAAGGAGCCAGAATAACATCTAATTGGTGTTTGCAACAGTGACACTATTTTTTTTATTATTTTTTAATTTTTGGCCTAACATTATTTGTTAAGAGGTCTCTGTAGGAGGCTTCTTCATTGGCTGTAGATGTTAAGCAGCGCTCTCTTCCCTCACCCTCCATTCTTCTCCAAGTTGTGACAAGTCAGATATTCCCAGACATTTCTAAAAAATCCTCTCACTGGGAACTACTGCTCCAATCAAACAGCCTTTGCTGGCACCAATAATTTACAATAAATGTAAACCAAAGGTTACATTTGCAAGTATTAGGATGTTGTTGTTCAAAGGACAACTTTTCACAAAGCAACTGTATTGTAATTTGTTTACTCAAATAAATAGTCCCACCCAAGTCGCCAATTTAGAAAACACAACTGGTTCAGATACATTGCCATTGCTCAAAACGGATTTTGAAATTTTGTTCAGAATATGAGTTTTCAAATATCGCTAAGGATAAGAAAGCATTGTTTCGCGGTGGCTTGCTATTTAGAAAGCTTAAAATTGGTATCTAGAAACAGGCGTTGTAACACAGGTGGGCTGATGTTGAACTGTAGAGATGTTTGCAAATATAACAATGTTGTGCTCTTGTCTGACCCATAAAATGTCTTTGACATCTACAAAGCAAGAAGAGTTCAAACTAATGTTGAGAGTCCTGCTGCTCTTTGTAGACTTTCTAATGAATTCTATTTTCCTTTGAAGGATAATATTGTCCACTTTTGGTTATTCTTGTTTTCACATAAATTTCATTTTTGCGCGTGTCCTACGAATTTGTTTAGGTACAGGAAGAGAGAGGGAGACCTTCCCAATGGAAGATAGTTTTGACTGAGAAGAAAAGTCACTGATGGTCTGAGAAAAGTTAGGGATGAAATCCAATTGGGGGCAAAGTTTTGGAGGGAAGAAGGGACCAGTCATGAGTTAGGAATGATAAGTAGGTGCTCTACTTGAGTGGAAGAGTCTGAATTTAAGACTGTGGACCTCCATTCCAGGTACATATTAGCATCATCTAAGAAGTTGGTTTTTGACTATTTTGTTGTTAGAGCTGGCAGCTTCAGGGCTGCCTTGAACCTATTAAATGAAAAGTCTCTAGAGGTGATGCCTTGAGTCTCTGTTTGTTTTGCAAATCTTCACAAGACATCTTACTGCACAGGCATGTCTGAGAATCAATTTAATAAGATAGGAACTTGATTGAATAAAGCAAAGGGAGTCTGCAATCCCACGTTTTCCATGACTCACAAGCAGTAGTGGAGCCAGGTCAGGCTTCTGAGCTGGGGAGTCATATATAACATTACTCAGTTTTGTAGATACCAAGATGATGATGCTGGTTTAACATCACAGAACCAAAAAGAGAAGGGATAGGGGCCAAATAACTCACACAAGCCTATTTAGCTAGTTAGTAGAAACCTAAGGTGTAATCCCATGGCTTTTGATTCTAGTTAAGTGACTGCACCAAGAAGGCATGCTAGAAAAAGAATTAGAATTTGACATAGAGTAGAGATGGGACTATTTCAAATGACTTAAAGGGTCTTAATGTTACATTGACAGAGTCCCAAAGTAGGAAGAGGGCAAACTAGAAATTGAAAACCTGCTGTGTGCCCTGATGTAACCCATTTAACGCCCTCAATATCCCAGGAGGTTAGTGGTGACGCAGACAAGGTCGCTGAGGTTTCAGGTGGACAGTAGCTTGCCCATCTCACATGCGTTGGAAGTGTGGAGAGGATCTATACCCAAGTTTGCTGGCTCTAGAGCTCATGGTCTTTTCACTGTTTCATTTGGCTGTCTGAGAGTGATCCTTCCAAACCTGGTGCAGGTTTGTACCCTCCCAGCTGAACATTTGGCAATGCCTAGACACATCATGGGTTGTCACAGTTGGAGGAAAGATGGAGCTGCCACGGCATCTGACGGGTAGGGCAGGAGTGCTGCTCAATGACACATAGAACAGATGCGAAGACTTACCCAGTTCCAAATGGCAATGAAGGTGGGACTGAGAATGAGCAAGGACGATGGTAGCTTAGATCACTGGAGGTGAAGGAAGAGTTTCTCAGCAGAGTAGTCCTGAGAGTTTAGTGTATCTGGTAGGCATTAAATGCAGCACCATCTCCTCTATTTCTGCCTAAGAAACTTGAGGCTGAGATGTTGCCATTTATGTCATAATTTAGAAAATTAGGAAGCGACTTTGAGATCCCTTACCTGGCTGCTTCTATACAAAAACCCTTCTGTTCAAAAGCCATTCTATACAAAAGCCCTTCTATATGAAAGACTGCACATGAGTTTTCTACAAGAATAGCCTTTGTGCCAGTTTCTAAAACACCTGTTAGTGAGAAGAACTACTTTAACCACGGTTTATTTTTCCATTTATTTACTATTATTATTATCTTTTTCTTTTTTCCTTCCTTCCTTCCTTCCTTCCTTCCTTCCCTTTTCTTTTTCCTTTTTTTTCCTTTTCTTTTTTTAAAATTATGGCTCATTGAATTCTTGGCAGATCTGCTAGATCCTTGGTCCAAGTTTTTCTTTTGGGCCTTTTGTTGGAGGGAAATGGATTCCTGTTTACCAGGGCCTAAGTAGAAACTACCCAGCCCAGAGGCCACAATAAGGTGGCCATTTTTTAGTCATTTTCCACCTGGATTTAATGTGAGCCAGAAGATAAGATGCAAAGCATATCCCATTATCGGCCCCCTAAGCCATTGACTCCCCTGATATCTCCCACGGATATTCTTGTTTCAGTGCCAACGGGCCCACATACTCTGTTTGTGGTGGCTTGGAGCCAAAACCCAGGTACAATATTCTGAAACATTCTTGCAGAGGAGTCTTCAGCTGGTATTTTGTTTACCTGGGTTTTTGGCCAGTCTCAGTCTCTTGGGAGCCAAGAGCTAACAGAACTGTAGCATCTCCAGTTTTTGCTCTCCGTGTCTATAAAATATGCATAAAGAGAGGACTTACACAATGTGTCTGTGGCCTTCGGTGACCCCTTTATCTCTCTTTAGCAAATTCCAAGAGGCCCTGGAAACACTTTGCATCTAGCTACTGCTCCTTGGAAATCTCGACCCTTTACAAAGTGCTCTGAGGTTCTTGGCAAGAAGACGGAGTCACTGTAAAACCAAGGTGTGCTGTTTTTGGGATAGCTTCCTATTATGTAGGAGAAGACCCTTCTCAAATGCTCACTTTTAGGTGTAGCCCTGGAGGAAGATCATAATATACTACATGCACTCATCCTACATAAACATTAACAGTCTCTCCCCATCATTCTAAGAAAAGATCTTAAAATAAGCTTGAGTTGACTTTGGGTGTGTTTTAGCTTTGGGATCCCAGTCTTTCCCAAACCCACTTCTTCCACTTCTTGAGGGCCATTGTGTGGTTTCTCTCACTTTTGGTACTTTGCCATGTGCATTCTCACTGGCTCTGGGGTGCTCCTTTTTTCTACCTTGCAGCTGTTGCAGACCTTAATCATCCTGAATGCAGTTCAGAGGGTGCCAGGGGTTGACAGGTAGAGGGGGCTTGCATGGTGCCTCTGCTCCTGTTCCTGCTTCGTGCTGCCCTGGAGAATGCTGTCTGTCTTCCTCAGGCCTGAGAGGAGACTTGCCGATAACACCTAGCAGTTACGCACAAATATTCACCGAACAGCAGAATGAACCCGGCATTAGACCTTCTAATTCTAAATTAATTCAAGATACGGCTTTTGGGAGAGGATGCTGTACTTTAGTCTGTTTTTAGCACGGCAGATAAAATAGAAATTTTTTGATTCACTTTCTGCCCTGACTTGCTTCTGGCCCCATGCCACACAAACATCAGAAGAGCCCAAGGAATGAGACTGTTGAATTTTTCCATATAAGTAGTCAGGGGCCTTTCAGCACACACACTGTCTTCTTGATATGGCCTCAGTGAAAAATGGTGACTATTGGTTTTTGTGTACTTTGAAAGGGAGAATCATTACATATAAGTTTCACCTACATTTCTTTTTCTGTTCCCAGTTTTAAATATTTTACACGAAGAAGAAAAATAGGTATGAGACTCCACCAAATTGAGTATTACATGAGACTTCAAAGCAGGGACCCTGAGGACATTGACAGCCTATGTTCACCTCCTGATTCATAGACACATTCCACATATGTGTGAATACACGTATGTCCATGTGCATTTCCTCCTCCATCACACACATTATAAGGGCATTTTTTCCTATGGTTGAGCTGAAGTCAGGAGAAATTGTCTATGCTTTTTGTTAAGATTCCTTACAGTGGGCTGGTGAGATGGCTCAGTGGGTAAGAGCACCTGACTGCTCTTCCAAAGATCCAGAGTTCAAATCCCAGCAACCACATGGTGGCTCACAACCATCTGTAATGAGATCTGACTCCCTCTTCTGGAGTGTCTGAAGACAGCTACAGTGTACTTACATATAATCAATAAATAAATCTTTAAAAAAAAAAAAGATTCCTTACAGTGCTACAGTTGAATCTTAGATAATTTGAGGCTGCATTAAAAAAAAGTATTTGTTACTCAGTTATATGTCTTTTTTGGAGGGGAGCATCACTATGATTAAAAATTGAAATGTTAGGATATTTTCTGCCATTAAACCATTTGATCCTCTGGCTAAATATTTAGGGACACTGAGTATTTACATCCTAAGATGGGAGCTTAAATTTAGTATCTCATTTTATGTCTTAAAACAGGCAATGACATGTATTTATTATGTTATAGGACATCATTATTATGGTTGGAACCAGCATCTATGGTCAATAGAAATTTTGCAGTGAAGCATATGAAAATTACTCTAATGAGGATTAAGCAAGAGTGTAAACACCTTTCTGAAAATTCAGGTGAAATTTTACCTTCAAATGTGTTCAAGTCAAGTTAAGTTTTGCCACTAAATAAGTTTAGAAAATAGAATGAACAAACTTGTTTTTAAAAAAAATCTTTAGATATTTGAAATGATAGAAAAGGATTGTTTTAAAAACCCCATGGTTATTATTTTGTTTTGTTTAAAATAAATAAACCCCTACAGTTATTAGTTTATTTTGTTTAAAACAAATTCCATCATCGGAAATTTCATCATGGAGCTAACATGTTGGGGAATCAGTGTCTTGCCTTAGATGTATCTTCCCTCTGTAGAAAGACTACAGTCTTCCTGTAATGCCAAGTGAGAACTTGTTCAATATGCTCCTTGCAGAAGACTGCCAAAATGGCTTGGATTCCACTAGAGGGCAGCTAGGC
This sequence comes from Mus musculus, assembly GCF_000001635.26. Classification (NCBI taxonomy): domain Eukaryota; kingdom Metazoa; phylum Chordata; class Mammalia; order Rodentia; family Muridae; genus Mus; species Mus musculus. The sequence goes on from NC_000079.6 coordinate 114,517,169, forward strand.
CTTATCACAGTGGACTTGTTTACCAGATCTGATCCTGTCTTAATTGATGTGCTTTGTGATTGATCATTACTCAAGACACTTGTCAGTACTACTCAATGTCATCCATGTGTCTATATGGGAGTGATCCTTATTCTGACATTCCCAACTTAGGTGTGTCTCCTGAGGTCCCTTCACCAGGTCTAGCCGGCTGTTGAGATGGAGCAATTGTGATATGTACAGAATGGCCTGTACTCCACTCCAAATACTTCCAGTGTTCCAAAGTTTGAAGAAAGTTATTCCCATTCGTTCACTATAGCAAGCCTAGCAAACCAGGTTGGACCCTTGAAACACCCCTTTCCTACATAAATTTTCATCATGTCCTCTCTACTTGATGAATATGCTTATGACTGGTTTATGGTTTTACATCCCCACCTATCTGACCCAACTCTAGGCATGCCTCTCTCTGTGTCTGTGGCTCACTGTTCGCTGTTTCCCTTATTCCCAATCCAATCAACAGGATGCTGTTTTTCAAGCTGCGTAGAGGGCCAGCATACTGCCAAAGCATTAGGACTCAACTTTCCAGTAGGAGCGACTCACAGAAGAAAATGCTTCTTGTCTTGCATGATTCCTGTATGCATGGTTTTTAGTTTTTATGAGTTATCTTTTTAATTTTTATTTGTATTGAAATCCATTTTCCAATACCAGTCTCCCAACAATAATAAGTGTCTACTCTTGGATGGCCACCTAGTTATTCTGGGTAGGGATAATTTATCTTTGGAGAGTATATGTGCATACATACACAGGAAATACCTGGAGTGGATATTGGAAAATGATAACATCTAATTGCAAGGTGTTTTCCTCTGGGCAGAGAGTGGAAAGAACTGCACACAGCCTTTTATTTATCCTCTCATTTATACAAGCGTCTGCATGGTTTGAGTCTCATGTGAGAATTATCCATGTGTTACTTTAAAAACAGAAGAAAAACCAGAAAGAGAATGACCGGCATGCTGTGATTGATTTTTAAAGTCCCGCTTATGTTTTCCAGCACTGCTCAAATAACTACCGTGAAGATGATTTTAATATTGTATTTTTAGTAATTCTTTGAGAACCTTATGCAATGTACTTTGATTACATTCACTCCCATCCCCCATCTAACTCAGCAGTTCTCAATCTGTGGCTTGTGACCTCTTTGGGAGTCTAAGATCAGATATTTCACGTATAAAATTTTTGCATTACAAGTCAAAACAGTAGCAAACTTACAGTTATGAGGTAGCAGTGAAAATAAGTTGATGGCTTGGGCTCACCACACTATGACAAGGAGCTGTATTAAAGGCCCCAGCATTGGGAAAGTGGAGAACAGCTCTTCTTTCTAGGTCCTCCCAGATCTACCCCTCCCCTACCTTCCCTTCTCAACGTCTACTCCTCTTTGTTTCATAACAATTAAAAAATATGTTTTGAAATTGTAGTGTAGTTATATCAGTTCCCCCATTTCCTCCCCCCAACCCACCCTTTACTTGTCACCCATGCTCTTTCAAATTTATAGCCTCTTTTTCTTTACTTGTTGTTACACATATATGCATGCATGTATGCATATATTCACAGATATATCAATACAGTCTGATTAGCTGGAGTACTATCACTTACATGTAATTTCCAGGGCTGACCATTTGATATTAGATAACCAATTGGTGTGCTCTTCCCTGGGGAAGACTATTTCTCCTGCTCACCTGATTCCTTAGTTGCCTGTAGTTCTTTGTTTAGGGTTGAGGCCTGGTGAGCTGAGTTTTCCGTGGTTCATGTTAGCATGTCTTAGATATGCTTCATTTTTAAAAAAGGATTTGTTTATTTTATTTATGAGTATACCGTCTCTGTCTTGAGACACACCAGAAGAGGGCATCAGATCCCATTACAGATGGTTGTGAGCTACAATGTTGTTGTTGGGAATTGAACTCAGGACCTTTGGAAGAGCAGTCTGTGCTTTGTAACTGCTGAGCCATCTCTCCAGCTTATATGTTTCGTTTTTAATCAAATTCAATTTGTACTGACCATATACTCATGGGTATGGGGCAACCCACTGCAATTGGCAAGAGATGTAATTGCCTAAAATGCTGTTTTCAGATCAATTCCAGCATTGATTTTGTTTTCAGATCAACTCCAGCACTGATTTTGTTGTTTGTCTTTCACACTTTCTTATTATGTCACAAATACCTCATCCTCTTCCCCCATGGATGAATAATAAAACTTACCTTCATGAATGGGGTGTGGCTTAGAGGTAGAATGCTTACCTAGCATAGCCCAAAGAAAAGAAAACAAGACAAAGCAAAACAATAACAAAACCACCTTTACCTAACACTTTGGGAATCTTCCCAAGCTAAGGAAACAAAAACAAAAACAAGGGGTGGAGAGATGGCTCAGTGGTTAGGGGCATCCTGCTCTTGCAGGGGACCCAGCATTCAGGGGTGGCTTACAACTGCCAGTGATTTCAGTTCCTGAGGACCTCATTTCTTCTGACCTCTGAGGGCACTGGATAGTCATGCAACTTACACACATACACGCCGACAGAACGCTCTGACACACGAAATAAAGATAACCAAATCTTTAAACGGGTGAACTAAAACCCAAAACAAATCCTGATTTCCTGTCTTTGTTCACTTATCCAACCATTTTTATTCCGGCATTAGTATTCCTCATCACACTGCCAAGTTGAACACGGCTAATGTGAAAGGCACATCAAAATCAACATTAGCTGGGACATGGATTGGAGGGAGGGGGAGAAAAACAGAGAAAGACCAGGATAATTGTGTTTATATGTGTACATCTCTCTCTCTCTCTCTCTTTCTCTCTTTCTTTCTCTCCTTACTCTCTTCTTTCTCTCTCTTTCTTTCTTTCTTTCTTTCTTTCTTTCTTTCTTTCTTTCTTTCTCTCTCTCTCTGTCTCTCTCTCTCTTTCTTTCTTTCCTTCCTTTCTTCTTTTTCTTTCTTTTTTTTAAATGCAATATAGAAGAGAGAGCCTTGGTCACTACACAGTGTAGAGAGCCTACTGCACTCATGCCATTAGGCCTCTTCAGGAGGAAAGCACACCTAGCTTGAAATTGTATGGCTTGTTCCTTTCTTTTGTTCAAACCCAGACATCTTTCTATAAGGTCTCCTTTATAAGTATGCACTCATCTATAAAAAAAAAAAAAAGCAAACAAAGGAAAGTGGTATATTTGCAATTAAGTCCTTAATAGGTGACATCTTTCAAGACAGATGCAAAGTCTCCATTTTTTAAATTTCACCTTGGACTTTCCATTATGGATAGAGCATAATTTATTTCTCCTGTTAATGGATATTTTATCTCTCCTCCCATTATAAGCTGTGATGGTCAACTGAGATAGTCAACTTTAACAGAATGAGGAGTCACCTAAAGGGACAAGCTTTGGACATGCCTGTGAAGGATTATTTAAGTTATACTAATTAGATGATAGAATATGGTCAGTACCATCCTGTGGGCTGGTCCAAGACTGCCCCCCCCAAAAGAACCAATTGCCAGCATTCATGTCTCTCTGCTTACTAACTGCAGACCCAAGCACCAGGTACGTCAAGTCTCTGCAGCCAGGACTTCTCTACTATGATGAATTATGCTCTCAAACTGTTATTCTTTCTCCTTCCTTCCTTCCTTCCTTCCTTCCTTCCTTCCTTCCTTCCTTCCTTCCTTCCTTCCTTTCTTCCTTCCTTCCCTCCCTCCCTCCCTCCCTCCCTTCTATCCTTTTTTCTTCCATCCTTTTTTTCTTCCTTCCATTGCTTTGGTCAAGCCTTTTGCCACAGTAATGTGAGAAGTAACTAATACATAAATGACGTCTTATCGAGACTCCTATTTTTATGTACCTTGTGAGATTTTTATCCCCATGTGGGTTCTTTAAATGGAATAGGCAGGACTGGGAGTGTAGCTTCTCAGTGAAGGGCATGATTGGGAGGTACAACTTGAAAGCATATGCAACACACACACACACAGAGGATTACTGCATTAAATAGTTTGCACATTTTGTGTTTTGATGGGTATTGTCAAAATGAATCAATCTCTTTAAATATGTTTTTACTTTCTCAAGACTTAATATTTAAATAAGCACTTAAATAATGACACATGAGGGTTACAACTCATTCCATTATTGCTTCAGTCTGCATTCTCTTAATATATGGGATAAATGATGTGTGTGTGTGTGTGTATAACACGCACATGTATTTTGTCCAGCTTTGAAATTTTTTTCAAGTGATAGAAGCTCTTTCAAGTAGCTTGCTGTGTTGGGAGAGCAAGCTTTTAGCAATCACTGCCATTGTGCAGATGCAATGTTCCATGTTGGCATCTCAGGGTTGTGGAACAGAAAGTCTCCAGCCTGTTGTGGGAGGAAATATAGGCTTGCAAAGAAAATATGTGCAATAATAAGCTATGACAACTGTCTACTTAACAACATTGTCTTATCTGCACTTGCTTATCAGTCATCACAGAGAAAGTCTCATGGAATTTCATCTCTAATAGAAAATCCACACCACATTGAAAGTTGCTCCCTCTCCCTCTCTCTCTGCATTTTTTCAAGACAAGGCTTTCCCATGTAAGAGCCATGGCTGTTCTGGAACTTGCTTGGTAGACCACACTGGCCTCATTCATGTTTTCTTTTTAAGCCTATTGTCTTGTCCGTAAATGTGACGTTCTACATCTTTCAGTGGAAACTGTTGCTTATATGATGGCTCTAAAGGTTAATTAGTAGTTCAATATTGTTGTTTTACTATCTCTCTGATGGGTTCGCTCAACTAGAGCCAGAGGCCTTGCCAGGTTCCATGACTGCCCGCTGAATATATGCAAGCAGCTGTACCCAGACAGATGCACGGATCTCACAACCACAGCTAGAGCAAGCCGCATCACGAGGAAAGCCCAGACGGGGTATGAATGGGATGCTGCCTACTTGAAAACACTGTAGCTGAAGGTTCACCATGTTCCTGACGTCTGTTGGCCAGTTAAATCAAAGACGCTATTTAACATCTCAGTGTTCATTGCATACACCAGCTAGATTTTGCTGAAAGGACTCAGATATAGCTGTCTCTTGTGAGGCTGTGCCAGGGCCTAGCAAACACAGAAGTGGATGCTCACAGCCAGCTATTGGATGGAACAAAGGGCCCCCAATGGATGAGCTAGAGAAAGTACCCAAGGAGCTAAAGGGGTCTGCAACCCTATAGGTGGAACAACAATATGAACTAACCAGTACCCCCAGAGCTGTGTCTCTAGCTGCATATGTAGCAGAAGATGGCCTAGTTGACCATCAATGGGAAGAGTGGCCCTTTGGTATTGCAAACTTTATATGCCTCAGTACAGGGGAATGCTAGGGCCAAGAAGTGGGAGTGGGTGGGTAGGGGAGTCGGGGGTAGGGTATAGCGGAATTTTGGGATAGCATTTGAAATGTAAATGAAGAAAATACTTAATAAAATATATTAAAAAAAATCTCAGTGCTGTAGTTTATTAAGAGGAACTAGAGAGACCAGACTGTGCTAGCGAGACAGGACATGCCCTGTTTCTGTGAAGGACTGAGGTTTGTGTATCTTTTAAATGATAAAACTCAACTTACTTGAAAAGAAAAGAAAAACCCAGTGATAATTGATTCTCCAAGCAGAAGGAGGGGAGAGATTTGGATTTACTGAGGAGTTCCCCATGAACGTATGTGGGTAGAAAAGTAGATAGTCTCTTTTCCTTTAACACAGAGTTCCGGTGAGAAAGGACTGGGAGAGATAAATATGCCGGGTGGGATTATCAATCAGCTCAGAACAAAGTTACACAAGGCTTCTCCCTCCTGACTGCTTCTCAACTGGAGGGGAGGATGTCAGAAACGTGACAAGCCACACAATACTAGTTTGTAAAGGATGTGATATCAGTCAGTGGTAATATTTCCTATAAAAATATCAATGTCACCCAAGGGCTTCTAGTTTCACTTACCCAACCTATTTCTAAGCCATTCTCTAGTTAGAAGAGAACTATTCTGGTACCTGTGTTTGCATAACAAACACTTATTCCCCCTACCCCCTTTTCTGGTTTACATAGTAGCAATGCACATTTTAGGCTCACTACAACCCCAAAGAGATCTCTATGACACCACCACTGAGCGTTGCAAGGTAGGCACTTATACAAGAAAGATAAACTATGACCGCCATCTTGTGGTGGGATTCAGTTACCAGGCTAGAGGGAGTGTGAAGTGGTGGGAGTGGGGGATGGGCCTGGAAGGCGTTCAGAAATTCTCCCCCCAAATGAAGCCTCACTTGAGGATTTCATAGGGGATCACTGAGAAAAAGAAGCCCTCAGATGCAAAATTTGTCACCTGACAGGAGGGCTCTACTACCTGGGCCTGTGTAGGAAGTCTTCCTTTGATTGGATGTGTTTTTTACGATGTGGAGAATCTGGGGCAATCATGAGGGGGTATTTGCTGTTCTTTATCTCCTTGCTTCCAGAACCTCTAGCTTAGGGAGGTATTTTTTCTCACATTCTCCAGAGTTCAAAGAGTTTATGGGACAACAGAAACCTAATATTTGTTCTCGTCTTTCCATTATATACCACACCAGAACACACTTTTTTTTTCTTCACACAACAGTTAATTAGATTTCCCGGAAGCGGAAGAGCCATTTGCTTTTCGATGGCTTTACTATCAGTCTGCAAACCCAGAACCTTTCCAATGGTTTAATACAACCCAGTCCTACTGACTTAAATTAAAGGAATGTCTTCAAAGCAGAAATAACACTGATAAAAGAAGCTGTGACATGTCTGGGGTAGCACCCACTCCAAAGCGATGACATTTAGTGAACTGAAGAAGACGTGGTAGTGAAGGGTTTTTTTTTTTTTTCCTTTTTTTTTTTGAAATATTTATAACAGAATTTACTTTTTCTTGGCAGAATAACAGAAACAACAACAACATAGGAAACCATGTGGCCATTTTTCACATTGCAAAGAATCCCTGCAGATGCCTGTCTAGTTGTTCTTGGATGACTTCAGGGCACAGACATTGCATTCATCTTTGCAAGTCCTCCACCAAGGCCAAATGGCTTTTGTTGATCCCAGGAATAGATGAGGCATGTCTTGTTTTCCAACGAGTACAGATTTGTCTGTAATGCCTGTAACAGAGCGTGCTCAGGGACACCTCTGGCTGAATGCTCTCTTGTTGACTGTGCCTATAACTTCGCAAGATTACAGAAGCTGAAATATACATTTCTAGTATCCAGACCAGAAGATGATCAGATCAAAAATGATGCAGCAGAGCCTAGTACAGCACACGACACACAGTGGGCGTTGATTTGATGCATCAAGGCACAGGGTCTGTTAAATCCAAACCTGGGGTGGACTGAAATCCTTGAATGAGTGCATACAGTGCCCTTCTTAAACCTGGCTCTGTGGCCATTGGGTTAGATAATTCTCTGTCTTGGGGAGTTGTCCAGTGAATTTCCGGGTGCTTAGCAGCCCCCCTTGCCTCTTCTCATTAGATGCCAGTGGTAGGTGCCCCAGTTGTGAAAATCAAAACACTGACAAGTGTTCCCAGGGATACAATTTGCAAAACACATGAAACTGAAGAAGAACGAAGACCAAAGTGTGGACACTTTGCCCCTTCTTAGAATTGGAAACAATCACCCATGGAAGGAGTTACAGAGACAAAGTTTGGAGCTGAGACAAAAGGATGGACCATCCAGAGACTGCCATATCCAGGTATCCATCCCATAATCAGCCTCCAAACGACGACACCATTGCATACACTAGCAAGAGTTTGCTGAAAGGACCCTGATATAGCTGTCTCTTGTGAGACTAGGCCAGGGCCTAGCAAACACATAAGTGGATGCTCACATTCAGCTATTGGATAGATCACAGGGTCCCCAGTGGAGGAGCTAGAGAAAGTATCCAAGGAGCTAAAGAGATCTGCAACCCTGTAGGTGGAACAACATTATGAACTAACCAGTACCCCGGAGCTCTTGACTCTAGCTGCATATGTATCAAAAGATGGCCTAGTTGGCCATCACTGGAAAGAGAGGCCCATTGGACATGCAAACTTTATATGCCCCAGTACAGGGGAACGCCAGAGCCAAAAAGTGGGAATGGGTGGGTAGGGGAGTGGGGAGGAGGGTATGGGGGACCTTTGGGATAGCATTGGAAATGTAATTGAGGAAAATACATAAAAATATTTAAAAAAATATAAACAAAACAAAACAAAAAACCCCACAAAAACTGTGTTTCCTTACAAATCATTTCAGAATCTTAGTCTGATGGTGGGGATGAGGTCTGTTCTCTCACAGTAGTTGAGTCAGCAATAGAGAACTATGAAATATGATATTAACACGATGGGGCTGCTCTTCTTACCAACATTAGCTCTCTTGCTCACCGTGTTCTCCGGGAAGACTGACCATAAACATTTTAGACAGAAAGCTGAGAACAAAGAATGAGCTATTAGTCTGGAAAATAGTTTCTTTGTGTTTTAAAGAAAAGGACAGTTGCCTGAGAGACATGCAGTTACTTGTAAAAAGCAGGTGTGTCCGGGAGCCTGTGTAGTGTAACGGGGTAAAAATAACAAAACAAGTAGGAAATTAATGCTGGCTTGGCTACTGACCTCCTAGAACCCACAGGAAAACTCTTCTCTGGCCAATAACAAGGGTGCTGTCCTAAGTTCCTTCTGCTCTTAGGGGACGAAGAAAGTGATAGTCTGCTTATGTAATGAACAGAATATTGTTACTTAATTTTTTTTATTTTTATTTTTTACAGACCATCAGCTGGCATTTGAACCTGTACAGTGGAAGAACCAGGGAAGTGGAGATTTAGAATAAAGAAAGGTAAGATGAGATTTGGGGATGCCAGGGTTTTAAACAAGGGTGAAGAGCTGGTGTAGAAGAAAACCAGAAATTCAAGATAGAGTGACCCAGAAGCCATGTAGCACTCTCTCCCTCCCTCCTTCCCTCCCTCTTCCCTCCCTATTCCCCCTCCCTCCCTCCTCTCTCTTCTTCTTTTGATCTCTTTCTCAGAGAGAGAGAGAGAGAGAGAATGTAGCTGTAGCTTGGTGGCCAGGTATCATAGCTGGCCTGCTAGCCAACTTCTCTGTAGTTCTTCAGGGAGCAGGAAGGTTTTCCTGAGAATACGGTCTCATCAAATCTGAAAACCACCTTCACAGGTGGCTGCAGACGGAGGGCTTTCTTGGATGGATATTGGAACCTTCCTCCAAGCCTGCGATGGATTCAGCTGCATTACCTGATTGCGCAGACACACATGTCAAAACAGTCTATAAATATTGTGTCTTGTAGAAACCTATGCTGTGATTCATTGACCATAGAAGTGAAGTGGCATGAAAATTCTGATATTCAATAGCACAGCAACCAGGGCAGGGCGAGTCTGGTTGCATTATGAGGGCAAGCCTTGTTGTATTATGAATGTTTGAAGGTTTGAGCCATTCTGGGTTTGGGAAAAGAGCAAATTCAGTTCCCGGAGCATGCTTATCCCCCTGCTTTAAAAATACCGTGTGCATTTGAAAGGAAATTCAATCCACGTGTTTTCCTTAATTTTACTTAAATCATCAAAATATTATTTCTTAAGACTTGTTTGATGTCTAAGAAGGACTTAAACTTTTTGAATAACTTAGAAAAGATACATCTTTCCCTTCTTTAAATCAGGAAACCACTTCTTAAAGATTTTAAATGGGTTTGAACACAAATGGGAATTCAGAATTGGAATCCTGACCCTATAAGATTAGGGAACGTTTAAGAACTGCCAAAAACAGACTCTTTCATCCCTCCGGCCCCCAAAGCAGTCAACTCAGATACTGTGTCGTCACTGGAAATACTGGAGGCTGGTTTAACCAAATCCACCCACCTCTTACCCAGTTGGATAGCCTCAGCGAGCCCCTCCCCCCAACCCCAGCATCCCCTCCCTCCACTGGCTGGCACTCAAGCAACTCACCAGGTTTTCTGCCATTTCCCACTTGTTCCCTCCTCTTGCTTTGTGTTGTGTCTACCCCACCCCCACCCCAGGCTTTCACTGCGCAGTCGGATCTCAGCGTTCGCATGTAGCTGTCACCCTCCCTCTGTCCAGTCAAGTGTGTATGTTGACGCCTTTGGCTGTTTATTAAAGTACTTACCGAGTCTTCACTGGACCCTTTCCCTTTCCACTACAGAAACTTTACTGGTTATTAAAACCCATATAGATCCTTTAGACTGCATTTGAGGGCTCTCTGATCTTTCTGACCCCAAGTACCCTCTCATACTTTCCAGTCACAGCTGGCCAGAGGTGGAGCTGTCTTCAGAATGGCTTGGCGACTAAGTGAAACAAGGCAGAAGGGTCCAGATGTGATACCTTTCATCCGCTTCTGTGTCCTCATTGGCAGGCGGCTCCTCTCACCTCTATGATTCTTGCTGCCCCAGGGATCTTTGCTTAGAGCTGGGACTCGTCTTTCTGAACTTGTGCGCGACCTTAGGTTGTTGTATACATGTCGTGTGAACAAATGTCTCCAGGTAGGGAACCAATGACAGATCAAAGTATGGATACCATTAAGGTCCAACTTGGCAAACCAGGTTAGTGGGGTTACTTATAGGAACGGGGATGGGGGGGCGGGGGGAAGGGCTTCTTACAGGAGCAGAAATGGCTCCAAGACAGCTTAATCACCAAAAGTTCACCCCGGCACGCATGACAGCTCACAACAGTTGAAAACCTAGAACACACTGCACAACCTACAGGCAAGGCAGCTTAACAGGTTGGAGAGTTTCCTTTCCAGGTACCTCAGCTGTTCTGAGTCTCTTCTAAGCAGCTGAGCTTGTCTGAGAGTGTTCTGTCAGTCCTTATTGCTTTTACATACTTGGGCAGGAAACTGGGGGACCTAGTGACTCTCAGCTTCAAGGACTTCCTGTATGCCTGCATTGGTTGCTTCCTAAGCTTAAATAGCTTCTCTGCAGAAAATATAATATTTTACTTCCCCACAGAATGCCCCGCATCCTTAGCAAGCTTCTTTATGGGATGGAATGTTTCGCCTCTGCTGTAACATCTTCCTGCTTTACTTTCTAACATCCCACTTCTTTAATGAGCTTCCTTCCCTACCAAATGGAAGATTTTTTTAATCTCAGAGGAGACTGCTACACAACAGTACACCCTCCCACACCCACACTTCATGGGGTTTTGTGTCTTTCTGGCTTAGTTGGTCTGGAGACATAGACCCACTGAGGTGGTTTTCCCAAAGCATTCCCTGGACCACTCGGTCAGCATTACTGATGATCTGAACCGTGATCGCTTAGGTTCCACCCCAGATCTGCAGATTCAGAAACCCTCAGAGGGAGACTCAGAGTCCTGTGTCTTAGCTAAGAAGCCCCCGGGTGATTTAAACGCAGGGTCAAACCTGAGAAGCGGTACCACAAAATAAACAAACTGCAGGTTTTGCTTGCATCCTCTCAAAATTAAACCACGAAAGATACTGACATTCTAAACATATTGACATTGAAGACAAATTTCCAATCTCATGCAAAGAATCAAAGTGCTTTCAAAAGTTCATTAGGAGTTTTTTTTCTTTTTTCTTTTATTAGTTATTTTCTTTATTTGCATTTCAAATGTTATCCCCTTTCCTAGCTTCCCCTCCTAAAACTTCCTACCCCTTACCCCTCCCCCCTGCTCACCAACTCACCCATTTCCTGGCCCTGGAATTCCCCTATACTGGAGCATTGAGCCTTCACAGGACCGAGGGCCTCTCCTCCCATTGATGTCTGACTAGGCCATCCTATGCTACATATGCAGCTGGAGCCATGGGTCCCTCCACGTGTTTTCTTTGGTTGGTGGTTTGGTCCCAGGGAGCTCTGGAGATAGTGGTTAGTTCATATTGTTGTTCATTAGGAGGTTTTAAGATATAAAAAGAACGTAATTCTTATTGATTGCCATGGAAGGTTAAATAGTTGCACGTGGATTGACGATATACTTGGAGTGAATTTCTTCTGCTTACAACCATTGTCATTAAAATCCTCTGTTAGAGCTTTGAGCTCTCCTCCAAAGATGAGGGTTACTACAGAATCAAAAGTAGATGTTAATGAAAAAAAAAAAAAACAAAACCAAATGACTCGAGACTGTGCACATACTCTGAAAAAGGAAATTTAACTTACCACTTTAAACTGGTATAAGTAGTTTCCTTTCTTTCTTCAACTTTCTTTTGGACATCAAATTCTGTGCATCACAATGTACAGATTCCAGTGTTGAGGTGAGCCTTAGCCCTGTAACTTGTTTTCCATGTTTCCAAAAGAGGTTCTTGTGGTCAGGAATGAATCAGACAAAGTCCCTGGCAATGGCAGACTAGACCTTGGGGTGAACCAGTAGTTAAACTGAACCAATACGATGGTGCTTATGTGTGTGACTCTACGCGTCCCTTAAGCAGTGGTTCTCAACCTGTGGATTGCCTAAAACCACCGGAAAACACAGAGACTTACATTACAACTCAGAGTAGTAGCAAAATGAACACATGAAGTAGCAACAACAAAAACAAATGGTTGAGGGTTACCACAACATGAGGAAATATATTATTAAAGATTAACGACATTGGGAAGGTTGAGAACCACTGCCTTACACAAGCCAGTCTACATTAGTTTCATGACTAACAGCTAATGAACCTAATTTTATTTTTCTGAGGTATAGTCTGGTCCCTATGTAGCCCAGGCTGGCTCAAAGTCACCCCGCTCCTTCGTCAGCAGTCTGAGTGCTGGCAACAGATGTGCTCCACATATCCTGCGACATGATTAAAGACACAGACTAGTTTATTGATGAGGGGAAATTATGTGCTGTGAACCTGGGTTTGAATCTCAGGTCTCCTTGTCTAATTAGCTACCTTCCACAAGTTTTGTTGCCCTTTTGAGGGAGAGTCCTAATTTCTCTTTCCTGCAGGCTTGTCGAAGTAGATTTGATAATGCAAGTGAAATACATGACCCAAGTTTGATGCTCCGTAAATGGAATTATAATTGTCAGTGACTGACAATTACTGTTTGTAATTCTTTCATTTTTAATAGTAAAGATAGCATTTAAATGACGTCATCCATTCCTGTTATTTATTTATTTTTTTCCTGGAGTTCTGCTTCTAGTAGTTTTCCTTTTATAATAATTGTGATGTATTCACCTAACATGCAGGGAACAACTCTATCTCTCTATTCATTATGAAGCTCCACCTCTTGAGTGTATGTAAGGAAGGTGTGTAGCCACACGATCCATTAGTCAGGCATTGAGCCTGTCTAGACTGTCTCTCTTTATTTCACGGGCACTTCCTGGATGCTTATTCTCCGCTGGGCTCAATAGAGCCACAGATGTGCATGGGAAATGGAGAACTGAAGGGAAAACTTGTTGTGATTAGACTTATCCCATTGTCCAATCTTGCCTTTCAGAAATCAGCCTCAGGAGTTGTTAAAGCGCGCATGCGCTGACACAGTGAGGATTTCCCGCACTAAGTAGCAGGACACTTTCCCATGTGCTTGCAGTATTCCTTGTGCTTATTTCCTCTGCTGCAGATTGTGCTTGGTCAAGCCGTTGGATGCTATTCTCTGTTGGAGGCCAAGGTTGTCTGTGAACTTGTCCCCTTGCTGGGATTATAGGCATATGCCACCACACCCCGTTTACGAGTTTCTGGGATCAAAACACATCTCATCATTCTATTAACGGATCTACATCTGTATTGCCACTGGGTGAATTTTAAAGATTGCTTCTTATTTAAATAGTGTGTGTGTGTGTGTGTGTGTGTATGTGTGTGTATGTGTGTGTATGTGTGTGTATGTGTGTGTGTGTATGTGTGTGTGTATGTGTATGTGTGTGTGTGTATGTGTGTGTGTATGAGGGAGGGAGGGCTTGTAGAGGTCAAAGATAACTGATAAAGTAGGTTCCTCACTTCTGCCCAGTCGGTCTCAGGGGATTGAACTTAAATGGTCAGGATTGGCGTTAGATGCCTTTATCCACTAAGGCATCTCTCTAGTCCCTATCTGATTTTTAAAAAAAATTTAGACTCACTTAAGTATTCATTTATTTGTGTGTGCGAATGTGCATGCATGCCACAGGAGGTCAGAGGACATCCGGAGGGAGTCAGTTCTCTTCTGCAATCATTTGAAGGGGGGGGGGGGTTCAGGGATTGAGCTCTGGTCAGCAGTCTTGACAGATGTATCTTTATCAGCTGTGTCATCTTGATGCCCTACCACCTCGTGAACTAATTATTCTTATTTTTACTTGACCACCTCCTAGATTTCATCACAGTGGGACATTTTAATGCAGGTAATAGAAACCTCAGGAAATCCTTTTATCTATTTTTTTTCCTATGCAAAACAAATTAAAGTGACTGAGACCACCTCATCTTTTAATGGTCAACACATCAATGAAAGTAGCAACTTCAAGGCTTGGCGAAATATCTCATGGTGTGCACGGGTCCACCTATGCACATGCAAGCGGCACTGAATGAACTCAGTGGGTTTAAGGAAAAGCATGTGAAGTTGAGAGTGGGGTAGGGGAGGGGAAGAATAGGAGGGTGGGCTTGATCAAAACACAGCACATGCACGTATAAAGTTTTCAAACAAGAACAAGCCCTCAAGAAAGCCCTCACATTCATTGAAACCAACCAACCAACTAACCCAAAATCGATCTTTCTAACACTATCTCTAATTTTATTTGAAACTATGAGTAGCTTAAAAAAACCTTTTTTTTTTTATTTTACTCTCTGGGAAAACATGGCATATGATCATTTAAGTAAGGATGTTCTGCACTAGAGATTTATAAAAAATTAAAAGTCCAACTGCTTTTGTGTGTGTGTGTGTGTCTGCTCTTAGCTCTTTCTATCCACCGCGTGCTCTCCACTTAGGGGGAGGAGTCATGATTCATTCCACTCGGCTTGAGCTTTTCTGATGAGTTTTCTTCACAAACCTGGCTCCACTTCTGTAACAGAAACATTAAAGCAGGGTATCTTAAACTGTGTCTCTTTATTAATCATGTATTTACTCTTGTAAATAATACACGCAAATACATCCTGATTACGTCAGTTGGGGTACAGTGATTAACTAGCTGTTTAGCTAGGAGGATGCAGGCGGGACTATCTTGTGATTTTATATGTACTCCTTAAAAAGCTGTGTATGTTTTTCTGGTGCTATTTGTTTCGATTTGGGCAAATATTTTGCAACTTAACATTTCTTTACTTGTGGTCTTAATTTCCACAATCCTTTACATCACTCGTCACACTGAATGGCAGTTTCCAGTACTCTATAGTTAGTCTCTCAATAGTCTTTTGAAGGAAGGGTACATTTGTTTGGAGAGAAATATACTTTTTATTTCAAAGTCCCTTTGATATCATTAGAGATGGTTTTCCTTTAGTTCTCCCTTCAGCTCAACTCTTTTTCTCTTTTGTTTCTATTGGGATGAGGTAATCCTGGTTTGTGAAGTCTTTTGTGATGGAAATGACTATGACCACACAGACAGCATAATATTTACTAGGGACAAGAGAAGGCGAGATAGCCATCAGGGCTGCCTTTCAACACTGGAGAGAAAAACCCCACTCGGCCAGCTCATTGTCGCCTTGAGTGTCTAAAATATAGTGTGTAGACATAAATTGCAAGCCATAACAGAAGGAGGGAAATAGTAAGATTTAAAAAACGTTGTCATGGCAAACCAGGGAAGAAATGGTCTGAAGATGAGAAAGCCAAATTCACTGACAAGGCACAAATGTGACAGAGAGTCGTATCAGCTCGAGTATGCTCAACAGCCAACAAGGTTGGCTTGTAAGTATAGTACCTAGCTCTGTCTTTGGTTGTAGCTCAGACTCTTGAGTACGGGTTATCAACAACTTTCTTTGTTGTTGTATGAAAGCTGGAGGCTGTAAGATCTCTGTTACAGTGACTGAGCTTTGCAACAATAATGGATTTTAAAATTTGATTTTATTTATGGGTGTTTTGAAGGTTGCCGTGTAATCCAGACTGGCTTTGAACTCGCTAATATCCGAGGTTGTCTTAAACGTCTGACCTTTCTCCCTGGATATCCTAAGTGCTGCCATTACAGGTGTGCCCTGCCACGCCCAGGACTCGCTCTGTGCATGCCAAGCAAACATTCTGCCCTCTGAGCATTAATCCAAGCCCCAGCCTCATTAATAAGAAGCAGCCATAGACAATGTGGAGATGCATTAATGGGGCTGTATTTCAATAAAACTTTACTCATTTGGAGCAGGCAATAGACCAGCTTTGGTTTGATAACTCTAGCTTATGACGTGTAATATTTCATAGTTGTTTATTCATAGGTTATAATAAATTTGAAACAACTTATACGAATCTATCCAACACTGAATCGGACCAGTGCATATGACAAGAACATGGAACACTGGGAACGACAGGGCTTCTGTGGTCTGAAACAGAGTCAGCTCTCTATCACACCAGAGTCAGTACATCTTTTGCTGGCACCAGGAAATCATCTGTAGGCAAAGCCAGTGTCTATGGAGCAGTTTACATTTTAGTGACTATTATACGTAACTTGTGCTTATTCTACATAGCTTTAGTGACTATTATACATAGCCTGTGCAAATGTCTTCCGTATTGACTTTGACATTATTCAGATAAAGTAACCATTCTACAACTCGGTGATCATCCTGAAGACGCTAAGCTCAGTTTCTATAGAATGGTTCATAGGAACCCCAAAACTTTCAAGAATAAATAGAAAAATAAGCCAATAACATCTTAGCTTTTATTCAAGTCATTTCATCAATACTACAAAGTGATAAGGCCTGATGAAGTTTGGGTTGTATTGTTTAAAAGCGTTTGTACTTTATGCATATGTTTTATTGAGAAAAGTAGTAAAAAATACAAGCACATGTGTGATTAGATGAGAAGACATAAATAAAATAAAGCACACACATAAAATACATATAAAATGAAACATACATATAAACATATAAATAAAAATATGAGCCAAAGCAATCATAAACTAGTGTAGGAAGTAAAAACCTTAGGAAATGTGACACTCATAAGCCATTGTGTCCCACATAGTCTCCAAAAATGGGGTCAAAAATTTCCCAGCAAACAAAATAACCAGCTCATTAATGAATCCATCATCGGACTCTATGTGAAAACGTTCCCCTTGGCATTCAGTTCTGAAATAAATTTCATAATACACCTTCATAGAGGAGAGATACAGTATCCCTGAGATAATATCAGAATAGGACTTAGTGCTGCCTCAAGATTGATTGGAAAGACTTTGAACCAAGCAAACCATAAGGAAAGACAACCTAAAGGTGGAGTGGGAAGGGCAGCCAGCCAGTGGCATCGGCTCCACCTGACCCAGCAATTGAACCTGTCAAAATGACTGACAAATAAATATTTTACATATACATGACATGAAAGTAGAAATAAGACTGTCTAGGAGACAAAGTGTACTAACGGGAGGGATGGAGGGTGAGGAAAGGGAGGGCAGCGAACATAAGGGAGAAAATACTCAACAAATATATGGATAAGCACAAGAAAGGAAAACATAAAAGGAAAAGATTCTTGGACTTTTGGATTCAGAAGACGAAAGTGATAGCAGTTAACACATTCTTTGTATGCATCAATTCATAGCTCTGTACAAGGACAACAACAATAGACATGCTAACATGGACCACAGGAAGCTCTGGAGGCCTCAACCCTACACAAAGAACTACAGGCAGCTAAGGAATGCAAGGGTGGGAGTAACAGTCTTCCCCAGGGACGGGGCCCTCAATTGGTTATTCAGTACCAAGTGGTCAGACCTGAAAGCACACATCCATACTGAGTGATTATAATTTCTGTGATTTGGAATACGTATGTGTACCTATGCAAACATATTCATGTAACAACTGGTAGTGAAAGAAGAGGCATGGATTTGAGAAAGAGCGAGGAAGGGTGTATAGGAGTCTGGAGGGAGGAGATGGGGAAATGATGCAATTATATTATAATTTCAAAAAAGAAAATACATAATTAAAAAATTCATAGTCATTCAATTGTCTTCCTAAAGGGCACTTGGGGTTAAACAGAGAGCTATGTGTATAGAAACAGGAGCAGGAATAAGCTTTTTATCTGTTTGGCATCAAAACTTGCCCACCGGTGATCCTAACTACTTGCTTGGGTCTTTGCTGAATGGACTGTTGAATGCTAATTTCAGGCAGATGGGCATCAGAAAGGGTGTATTCTTTTTCCATGTCTGTTAGGAAGAGCCTACACGGTGGATTTTGAGAGTTCACCCTTACTTGAATTAGGGGATCAAAACTGTACACAGTTTACATTGGAGAAGAGATCTCTCCTCTCAGAGAGTGAAGACCGAAAGTGAAGGCATATATCCTTCAGTAAAAGTGAAACCAGACATCTCATCACAGTTCAAAGAAAAAAAAAACTCAACTGATGTTGGGAAAGAAAAATCAAGTAATAACTGTCATGACTAAGTGGGTTTTACTTTTTTGTCCTTTGTTACAATTGATATTATACTTTCTTTTTTTTTTTTTTTTTTTGGTTTTTTGAGACAGGGTTTCTCTGTGTAGATATTATACTTTCATATCATATTATTATCCCGTCCCTTTCCTTCTTCCCTTCCCTTCCCTTCCCTTCCCTTCCCTTCCCCTCCCCCTTCCCTTCCCCTTCCCTTCTCCTTCCCTTCCCCTTTCTCCTTTCCCCTTCCCCTTCTTCCCCTTTCTCTTCCCCTTCCCCTTCCCCTTTCCCCTTCCCCTTCTTCCCCTTCCTTCCCCTTTCTCCTTCCCCTTCTTCCCCTTCCCCTTCCTCTTCCACTTCCTTCCCCTTTACCTTCTTCCCCTTCCACTTCTCCTTCCCCTTCTTCTCCTTTCCCTTCTTCCCCTTCCCCTTCCACTTCCCCTTCTTCCCCTTCCTCTTCCCCTTCCTTCCCCTTCTCATCCCCCTTCCTCTTCATTCCCCTTCCCCTTCTTCCCTTTCTCCTCCCCTTCTTCCCCTTCTTCCCTTTCTCCTTGTCCTTCTTCCCTTTCTTCCCCTCCTTCGCCTTCCCCTCCTTCCCCTTCCCTTTCCCCTTCCCCATTTTCCCTCCCCTCCCCCTCCTCTCCTCTCCTCTCCTCTCCTCTCCTCTCCTCTCCTCTCCTCTCCTCTCCTCTCCTCTCCTCTCCTCTCCTCTCTTCTCCTCTCCTCTTTTTCCTTTCTTTTGACAGCAGCTCCATGTAGCTCTGACTATCTGGAAATTGACTGTATAGGTTAGGCTGGTCTTACAGATCTTCTCCTCCCTGCCTTGGCCTCCCAAATGCACCCCTACATTCAGCTCCTATGATTTCTTAATAGTTTTCCAAACACTCACTTCTCTTGCTTTTTAAGGTTATAATGTAGTTGTATCATTACAACTATCAGACATCTCTTGTGCCATCCAGGGCACTTGTTATACAAAAGAGTGTCAGAGTTGTTCTTCAAAAATTCCAGAAAAGTAGACAGAAAGATGGATGCCATAGGCCTACAGCCTAAAAGGGACCTTGGGTGTGCATGGGTAGAAATTGTTAGTAGAATTAAGGTGCTAATTCTCCCCAGACTGATTTACAGGTTAAATTCAAACTTTACTAAATACCAGTGGGCTTTTCATGTCTTTTGCACAAGATATAAACTTTATACACAAACATATATAGAAAGGGCCTATAACACCTGAAACAGGCGTGAGAAATAAACTTAGAATGCTTACATGATCCAATTTCAAGACTTAATGAGAGGGATTAATAACCAAGGGAGTTCTATCTTAGACAAAAAGATAGGCAAATGTGTTGATGGAATAGGTGGAAAGACACAGACACAGATCCACATTTGAATGGTCATCTAACTTTCAGAGTAAGTATCAAGAGGAGAAAAAGCTGTCTTCTGAATAAATGGTTTAGGGGAAACGTAATATTTGTTGGTAATTAAGGTATCATCATCACCAGCAGCAGCAGCAGCAGCAGGAGCAGCACCACCACCACCACCACCACCACCACCACCACCACCATTGTATGTCTATGTGTCTGTGTGCATGCATGTGTGTGTGTATATAGACCAGAGGTCAATGTTGGATGTCTTCTTTGCTCTTCATTTTAATTTTTGACAAAAGGTCTCTCTCTCTCTGAAGCTGGAGTTCATTGATTTCGTTAGATTATTTGACCAGCAAGCCCCAGCACGGAGACTACAGGTGCATATTGCTGTGCTCAGAACTGAATATATGTATTATAAAGAAACAAACTTCTTCTTTTGTGTCACATCCTTCCTTCCTTCCTTCCTTCCTTCCTTCCTTCCTTCCTTCCTTCCTCCATCCATCTATCTGTCACCTGTCTATCATCTCTCTCTTAAAATATCTCTCTTTAGTTAAATATAAGGTAAAATTAGAAAATTGTTGACAGTATGTAAAAACGCCTTTCAGAGGCAGAAAGACTCTTTGGTATGACTAGGGACTCACTCCTTTGTCTCCTCAAAACACCTACATAGAATGCTCCCAAGGCCATGTTCTGAAATGGTGAGCATGCTGCTGAGAAGGGACTGGATCTATGCTCTTGTGTTCTAGAGTCCAGATGTAGTCCCTCAGGGTTTGATATGCTCGAACCCCCACACAGGATACTTCTCAGTGGCCCTTCCACCTGGCATCAGCTCATAGCGTTTCATAATGGAGAGAATGGGACGCTCACTCTTTGGGCTTAGTTTGGTGTCTCAAGTTTGTGGGCGATCCCACTCAAGGTGAAATCCAGTGAGGTTTCACTCTCAGGCCACCCATGATGAAACCCGTGGGAACATTGCAGGCTATAGTGCTGAGGTTTATCAGTGAAAGGCTGGCCCACCCCATGGTAAGATATCTTCCAAAGGAAACCCAGGGACGGGCACTTAACTCATCGTAAGCAAGTAAAATATTTATTTTTAAAACATGCACAGGAAGGACATGATCCTCTTTTTGTAAGAGGGGCAGACTTTCTTCATTTCCTGTTCTGCGAATTAGAGGCCACCAAACCCTTGGAAGAAACACTGCAGCTGAGAAATGGATCTTTCCTCTTCCTCTCACTACATGGAGCTCTGTATTTGCTAAGACCCCCTGCATCCATTCCTTGGTGGACTCAGGACTAGAGCTAGATCTAACTGAGGCTTTGTGGAACACTTGCTATTTAGCCAGAGAGGTACCAGTCTCTGGAGAAGTAGAGTTGTAGTTTCGGTGCATGTAAGAAAAGTTGGAGATAAGGGAGGATCACTTCAGTTCTGAAAACACAGAGAATATTCCTTGAACATGAATGAACTCCAGAACATTAATTTTCTTGGTAAATTTTAGTCTCTTTTATTGTGGTTTCTATTTTCATTCTAGGAGGATGATTATTATTATTTTTTTTTTACTGATACCTTTTCTTTCACAGTACATTGGTACAATTGTGACAATGAGGTAGCCCTTTAAAAATTATGTGTGTGTCTAATTGCTCTGGCTAGGACTTCGAGTACTGTATTGAATAGGTAGGGAGAAAGTGGACAGCCTTGTCTCGTCCCTGATTTTAGTGGGATTGTTTCATATTTCTCTCCATTCAGTTTGATGTTGGCTACTGGTTTGCTGAAGATTGCTTTTACTATGTTTAGGTATGGGCCTTGAATTCCTGATCTTTCCAAGACTTTTATCATGAAGGAGTGTTCGATTTTGTTAGATGCTTTCTCAGCATCTTACGAGATGATCATGTTTTTTTTCTTTGAATTTGTTTATATAGTGGATTACATTGATGGATTTACATATATTGGATCATCCCTGCATCCCTGGAATGAAGCCTAATTGATCATGATGCATGATCATTTTGATGTGGTTATTAAATTGATATAGTCAATATATGTATATACCTCTATCTATCAATCAATATCCTCATTACACACACACATACTGTTATTAGACGCGTTCTCACGACCGGCCAGGAAGAACACCACAGACCAGAATCTTCTGCGGCAAAACTTTATTGCTTACATCTTCAGGAGCCAGAGTGCAAGAAGCAAGAGAGCAAGAAGAAAGAGCAAGAAGCAAGAGAGCAAGAAGCAAGAGAGAGAGAAGCAAGAGAGAGAGAAAACGAAACCCCGTCCCTCTTAAGGAGCATTCTCCTTCGCCTCGGACGTGTCACTCCCTGATTGGCTGCAGCCCATCGGCCGAGTTGACGTCACGGGGAAGGCAGAGCACAAGTAGTCATAAGATACCCTTGGCACATGCGCAGATTATTTGTTTACCACTTAGAACACAGCTGTCAGCGCCATCTTGTAACGGCGAATGTGGGCGCGGCTCCCAACATCTCCCCCTATCCTTTTAATAAGAGCAAATAGGCCACCCATATTAATGAGAGTGGAGATAGAGGTCAAATCCCCAGTGTGCAGGTAAAGGAGCCGTACACATAACCTCCTCCCAGGCTCATCACCCAGAGGGGTCCTGGTCTGGTCCCGTGTTGTTTTTCCTGGGGGAAGGACACTTGAACACTCAACCTTCTTGAAAGATGACATGTCTCCCTAGAATAGGCTCATATGTGCCGCAGAGCCTTTCCATTGCAGTGCTTAGCCTTGCAACTCTCTCGGGCTGCTGAAGCACACTCACTCTATCCCGTGCAATGAGTCTAGCCTCATGGGATATAAGAGCTGAGTGGCCAGCGACCTATTGCCTAAGCATAGATAACCATATATCAGGGGGAGCTCCATGTTCTAGTCCTGCAAGCGCCTGGGCAATAACCACCTTGTCTCTCCTAGTTTGGGCCTTAAGCTTACAGACCAACCAAAGAAGCAACACTAATCCACAGCGAAGTGTATCTCCACATAATCCCACCCCCATCCATTCTTTAAAGAAGGAAAATGCTGAGGAGATCCAATTGGGTAATCCTTTGGTCAGGGACAGGTCCAAGCGCGTGGAGTTGACCTGAATGATGGCAAGTCTCAATTCCCGAAGGGTCTGTTCAAATTCAGCCGTCCAATTCTGTAACATATACTGAAAAAGACTTTTTGACAAATTAGCTGCCCTAGTAAATTTAACATACTGAATGGAAATAACACACAATCCCGGAAACTTTTGTTCACATCCCTGCTGAGTTATTTGTCATAATACATCTAGTTGTATCTGGACAAGATCTATGAGTTGATTAACCAGCATGAGACCTCTCTGTACTGGGCCAAATAAGTTCATTTGCTCATTAATGGCTCTGAGGTCATGGAGCAGTCTCCACTTTCCTGACTTTTTCTTAATTACAAAAATTGGAGTATTCCAAGGTGAGGTAGAGGGTTCAATATGGCCTAATTTTAATTGTTCCTCTACCAATTGAATCACAGCTTCTAGTTTTTCAGAGGATAGGTGCCATTGAGGAACCCACACTGGGTCCCCTGTTTTCCATGGTATGGGTCGTGCTGCCCCAATGGCCGCTAAGGAAAAACCCAGACCCTGTCTGTCTTGGTTTCCATTAGGTAAGATAGGCTCTATCCTTCCCTGTTCTTGATGTCCTAACCCTTTTCCTTCTTTATAACCCATCTTTGCCATGATATTTTTTGCTTTAGCTGAATACCCTCCCGATGGGGCGTTTTCATTGGACAAAATAAGGCCCAAATGCTGCATAATATCCCTTCCCCAGAGGTTAACCGGGAGTGGGAGCACATAAGGTATGAATTTCCCTTGCTGCCCTTCAGAGGATTCCCACGTCAAGGCAATGGAGCTTATAGTGGGACATGATTGATATCCTAGGCCCTGTAATGAATGAGATGACTCTGTGGTGGGCCATGCTTTGGGCCACCAATGTGTAGAGATTATACTTTTATCTGCTCCGGTATCAAGGATGCCTTCAAACTCTTTTCCGTTGATCTTAAGGCGGAGCTTAGGTCTATCATTTAAAGATACAACCAAATAGGCAGAATCATTTCCTGAGGAGCCCATTTTCTTTATCTCAGGTCCTGCAGATTTCTCCCTGGTATTATCAGGGAGGAGCAGCAGCTGAGCTATCCTATCTCCTTTACTAATAGAAAAAACGCCCTTAGGGCTTGAGCACAGGACCTGTATTTCAGGGGAATGTTGACAATCCATAACTCCAGGGTGGACTACTAAGCCCTGCAAGGTGAGTGAACCCCGGCCGAGAATAAGGCCCATGGTTCCCGGGGGCAAGGATGGTATAGGCTCCACTGGCACCGGCTGAATACTCATTTGAGGCATTAATAGGAAGTCGGAGGCGGCACGCAGGTCCACCCTTGTGGGTCTTCCTGGGTCGCCTCTCTGACTGCTTCCTGGGTCCTGACAAACCGGTTCCCATATCTTTGAGGGCCCTGGGACCGAGGGCCCGATGACCCGTTTTTTGGCACATAAGCTGATTGACTATCAGGTGGGGGAAGGACTCTGCCCTTTATATCCCTCACAGAGCGACACTGGTCAGCTCTATGATAACCCTTGCCACACTTAGAGCAAAGAGTGAGAGTCCCTCCCTGTTTACCTGGAGCTCTGCAATCTTTCTTAAGATGCCCAGGCTTCCTGCAGTTAAAACATGTCCTCCGATCATTTCTGCCCATGGAGCATTTTTGGGATTGAAGGATGGCAGCCGCTAAGCCTGCATTGGTGAGAGGTCCCCCAAGCTCCCGACAGACCCTGAGCCAGTCTTGTAAGCCTTTGTTCTTTCTTGGGGCTATGGCCGCTCGGCACTCCTTTGTGGCTTGCTCATAGATTAGCTGTTTTATCAGAGGCGCAGCTTGCTCTGAATCTCCAAAAATACGCTCTGCTGCCTCTGTCATTCTGGCCACAAAATCTGAGAAGGATTCCTGAGGTCCCTGGATTATCTTTGTTAACTGACCAGTGGTTTCACCTGCTCGAGAGAGCGCCTTCCAGGCCCTAATAGCCGTGGAAGAAATCTGGGCATAAGCTCCCCAATGGTAGTTTGTTTGATCAGCAGAATAAGCTCCCTGACCCGTTAACAAGTCAAAAGTCCAATCTCTCTGCTCTGGAGTCAAAGCAGCTGCGTTTGCTCGGGCCTGCGCTTGTGCAGCTTCGTGCCAAAGCGCTCTCCATTCCATATATTTGCCCATACTAGGGAGAGCGGCTTTTACAACCGTTTGCCAATCACCAGGAGTCATAGCGTGATTCGCAAGCCTTTCCACTTGTGCTATAGTGAAATTAGCACTGACTCCATAGTTACGGACCGACTCGGCAAGCTCTTTAATCTGTATATACGCTACCGGAGCGTGGACACGCCCACCCTCGGCTCCTTCAAAGACCGGAAATGCCTGTTGTATTTTCCTTTGTTCCTCCTTTGGAATGAACGAGTCTGTGCATTGCCTCTCTGTCCATTGCCTCTCTGCGCAGGGCTGATGCACTACGCAGGGCGGGGGCTCAGCATAGGGTGGAGGTGCACTATGACCTTGAAGCCGACTGCCAAGAGGCCAAGCAGCAAGCTGGCCTTTGCCAGCCGCTTTTGGCTTCTTCCTTGACCGATTAGCTCGCATTTTATCTGGCTGGCACTTTTCTCTCTCATAACGAGCTGTTTCCTCCTCCAAGTCTGTTTCTTCAGAGAAGCTAAATTTTTTATCTGATTCAGAGCTACTAAGAACTAGCTCCTTAAACTCATCTAGTGATGGGTATAGGCTCCTTCTCCTAGAAACCTCCGCTAATTGATCTTTCTTCTTTTCCCTTTTCCCTCTTTTCCTTCTAATCTCTCTCCAGGTATTCCTACCTGACCTTAACTTTTCCTCAGGTTCAAGACCCTTGGAAAGGCCTGTATACTTATTTTGTGCACCATGTTTTCTCTTTGCTCCTACTCTCTCTCCCCGCTTTACTTCTGATAGCTTGTCCTGAATTTCCTCTAGAATCCGCCCTGCCTTAACCACTTGATAACATGTGAAAAGGAACAAAAGGGCTTCTAACACTAGAAAAAGTTCAAGGCCAAACATACCTTATAAAGCTATTTTCCACTTTACTTCTGATAGACTGTCTTGAATTTCCTTAGAAAGTTCAAGGCCAGGCTTACCTCGTAAAGCTATACTCACTGGTACTCTCGTTCCCCAGCTGAAAAGTTCTGAATTCATGCAGTTGAATCCTTCTTAACAGTCTGCTTTACGGGAACCTTTATTACCGCGACCCGCAGTTCTGGTTCTGGAATGAGGGATCTTCCTTGCGCCAGTCCCGAGTTTTTTCTCGTATTTTTTCGTCCCGGATTTTTTCTCGTCCCGTCCCGGGTTTCGGCACCAATTGTTATTAGACGCGTTCTCACGACCGGCCAGGAAGAACACCACAGACCAGAATCTTCTGCGGCAAAACTTTATTGCTTACATCTTCAGGAGCCAGAGTGCAAGAAGCAAGAGAGCAAGAAGAAAGAGCAAGAAGCAAGAGAGCAAGAAGCAAGAGAGAGAGAAGCAAGAGAGAGAGAAAACGAAACCCCGTCCCTCTTAAGGAGCATTCTCCTTCGCCTCGGACGTGTCACTCCCTGATTGGCTGCAGCCCATCGGCCGAGTTGACGTCACGGGGAAGGCAGAGCACAAGTAGTCATAAGATACCCTTGGCACATGCGCAGATTATTTGTTTACCACTTAGAACACAGCTGTCAGCGCCATCTTGTAACGGCGAATGTGGGCGCGGCTCCCAACAACATACATATATAAATACATACATACTGGCTTACTTTTTATTTTTCCACTTCTTTCCAGATATTTTATAAAATCCCATCTCTTTGTCCCTCCTACTATTACTTATTGATCTAGATGCTTTAAGATAAAGAAGCTCACGGGCTCATGACTTTGAGAGTTTGTTTGTTTGTTTGTTTGTTTGCCAATTTCAGCACAGCTATGGGTAGAGATAACTTTCATTTTAAGTATGTGAATGTCAATGTATTTTTGTAGCATGTTCTCATTTTACCAAAGGTTTTAACCATTTCTAAGTAGACTAGCTTAGGTTGACATTCTAACAGTGATGTTAACATTCATTTCTTATTAGCTTCCCATTGGGCCATGTACAAAACAGGAAGTGAATAAAAAGTCGAGCAGATGAAAGGGCTGGAACATTTCCTATGTTGAGCAGAATTTGATAGTCATTCCTTCTGTGCATTTCAGAAAAATGACAATTCTCTGCTGACTCTTCTTTCTAGTTGAAGCTTTTTGTATGCTGAAATTGAAATAATCCAGAAACCAATCTGTGCCCATAGGTTCTAGTATGAGCCAGGGTTATTCCATCTGAAGTTGGCAGTGGCTTCTATGTATTCAACTTGTCCTCAGTGTCAGAGTTTAACAAAAAAACTAAAGTGCAAGGCAAGAGTTAACTTCCCTATGATTAGGCAGGCTCTAGAGGTTGCCAAATAATATAGGCTATTGCCACTGCCCCTGGTTACCCACCACCACTACTTTGGAAGACTATTTCTGAAGATATCACAAACTTTGGCTGTAGGATATAGACAAACCAACCTCAAAGTGCTTAAGAAACTGTTAGCTTACTTTCTGACTGCTGGAAAGTGCTGTGAAGGTTAATAGTCTTAGCCAGTGTTGGACTCTGCATGATATAATACCTACCTGTCAGGAAAGATGTATCTACTACATCTACATGTATGAAATACAACCACATCTACCCCAATATCCCTCTTCCAGCTGCCCTTGGCATTTTCCATGCTAATTTCATGTTTTCATGGTTTTCTTATTGAACACCACTAAGTCCAATTAGAGCTGTCTACATGCTCCATCTACATGCTACATTTAGTGGCATGACTGTTATGGGATTATTAACCATGCTCTGAGTGGCCTGAGCTGCAGAATATAATTCATACCTTTTACTGTAACTCTGGTCAAAAGACCATGCCTGGGAAGGTCATGGGCTGTACAGTACAATGTACTATTGTTATTTTGCTAAATGGTTGTACTCTTAAACTCTACTCTTATATTTTTGGTTGTGAGACTAGCCTTTAATGGCTGAGCCATCTCTCCAGCCTGTCAAACTCTATTCTAAATATCTATCTTCATACCCATGGACCTAAGCTATTCTCAGTGAATCTTCACTAGCCAAAGTGCTTAGAGGATACTGAATGCTCAGTCCTAAATGAGACATTTTTATCACTCTCCTCCATCTCCTACCAAGGCTTAGAGAATGTCAAGGAAGAGGTGACAGAAAGAATGTGAGCCTGGGAGAGTGGAGCACTGTGCAATGCTGTCATCTGGAGATGGCATGGCTGTTACAATGACAGCATCTATGCTTACCTAGAAAATATCAAGCCAATGAGCATTTTGTGTTAATAATAATAAATCAAAGAATTGAGCAATACATTTAATATAAAAAATAGAGCTTTATTTTGTTCAGTTCAGGCTACTGTAACAAAGTATAATTGACCTAAGCAACAGACAGTCACTTCCCACCATTCTGACTTAACATCAAGATGCTGAACAATTTGGTTCCAAAGTATGCCTTCATGATTGCAGATAGTGCCATGTAACTCAGTTCTCCGTTGCAGTGACCAAGTACCAGACATTAGCAATGTGCATGGGGGAGGAGTGTGCTTCTGCTTCACAGAAGATTTAAGCCATGGCCGTTTGGCTTGGGTGTTTTGGGTCTTTGGCAGCCTAGAACGTGATGGTGGAGGACACATGATAGAAACTGCTTGCTTCACCATGGCTGGGAAGCAGACAGAGAGGAAGGAAGAAGATGGAATCATAACAGCTCTATCAGCACCAAGCAGTCAGTTACCTAGCATCTGCCTACCAGACTCCATAGTCTAGAAGTTCTCTCACTTCTCAGTAGTATCACAGTCTGGCAGTCCCATCTTTAGCTCATGGACCTGTGGGAGACATTTACCAAACCACAGTAGTTTCTCTCTGTGTCCTCATGATGATGAGGGGGAGGCCTTTGATCTCAGTTTTGTTAAATACTGATAAGAAGGTTCCCATGTACGACTTCACCCCAAGCTTGTAACCCACCTCCCAAAGACCCTATACCTAAGTTCCACCATACTGACAATTAAGACGCTGCCACATGAGATTTAGGGTGATGTGGCCCTCGTTCCTCAGCATACTTATTTTGTCAATTATGAATATCTTTCCTTCACATATATACTTGGACTGTGTGGATGCCTGTTGCCCAAATTGGTTAGAAGAAGGCACTGGATCCTCTGACGATGACTTTGAACCACTGTATGATTGCTGGGGACCAAAACCAGGTCCTGTGAAAGAGCAGCATGTGCTTGTGACAGTTGAATCATCTCTCCAGCCCCGATACAGCTTTTAAAAAGACACACACACACACACACACACACACACACATACTTCATTTAATCTTTGATTATTTTATACATGTTTACAATATATTTCAATCTACTTCCAAGTTTTGCCCTCTAGTCTTCCTCCTACTTTTGTGCCCTAGTCTTTCTCACATCTCATTCCTTGTTGAATGTGGCTTCTTGTTTTAGGACTTTACTGAGAAAAAAAGCATAGAAATCTATATAAGATTTCAGTTTTTCTCATCTTTGGTCCTCAGGAGCTGAAGGCCTCACAAAGTTAAATTTTTAGAAGAAAAAAAAATTCTCTCAAGCTACAGTTCGAGAGCTGTGATTAAAATCAAGCATCTAGAAATATCTATGTCAAGAATTCCCCACCGCTATATTTTTCGGGGGATACTCTGAGTAGCTTACTGCATGGTGCAATACTTTACAACTGTGTCAGACACTGGAAAGATTGTAACATTTATGCGAGTATAAACAGATTGTATCCAGTACTTATCTACGATTTGACCTACATTTCACAACAACAACAACAACAACAACAACAACAACAACTTGTAAAAAGTAGAAGCAAAGAATTAAGACAAAAATATTTAAAAGTGGGGTGTTAATAGATGCTTTCAATCCATTTACTGTCTTGAAATGTATGCAGGACTAATTCAGGGATTTTTAATTTTATTTCTGCCCACATTTAAAATGTCCGAATAAACGTGTGTGGTTTGCTTTTGTAAAATGTTTACACAGCACAGTTAAACAGTGTGTAATGCCCCGGTTAACCTCAAAAGAGGATGAACTTTTCTAAAGTGGTCTGAGTCCCCGAGTGGGCTGCACAGTAGGTGAGTTTAGGTTGAGTCCCCGAGTGGGCTGCACAGTAGGTGAGTTTAGGTTGTAGCGTTTTGTTGCAGCTGGTTCCGTTGACTCCGTGGGAAGTACCCACTGAAACTCTGGAAAGGGCCCCTTCTGCTCCATGATACTTATTATTCTGACTTGTCTCCTTTCTGGGTAGATTGCCGACATCCTTTGGTATTTGAAAAGCTTTTGGGAGACTAAGAAAAAAAAGAGTTTCTTTCTTTTCCTTCTAATAGTGGAACTCTGTTAGGAAAGTAGATGTTCCTAAGGTCAAAGCTTAAGTGGACTCTTGGTCTCCCTGGCTGTAGATGCTAATGAATGTGTTTGGCCTGTGGCCTGTATCTTAGGAAGCTTATGGAGAGAAAGGCCTGCTGGGAGGGTTACAGAGTGTTTGTCCAACCTTCCCTCCGAAGAGGGAGGGATTGAAATGCCTCTGGCTCTAAGGCTGAAGGAAGGTCTGCTTTTCTATACAGATGTGTAACTTTTCTTCTGAGGCTCAAAGCTCTATCATAAAGTTCTCTAGTTAGACATGTCCAGCTCACTCTTTGTCATAGCTACAGAATTTTTGTTTCTCTTATCCCCAACCTTACTTTGACATATGTAATGATGATGCTTTGACTTTAGATTTAGGAAACAGAGCAAGTATCAACTTGTGAGCTGATATAACTGAATATTATCAGCAGGGTGGTTCGAGCAGCAAGCATTTCTTTCCTCTGTTTCTTTTTTTTTTAAACTATTTATTTATTTATTTATTTATTTATTTATTTATCGTCTCTTTAAAAAAATTGGATATTTTCTTTATTTACATTTCAAATGTTTTCCCCTTTCCAGGTCTTCCTTTTGGGAACCCCCTATCCCATCCCCCCTCCCTCTGCCTCTGTGAGAGTGCTCCCCGACCCATCCACTCACCTGCTCCTGTCTTCCTGCCCTGGCATTCCCCTACTTAGGGGCATTGAACACCCTCAGGCCCAAGGGCCTCTCCTTCCACTGATGTCCAACAAGGCCATCCTCGGCCACATATAGAGCCAGTGCCATGGGTCCCTCCATGTGTATTCTTTGGTTGGTGGTCCAGTTCCCAGGAGCTCTAGGGGGAGCTGGCTTATTATTGACACTGTTGCTCCCTCCATGGAGCTGCAACCCCCATCAGATCATTCAGTCTCTTCTCCAACTCTTCCCCTGAGCTCAGTCTAATGGTTGGCTGCTAGCATCTGCCTCTGTATTTGTCAGGATCTGGCAGAGCCTCTCAGGAGGTAGCTGTATCAGGCTTCCATCAGTAAGCCCTTCCCAGCATCCACAATAGCATCCAGGTTTGGTGGCTGTATATGGGATGGATTCCCAGGTGGGGCAGTCTCTGGATGGCCTTTCCTTCAGTCTCTGCTCCACACTTTGTCTTCATATTTCCTCCTGGAGTAATTTGTTCACCCTTCTAAGAAGCATGGAAGCATCCGCATTTTGATCTTTCTTCGTTTTAGGCTTCATATGGTCTGTGAATTAAATCTTGGATATTCCGAACTTTCCTCGGTTCCTTGAAGCTAGAAACCTGCTATCAGGAAACTAGCATGGTGGGACTCTTCATAAAGCCACCTGCTTTCTTTACTGTGGCAGTCTTGTATCCTCATGTACCTGAAAAGGGGTGGTGGTGGCAGAACTCTCATTACATATCCTGTAATGTATGTATAAGGGAACCAGGAATGTATAAAGGGAGCATTGCTGAAGTAGTGGGGGTGGGGAAGGACCAACAGAAAAGGGAGTTGCAGGGTACGAGGGATCTGATCTTGGAACTGGAACAGGGCGGCTCTAATTAGGAACAGGGGAGCGAGATATAAATACAGAATAATGAGAGAAGAGGGGAAATAACAGTAAGGATATTCAATCATAAAAGTCATAAAGAATCATACTATTAATTATTTACCTAAAAACTATATAATACATGTAGGTCTGTATAAATATACATGAATAGCTTAAATTAAAAATTTCACCTCTAGCCTGACAATTATAAAAGCCAAAGACCAGCTAACAAAACCCTCAATGACAGTCATCAGAAACCCTATTTTGAGTGTGTGGTTAGGGTTGTCCCTAAACAGACAGGCTATTACTATTGCCTTTGGCTTCCCCCTTTCTCCTCAGAGGCAGAAAGTAAGTCCCTATTGCTGAGTATGTCTTATACTTTAGACACTGGGTCCAGAGGGCACCGATCTGGAACTGATCTAAATGCCTCCTCCCTGAGGACAAACTTTAATGCTACCAGAAGCCACTGTCACACTTCCAAAGAAAGGAAGAAATGTCCTACCCAACTATGATGCCAATAAACCGTAACAATGACTGAAATGTCAGGATAGCCTTAAGCTGTAGTAGTGACATGAATACCTTTGTAGTAAACAACAGCTTTCTTTTTTTTCCCCAATTTTTTATTAGATATTTTCTTCATTTACATTTCAAATGCTATCCCGAAAGTCCCCTATACCCTCCCTCCCCCGCTCCCCTACCCACCCACTCCCACTTCTTGGCTCTGGCGTTCCTCTGTACTGGGGCATAAAAAGTTTGCAAGACCAAGGGGCCTCTCTTCTCAATGATGGCCAACTAGGCCATTTTCTGATACATATGCAGCTAGAGACACGAGCTCTGGGGGTACTGGTTATTTCATGTACCAACAGCTTTCTAATGGACTAAAGAACTACCCAATAAGTGGGAATCAAGCCTGGTACCAGAAACATGGACAATTACCCAGGACTAGTGAAGTCATGGATCTTGGAGGAGAATCTACAACCACCATTTTATTAAACCAACATAATCACTAACTACATTCTAAATACTCTTCATTATATCCATAGATAGGTGTAGTTCTCAACTCCACCAAGGAAACTTCTCATTGTAGCAGATGGAGACTTTCCCAGAAAACCACAACCATTTGAAATGCAGAGATGTAGAGCCTATTCTCTGTGGATACATCTATCTACAAAACATTCCTGAACCTAAGGCTCAGAGATACTACATTTAACGCTCAGGGAACACTGTGGAAGAGGGGACAGAAAGACTGTATGATCCAGAGGATTTCGGAGTTTGCTGAGACTATGGCTCCTAGTTATCTCAGAAGCCACACACATAAAATCCCACCAGCAAGATTACTTAAACATGAACTGAACACGGACAGTAGACATGCTAATGTGGATGGGGGAAAGTCCACTGGGTCTTCACAGAGATGTACAGGCAACTAAAGAATGCTGAAAGTGAGAGATTTGTCATCTCCTACTGGTTAAGCAATACCCAATGGTGAGTCCTGAAAACATACATACAAGTAACATTAAACAGACTGAGTAGGTTATATTGAGGAATATATACATATATATGTATATGTATACATGCATATAACAGCAGTTTATGAAAAAAGAGGTCATGAATGTAAAAGGAGGGGCACTGGGGGAATTTAGAGGTAATAAAGGGAAGGAGAAATGATGTAACTGTAATTTAAAAAATACAAGAGGGGAGAGAGAGAGAGAGAGAGAGAGAGAGAGAGAGAGAGAGAGAGAGAGAGAGAGAGAGAAAGAAAGAATATGAATCAACTCTCATGTCTTCATATGGGCACAACCTCCCAAAATAGAATAGTGCAACTAACTAGGGATCAAGTATTGAACATATGAGCCTTTGGAGGAGTTTTCAGAGTCAAACCTCAAGACAACCTATACTATCAGTAATTTTAAACTTTAGAGTGAAGATTATTAAAATGGTATTAGGACATTTACCGTATCTATTCACTTCTTGTCTGTTGCTGGACAGACGCCATGGCCAAAAACAATGTAAGAAAAAATTTTTGTTGGCTTATGATTCCAGAGGAATAAAAATCCATTATGGAAGGTAGCCAGGGCATCATACTGCAGGCATGGCATCAGGGAGCTGAGAGACCATGTCTCTCACCTCAGATGTGAAGCACAGAGAGGCCAGGCTATGAACTCTTAGAGCCCACTACCAGTGATGTACTTCCTCCCCCAAGGGTGCATGAGCCCATA
The DNA here is from genome assembly GCF_000001635.26 of Mus musculus. NCBI lineage: Eukaryota > Metazoa > Chordata > Mammalia > Rodentia > Muridae > Mus > Mus musculus. Next base: position 114,551,138 of record NC_000079.6, read on the forward strand.
GGTAACATTTCTTCTACCAAAATAGAGAACCATCTATAACATATTTAAGGTTGTGTATAAGAAAAAAGATCTAGAATAGCCCCATTCTATGAAAATATTTTACACAGAAACAAGTCACATGCCATTCAAAGTTTCCTACCTGTTATGTTTTAAAAGATAAAGAATAACCAAGCAAAATTAATTTTAATAATGTATAATTCATTAAAGTCAACATAGCCAAAATGATGTTACTTCAACAGTACTAATATAAAATTATACAATGAGACCTTTTGCATATTTTTGGTACTTTTTTGACATTCAGTGAATGTTCTCAGTTATTAATTATATTTTAGCTATTTAATAGTTTTGTGTCACTAGTAGCTTTTTTTCTACTAAAAAATAATGTATAATATAATAATATATATGTAATAATAATAAATAATGTAGAGGTAGGAAGACTTGCCTAGAAATATCAATCATGACTATGTATAGAGACAGAATCATGAGCTTACATGTTTGCTTACTCATAATTTCTAGCTTTATAATAAAAAAAGCCCATGAATTACTCTTGTAATAAGATAATAAAATGATTCCTAATAAAAATATTCCCCAAAGAGACCTTAGATTTTAAGGTGAGATTCCCATTCTCATTAACTTCAAACTGTTATTGAGTCTTGGTCAATTCCAATAGTCTTTACTAGAAGAGCCCCACATTTAGCCGAGGAAGATTTAGTGGCTCAAACACAACGTGTGGGCTAGGTTGTTCTTGATTTGAGTGATAGAGGTTAAATATGAACATCACAGAGAAGCTGTGGACAGACTCTCATGAAAAGCAGAGTACTCAAATATTAGCCAAGTTGCGGACTAGTCCGACATTCTTTTGAAACAGCATACTGGAGTCATCCTGTCAGAGGGAGCTATGGAATGAATCCCATCACGTGATCAGAAAACTGAACCAATGGAGTTGTTTGAATGGCAAACAGAGCCATACGCTGTCAGTGACTCTTATCACTTTAGTGGCTTCACAAGAAACACTGTACCCATAAAAGGTTTGCACTTTCTATATCTATGTCTCTGTCGGTGATGGTCTAAAATGATATCCTGAGTTACTTCTAACTCAGCTTTTATTATAGATACTTATTATAGAAAAAATTGTGATAAATTCACTTGGTGTTAAACCTAATAAGTGCTCTACAGGATTTCTATTTGCCATTCATTATTGCTTTTATTTCTATTTGCTGTTCATTATTGCTTTTATTTCTATTTGCCATTCATTATTGCTTTTTTAAGGCAATTTCCAGGTATCCCTGTGATTGAGCTATGATTTAAACATGAACTGTGTCTCTAAGACTGTGATGGGAGCAGTTTGACATTGTCTTGTGTACCTTTGTGTATAAAGCACCTGCCAAGCCACACGCGCAGTGGAGTGCTGGAATTCCTTGGCACTCTTGGAGGGAGCAGGAAGCTTGGGCAGCAGGACACTCACCAAAGGACTCACTATTTCTTTTTGGTTTTAAAAATAAAACATTCTTACAAAGTAAGCCTCTGGCTTCCAAACCACAGCATTTCTGAAGCTGGGGTTTTCAGGAAACCGCTGGATTTCTGAATGAGATGTTGTTAAGTCTCCCCGTTGTTTTCAACGGTCGTGTGCTTTTTCAGAACACTCTGATGTCTATTAGGGGAGCCGTTGCATGCAAGGACTAGTGAAGACGCTAATGCAGAATGAAAGGCAAGGGATGCATCTCTTCTTTATTTGGGTTTCAGGCCTTTCCTTTGATACAATGGGGGACTAAATAAGATCCATAAGTGTTCTGTCGACTCTTTCAGAAGTATCTGTCTGAGTTTCTTTTCCTGTGGCTAGATAAAACAGGCTGACAAAATGAATAATGCTTTTTTCCCCCTCAGTTTTCTTTCTTCTTTTTGTACAGGATCTCAGCCCAGGGAATGGTTCCACTCACAGTGGATGACAGGTCGTCCCATTTCAAACAACCCCGGGCAAGATCATGCTCCACAGAACTGCCTAGAGACCCTTCCTACATGTGATTCTAGATCTTTTCAAGAGGACAGCTGACATTCATCATGGCAGTATCCTATTGCAGACCATCATGTGGATGGAAAGCTTTGGTCTTTGGTGTAGATAATTCCACAGAATGCTTATATTTCATGCCTAGGTCATGAAAAAGAAAAAAAAAATCTAGTAACTTTCCTTAACTGAAAATTCTGGAGACACTCAATCAGTTAGGCTGAGCCAATTGCTTTAACAGGTGCACCCTGAGATAAATATGGCGTAAATATGTTTATTTATTCCCCTTATACCAGTGGCAGCTAGAGAAAAGTATAAATGACAGCTTTATTTTAACACAGTCACTCAAAAATCTACTTGTTGGAGGATTGCAAACTTGAGTCTCAAGGTCCCAAGGACTGTCTAAGAAGACATGGGACACGGGACATGGCTGTAACATTTCCACATTCTTTTTGTAGGTCAGAAGCTAACTATGTGGCTTCAGTTGACAGAAAGGGCCTGAAGAGTACAGACCTTAGCTGGACAATCACTCTCAAAGGTTCTCTGTGTCAAGGACATGAAATTTTGGTGGGCTGCCAACCACCGCTGCCTTACTTCTCTTAAGACACTTTAGTCAGTTTGAAAATTAAAATAGATGCTTCACATAGTCGGAAAAGTCTATTTTCCCAGTAAGCAGCTTTGATGGTAGGAACTTCATGACTGCCTGCACTGCCTTCATAGAAGTACTGCAGAAGAGACTGAAGAAAGGAGCCGGGAGGAAGCCGAAGATTCAGCAGAGCTAGTAAAAGAAAGGGAAGGGTGGAAAGAAAGCGTGGGAAGCAGAAGACATAACATAAGGAAAGAAAGACTGTGCTGCTGTCCTGGATGTGCTTGGTGGCTGAGAATAGCTAACAGCGTTTATTTCTTACTCCATATTCTTTCTTTCTCTTTTGATAGTTAATTTTTTATTAGACATTTTCTTTATTTACATTTCAAGTGTTATCCCCTTTCCTAGTTTCCCCTCCAAAAATCCCCTATCCCCTCCCCCTCCCCCTGATTCCCAACCTACCCATTCCCATTCCTGGCCATGGCAGTCTCCTATACTGGGGCATAGAACCTTCACAGAACCAAGGGCCTCTCCTCCCATTGACTAGGCCATCCTCTGCTACATATTCAGCTAGAGCCACAAGTTCCACCATGTGTTTTCTTCGATTGGTGGTTTAGGTTTAGTCACAAGGAGCTCTGGGGTTACTGGTTAGTTCATATTTTTGTTCCTCCTATGGGGCTGCAGACCCCTTCAGCTCCTTGGGTACTTTCTCTGGCTCCTTCATTGGGAACCCTGTGCTCAGTCCAATGGTTGGCTGTGAGCATCCACCTCTGTATTTGTCAGGCACTGGTAGAGCCTCTCAGGAGACAGCTATATTAGGCTCCTGTCAGCAAGCTCTTGTTGGCATCTGCCATAGTGTCTGGGTTTGATGGTTGTTTATGGGATGGATTCCCAGGTGGGCCAGTTTCTGGATGATCATTCCTTCAGTCTCTGCTCCGAACTTTGTCTCTGTGACTTTTTCCATGGGTATTTTGTTCCCTCTTCTAAGAAGGATTCTGAGCTTCTGGGCTAATATCTAGTTATCAGATACATGAGTGCATATCATGTGTGCTGTTTTGTGATTGGGTTACCTCACTTAGGATGATATCCTCCAGATCCATCCATTTGTCTAAGAATTTCATAAATCCATTGTTTTTTAATAGCTTTGTAGTACTCCATTGTGTAAATGTACCACATTTTCTGTATCCATTCCTCTGTTGAAGGACATTTGGGTTCTTTCCAGCTTCTGGCTATTATAAATAGTGGTACTAAGAACATAGTGGATCATGTGTCCTTATTACAAATTGGATCATCTTCTGAGTATATGCCCAGGAGTGGTATTGCTGGATCTTCTGGTAGAGTCCTAACAATGACTTAATAGAGTTTCTGTGTGGACATCACTGGCCTCTGGCTCCCTTATACTTCAGACAGGCTCTCATGTTACTTTATTAATCACTTTACCATTCCAATAATGAAAAAAAAACACTCGTGGAGACTTTGTAAATTACACATTTATTCAGTTGTGGTTATTAGAAGTTTTAGGACAAAAACTCATTGCCTGACTAAATCGGAAAATTATAACTTAAACACCACAATTTCATCCCATTTTATTTTAAAATGCATACAAGGAAAGACAAAAATCTTTGCTAGGCAGCTTGATAGTTCTTCCAAAAATGAACATCAAGACATCAAGAAACAAAAAGTATGAGCAATCCTATTGCTCCTGCCTACTTGAGACACAACAACAGGACTGACAGGAGCATTCCCCGCCCCTGCCCCCGCCCCCATGATTGAGGTTCTCTCTCTCAACCCCTCTCTCTTTTCTTTTTGAAAATAGATTCTTCTCTCATACAATATATCAGGACCAAAGTCTCTCCTCCCTCCACCCCCTCCACCATCTCCCCCACCTCATCTCTCCCTCAGATCCATACCCCCTCGGTTTCCCTTCAGAAAAAGAGCAGGCCTCCAAGAGAAAACAAACAGGACAAACATGATTCAATAAGACAAGGCTAAGTTCTAATATTGAGGCTAGTTAAGGCAACCCAGTAGGAGGAAAAATACTCTCAGGAGTAGGCAAAAGAATTAGAGATAAAACCAACTCCCATTGTTAGTAGTTCCACAAAAACACCAAGCTAGCAGTTATAACATATACACAGAGGACAAGGTGCAGACCCATGCAGGTCCCAGTCGTATGGCTTTAGTCTCCGGAAGCCCATGTGAATTCTGATTAGTTGATTTGGTAAGCCATGTCCTCCTGGTGTCTTCCATTCCCTCACACTCCTACAGTCTTTCCTTTTCATCTTCCTCAGGGCTTCCCAAACTATGGGTTTGGGAATAGAAGGGAAGGAAAGAGGAACCTGATGGAGACCTTTAATTTAGATTCTTTCCACGTAATGTCTGGGTATGGCTCTCTGTAGCTATTCCTGTCTGCTGCTGGAGGGAGCGTCTCTGATGGACCAGGTATCGATGCATGACTTGAGTATTCTCAACTCTTTAACTCTTCAAGGGCAGTTTTGTTTCTACCTTTTAGCTGTGATAAGTAACATTGCTAAGGACCTTATTGTACACATTCTTTATTCTGCTTATATTTATATTTCTTTTGTGTATTTACAAAATAATGGATATTTTATGTGTTGAGCAGGCATCCATTCTTTGTCAGTGGGTACAGTTGAATAGTTCTTTTTTTTTTGAATAGTTCTTTAAAGTGCTCATGACAATGTACTTTCCTATAGCAATGTAGGGTACTCCCATATCTACAGTGTAGTCAACCATTACTATTAAAAGTATTCTTAGCTTAACAACTCAGATTGGCATGTGTGCATGCACACACTACTAATATACACCGTTTTTAAAAATGTATTTAATTTTTATTTCATATGCATTGGTATTTTGCCTGCATGTATGTTTGTGTGAGGGTGTCAGATCCCCTGGAACTGGAGTTACAGACAGTTGTGAATTGCTATGAGGGCACTGGAAGTTAAATCCTTGGAAGAGGCTCTAGTGGTCTTAACTGATAAGACATCTCTCCAGCCCCTGTGCTCTGGTTTTAAAATTTCCTGATGGTGAATGAGTTTGAGAACCTTTCTGGATGTTAGTCATTTAGATTCACTTGCTGTTTGCTGCAAAAGGCATTCTCTTTCTCTTGTTCTCTCTCCACCCTCCCTCCCTCCTGTTTCTTTATCTTTCCTCTCTTTTCTTCTCTCTCCATCTCCCTTCCCCTTCTCCCTTACTCTTTCTTTCTCCCTCTACCTGCAGGATCAAAGCTTGGCTCTTGTCCACACTAGGCAAACACTCTGACATCAGGCTTTAATCTCCAAACTTCTTTTCCCCTCTTCATTATTTTGTAGGAAAGTAGCATGTGATCTGGTTATCAGCCCTTAGTTAAATGTCTTCTTATTCTCTGATTCACTATCTCATACTTTTAATGATATCATTAATTGTACACAAAATAACCATTCATAATTCTTAGTCATTATTTTTCTCTCTATTTTGTTCCTTTTACATTTCATACCATCTATTTTTCATTGTTAGGAATTGCCTGATAATTCTTGGATATTATGTTCTCTCTATTTTAAAATACAATTTTATTTGATCTTTCAGTATTAAAAACATTTTTTGACTTCAAAGGTAATTTTAAATTTTTATTGAAAAAATTATACAATATATTCTGATCATAGTTTTTCATCTCTCAATTCATATAAGATCCTTACAACCTTCCCACTCACCCAACTCCCTATCCTTTCTTTTATTATAATAAAATAAAATATAGTATAAAAGGATAAAACAGAAACTAACATGACAAAACAAACAGAAAGAAAAGAGCCCCAAAGAAGCATAGGAGACCCACTTGTTTGCACATTCAGGAATCTCATAAAAACACTAAACAGGAAGGCATAATATACCTGCAAAGGATTTGTAAAAAGAGAGAAGAAAAAATAATAAGACAAAATTAAAAACAAACAAACAGGAAAAGCCCTGACATGATGTTATGGGGCAAAATCCCTCCAAAGATGCCACTTAGTTTGATTTCTGTTGGCCACGTGAAGGGGTAGTTCTGATACTAAGGTCCTATTCCCCAATTGGTTCTCAATCTATCAGTAAAGAAAGCCAATTGCTCAGTGGAAGGTATAGGAGGGACTTCCGGGTCCCTGGAGAAAAAGGCAGGCACAAGGAAGGAGAATGGATTATGCCATGCTTTGGAGTGAGGAGAACTGGGTAACCATGTGAGATCTCAAGATGGAGTACACACACTGGCTGCTCCTACAGTGGGGTGGTAAGGGGACTTTATTAACTGAAGTTTAGGGCTGGTGCGAGAGACAGAGATAAGAGATTGATAAGGGCACATTTTTCTAGTTGGGAGATAGTAGGGCCCAGCAATTGTACCAAGAAGGCAAGTTGAAATTGAACATCTGGGTGTCTGTGTCTTTTATCCATGGATTCAAAGGAAGCTTGGAGGGGCCTGGTAACACAGTTACTTCCCAGAGCAAAGGCAGATAAAGTGTAAAACCACACACTACAGCATGTGCCTTACCCTTAGAAGTACTTTGTTTCTTCAGTAGAACTCCCTTGGAGAAAATTAAAGTTTCATTTACAAGGGTTATCAATTGAACATTGCTTCTGGGTTAGTGAAGGGGACATGTGTCCACTTCTTTCAACTCTAGGAACGTATCTGTTACAGATCCATTTAGGTCCTGTGTGAGTTCATATGTGCATGGATCTTGTTGATTTAAAGGGCCTTCTTTTCTTGATGTCTTCCATCCTTTTTACCTCTTACATTCTTTCTGCCTCTTCTTCTGTGGGGTTCCCTGAGCCCTGTGGGGAAGGATTTGGTAGAGATACCTTGTTTAGGGCTGAGCATTCCAAGGTCTTTCACCTTCTGCATATTTCTAGCGGTGGATCTCTGTATTTATTCTCATCTGCTACAGGAGGAAGCGTCTCTAATGATGGCTGAGCAAGGCACTGATCTCTGAGTATGGTAGAATGTCATTATGAGTCAATTTATTGCTGCTTTTCTTCTTCTTCTCCTCTTCCTCCTCCTCCTCCTCCTCTTGCTCCTTCTCCTTCTTCTTCCTCTTCCTCCTTTTGACATAGTTTTACTATGTCCCTGGGCTATCTAGTTTCTGGTTCTTGGTCACCCAAACAGTGTCTAGCATGGATTCCATCTCATGGGGTGGGTTTTAAGTCAAATGTGATATTGGATATTGGTTGGTTTCCTACAAGTTTTCTGCTACCAAATGAGCTAACATATAGCTCTTCCAGGTAGGATACTATTGTAGCTCAAAGGGTTTGTAGCTAGATTGATATTTATGTTTCTCCTTTGGTAGTGTGCAGAGTACCTTCTTTTACCAAGGATGCTAGCAGGTGCCAAGTAGGCACCAGCTTGATTTCTCCATGTTCAATGAGTTGTGCAGGTGTTGTCTTCAACAATGAGATGTTGCTGTCAGTTTGTGGAAGAAACCTATAGTCTTGGGAACAGCCTGGGCTGTTTGGAGGTTTCCATGGGACCCCTTTGGCCAACAATTCAATTAGATGTAACTCAGTCTAGGTATTGGGAGATTCATTTGGTGACAACCAGTTAAGTCTGTGTCTCCCCAACTATTTAGTGATTTCATTTAGATTGTCTTCATATCTGTATATATTTTGGGAAGCTTCTACTGTGTTACGTTTCCACACTACTTTGGAATCGGCCTTTAATTTTAACTGTTTCTTCCTGTATCCCTTCCATCGTTATCTCTCTTTTCTTCCCCCTCTACTCAATTCTATTCTACTCACCTCTTTTATCCATCCATAATATTCTATTTCTCTTTCCTAGGGAGCTCAACATGTTCCCCAACCCCAGTTATTTATTCTATACCTAAGCTCTGAGGTACTACAGATTGTAGCTTTGTTATCATTGACTTAACAGCTAACATCCTCAAATAAGCAAACAAATATCATATTTGTCTTTCTGAGTCTGGGTTACCTCACTCAGAATGATTTTTTTTCTAGTTCCATCCTTTTACCTGCAAATTTCATGACATCATGTTTTTAATGGCTGGTTATTACTTCATTGTATAAACACACCACATTTACTTTATCTATTCATCTGTGGATGGATATAGGAATTGTTTCCAATTCCTAGCTATAATGAATAGAGCAGCAGTGAACATGGTAAAGCAAAAGTATCCGTGGTAGGATGAAGCATCTTTGGTTATATGTCAAAGAGTGGTATAGCTCTATTTTGAGGTAGATCATTTCCCATCTTCCTGAGGAACTGCCACACTGATTTCCATAGTAAATATACAAGTTTGCAGTTCCACCAGCAATGAATGAGCATTCTCCTGACTCCACTTCATCACCAACGTGAGCTGTCACTTGTATTATTGATCTCAGCCATTTCAATGGGCTTAAGAAGAAATCACAAAGTAGTTTTGATTTTTATTTCCCTAATGACTAAGGATGCTGAATATGCATTTCTCAGACATTTGAGTTTCCTCTTTTGAGAATTAAATTTAAATCTGTACCCTATTTTAAAATTAAATTAGTTTTCTTAAGATCTAGTTGTCTGGGTTCTTTATATAATTTGTATATCATCTGTCAGATGTCCAGTTGATAAAAATCTTTCCCCATTCTGTAGGCTGAATGATGCTGTCCTTTGCCATACAGATGCTTTTCAGTTTCATAAGGTACCATTTAGTGACTGTTGATCTTAGCACCTATGCTAATGGTGTTCTATTCAAAAAGTCTATTCCTGTGCTAATGAGTTTCAGGCTATTCTTCTCATACTTTCCTATCAGTTTCATCGGATCTTGTTTTATGTTAAGGTCCCTGATCCATTTGTAGCTGAGTTTTGTGCAGGGTGCTAAGTGTGTCAAGGCCCCATGATGGAAATACTATTCAGGTCTTTAAACTCAGCACATAGACAGTGCTACCTGCCAAAATAAAAACAAATACCTGATCCATCAAAGTCCATAGTTCTGGGAAAGCCTAAATGTACTAACCTTGCCTTTTGGCTTCTGTAGTTCCACTTCTGGTTCGCTGTTCTTGTTCACTGAAATAGGTCAATGAAGAACATGGTTTTTGTGCTTAGAAATTCACCCTAAGAAAGGCTCAGGGCTACACTGGGATCCTGAATTTCAGTGTAGTCACCAGCCAGCTAATAAAGGCTTTCTATTGGCTTAAACTCATGTCCAACCCATGTCTTCTCTGGTGAATACCCCACAACATATGGATTTATCTGCATTCTTTTACATGCAGCTTTCCACTTTGACCATCACTGTTTGTTGAAGATGGTGTCTTTTTTCAAGTGCATATTTCTTGCTTATTTATCAAAAATCAGGTGTCCATAGGTGTGTGTATTTATGTCTGAGTTTTCAATTAAAGTCCATCAATAGTTGTATCAGTTCTTGGGCCTATACCATGGTGTTTTTTTTTTTTTAATTACTATAGCTCTGTATTACAACTTCAAATTGGAGATGCTGATACCTTTGGCAGTTCTTTTATTATTCAGGATTGTTTTAACTATCCTTTGTTTTTTGTTTCCTTATGATTCCTTTCAAAATCTGTGAATAACTGTGTTAGAACTTTGACAGGTATTGTATACAATCTATAGATTGCTTTGGTAGGATGGCCAGTTTTACTGTTAATCCTACAAATCCATGAACATGGAAGATTTTTCTATTTTCTGATATCTTCTTCAATGTTTTCTCCTCCAATGTCATCACATTTTTAATCATACAAATCAGTCCCTTGCTTGGTTAGACTGACCTCAAGGCATTATACATTTTTTGAGGCTATTGTGGAAGGTATTGTTTTCCTGATTTCTTTCCTAGTTCATTTTTCATTTGCATATATTTTATGTTACTCCTTCTTTTGTGGGCTACTAGTGTGTGTGTGTGTTTGTGTGTGCGTGTGTGAATTTTGTATCCAGCTGCTTTGCTGAAGTTATCAGCTGTAGGAGTTTTCTGGTGGAAAATTTGGGTCACTTATGTAAACTATCAGATTGTCTACAAGTAGAGATACATTGACTTCTTCCTTTCTTACCTCCTTGATCTCCTTTAGTTGTCTTACTGCTCTAGCTAAGACTTCAAGTACTCTGTTGGGTACTATGGTATTAGCAGATGACACCTAGGAATGAAGATGGAGTCAGGTGGGTCCACCAGAGGCAGGAAATCTGAGTGGTCCACCAACATCTGTGTAGTCTCTTAGGAATGGGAGAGTGAGGAGAGTCTGCAATAGCTTGTCTGCTACAGAGCTGGAGTTGGTGATGGAAGAGCAGAGTGAAAGTGAAGATCTGAAATTCACCTACCTGCTTCCTTGCCCTACTTACTATGACTTACAGGCAAGCCTACAGGCTTGACTGGTGGGTTCCCAGTGGATGTCTGCAGGTGTTGGGAGGTAGGATTGCAGGGTGAGCAGGGAGGAAGGTTGGAGTGGAAGATCTGTGTGGTCAGCTGGAAATGGGGGTAAAAAGAAGAGATCAAATCAGGTCTGCTGCGGAGATGGGTCATGAGACTGGGGGGATTGGATGTGAAGGGGAGAAGGAAGAGTGAAGATCTACAGTTAGACTCCAGGCCTCCCTGGCTGGCGTGTTGTGTGGGTTCCAAGGGAATGCCTTTCTGGAGTTGGGGGCTGGGATAAAGCATTCTCAGCATTGAAATTTTTATTGACTTAGTCTCCAACTTAGAGACTCTTTCCTTAGCCATAGTTTACTGTTGATCCTAACGTCAGAGACAGTTTTCATTTTGATAGAGACTCATCATCTCTATCGTTTTCTTTTTCTGTTCTTGCCTATAATAACCATCTCCTTACTTACACTACTCGTTTGCTCTTGCCTATGGCATTTTTTCTATTTCTGTGAAAAATGGCTTGGGAATTTTGAGAATACATTGTCTCTCTCTATTAGTTTTGATAGTTTGGTCATTTTCACAATGTTAACTCTTTCAAACCATGAGCATTCTAGGTCTTTCCATCTTCTTCTATCTTACTGTATGTTTCTCTCCAGAGCTTTCAAGTTTTTATGATAGAAGCCTTCTTGGTTAGGGTTAATTCAAGGTATTTTATTGTATTTGTTTTTTTGTATTTGTTGTTATGAATAATATCATTCTATGATTGTTTGTCACTGTGATTGTTATTAGTATACAAAAACTAATTTTTTGCATGCTCTTTTTGTATCCTGCTGCTTTGCTGAAACTGTTTATCAGTTCTAGGTGTTCTCTGGTGTCATCTTCATCTTATCATCTGCTAACTTGGACACTTTGACTTCTTCTCCCAATGTATCACCTTTATTTCCTTCTCTTATTTTATTGCTATATCTAAGACACCAGGCACTGTATTGAACAGGAGTGGAGAGAGTGGGCACCTTTGTCTTGTTTCTGATCATATGGGGAGTACTTTGAAGTTTTTCCTCCATGTAGCATGATGTTGGCTATATGGTTGTTACAAATAGCTTTCACAGTGTTAAGATCTGTTCCCTTCATCCCTATGCTCAGCCACCAAAGCTTTTTATCCTTGATGGATACCTGGTTTCGCTCAAAGTATGATCAGAAAAATTATTTCCTTGAATCTAATTATCTAATATGTTGCACATATCAGTTTGCATATTTTGAACTATCCCTGCATCTTTGGAATAAGGCCACGTGACCATGGTGAACTATTTAATGTGTTTTTTATATTGGTTTGAAAGCATTTACTTTGGGCTTTTTGTATCTATGTTCATTGGGGAATTGGTCTTTAATTTTCTTTTTTTATTGTATCTTTAGCTGGTTTTGGTATTTGAATAATCCTGGTTTTGTAAAAAGAGTTTGGAAACGTTCCTTTTCGATTTTACAGAATAATGTGAGAAGCATTGGTTTCATTCTTTAAAGGTCTGGTATAATTCTGCAGTGAATCCATCTGGACATGGGCTTTTTATAGTCAGGGGATTTTTTTTCATTACTGCTTCAATCTCAATGCTTGTCATAGATGTGCTTAAATTATTTATCTTGCCTTGGTTTTAACTTTGGTAGGTCCTCTGCAGCTAGAAATTCATCTTCTTCTTCACAGACTTTCAAGTAGTGGCCTTAGGGTTTTCTAAATGTCATTGCTCTGCTTCTCTCTCTAACTTCAGTAATGTTGGACTTTGCTCTATTTCTTTTGGTTAAGATGGCTAAGTGTGTGTCACTCTTGTTCATCCTATCAATGTCCCAGCTCATTTAATTGATTCTTTGTATTATTTTTCCTCAATTACCCCTGTTTAATTAATTTCTGCTCTGGTCTTATTTCTTCCATCTACACCTGGTTTAGTTTATCCTTGTTTTATCCAAAGCTTTAAGGTACATCATTATGTTCCTTACTTGAGTTTTCTCTGATTATTAGTTTTTATTTTTATTTTTCCTCTCAGCAGGGGAAACTAAAGGTCACTGGAGATAGATGGAGAGAGGGAACTGGGTAGGAGAAGAGGTGATGAGGTAAGGAGGGGAATGAGGATGGTGGTCAGGGGTGGGAGAGAACTGGGAGTGAGAATGGAAATCTGTTGTGGGGTGGGGGATAGGAAAGGATATAGGGAGCCTATGGGAATGACTGTAGATGAGAGTCCTACCAGAGGGGGTATAGAGGCTGGAGTGGCTGCCTCCTGTAGTCAGGGAGGACTTCCAGAGGAAGGAGGGGAACATCAATCCACCCACAAAACCTTCAACCCAAAATGTGCCTTGTCTACAAGATGTGCAGAGATAAGATGGAGCAGATACTGAAGGAACAGCCAACCAGCCACTGCCCCAACTTGAGACCCATCCCAAGTGAGAGAGCCAAGCCCTGACACTATTAATGATGGTCAGTTGTGCTTTCAGACAGGCACCTAGCATGATTTTCTCCCGAGAGGCTTCATCCAGCAGCAGATGCAGGGACCCACAATGAAACATCAAGCTGAGACTGGGGAGTTTTGTGGAAGAATGGGAGGTAAAAATGAAAAAGGCAGAGGGGTCCATGTCACCATAGGAGGACCCACAGAATCAACTTAGCTGGAACCATGGGAGCTCACAGAGCCTGGGCCACCAATCAGGGAATATGCAGGAGCTGAACCTAGACCACTTACACACTTGTAACAGATGTGTAGCTTGGTCTTCATGTGGGTCCCCTGACAGGTAGAGCTGTCTGGAACTCTGTTCCCTATCATTAGATCTCCTTCCCCTTACCTGGATTGCCTGGTTGGGCTTCAGTGGGAGAGGATGTGCCTAGTCTTGCTGGGTCTTGATGCTCCAGGGTGGGGTGGTACCCAAGAGGGAGATTCCACTTTTCTGAGGAAGACTTGGGCCATGGGGAGGGGACTCGTGGTGGTGGGACTGAAAAGAGAGATAGAGGGGGGCTATGATCAGGATGTAAAGGGAATAAAAAAATGAAAATGAAAAAAATGAAAATTGACTTTTTTCTTCACATAATATATGTGGATTATGATTTTTCCTCTTTCTAGTTCCATACACTTTCTTACTTTCATTAGAAAAGAAACAGCTAAGCCAATGTGGTGGCGCATGCCTTTAATCCCAGCACTCGGGAGGCAGAGGTAGGCGGATTTCTGAGTTCAAGGCTAGCCTGGTCTACAAAGTGAGTTCCAGGACAGCCAGGGCTATACAGAGAAAACCTGTCTCAAAAAAAAAAAAAAAAAAAAACAACAACAACAAAAAACCCAAAAAACCAAACCCAAACCAAACCAAAAAAACAAAAACAAAAACAAAAAAAAAAAAAAAAAGAAAAAGAAACAGTTTTCTAAGGTATAATAATAAAACAAAACTAACACATCAGAATAGGACAAATCAAAGAGGGGAAAGAGCCCAAGAAATGGCATAAGAAACAGATATAGATGCAGAGACCCACTCACAAACACACTCTAGGGTCTCAGAAAAACACTAAACTAGAAGCCATAAAATATAGGTAAAGGACCTGTAGAGTGAAAAAGAAAGGAGAAAAAGGTAAAAATTAAAAAGATAAAATAAACAAAAAAGGGAAGACCCTGACATGACATTATGCAACCAGGACCCTCCAAAGATGCTGTTGAGTTTGTTTTCTGTTGGCCAACTACTGCTGGGCACGCAGCCTACCATTCAGAGTACTTTGTTTCCCCAGTGAGATGCCCTTAGATAAAACTAAATTGCCATTTTCAAGTGGTTAACCAGTAGAGGTTGCTTCTGGGTTAGGGAAGGGGACATGTGTCCACGTCTCCTGTTACCACTAGAACCATACCTAGAGAACACCCATGTTGGCCCTGTGCATGCTGTCTTGGTCTCTGTGAGTTCCTATGTGTGTCAATCTTGTTGATTTAGAGGGCCTCGTTTTCTTGATGTCCTCAGTCCTCTCTAGCTCTTACATTCTTCCTCAGAGTTTCCTGAGCCCTGAGGGGAGGGATTTTATGGAGACACCCAGTTTAGGGATGTACATTCCAAAGTCTCTTCCCCTCTGCACAAAGTCTGGCTGTGGGTCTCTTTTCAGTCCTATCTGATGCAGGAGGGAGCCTTTCTGATGATGGCTGAGCAAGGCACTGATCTGAATTTTTAAAAATTATGTACTTAAAGATACAAACTTTGGTCTTAGGACTGTCTTTGTTGTATACCATAGATTCTGATATGCTGTTTTCATTTTCACTCAGTTGTAGGAATTTAAAAAAAAACCTTTTTGATTTTCTCAATCATTTATTTGTATTCAGAAATGTGTTGCTTAGTCTTAGTATTTTCTATAGTTTTTCTTGCTGTTGTTTTCTCGCCTTATGCTATTAAACCAGAATTTAAATTTGTTCATCATATTCATTTTACAAAGGGAAAAAAAAGTACATAGACTCATAAGATGTCATCTGCAATTCTGAAATCCAAAAGGCTCTGAAATGGAAGCTCTTTTCCAAGTTTTCTACGGAGTCATTTGGCTGGAGTACGAGGCTTTTCATAGCCTTGCCTTATTGATTTATTGTAACCATTCACACACTGAAATGTCAATGGGACTGATAATGGCCTTTGCTTCAGACCCCAGCAGCCTGTGGTTTAAGTTACACGACACTGTGTATTATATTACCTGCCTTGGACCAAGAACTTCTGAATTCTAAAATAAATCTTTTCCTAAGTGCTTTGGATGAAGGATTTTTAGATATTTTTTATGAAAAAAAAGTGTGTTATAACATTTAAAATGGTCCATAACATGTTTATCACACCTTCTTAGGTTGTGACAACTTGCTGAAACCGTACAAATCCACATGCATAAGAATGTCACCTCTAAGTGGCTTCTAGATAAGCAGATTGAATGATGCATATAGATTCCTCCCAGAAGTATGCATGTATTCTTGTCATATACTTCATACCAGAAAATTATATTCCATAGAAGCAGCCAGTGACATACCACCGAGTTAAGTAAGCAACCACGACAAATTAAATTCAACGCGATGAAACTAAATTACCATTCATTTATATGTCAGTGGAAGGAAAAGCAGCATTTTAAAAACCACAACCTACCGAAGCCAACAACACACGCTGATTTCCCAAACTGTAAGAATTCTTACTTTCTGTGAATCTGCATGCACGACCCAACGTGCACCATTCCAAAGGCTCCATTCTAGCCAACCTTGGAAAGCCACGGGTAATGCTAACCAGGAACAAAAACTTCTAGTAACCTCTAATTAGTAATTTTACTAGTTAAAAGCTAATTCTACTTGATCAGAAGACATACAAACACTTACGTCATAGAAGCCATTTCCTTATTATTAGGGTAGAGTTTTAATGTTTATGAGTAGCTCTTAACGAGTTAGGGACACACATTCGGCCAGGAACCTGCAGTGAGGACCAATAATTCTATTGCCAGGCTAATGTAGAGTTGAGGAAGTATGATAAGGATCAACTCTCCTACGCAACACACTAGTGGACATCATCATCTCTGTGTAGACACTGAGGTCTCGATTCGTGGTTGTCTTAAACTCTTAAAATCAACATAAACAACCATAAGGAAATATCTATAATGAAAGAACCACCCTCCAGTGACAACTCCAAGATTTCTAACACTTTTAAGAATGGCACACATCTAAACCAGCCTGGTAGCAGTTAGGGATACAGGCCTGCTGAGTTCAAGGTTGTAATTCTTTTCCATTTCTATCTAGTTTCCTGCCACAGAAGGCTGGAGAAAACTGAATATGTTCCTGGTGAGTTGAGCCACAGCTGGGCTGATGTCCTGAGTTTAAAGAGTAAAAAAAAAAAAAAAAAAAAGAAAGCTTCAGTGAATGAAAAATGGTGATGTCAGCATGTCAGCTGTGTCCTGCATCTCAGCCCTAGCAGCCTGAAGAGGTTGGTTTTTAGGAACTTCCACTGGGTAAGGATGGATCCTTGGCCATGCCACAGTAAAGAACAAGTCAGAATAAAGTGAAGTTAGTAAGTGCATTGAGTATTTGGACAAAGGAGTCACATAGAAAAAAGATAGCACACATGCACACACACACGCACATAGTCAAGACAGATGAGGGGAGGGGAGAGAGAGAGGGGAGAGAGATCTCCTTGAATGTCTTAATTAATGCATATGTGTGTGTGTGTGTGTGTGTGTGTGTGTGTGTGTGTGTGTGTGTATGTATGTATGTATGTATGTATGTATGTATATGTGATTCTGTGGCTTTCTAACTAACATTCTTCAGAGGCTATATGGGAGCTTGACTTAAAAAAAACCTTTAAAATATGAAAATTAGGTAAAAGCATATGAGGTATTTTAATTTTTTTTTATATCTTGAATTTCTCTCTGTTAATGAAACTGCAAGGTGGTTTCACGAAGTGCATTCCTTAGATTTAGGGATGAGAGACGAGTGCTAATATGGTAAAACGCAAGGTTCCAAACATTCTGGCTCTAAGTAAGCACAAGCCATTTGTTGTTTTTATCATCCCCCGTTTATGAAGTCCTCAGGAAAACACACATTATCCCTGCAAGCAGCTTTGGCTTTGCCAGTTATGTTGAGGTTTCTTGACTCTGAGTCACCAGAATAGGCAAACTAGATTCCAGGGTAAGGGGTTTCTTTCCCTTCTTAAGTCCCCCTAGTTTTCCTGTCTTTCTATTTTGCTTCACTAATATATTGGATAAACAGTGGAATAAAGCCAAAGTTAGGATCAGGGTCTGATGATCCTAGCAAGTTTCCCAATATATCTATAAGCCATTGCTTTTCTTACTAACCGTGTGATCCTTGGGAGATTGCCTTTGTTTGAAGGATCAAGTTTGAGTAAGGAGAGAGGTACATACACAGATAATGCACTAGGTAGATATAGTAAAGTGTATAGGTTGGTGTCTTCAGTTATTTTCACTTATATTAATTTTACTGTATGCCCATGCATGCATGTGTTTTGTGTAGTTGAGGAACATGTCTGTGTATGCCACATCGTGTGTGTGGAAGTCAGGGGACAAATTGTGGATCTCGGTTTTCTCTTTCTACCATGTGGATTCTGGAAATTGAACTTAGGTTGTCTGTCAGTCTTTGGAGGAAGAGCTTTTAATGACTGAACCATATACATACATACATACATACATACATACATACATACATGTATGTGTGTGTGTATAAATGTTTTCAAGACTATAATATAATTACAAAATTCTCTCTTCCCCTTTCTCTCTTTAAACCTTCTATATACCCCTCCCTATTTCCCTTCAAATTCATGGACTCTATTTTTCATTACTATTGCACATGTATGTGTATATGAGTATACTTGTATATTCCTAAATATACCATGTTCAGTCTGTATAATGTTACATGTATGTATGCTTTCAGGGCCAATAATTTGGTATGGAACAGCCAATTGGTGTGCTCTTCTCTGAAAGGACCACGTCTCCCACTTCCAACTTTTCTCAGTTGCTTATAATTCTTTGTGTTGAGGCCTTGTGGGTATGTCTTCATTTACTTGGGCATGCCCATTGGTGTTGTATTTGTTCAGCTCATGCCTGGATGGTAATGTTGGTGAGACTTTTCGGATGTATCCTCTGACATTTCTAAAGCATATAGATGCACATATTTGAGCAAAGTCTAAATTTGACCTCCAGTCCTATATATGATATATGACCTGAAGAAATTATACAATTTCTTTAAAAATCATATATAAGCTTCAGAATGTGTGCATGTATTTATGCATATATATATGTATATATATATGTATGTATATATGGATTTTAAGCAAAATTAAATAAGATAAACTTGATACTCAGAAGATTTAATACATTATTGAAATGCTTTTCTTAGGAATGTTAGATAAATACTTGGGGTCATTTTTCTTTGAAAATGCAATACATTTGGAATATAGCCTAAGATATTGGGAGATGGGTTTAAAACTCATCATTAAGCAGGGCGTGGTGTTGCACGCCTTTAATCCCAGCACTCGTGAGGCAGAGGCAGGCTGATTTCTGAGTTCGAGGGCAGCCTGGTCTACAAAGTGAGTTCCAGGACAGCCAGGGCTATACAGAGAAACCCTCTCTCGAAAAACAAACAAACAAACAAACAAACACCTCATCATTAATCAAACATGCATTAAACACATTTGTGTAAATACTTGTACTAGGTGCTCATAACTCAAAAGACATGCAGTCTAAAAGAAAGAGTAAGCCACGGTGTGACCATCATGGAAACACTTTCCAGCTATTACTGATAACTAGCCACAATTTAGAGTAAGGGTGTCCAGGACAAGAAAACAGGGACTTAGGCTGTAGACTTGAGAGCATACTGCTTAGATAGATAGATGGATTCTATCTATCTAAGGCTGTGTGGAGATTCAGAGAAGGCAAGTTGAGAATGCTGAACATCTCTTCTAAGTCACCACTGCACAGATATATTCCAGAATCCTAATGAGAGTTTTACATGCATGTTTTCTCATGTCCAAGTGATTTACTTTCAATCTAATTCAATTTGATTTCAGTTTTCTTGTGGTTGATTTCAATTGATTTACTTTCTTCAAGTGGTATTTACTCTTCTTCTTTTATTTTTTTAATCACATATTGGGGGCTGAAGAGATGGCTGAGTGGTTAGGAGCACTGACTTCCAGAGGTACTGAATTCAGTTCCCAGCAACCACATGGTGGCTCACAACCATCTGTAATGGGATCAGATGCCTTCTTTTGGTGTGACTAAAGACAGCGACAGTGTACTCACATACATAAAAAAATAAACAAATCTTTTTTTAAAAATCACATCACTATCTTTATTGTATAAATGTTTTGCCTGCATGTATGTTTATTAGACATATGTGTGCCTGGTCCCTTTGGTGGTCAGAAGAGGGCATTAGATCCCCTAGAACAGGAGTTACAGGTGGCTGTGAGCCAATGTATGGGTGCTGGGAATTGAACCCAGGTCCTGTGCAAGGGGGTGTCAGTGCTCTTAACCTTAGAGTCACCTCTCCCTCCCCTGTATTATGTATGGTTAATGGAGTCTCTGATGTACCCATTACACCTGTGATGATTAGTAAGCAGGACTAGGTGAGCCCAGAACTCTCCTAACAATGGACTCATTGGTGAATGGCTTCAGTTCTTCGATGGAAATCGCGAGACTGTCATCCTTGAGAACCGAGCACTTCAGGAGCGTAAACAGCTGGCTCTGGGAACATCTTGTTCTGAAGGGAAAGCTTGGATCCTCTTGATTTAAGCAAATGTACTTAGAAAGTGAGTGGGATTGGATCTTATGCAACTGTTTGACTAAGTTTGACATTCTTGGGAAAGACACTTATTAAAAGGTAGATGTGTGAATGACAGAGAAATTCCAAGGAAGGGATTTAATGCAAAAAAAAAATATAGGCGATGGAAACCATTTGAAAGTATGCTAGTGAAGTCATGGAAAGTGCTAACCTTTGGAAGACAATTCTGAACTCTGTTCAGGAAGACATCATGTGCTCCTCAACTACCTCTCTGGGATTTGAATCTCAAGCCCTGCTACTCATCCCCTTTAGCTCCTCACAAATCCTGTTTACTAACTGAAAATCTTCCTGTGGACTGGGGAAAAAAACCCTAAGTTCTACATCTAACCATCTTGAATCATAATATATGCCATCATTTACATGAAAGGTCACAGCGTACAAAAAATGGGGGTCACTTGGTGGGGGTAGGGGTAAGTCTGAGCTGTAGAAAGTTCCAGTGCTCCACTGAAAGGGAGGTGTGGTTGTCTTTAAAGATGGCAGTATGCTCTCAAGGAGCTGTAAAGATATCTGCCAAGGCCAGAGAAGTCCTGCTGTGTTTTGTTCAGAGATAAGATGGCGATTGAAACAACAGGTTGTTTATATACAAATAAATGCTATTACATCGTACTTGGAAACAGTTTGTTCTCTTAAGTAGGTCAAGCATCGCCCCCTGATACCTTGTTTACATCAGAATGAGAATAAGTTACTTTCTTTACAAATACTGCAAAGGAATGCAAAGGAAACCAAAGCTGGACCTCCCAAATTCCTAAGGAACAGGGTTCAGATAGATGCCAGTGTATTGCCTTTTTCTTACTTATTCAAGTTCATGACATGTTGTGTTTTTTAACTGCTTGGTAATCTGCATGGATCCACTGGTCGAAAACAATTTTATTCAATATTTGGAGTGCTTCCCTGAGAGAAACTTGAGATACTGACAGATGGACATGGACGCTGGATTCCCCCAAGTCGACATTTAACTTAATGCTCTGGTATTTTAAAGGTAGTGAGAACTCACTCAGCTGTGAGATCAAATTGTAGAATCATAGACTTGGCATAAGTATGCCAGGGTCATTGTCGTGTTCTCCTTGTGGCATCTCTGCCTCATATGCCTGAGCCAGAATAGGAAACGCTAGGCAGTTCTGTAGTCCTTTTTAAAATGTTCCAACCCCACATCTTTGGCTTTAAACGACCATCCCAGGCCACGATAAACATGTGCTCTGCAATCCCCTTGCCCATGGATCTTCGAGTGCATGCTCCGTGCCTTGGGAAGTATCTCTGGAATTCTTCCTTTTCTCTCTCCTAAACACCCCATGCCAAATTCTGATAAAAGGAACCAGGGTCAACTGAAGTCAAATTATAATATCCTTTCTAAATACAAGACATACAGTGATATGATAGAGCTTTTATCAGAACACAATCCTTCATGTGTTGGAAACAAAGCCAACAACAAAATAACCTGCCACCAGCAGATGTATTGGTTTAAAGTTGAGCTAGAATTTTATTGTGAGACTAGAAGAAACACGGACACAAATGATCTATGATTTGCTTTTCTCTCTTCTTTTCCTTTTTCTTCTCCCTTTCCATCGGTTTCCCTTCGATTCCCCTCCCCCTCCCCTCCTTTTCCCTCCCTCCCTCCCCTCTCTCCTCTTCCCTTCCTTCTCAGTTCCCTTTCCTCCACCTCCCCTTCCTTTCTGGCTTTTCTTCCTCCTCTCTCCTTTTTCCTTAGTAAATAGAACCGCTTTATTGGCACAATGACTAAGATTTATCTATCGATCTCCCCACATCTTCACTCAGGGCCAAGATCTGAAGCCTTTACCGAGATTGTCTAGAACAACCAGCTTGTTCACAGCAGGTCTGTGAAGAGGCCATCCATATTCCCAGAAGTCAGTTACGGTTTCCCTCCTAAATGTTCTCACTCATTTGTTTGTTCACTTGCTCCTTTAACCACACTCTTTTCTGGCCGCTCCCACCTTCTGTGGGAACAAGTTAAGGATCCTTGTGAGGTAGCTGGTCCTTTTCTTTGACAGCTGAGGTTCATACTGCTATTGTTTCTCATGCTGATTAAGTTCAGGGGCTGGTGCATCAATACCTTAAGATGACAATAATCCAGGAGATAATCCCAAGTACTTGCTCCATTCAGTGGTCGATAAGTATGTTTCTTTGTTTTGTTTTTAATTCTGGTTTTCTGAGATAGGGTTTATCTATGTAGCCCTGGCTCTGGAACTCACTCTGTAGACCAGGCTGACCTCAAACTCAGAGATCCCCCTGCCTCTGCCTTCTGAGTGCTGGGATTAAAGGCACGTGCCACTACTACCCAGTGGTAAATATGTTCTTTAAAAAATTGTACCCACACTTCAAGTAACGAGGCCAATTATATTTATTTGTTGTTTTTGTTCTTGGCTTTCCTTTCAAAGACATAAGTAGCTTGCCTGTGTGAAGGTTTGCACTTCTTTTATACCAATGCATTTCTGTTTGTGCTTGATGCCTGGCTGTGAAGTTCATGGACAACATAGACCACATTTTTTATTTCATAAGGATAGAGTAATCTTGTCTCCATGAGTTGAAGTCATAATGGATATAAAGAGACCTTCCTTGGTCTGAGATGTATAATCTCAATTCTATCTATATATCTATATCTACTAAACTAGATCTTCTTCTTTGTTGAGCCATAGCTATCTGGCCACTGGATTCATAAAGTGGGTTCTCTCACGTATAGTTCCACCTCCTAACAAATGAGTGTTTCCTTACATACACATAAACTTGATAACACTGCTTCCCTGTCTGAAGGTGGAAAACTTGAGCGAAGTTTTGCTTCTAGGCAACACCCTTTTTATTGCTCCCTCAAGGGACCATTCCACATAAGCATAGCTGTGAGTTTATATTTTAGAAGATCACATCTCACTAAGAGGCCAAGGAGGTCATTCCTTCATGGCGGATGGGGGATGGGGAATGGAAAAAACAGTGACATCTTAGAAATAAACACTTTACTCTTTCTCATGAGTGTTTCCTGCTTTTCCAGGGATGGTTGAAGAGGTCATTCTTGGGTATATTTTTAAATTTTAGACTAGTTTTCAATTTATGGAAGAGTTACAGAAATGCTATAAAGTGCCCCAAAGCTGGTACCATTACCCCTCTATTGAAATGCTATTCTGGTATAATTGTTATCAATACTGATGAACCAATACTGATGCATTCTTATTCATTGAAGCTAATCCTTTTTGAGATTTCTTTGGGTGTCTTAATACCTTTCTTTAGTTTAGGAGTCTGTCTATTTGGGCCTTTCATCTTGTAATCTTTCATCTTGCATCTTTTTTTGTGGCAGTGTCTCAGTCCCCTTCTTTGTACATGGAAAAGTTTCACAGTTTTGACTAAGAATGGTCATACGCTTTGCAGACATTTTCTTCAGGTTGGATTTTTATTTGGATTTATTTGTTTTCTCTAGATTACATTAAAGTTTTTTTTTTAAAGAAGAAAAACAGAGTTAACATGCTAATTCTAATACGCTAGGTCAAGATACCTATAGTTTAAATCATTTACCATTGGTGACAGATATTTTGTTTTGAGATGCTAGCGTTATAGCTCAGGATTTTTGAAATTATGATCCTCCTGTCTCATTCTTCTGGATGTTATAATGACAGGTACATGCCACCATTCTGGGTTTAATGCTGGCTTTTTATTACTTAATTGAGGCAGTGCCTTCATTGTAAAGTTAGTCTTTGATTTCTCAGTACTGTATTCTTTAGGAAGCCATGATGTGCATCCCACATTTGAGGAGTGGGATGTCATGTTTTCCTTCCTTGAGAGGGCAGTAACTATATACATATATTTGTCACTCTTCTGACCAGGAGATTTACCTATCTAGTCCAGTTATTTAATGCAGATTTTTGTGGACTCAAGAATATTTATTTTTTTGTTCATTGTTCCATCCTGGGTTATTGAGTGCTCTTGAAGTTGGCTCCTATATTCTGTTGATATACAACCAGAGTCTTAAAATACTAGGCAAAGACTATACAATCGAGTCATATATTCCTTTCCCAGGTTTTGGGGTTTTGAGCACCTCTTTATACTTCTTAAAATAACAAGCAGCACCAGGCTGTATACTCTCTCTTCTAGGCTTGAAGTTGAGTTTTCTTTAGAGCATACCCCAAGGGAACTCATGTTAGAAAGCAATGTCTGGGTATTGATTAGCAGAGGAATCTTTCGGTGTTCTATTTTAGAGTCTGTCTGTCTATGTTAGTCAGTTTTCTGTGATGGCCTACCTCTTTTAGAAAATCAGGTGAAAGGAGACAAGACTTATTTTGGCTCACAGTATCAGAGGTTTCACTCCGAGACTTGGTTCTATTGTTTCCAGGCATGTGATGAGGTGGGAGACTGTGACAGGGAACGTTTGTTGGAAAAAAAACTTTTCAGTTAATGCTGGCCAGGAAGCAGAGAGACAGAAATAAAGTAAGGGACAGAGGACAAGATACATCCTTCAAGGGTGTGTCTCCGCCCAGTGACTTCTGTTCTCCAGCAACACTCCACATGTTTTAGTTCCTGATACTTCCTCACAGCATGTTTCGATATGAATCCATCAGTGGAGTTATCCATTGATAGTCTAAATCACTGCTGGACATTGCTCCAACGCAGACCAAGTCTTCAACATGTAGTCTCTCATGAATCATTTCAGAGTTCCAGAAAAACTCCTCTGAGATAGCATTATGTCATTCTAGTTAGTGCAATTTTATCTTTGAATAATTGGATTCTGATGTCTGAAGTAATTTAAATGCAACAGCAACTCAGCCTCCCCCTAGGGAGGAAAACAGCCCCATTCAGAAAACCAGAGCAGGTAGTGACTTCTTGTTCTTTTTACTGACAGCCATGCATACTTTCTGCTTGATGGATAGATGTTTGTCATCCTTAGCTCCTTCACTAAGTTTTTCTGACAACTCTGTGATTTGCTGTCATCTGTTCTGTAAGCTGGAGGTAATGCAATTATTAGCATATATACAAACAGTTCTTTAAGATACGATAATAAATATTTCTTTTTGAAAACCTAAGCATAGTCGGTAATGAATTAGTCTCAGATGATCTCAGCCTAACTACAGAAATGATTTTCACTTATTTTCTCTTTCACTGGAAAATAGTAATCAGGTCTTATTTTTTTTTGCATTTTATTAAGTTTTCATGCATCTTTACACAATATAAAGTGTTTTGTATATTCTTTTTTTGACTGCCCCCCACTCCATCCACTTTCTCTCCCAAGTCCCTCCCTCCACACTTGTGATTGCTTTCTTCTCTCTCCCAAGTGGGACTGAGGAGTCCTCAATTGGGCACTTCAGCTTATTGAGCCTTTTGAATTCTGTGGACTGTATCTTGTGTATTCTGTATGGCTTTTTTTTTTTTGGCTAATATCTACTTATTAGTGAGTACATACCATGCATGTCCTTTTAGGTCTGAGTTACCTCACTCAGGATGATATTTTCTAGTACCATCCATTTGCCTACAAAACTCAGGATGTCCTCGTTCTTAATAGCTGAGTAGTATTCCATTGTGTAAAGGAACCACATTTTCTGTATTCATTCATCTGTTGTGGGACATCTGGGTTGTTTCCAGCTTCTGGCTATCATAAATATGGCTGCTATGAACATAGTGGAACATGTGCCACTGTGGCATGGTGGGGCACATTTTGGGTATATTCCAAGAGTGTTATAGCTGGGTCTTCAATATTTCCAATTTTCTGAGGAACCTCCAGATTGATATTCTTAACTTTATGTAAATAACCACACATTATAACCTTTAAAAGGTTGACTGTGGTCAATACAAAATGGTCAAACCTTAAAACATATACGTACAAGTGACATTTTAAAGATCAAGCAAGTTATATTTATGTATTTAGAAAGAAGATACACACACATACATTTGTATTAAACAACAATTAAAGGAAAAAGAAGTCATAAATTTGTAATAGAACAAGGTTGGGTGTATGAGAGGATTTGGAGAGAGGAAAGAGAAGGTGAAAATGATGTAATCTTAAAAAGTAAAACAAAATTAACACAAGAATATTCATCCCTCCCAAAGTTTATTATGTACTCTTGACCCTTCCAATGTTTCATTAGTTTATTCATTTTCATTGCTATCTTTTAATTGTATAAAGTAGTATACACCACATATTCTCTTGTCCATGGCCATTAAGATATCTTAATTCATTTGTCTCAATCAACTATTGTGGCAATGAACATAATAATATTTTCATGTGTTTGTGATGTGAGGTAAAGGCTTAGCCCCATCCCTATGGCCTTTGTACTGCCAAAGTCTATCTTTAACTACATGGTCTATGAACTTCTGATTTGAATTAGCATACCAAACTATTTCTTCATTGTTGAAATCATACTCATATGCACAATGCTGATAATGTCCTACTGATGTCATGATCTGTACATCATTTTGTTAGTTGTCTTTTTTAATGCAAACCTCAGCATTTATTATTATTTTTATTTATCTATGTCTGGAAATATAACAGTGACAAAGTCATAATACTGACATTCAAGTTCCTTATCAAATTGTCAGTCGAAAGCTAAACCCATTAGCTCATGACAATAATTGCAGTTTTTTTGCATACATATATTTATAGTTGGTCTTTATTCACAGATTCAATACTTACAGACTGACCACCCAATACAGATTATATGTAACCTCCTGATGAATATGATGTCACTTTTGCAGCCATTTGCCCAATGTTCAGAGCATCACAGCACTTGGATTGCCTAGTTTATGTGTTCTCACCTGAAGTCAAACATGGCCATGTTCTTTAGTCTTTCCGTTTCAGGTCTTATCCTATCATTAAAAGTTAGTTTTGGAGTCTAATGAGTACTGTGCTTGTGTTGTTATTTATGAATTTTTTTTTGTTGACTTTACTTTTTTTTTTCTGACACCCACACTTTCAAGTGTAGTAATGAAGTGCTTATGTATTTTAAATGCAAGAGGGCTGCCATGTGTCTTGCGGAGAAAATACATGTGTTAGATAAACTTTAGTTTTTTTCTGGCATGAGTCACAGTTGGCTGAGTTCAAGGTTAATGAATCAGATATACATGTACTAAAGATATGTAAGATATTGTACCAGAAAGCCAGAGGAACCTACCCTTTGTATTTCCCCCTGAGAGGGATAGTTTAGTTTAGTATTCATTAATTTAATATCTGCAGTAGGATTTATAGGCTATAGCTACTACAATAAGAAATGACTATATCCTTAACAACAATAACAACAACATCAAAAACCCAGCAACATCAGGATGAACGTCACATTGTTAGGAAATGTTCTATTTTGTAAATTTTGTTTCAGATAGACACGTGTAGGTGGAGCAGTGTGTGTGGAAAGGCTGTTTTTTACTTTGGTTCACAATAGAGTTGTTTTTAAGCCACTGAACTGTGATAAGGTTTAAATTTACACTTTCTGGGACTGAAGAATTTGCATGTATCAATGAAACTTGAGGTCAACCATGCTGATTTCTGTGTCTTAGGAAAAAGAAAAAAAAAACATTGCCAAGTTTCAGCTAAAGTTTTTAGAAGCAATGGCTCCATTCTCAAGAGAGCCAATCTAATGGTTGTGCCTATCAGGACTCCCGAGGTCTCCTAACTTGGTTTAGGTTGCCCCGTAAGCTTGAGAACTCTCAATTTCTGAGATGTCAGGATCTACCTTAGGCTTTCCCTTCAGGTCCGTTCTGCTCCAAGTGAAGTGGATGCAATTCTCCCGGGACAGGGAGCTAGAAAGATTCTTTCCACATGATTGCCTGTCCATGAGAGGCTCTGGGGAAATAGAATCAGGGAAAAGAGAATGAGAAGATTATATGGGCTCCTTGGAGAACCGTCCGCTTGACACTGCTGCTGCACTGTTGCACTGGTGAGCTTGTTAGGGAGTGTTTGGAGCATATCAAATGTTATTCAGCTTAACACTTGGAGTCAATAAAACTTAAATTATTGCAAACATATTTTGGATCTCATCGTTGAATCTCATGTTTCCTTAGCATCACCCCTTTAATATCCAATACTAATATCCATCACAAGAGGGTTTGCTGTAAAGCTCTGCAGTTGTAATGGAGAGTCTTAAGACCTTGATATTTACGAGAAAAGTTCGAGAAAGAACCTCTGGAGCTGGCCGTCCCATGGACGACACGGAAACAAACATGACTTGAAATTTGTGTTTCATCTGTTACGTCTCTTGCATCTTCTAGACCTTATTCATAATGTGTTTCAGACCAGCAGAAGAACAGAGCCAAAAATATCCATGCAGCTTTAGAAATCTTAGTTTCATAGCACTATATTGTATCGTCTTTGGCTTCATCTTTAAAGTTCAGTTTTTATGCTTCTTCCTAGGTAGAAAAGTCTTGTCCTGAAGGGATGTCACTAACACTGTCAGTAAATAGGTGTTGGGGACGCAATGGACTCTTTCTAAATTATATTAGCCAATTTCATTGCCCTTTCTGTTGGGGTTTCTGTTTCCTCTGTGTTGATTGGCCCTGGGCTTTGGTTCATGACCTGTCTCTGCTAAGAACAGTTCCTTTTTGTGCTGTATTTAACATTTGAGTCTGGTCCACAGAGTTCTTGTAATGTAGTAAAATGAAACAAAACAAAGTTTAACAACAACAAAAAAGCCCAACTAAGCTTGTCTTAGAATCAGTTTCCCAAATGACAAGTTCTAAGCTATTTCCACAGGATATGCTCGGGCTGCCGAAGTTCTTTTGGTAGGGAGAG